>NC_091977.1:103420212-104140212 GCF_044704955.1 Pristiophorus japonicus
GCCGGGTGGCGGGCCCCGCCAACGATGAGGTAAGCGGTGTCAGGACACTCAGCCTGGGATAGGGGCGATGTCCCTTCGGCCAGGGATAGGGTCGTCGCCCCGGAGACAGGACGCGCTGGGAGGGCCGGGAGCTACTGCGCATGCGTGCAGCTGCCGGCGCTGTTTTTGGCACAGGGCTGTAGCTCCGTCCCCAGCAGCTCCTGCTGCGCAGTGCCGAGCTTGAAATGAGACGACAGATATTGGAGAATCGCGAGCTAAGTATTCGGCGCTATTTTTGTTCTACAAATTAGGTGGGCCTCTCCGATGTGCGCCGTTCTGGCAGGAGTCCGAAACTTGAGCCCAATGTTTCTGCTGCCTGGATTAACCAGGGAGGTGCCTAACTCCAGACACAGCTCACATTAGGACCTGTTCCCCTCTAAAACAAGTTCCTTGCCCACTTCTACCCCTCCAAAAGTTCTTAAACTTGTCTCCAACCCCCTCGAGTTCCTGACCTTCCCCCCTCCCTTCCGTAAAGTTCCTGGCCTTCACCTTCCCCCTGCCCCCGAGTTCCTGAGCTTCACCGCCCCCCACCCCCCCACCCCCAGCTCCTGACATTCCCCTGCCCAAGTTCCTGATTTTTACCCACCCAGTCAAATTCCTGACCATCCCCCTCCTGCCCAAGTTCCTGATCTTAACCACCACCCCGCCCCGCCTGAA
Organism: Pristiophorus japonicus; assembly: GCF_044704955.1. Classification (NCBI taxonomy): domain Eukaryota; kingdom Metazoa; phylum Chordata; class Chondrichthyes; family Pristiophoridae; genus Pristiophorus; species Pristiophorus japonicus. The sequence goes on from NC_091977.1 coordinate 103,420,909, forward strand.
GTTCCTGACGCTCCTCTCGAGCCCCCACCTCCCGCCAGGTTTATGACTTTCTTCCCCTTGCTCCCCCCCGCCCCACCCAGCCCCCATAGATGGAGCATTGTGTGTGGGTCACAGATTATAACAGGTTTATTGGATAAGAAGCAAATAGTGATAGTGGTTCCTGACCTTCACACTCCCTGATGCCCTGACCTTCTCTTCACCCCCCTCCTGAGTTCCTGACCTCCTGTTCCCCCCCCTCAGATCCTCTCATTTTTCACCCTTCGGGCCTCTCTCGCCTCCCCCACTCCACCCCCCTGTCCAATCTTCTCTCTTTCTCCCTCCCATCCCCCACCCCTCTCTCGCTCTGCCCACGATTTCCTCTCTCTCACCCCAGTCTCTCTCTCTCTCTCATCCAATTCCCCTCCCTCACTACTATCTACTCTTTTTCCCACCCCCCCTTCCCCACCCCAGTCTCTTTCTCTCTCCCCTGATCTCCTCTCCCTCACCCGTCTCTCTCTCTCTTTCCCCAACCCCCGATTCCCCCTCTCCGATTCCCCACGTCTCTATCTCTCTTCCCCCTGCTCCCTCCAATTCCCTCTTTCCCACCAGACTCTCTCTCTCTCTCTCTCCCAGTCTCCTTGTCGCTTTCCCAGTCTGTCACTCTCTGCCGCAGTCTCTCACCCTCTCCATTTCTCCCCAATTTCTCCCTCTTCCTCACCCTCGTCTCTCTCTCTTTCTCCCCCCTCTCTCTCCCAGTCTCCCTGTCGCTCTCTCCCTCAGTCTCTCTCCAGCAGCCCCCCCCCCCCAGTTTATCTTTCTCTCTCTCTCCACAGTCGCTCTTTTTTTTTATTCGTGGGCATCGCTGACATTTATTGTCCATCCCTATTTGCCTGTGAAAAGGTGGTGGTGAGCCGCCGCCTTGAACTGCTGCAGTGCTTGTGGTGAAGGTACTCCCACAGTGCTGTTAGGGAAGGAGTTCCAAGATTTTGACCCTGCGACGATGAAGGAACAGTGATGTATTGGCTTTATCCCGATTGAGAACTTTTTTTTCTGCTCCACCTGTGTCCTTTTCATTCCCCTAAATCTTACTGAATTTTGATTACTGGCACCAAAATGCTCTCCCACTAATACTCCTTCCACCGGCCCCTCTTCATTCCCCAAAACCAAAACCAAGCTTGTTGGAGATAGTCATTGCCCGGCACTTGTGTGGCACAAATGTTACTTGCCACTTATCAGCCCAAGCCAGAATGCCATCCAGGTCTTGCTGCATGCGGGCATGGACTGCTTCATTTTCTGAGGAGTTGGAAATTTAACTGAACACAGTGCTATCATCAGTGAACATCCCCACTTCTGATTTTATGTTAGAGGGAAGGTCATTGATGAAGCAGCTGAAGATGGTTGAGCCTAGGACACTGCACTGAGGAACTCCTGCAGTGATGTCCTGGAGCTGGGATGATTGACCTTCAACAACCACAACCATCTTTCTTTATGCTAGGTATGACTCCAGCCAATGGAAAGTTTTCCCGATTCCCTTCAATTTTACTAGGGCAGATTATTATCTGAATGACGGCAGATTACGAAAAGGGGAGGTGCAATGAGACCTGGGTGTCATAGTACATCAGTCATTGAAAATTGGCATGCAGGTACAGCAGGCGGTGAAGAATGCAAATGGTATGTTGGCCTTCATAGCTAGGGGATTTGAGTATAGGAGCAGGGAGGTCGTACTGCAGTTGTACAGGGCCTTGCTGAGGCCTCACGTGGAATATTGTGTTCAGTTCTTGACGTTCTTGCTACTGAGGGAGTGCAGCGAAGGTTCACCAGACTGATTCCCAGGATGGCAGGACTGACATATGAGGAGAGACTGGATCGACTAGGCCTGTATTCACTAGAGTTTAGAAGGATGGGAGGGGATCTCATAGAAACATATAAAAATCTGACGGGACTGGACAGGTTAGATGCAGGAAGAATGTTCCCGATGTTGGGGAAGTCCAGAACCAGGGGACATAGTCTAAGGATAAAGGGTAATCCATTTAGGACTGAGATGAGGAGAAACTTCTTCACTCAGAATTGTTAACCTGTGGAATTCCCTACCGCAGAGTGTTGTTGATGCCAGTTCATTGGATATATTCAAGCGGGAGTTAGATATGGCCCTTACGGCTAAAGGATCAAGGGGTATGGAGAGAAAGCAGGAAAAGGGTACTGCGGTGAATGATCAGCCATGATCTTACTGAATGGTGGTGCGGGCTCGAAGGGTCAAATGGCCTACTCCTGCACCTATTTTCTATGTTTCTATGTTTGCCGCTACACTCGCTCAAATACTGCCTTGATGTCAAGGGCAGTCACTCTCAACTCACCTCTGGAATTCAGCTCTTTTGTCCATGTTTCGACCAAGGATGTAATGAGGTCTGGAGCCGAGTGGTCCTGGCAGAACCCAAACTGAATATCAGTGAGCAGGTTATTGGTGAGTACATGCTTCTTGATAGCACTCTTAACAACACCTTCAATCATTTTGCTGATGATTGAGTGATCGAGTAGAAATTGAGCAGATTGGATTTCTCCTGCTTTTTGTGGACAGGACATACCTGGGCAGTTTTCCACTGTTGGGGAGATGCCAGTGTTGTAGCTGTATTGGAACAGCTTGGCTAGAGGAGCATAAATGTTCAGCACAACAGAAGGGATGTTGTCGGGGCCCATAGCCTTTGCAGTTTCCAGTGCGCTCAGCCGTTTCTTGATGTCACGTGAAATGAATCGAATTGGCTGAAGACTGGCTTCTGTGATGGTAGAGACCTCAGGAGGAGGAGGATATGGATCATCCACTCAGCACTTCTGGCTAAAGATGGTCGCAAATGCTTCAGCCTTGTCTTTTGCACGAATGCTGGGCTCCGCGGTCATTGAGAATGGGGATATTCATGGAGCCTCCTCCTCCCATTCGTTGTTTAATTGTCCTCGTCTCTCTCTCTCTCTTTCCGCCCGTCTCTCTCTCTCTCCCCTTCTCCGCACAGAGCCAAGGGAAGTATGGCACACGGTGGAGGCCACAATTGGGTACTGCGCATGTGCGGCTCCGGTATACGGCGCGCATACACAAAAGGTTGCAAAGGTGTTCGTGCAAATAATCACAGCGATAAATGATATGCTGTGAAGCCACAAGAACAACTTGCATTTCTATAGCGCCATTAACATAGTAAAATATTCCAAGGTGCTTCACAGGAGCGATTATCAAACAAAACTTTACACCAAGCCACATAAGGAGGTATTAGGACAAGTGACCAAAAGTGGTTAAAGAGGTAGGTTTTAATGAGTGACTTAAAGGAGGAAAGAGAGGTAGAGAGGCTTAGAGAGCAAATTCTAGAGCCTAGGGTCCAGGCAGCTGGAGTTGGAGTTTGGAGAGGGGGTTATAGAGCTCGAGGATGTCACAGCAATAGGGAGGGTTGAGGTCATGCAAAGATCTAAATACGAAGATGAACATTTTTAATTTGAGGACTGGAACCCAAGCTAAGTCAGCAAGCATGTGGGTGATGGGTGATTTGAACTTCATATGATGGGATACGGACAGCTGAGTTTTGGATGAGCTGTAGTTTACAGAGGTTATAGAGCTTGAAGATGTCCCAGCAATTGGGAGGGTTGAGGCCATGCAAGAATCTAAATACGAAGATGACAACGATGGAGCGGTTAAAATTGGGGATGCACAAGAGGCCAGAATTGGAGGAGCGCAGAGATCTAGGAGGGTTGAAGGGCTGGAGGAGGTTACAGAGATAGGGAAGGGGAAGGGCATGGTGGGATTTGAAAACAAGGATGAGAATTTTAAAATTGAGGTGCTGTCAGACCAGGAGCCAACGTAGGTCAGCGAGCACACAGGTGATGACTGAACGTGATTTGGTGCAAATTACGTAAGAACATAAGAAATAGGAGCAGGAATAGGACATCTGACCCCTCGAGCCTGCTCTGCCATTTAATAAGATCATGGCTGATCTGATCTTGGGCTCAGCTCCACTTCCCTGCCCTTCACTTCCTTATCGCTCAAAAATCTGTCTATCTCCACCTTAAATATATTCAATGACCCAGCCTCCACAGCTCTCTGGGGCAGAGAATTCTGCAGATTTACGACCCTCATCTCAGTTCTAAATGGGCGACCCCTTATTCTAAAACTACGCCTCCAAGTTCTAAATTCCTCCACGAAGGGGAACATCTTCTCTGCATCTACCTTGTGGAACCCCTTCAATAAGATCACCTCTCATTCTTCTAAACTCTAATGAGTACAGGCCCAACCTACTCAACCATTCTTAATAAATCAACCCCTTTATCTCAGGAATCAACCTAGTGAACTTTCTCTGAACAGCCTCCAATGCAAGTATACCCCTCCTTAAATAAAGTGACCAAAACTGTACACAGTACTCTCGGTGTGGCCTCACCAATACCCTGTACAGTTGTAGCAGGACTTCCTTGCTTATATACTCCATCCCCTTTGCAATAAAGGCCAACATTCCATTTCCCTTGCTGATTACTTGCTGTACCTGCATACTAACTTTTTATGTTGCATGCACAAGGACCCCCAGGTTCCTCTGTACTACAGCATTCTGTAATTTCTCTCCATTTAAATCATAATTTGCTTTTTTATTTTTCCTGCCAAAGTGGATAACCTCATTTTCCCACATTATACTCCATCTGCCAAATTTTTGCCCACTCACTTAGCCTATCTATATCCCTTTGCAGATTTGTTGTGTCCTCCTCACAACTTGCTTTCCCACCCATCTTTGTATCAGCAGCAAACTTGGCTACATTACACTTGGTCCCTTCATCCAAGTCATTAATATAGATTGTAAATAGTTGAGGTCCCAGCACTGATCCCTGTGGCACCTCACTAGCTACCATTTGCCAAGCGGAAAATGGCTCATTTATCCCGACTCTCTGTTTTCTGTTAGTTAGCCAATCTGCTATCCATGCCAGTATATTACCCCCAACCCCATGAGCATTTACCTTGTGCAGTAGCCTTTTATGTGGCACCTTATCGAATGCCTTCTGGAAATCCAAATACACCACATCCACTGGTTCCTCCTCAAAGAACTCAGTAAATTTGTCAAATATGATTTCCCTTTCATAAAACCAGTTAGGATACAGGCAGCAGAGTTTTGGATGAGTTCAAGTTTATGGAGGGTGGAAGATGGGAGGCCAGCCAGGAGAGGGGAGTGAGCCTTTGGCGCAGTGTTAGCATTCCCATCTCTGGGTCAGAAGGTGTAGGGTTCGAACCCCACTCCAGACAGTCCCAGCGAGAGGAGTCGGAGTTCCAGCTTTGAATTCTGGGTTGACATCCAGCGGGATACTCGCATTCAGTGGGTGCGGGCGACCCCCCTCATCATATGGGTTGTGGGAGCCCTTAAAACCCTCCCACTGTAAAGGACTAAGCACCCTATTGTCTGGTATAAAGATGGTAACGGCCATGGAAGGAGTGTTAACACGGCAAGTCAGACTGTTAATCAGCCTGTGAATCATTTCACTGCTAAAGGGAACAGTGAGAAGACACGAAAAGAAGTCAAGAGAGCATTGGAATGGTTCAATCTAGACGTAACAAAGACAAGAATGAGGGTTTCAGCAGATGAGCTGATGCAGGAGCAGAGATGGGCAGTAAGAAACATCAGCTTTTTATAGTAACATTATACTGCTTCCCATTGCACTTGTACCGTCCAACATTCCTAAAGGTCATAAAGTTCAACACTTTGATGTGGCAGCATACAGAAGAACGCCGATGGGTATGCACAATGCTTGGTGTATTGGCAGGCCTGCCAGAAAGCCGGAGTGCAATGTCAACGAGCATGGAAGAGTCCACACCAACCTTGCACATTGCACATGGGCTTTTCAGAGAGCTTGGAGCCCATGATTTCCAGCATCCAGGATGTGATGGGCATCTCCATTAGCGCACTTGTGGACCCAACCATGATGTAGGGTCTAATGGCCGATGTCTCAGTTTCCATTGCAGCACAGGCAGAAGCAACCCAACATCGGAGTGCTGCGGTGGAAGCTCAGACTTCGGTCATGAAAACTCAGATTGCCCTCATGCAGGCTCAGCTTGTTACCTTGCAGCTCAGACTGCTGCCATTGCTGTTCATCAGTGTTGAAAGGGGCTTGCAGGGTATCACAGCAGTTCAGCAATCTGTTATCCAACAGATTACTAGGATTGCTGAAGCACCGTCCCAGGGGAACGGCAGTAGCTCTGTGGAGCACCAACCCGCTGAGCTCTCAGGAGGACAGCATTCGTACTCGCACCGTTGCCACTCACCAGTGCTTACTGCCGCCCATGTAGAGGTGGGTGCAGTCCGAAGCCGGGCCTTCTAGGCCCACAGCTGCTCGAGGCCGTCCTTCAAGGCCATCTGTAGTCTCCCCCACTGAAAGTCAGCAGCCTTCTACCAGCCATACTGCAGCCACTGCGATAGCAGTTCGTAGGAGCACTAGGACAGGCAAAGACACACAGAAGACAGATACTAAGGGAATGCACAAGGGTGATTAGTTGACTTTTTAATGTAATATTGGATGGATTGAAATATAAAGTTGGATTGGAATGTTTGTACTGGCTTTCATTTCACAGAGGACACTGTGATGGTCCACATCACAGGGATGATAAGGCGTGAGACAATTGGTGAATGTGGAATTGAGGTAGTTAACTGGAAACACAGTTGGATGCATTGATCCTGTACAGCCCGGGCAGAAAGGGGCCTGTATGGGTTGCTTCCTCTTTTCCGCTTCCTCCTCACCTGGTCGCTGAATGCCTGGTGGCAAAGGCTATGCTCTCATGATGGCCAGGTTATGGAGTATGCAGCACACCACGACGAATCTTGAGATGCACTCTGGTAAGTACTGCTTGGCTCCTCTAGAGCGGTACAGGCAGTGCAACCGTTGCTTCAGAACCCCAATGGTCTGCTCTATGATGTTTCTTGTGGCAGCATGGCTCTCATTGTACGCATGCTGGGCATGTATGGTTGGGTTGCGGAGTGGAGTCATGAGCAAGGTGGCCAGTAGAAATTAATCAACAACCAGCCTTACAGTGGTTGGTGATCCCCTTAAATAATGCTGTAGGGGGAGTCCTTGCTGCTGCTGGACGCATGTTCAGCTGTGCGAGGGAGGGAAGGAGCCTCCGATCCCGGTAGTGCTGCACTGGACATTGTGCAGCACTGTAACACTACAGCCCCTCTTGCCGGCTGTAGCACTCCAAGGGAAGTGGTAGTGCCTGATAACCGGAAGTTCGCATCGGTTTCACTTGCGTAGCGTCCGGTGATACAAAAGTTAGCGCTCCAAACTGGGGGGGGCTACGCAATTTCTAGCCGTACTTTAAAAGAAATGAAGGCATACAAATAAAGACTGGGTAGTATTATAATTATTTTCTAATTTTTCAGTCCAAAGAAGCTAAAAATGATGGCCCGGAATTTGCGGTCAGCAAAGGCTTTTGCCGCTGGTCCCAAAGAAAGCTGCCCATAAAAATCTTGCGATCTCGGTTTGATTTTTTCAACACGCAAGTGATTGCAGCACAATATAGTGGGGAATTTCTACAACAATCTGCCGAAGCCGCCAGTAACAATGCAGGGAAGCAGGAAATGAAAACCTGCTTTTATCCCCACTTTAAAAAAAATGTTAGCGAGCAAAACAAAGATTGCTGCTCTCGCATGAGGATAAGGTAAACCTGAAATAAATAAACAATTTTTTAATATTTAAAATTTTTTTTAAAGTCTCTTAATTTTAATCATAATGGAGAAGTTTGACACACCACAAAATTAAAATTAGTTTTTCAGAGCCATAATGTTTGCTTAGCAATCAATACGTTGTTATACCTAATACAACAAAGCCTAACATTTAATGGGCAATTTAACAGCGATATTATTGCGGAAAAGCCCAAGTTTTCATTAGTTTCACTGATTTCATTGATTACACGAATTGCCGGCTATGAGGGGCGGGCACAGCGCAGCCAGAGTCGGAGCAGTGAATAACTGACTGCAACTTCAGGATTTCCATGTTTAGTTGCACATGCGCTAGATCCTGAAGTTGCGGTCAGTTTCAGAGGTAATAACGGCGACGCTGTTAGTTCACTGTTATTACCCATCACAAATTCCAGTCCAATGTATACTCTTAATAACTCAACCTGCCCACAGGTACATGTGGCTAGCTAATTAAATAGTCTAAACCAAAATGTTAATCTCCTGACAGATTAATATTCCGCCATGGATCAAACATGTACAGCAGGTGGTTACACTATATTAGACATAATACAGGAGCATTGACATTTTTAAATTATATTTCTTCCATTTTACCGATAGCATGAGAGATGGTCTTAAAATATGTGAATTTCCACAGAAGTGCTCGCTAATGTCCTTTCTCCACACGAGTGCTCTCCAATATCACTATTCCAATGTGATCCATTGCAACTTTATAATGGCAGCTTGAGTTACTTACATTACAGCTGGCATTACTCATCTTAATGCTAACAGTCTCGTGAATGCAGGATCTCCTTTGCTTTAGAGCTGGGAAGCATCAATTTGGAGACAAGTAGCCCCTCACCATAATATCTTTTGCTTCTGAAAGTAGCATTTCTTGCTGGGTTAAAGTTGCATTGATGCTGGCTTACCAAGAACAAGGAAAATCTATTTATAGAACTCTACCATGCCACTCATAGCCTTCCTCCTGCAATCTAGTGAAGGTTAGGAATGTATATTATGGAGAATTAAGGGGATAAATCCATATCTAGCACAATAATACAGAAGGATCACGGTCAAGTGAATATTTTCCTCTGTTCTCTAATGTTAACACAGAAAATATGCCCCAATATTTGTAAAAAATTTTCTTAAATTAAGTACACAAGACTCATTTGACTTAAATACTAATCATTCACATTGCATATTGCAGCATTAACATTCTCCATTTAACCCACTCAGGTTAGAGATTTTGACAAGTATTCTATATCTGTAATCAATAAGCTATGGAACAATTCTCGTGGAACAGATGTGAGCAGAACATTCAGCTGAGAGAGTGCAGGCTGCCATTAAAACAATTGGCTGGGTGTTACAAAGCCTGAGGGAATCTAGAACTGGGGGGCATAATTTCAGAATAAGGGGTCACCCATTTAAAACTGAGGTGAGGAGAAATTTCTTCTGAGGGTTGTAAATTTGTGGAATTCTCTGCCCAGAGAGCTGCGGAGACTGGGTCATTGAATGTATTTAATGCATTTTGAGTGATAAGGGAGTAAAGGGTTATGGGCAGCGGGCAGGGAAGTGGAGCTGAGCCTATGATCAGATCAACCATGATCTTATTAAATGGCTGAGCAGGCTCGAGGAGCCAAATGGCCTACTCCTGCTCATATTTCTTATGTTCTTCTGAAAATAGGGAATTATTGATGAAATTTGACGATGTTATGAAAAATCAATCAATGGCTACAAATTTCAGATCTAAATGCTCAAGTAGAATCTTTCAAAGTATTTGATTGCCAATTTCCTGTTACCTTCACCTCTGAAATTATATAATCTGTATTCACACAGGTGAAGATTACAATTTACTAGAAGAAAAAAAAAACACTTGCATTTGTATAGCGCCTTTCACAACCTCAGGACGTCCCAAAACGCTTTACAGCCAATGAAGTACTTTTTTTTTAAGAAGTGTAATCATTATTGTAATGTAGGAAATGCCGCAGCCAATTTGCGCACAGCAAGCTCCCACAAACAGCAATGTAATAATGATCAGATCATTTGTTCGAGTGATTGTAATATTGTGTGTATAGCTCCATCTGGTGGACTGCAGCCAGTGCTGTGTACAAATAGAGGTAACAGGTCACCTGACTGGAATTCGAGTGTTCTGCCATCTTAAAGCTTGTGTGTGTTTGTGAGTTGTACTGAAGATGTAACCATCATCATAGGCAGTCCCTCGGAATCGAGGAAGGCTTGCTTCCACTTCTAAAGTGAGTTCTTTGGTGGCTGAACAGTCCAATACGAGAGCCACAAACCCTGTTACAGATGGGACAGACATTCATCGAGGGAAGGGGTCGGTGGGACTGGTTTTCTGCGCAATTCTTCCGCTGCCTGCGCTTGACCTCTTCATGCTTTCGGCGTTGAGACTCGAAGAGTTCAACGCCCACCGGATGCACTTTCTCCACCTCAGGCGGTCTGCGGCCAGGATCTCCCAGGTGTCCATGGTGATGTCGCACTTTATCAGGGAGGCTTTGAGGGTGTTCTTGTAACATTTCTGCTGCCCACCTTTGGCTCGTTTGCCATGAAAGAGCATTTGCTTAGGGAGTCGTGTGTCTGGCATGCGAACTATGTGACCTGCCCAGCGAAGCTGATCGAGTGTGGTCAGTGCTTCAATATTGGGGATGTTAGCCTGGACGAGGACACTGATGTTGGTGCGTCTGATCTCTCAGGGGATTTGCAGGATCTTGCGGAGACATCGTTGGTGATATATCTCCAGCGACTTGAGGTGCCTTCGAGACATCGTCCATGCCTCTGATCCATAAGGAGGGCGGTTATTATTACAGCCTTGTAGACCATGAGTTTGGTGGTAGATTTGAGGGCCTGGTCTTCAAACACTCGTTTCCTCAGACGGCCGAAGGCTGCACTTGCGCACTGGAGGCGATGTTGAATCTCCGCATCAATGTCTGCCTTTGTTGATAGGAGGCTCTCGAGATATGGGAAATGGTCCACATTGTCGAGGGCCACGCTGTGAATCTTGATGACTGGAGGGCAGTGTTGTGCGGCGAGGACAGGCTGGTGGAGGACCTTTGCCTTACGGATGTTAAGCGTAAGGCCCATGCTTTCATATGCCTCGGTGAATACATTGACTATATCCCGGAGTTCAGTCTCAGAATGTGCACAGATGCAGGCGTTGTCCATATACTGCAGCTCAACGACAGAGGTTCGGGTGATCTTGGACCTGGCCTGGAGGCGGCGTAGGTTAAACAGCTTCCCACTGGTTCTGTAGTTTAGGTCCAGCCCAGCGCGGAGCTTGTTGATTGTGAGGTGGAGCATGTCGGCGAGGAAAATTGAGAAGAGGGTTGGAGCGATGACGCAGCCGTTTGACTCCGGTCCGGATGTGCATTGGGTCTGTAATGGATCCATTGGTAAGGATCACGGCCTGCATGTCGCCGTGGAGCAGGCGAAGGATGTTGGCAAACATTTGGGCGCATCTGAAACGGAGGAGGACGCTCCATAGATCCTCACGGTTAAGTGTCAAAGGCCTTTATAAGGTCGAAGAAGGCCATGTATAAGGGCTGGAACTGCTCCCTGCATTTTTTCTGCAGCTGTCGTGCTGCAAAGATCATGTCCGTTGTGCCCCCTAGGAGATGAAATCCGCACTGTGATTCCGGGAGGAGCTCCTCGACCACAGGGAGAAGACAGCTGAGGAGAACTCTAGCGGCAACTTTCCCAGTGGCTGATAGCAGGGAGATTCTCCTGTAGTTGCCGCAGTCGGACTTGTCCCCTTTTTAAAAAATGGTCACGATCACTGCATCTCCAAGATCTCCCAGCATGCTCTCCTCCCTCCAGTTGAGAGAGATGAGGTCATGTATCCGCGCCAACAGCATCTCTCCGCCATACTTTAGCGCCTCAGCAGAGATTCCATCCGCACTGGTAGCCTTGTTATTCTTGAGCTGTTTTATGGCTTTGCCTACCTCGTGCGGCCTTGGAGTTTCACTGAGTTGGTGGCGGGTCGCATGCTGCAGGATGGAGTCAAGAACACTCGAGTCAAAGGCAGAGTCTTGATTGAGGAGATCTTCAAAGTGCTCCTTTCATCAGGCCATCAGCCTCGGTGTCCTTGATGAATGTTTCCCCATCCTTGGCCAGAAGTGGGGTGGGGCCTTGGGAGTTTGGACCGTAGGTGGCCTTGAAGAATCCTCGCATATTGCGGCTGTCGGACAGTTGTTGTATCTCGTGCTTTCTCCATGCACCACCTGTTCTTTAGGTCCCGGGTTTTTTGTTGGACCTGAGCCTTGAGCCGTCTGTAATGTTGTTTTGCAGCTCCAGAGTTGAGTTGTTGCTTGAGGTTCAGAAATGCTTTGCGCTTGCAATCTGTAAGTTCTTGAATCTCCTGATCATTTTCATCAAACCAGTCCTGGTGTTTTCTGGTTGAGTAACCAAGTGTCTCTTCACAGGCACTGGTTATAGAGGCCTGGAGGGCAGACCAAGCGCTGTGGGCATTCAGCATCTCAGGGTCATCTAGGCACGCCAGATTAGCTGTGAGGTGCTGGCTGTATAGTGCTGGGTCTTTAAGTGCCCCGGCATGAACTTTTTTGCGGCACTGCTTCTGCTGCCCCCTCTGCTTTGGGGCTATGTTAACGTCGATGATGGATCGGATTAGGCGGTGGTCCATCCAGCAGTCGTCAGCTCCTGTCAAGGGGCGGGTGATGCGCACATCTTTGCGATCCCTGGCTCGGACGATGACATAGTCGAGCAGGTACCAGTGCTTGGAGCAAGTGTTGCCACGGTGCCTTGTATTTGTCCCCCTGGCAGAACAGGGTGTTGGTGATGAGGAGTTCATGTTCTAGACATTTTGTCAGGAGTAGGGTACCGCTGGAGTTGGCTTTCTCTCTCCCCTCTCTGCCAATCACGTCTCCCCAGAGGGCTGTGTCTTTGCCGACCCTGGCATTAAAGTCACCTAGGAGGATCAATTTGTTGTCCATGGGAACGTGGGACAGGGATGTCTCAAGGTTGGAATAAAAATCCTCTTTAGCCTCATCCGTTGCATCGAGTGTAGGGGCGTATGCACTGATGACTGTGGCGCATTGGTTCCGGGATAGGGTAAGACGAAGAGTCATGAGGCGTTCGTTAATCCCGCAGGGGGAGTCTTTGAGGCGGTTGACCTGTTCATTCTTGACGGCAAAGCTGACTCCATGAAGGCGGCGTTCTTCCTCTGGTTTTCCTTTCTAGAAAAAGGTATAACCTCTACCATGTTCCTTCAGCTGGCCTTCCCCTGCCCGCCGGGTCTCGCTTAGGGCTGTGATGTCAATGTCAAAACGTCCGAGTTTCCGGGCAACTACAGTGGTGCAGCGTTCAGGCCTCTTGCTGTTGGAATTGTCCATGAGGGTCCTGACGTTCCAGGTCCAGAACTTCATATTAGCAAAGTGGAAAATGCCTGTTGCGTGAGTTATTTTAACGTGGGGTGGTCGCTGCACACCGGCAACCACATGGGCTTAGCTGAGCAAGGTCTTGGTCCAGTAGCAAGGGGGTCGAAGACAACTGGAGACCAGGCACAGCTCTGTAAACCTAATTGCCTATGGCGAGGTGTTGGCCGCAAGCTCGGTGCTGAGTAGCACCATTGATAGCAGATGGCCCGAGGCTTGGTTGGGAGGCAGGCATTAGGAAGGTCACTTCAAAAGTTATTTTAGAAATTTAAAAGTATTTCCAAATTGTTTAAAAAGATTAAGAGTTAATTAAAAGTTGATAAAATTTTGCAATTTATTAAAAGTTTCTAAAGGTTGTTAAAAGGTCAAAGATGTAGATCAATAATAGGTATTTAAAAGTATTTTGATTAAAAATCTAAAATGTAAGTTTTAAAAGTTCTCCCAAATTGTTTAAAAAGTTTAAAAGTTGATTAAAAGTTGGTTTGAAGATTAAGATGTTGGGTTGAACGCCGGCTGCTGGTTCAGCGCCGGCCCCGGAGTCCCTTCGGCTGGTTCAGCACTGGCCACGGAGTCCCTGCAACCGTTGAACACTGGCCTCGGTCCCTTTGGCCGGTTCAGCGCCGACCCCAGAGTCCCCTCGGCCGGTTCGACGTCTGCCCAGAGTCTGTCAGCACAATGAACAGCTGGTGTGCGACCACAGCGATAGGTTTGGGCAGGTGTGGAATCCTTTCGGCCTGGAATGGGTGAGGGTCGGTCCTTTTAGAGACATATGTGCAAAGGATTGATTGATCCTCACGGTCTCTCGCTTGAAATAAAGTCTCTCTGCAGCCAGCAAAAGATGTCTGGAGATCGCTCTCCAGAAACAATTTTTTAAAAAATCTTCGATAGCAGTCAAAAATAATGCACTCTTCTCCCTGTAGAGTGGGAGTTTTCCCGCACCCATCCCCCCTGGTGGGAGCACCACTGTGAAGATATAACAATAGCGATGAGAATGGGATAATCGGGGGAAAAAATGCTGCAATTTTTGTTGGTAGAGGATTCAGCCAACCGGCAGAGAGACTTTGAGAGCTTCTCGGTTTTGATTAACAGCTACAAATCAAAGATAAATTACAAGCCTACTTGTCTGAACTGCCAGGGTCCAGATGGTCGCGCCTATGGGAATAATAGGACATTTGGGGGAGTTTCAATGCGACCGTGAAAGTTTCGGAACGTATGTGGAGCGGCTAGAAATGTTTTAATGCAAATAATGTATGCAAATAATATCGAAGTTCAGTGACATTCTTGGGAGTGGGTGCATTTCTGATTGCATCCAGCTTTCCCTTGGTTGGATGTAAACCATCTTTGTATATTTGGAGGGTCTTCAGCCCCTGCTATATTCCAAGGGGTGATGAACCAGATTTTGCAAGGTATTTAAAGGGGTCGTATGTTGTTTAGATGACATACTAATTTCAGCACCAAATAGGCAAATTCATAACAACATATTGAATGAATATATCATATTGAATAACATATCAAATGGCTAGAGAAGCACAGAGTACGCGTGTCTGCTCGCAAGAGTGAGTTATTTCAAAACTCAGTGGAGTACTTAGGATACAGAGTAGACAAAGATGGTTTACATTCAACCAAGGGGAAGCTGGATGCAATCAGAAATGCACCCACTCCCAAGAATGTCACTGAACTTCGATCATTTTTGGGGCTTTTGAACTATTATGGGAAGTTGCTACCAAATTTGACTACAGTATTACATCCACTGAATGAACAATTGAAAAAACAAGTCCATTGGAAGTGGTCAGAAGAATGCGATACTGCATTCAAGGAGTGTAAAAGCAAATTGGTAGAGAGCACCATGTTAGTTCAGGATGACGTATCTAAGGGGATCAAGCTAGCATGTGATGCCTCTCCGTATGGACTTGAGGCAATGATCTCTCATGTACTGCACAGCGGGGAGGAGAGACCAATTTATTTTGCTTCAGGCACTCTCAGTGCCAGTGAGAGTAATTATGTGCAAATCAAAAGGGAAACTTTGGCATTAATTTTTGGCGTTAAGAAGTTCCACAAATACTTGTATGGTCCTAAGTTTACCATCATTACGGATCAAAAGCCCCTGACAGCAATCTTCCATCCAAAGTCCCCAAGTTCCAACATTAGCTGCAGCCCGAATGCAGAGATGGGCTTTGATTTTGTCAGCTTATACATATGATATTGAATACAGATGATCAGCTGATCACAGTAATGCTGATGCCATGTCGAGATTGCCTTCCCCATCACAAGTTACACCCAATAGGAAAGAAGTGTTCTATTTTTCATACATTGATGAACTGCCAGTCACCAGCTGAAGAGATTGATAGAGCAACCAAACGTGACTCAGTGATGTCAATGGTGTATGATTATATTGCAAATGGCTGGCCAAACCAGGTAACAGACAAAGATATTCATCCATTCTTCATTAGTAGGAATGAATTATCAGTCGATAAAGATTGTATCATGTGGGTTGCGAGTGGTTTTACCAAATAAATTCAGGTCCAAATTATTAGGAGACCTCCATGACCAGTACCGGGGAATGTGCTTGACCAAGAGTTTCGCACGCAGTTACTTATGGTGGCCAGGTCCTGATAAAGATATAGAGTACATCGTCAGTCAGTGTATGACATGTCAATCGGTAAGCAAGCAACCACCATCAGTACCATTACAACCATGGAAATGGCCTCCCAGGGTGTGGCAAAGGCTATTGATTTTGCTGAGCTAGAAGGACAACAATTGTTCATTGTGATTGATAGCCATTCGAAGTGGGTCGAGGTGTTTCCAATGTGGAAAATAACAACAAGTAAAACATTTTTAAAAAGGAGGCAGACAAAAAGCAGGAAACTATCGGCCAGTTAGCCTAACATTTGTGGTTGGGAAAATGTTGGAGTCCATTATTAAAGAAGCAGTAGCAGGACATTTGGAAAAGCAAATTTCAGTCAGGCAGAGTCAGCATGGATTTATGAAGGGGAAGTCATGTTTGAAAAATTTGCTGGAGTTCTTTGAGGATGTAACAAACAGGGTGGATAAAGAGGAACCAATGGATGTGGTGTATTTGGACTTCCAAAAGACATTTGACAAGGTGCCACATAAAAGGTTACTGCACAAGATAAAAGTTCACAGGGTTGGGGGTAATATATTAGCATGCAGAAAGGATTGGCTAACTAACAGAGAACAGAGAGTTGGGATAACTGGTTCATTCTCTGGTTGGTAACTAGTGGGGTGCCGCAGGGATCAGTGCTGGGACCCCAATTATTTACAATCTATATTAACGATTTGGAAGAAGGGACTGAGTGTAACGTAGCCAAGTTTGCTGACGATACAAAGATGGGAGGAAAAGCAATGAGTGAGGAGGGCCCAAATAATCTGCAAAAGGACAGACAGGCCAAGTAAGTGGGCAAAAATTTGGCAGATGGAGTATAATATTGGAAAGTGTGAGATCATGCACTTTGGCAGAAAAATTCAAAGAACAAGTTATTATTTAAATGGAGAAAGATTGCAAAGTGCCGTAGTACAGCGGGTCCTGGGGGTACTTGTGCATGAAACACAAAAGGTTAGTATGCAGGTACAGCAGGTGATCAGGAAGGCCAATGGTATCTTGGCCTTTGTTGCAAAGGGGATGGAGTATAAAAGTAGGGAAGTCTTATTACAGTTATATAAGGTACTGGTAAGGCCACACCTGGAATACTGCGTGCAGTTTTGGTTTCCATATTTACTAAAGGATATACTTGCTTTGGAGGCAGTTCAGAGAAGGTTCACTTGGTTGATTCCGTGGATGAGGGGGGTTGTCTTCTGAGGAAAGGTTGAGTAGGCTGGGCTTCTATTCATTGGAATTCAGGAGAATGAGAGGTGATCTTATTGAAACGTATAAGATTATAAGGGGCTTAACAAGGTGGATGTAGAGAGGATGTTTCCACTGATGGGGGAGACGCGAACAAGAGGGCACGATCTTAGAATAAGGGGCCGCCCATTTAAAACAGAGCTGAGGAGAAATTTCTTCTCTCAGAGGGTTGTGAATCTGTGGAATTCGCTGCCTCAGAGCGCTGTGCAAGCTGGGACATTGAATAAATTTAAGACAGAAATCGACGGTTTCGTAATTGATAAGGGGATAAGGGGTTATGGGGAGTGTGCAGGGAAGTGGAGCTGAGCCCATGATCAGATCAGCCATGATCTTATTGAATGGCGGAGCAGGCTCGAGTGGCCGTATGGCCTACTCCTGTTCTTATTTCTTATGTTCTTATGTAGATATTTTGCGAAGATTATTCAGGAAGGATAGAATAAAAGGAAAAGGAGGTGGGGTAGCATTGCTGGTTAAAGAGGAGATTAATGCAATAGTTAGGAAGGACATTAGCTTGGATGATGTGGAATCTATATGGGTAGAGCTGCAGAACATCAAAGGGCAAAAAACGTTAGTGGGAGTTGTGTACAGACCTCCAAACAGTAGTAGTGATGTTGGGGAGGGCATCAAACAGGAAATTAGGGGTGCATGCAATAAAGGTGCAGCAGTTATAATGGGTGACTTTAATATGCATAGATTGGGCTAACCAAACTGGAAACAATACGGTGGAGGAGGATTTCCTGGAGTGCATAAGGGATGATTTTCTAGACCAATATGTCGAGGAACCAACTAGGGGGGAGGCCATCTTAGACTGTGTGCTGTGCAATGAGAGGGGATTAATTAGTAATCTCATTGTGCGAGGCCCCTTGGGACAGAGTGGAATTCTACATTAGGATGGCGAATAAAACAGTTAATTCAGAGACCATGGTCCAGAACTTAAAGAAGGGTAACTTTGAAGGTATGAGGCGTGAATTGGCTAGGATAGATTGGCTAATGATACTTAAGGGGTTGACAGTGGATGGGCAATGGCAGACATTTAGAGACCGCATGGATGAACTACAACAATTGTACATCCCTGTCTGGCGTAAAAATAAAAAAGGGAAGGTGGCTCAACCATGGCTATCAAGGGAAATCAGGGATAGTATTAAAGCCAAGGAAGTGGCATACAAATTGGCCAGAATTAGCAGCGAACCCGGGGACTGGGAGTAATTTAGAACTCAGCAGAGGAGGACAAAGGATTTGATTAGGGCAGGGAAAATAGAGTACGAGAGGAAGCTTGCAGAGAACATTAAAACAGACTGTAAAAGCTTCTATAGATATGTAAAGAGAAAAAGGTTAGTAAAGACAAACGTAGGTCCCCTGCAGTCAGAATCAGGGAAAGTCATAACGGGGAACAAAGAAATGGCACACCAATTGAACAAGTACTTTGGTTCGGTATTCACTAAGGAGGACACAAACAACCTTCCGGATATAAAAGGGGTCAGAGGACCTAGTCAGAAGAGCTGAGGGAAATCCTTATTAGTCGGGAAATTGTGTTCAGGAAATTGATGGGACTGAAGGCCGATAAATCCCCAGGGCCTGATGGACTGCATCCCAGAGTACTTAAGGAGGTGGCCTTGGAAATAGCGGATGCATTGACAGTCATTTTCCAACATTCCATAGACTCTGGATCAGTTCCTATGGAGTGGAGGGTAGCCAATGTAACCCGACTTCTTAAAAAAGGAGGGAGAGAAAACAGGGAATTATAGACCGGTTAGCCTGACATCGGTAGTGGGTAAAATGATGGAATCAATTATTAAGGATGTCATAGCAGCGCATTTGGAAAGAGGTGACATGATAGGTCCAAGTCAGCATGGATTTGTGAAAGGGAAATCATGCTTGACAAATCTTCTGGAATCTTTTGAGGATGTTTCCAGTAGAGTGGACAAAGGAGAACCAGTTGATGTGGTATATTTGGACTTTCAGAAGGCTTTCGACAAGGTCCCACACAAGAGATTAATGTGCAAAGTTAAAGCACATGGGATTGGGGGTAGTGTGCTGACGTGGATTGAGAACTGGTTGGCAGACAGGAAGCAAAGAGTAGGAGTCAATGGGTACTTTTCAGAATGGCAGGCAGTGACTAGTGGGGTACCGCAAGGTTCTGTGCTGGGGCCCCAGCTGTTTACATTGTACATTAATGATTTGGACGATGGGATTAAATGTAGTATCTCCAAATTTGCGGATGACACTAAGTTGGGTGGCAGTGTGAGCTGCGAGGAGGATGCTATGAGGCTGCAGAGTGACTTGGATAGGTTAGGTGAGTGGGCAAATGCATGGCAGATGAAGTATAATGTGGATAAATGTGAGGTTATCCACTTTGGTGGTAAAAACAGAGAGACAGACTATTATCTGAATGGTGACAGATTAGGAAAAGGGGAGGTGCAACGAGACCTGGGTGTCATGGTACATCAGTCATTGAAGGTTGGCATGCAGGTACAGCAGGCGGTTAAGAAAGCAAATGGCATGTTGGCCTTCATAGCGAGGGGATTTGAGTACAGGGGCAGGGAGGTATTGCTACAGTTGTACAGGGCCTTGGTGAGGCCACACCTGGAGTATTGTGTACAGTTTTGGTCTCCTAACTTGAGGAAGGACATTCTTGCTATTGAGGGAGTGCAGCGAAGGTTCACCAGACTGATTCCCGGGATGGCAGGATTGACATATCAAGAAAGACTGGATCAACTGGGCTTGTATTCACTGGAGTTCAGAAGAATGACAGGGGATCTCATAGAAACGTTTAAAATTCTGACGGGTTTAGACAGGTTAGATGCAGAAAGAATGTTCCCAATGTTGGCGAAGTCCAGAACCAGGGGACACAGTCTAATGATAAGGGGTAAGCCATTTAGGACCGAGATGAGGAGAAACTTCTTCACCCAGAGGGTGGTGAACCTGTGGAATTCTCTACCACAGAAAGTTGTTGAGGCCAATTCACTAAATATATTCAAAAAGGAGTTATAGTCCTTACTACTCGGGGGATCAAGGGGTATGGCGAGAAAGCAGGAATGGGGTACTGAAGTTGCATGTTCAGCCACGAACTCATTGAATGGCGGTGCAGGCTCGAAGGGCCGAATGGCCTACTCCTGCACCTATTTTCTATGTTTCTATGTTTCTTCATTTGACCTCCCAGAAGAAATTGTTTCTGACAGTGGACCACAATTTCATTAAGGATTTGCACAGTTCACGAGCAAAAATAGTGTGAAACATACCAAGGTTCCAGCGTCCCACCCTGCTTCAAATGGTGCAGCAGAACGCACAGTACAAATTGTAAAGCATGCCCTCCAAAGAAATGATAGTTGTCATTGGACCACAAATTGGCTAATTTTCATAATACTCCTCATATAACTACTGGTAGAACACCATAAGAATATAAGAATTAGGAACAGGAGTAGGCCATCTAGCCCCTCGAGCCTGCTCCGCCATTCAACAAGATCATGGCTGATCTGGCCGTGGACTCAGCTCCACTTACCCGCCTTCTCCCCGTAACCCTTAATTCCCTTATTGGTTAAAAATCTATCTATCTGTGACTTGAATACATTCAATGAGCTAGCCTCAACTGCTTCCTTGGGCAGAGAATTCCACAGATTCACAACCCTCTGGGAGAAGAAATTCCTCTTAACTCGGTTTTAAATTGGCTCCCCCGTATTTTGAGGCTGTGTCCCCGAGTTCTAGTCTCCCCGACCAGTGGAAACAACCTCTCTGCCTCTATCTTGTCTATCCCTTTCATTATTTTAAATGTTTCTATAAGATCACCCCTCATCCTTCTGAACTCCAACGAGTAAAGACCCAGTCTACTCAATCTATCATCATAAGGTAACCCCCTCATCTCCAGAATCAACCTAGTGAATCGTCTCTGTACCCCCTCCAAAGCCAGTATATCCTTCCTTAAGTAAGGCGACCAAAACTGCACGCAGTACTCCAGGTGCGGCCTCACCAATACCCTATACAGTTGCAGAAGGACCTCCCTGCTTTTGTACTCCATCCCTCTCGCAATGAAGGCCAACATTCCATTCACCTTCCTGATTACCTGCTGCACCTACAAACTAACTTTTTGGGATTCATGCACAAGGACCCCCAGGTCCCTCTGCAACGCAGCATGTTGTAATTTCTCCCCATTCAAATAGTATTCCCTTTTTTTGTTTTTTTTCCCCCAAGGTGGATGACCTCACACTTTCCGACATTGTATTCCATCTGCCAAACCTTAGCCCATTCGCTTAACCTATCTAAATCTCTTTGCAGCCTCTCTGTGTCCTCTACACAACCCGCTTTCCCACTAATCTTTGTGTCATCTGCAAATTTTGTTACACTACACTCTGTCCCCTCTTCCAGGTCATCTATGTATATTGTAAACAGTTGTGGTCCCAGCACCGATCCCTGTGGCACACCACTAACCACCGATTTCCAACCCGAAAAGGACCCATTTATCCCGGCTCTCTGTTTTCTGTTAGCCAGCCAATTCTCTATCCATGCTAATACATTTCCACTGACCCCGCGTACCTTTATCTTCTGCAGTAACCTTTTGTGTGGCACCTTATCGAATGCCTTTTGAAAATCTAAATACACCACATCCATCGGTACACCTCGATCCACCATGCTCGTTATATCCTCAAAGAATTCTAGTAAATTAGTTAAACATGATTTCCCTTTCATGAATCCATGCTGCGTCTGATATTTTCAGGCACAAAGTGTCAGGCATGGCAAATTCCAATTTCTCTATCAACATTTTTCATGCCAGAAATGCCACCGATTAAGGTACAACAAAATAATTCCTTGAGAATTAGTCAAAGCAGTGCAGCAAAGACAAAACTGGAGCCACAGAAAATCATTATATAAATATCACTGATACCAGCAGAACATGGTGGAAATCAAGAGCACAGCTCCTGTCAAGATTCAAAAATAATGTACACAGACAACACTGGGTTTTGCAAAGAGGAGTGCACAAAACAAGCAGTGCTGGAGTAAAATTGATACAATTGGTGTTACCTTCAGTAAAACTACAGATAACATTACCTTGTGGTCATCTGTAAAATATCAACATATCATTCCCATTTGCAGGGGGAGGAGGGGGGTGTAATTAGTTCTCGCTGCTGCTAGATAGGGCACTATGAGAAATCAGAGCACTGCAGTCTCAAGAAACAAGGTCAACAGCCCTAAAGAAGCACATCACCTGCTGGTGAACAACTGAATGGCACTGCTTTTCTGGAAGAAGTACATATTTAATACCAGAAAATATCTGCTCATTCTTGAACCAGCTAAAGTGAGGAATACAAGAGTGGCTGAAGTGACTTACATACCATTACACTCATGAGGAAATACCTGGCCGCTGGTTGGCAGTTTTCTACACCGCCTACATCAAGAACTTACTGTGTCAGGAATCCCAAGTGCAACCTAGCATCATGACATTTTGTAGGGCAGTGTTTATAAACTAACATGCTGCAGCATCAACTGCTATTTACTTTTTGTTGCTATGACCTACAACAGAAGAAGCAATAGTTAATCTATTTCCATTATTTATTTTGACTTGTAAATGTAAACTGAAGAGGTTCTAAAACAGTAGAACAATAAATTATTTTCATCATTCCAGTAAGTTCAGATCAATATCCTTTGACTTGCTATTTCCTGACCAAAGGCATTTATTGAACGTGAGCATCACATGAACCATAATCATAAGTGCACTCAAACCATTCTTTATCTCTGATAGTTTCCGTGCTGAGAAAAATTACCTTGCCCAATTTGATTTGAAAGCTTTTTTCAAGTAGCGTTACGCAGAGTCCTAATCTATTCGATCTAATTTGTACTTTTCGTAAGTCAATAATTTTTTTTTACCTTGCACTAAATAAAATATCTCTTTAGAAACAGTGAACTATCTCTTTCTAGGAGTGACTCAGAGAAAGACCAACTGTTATTAAGCATCACAATACCACTGTATGGTGGATCGCCAATGGGACAGAGCTATTCAACCATCATTGCAGAATTAAAAGGGCTGCAGTGAAACACTTGTGCCATGGATGGTGGGACAGCCCAGTCTCTTCCTTTCTGTCACTTGATTGGGAGGGAGCAGACCCCCAGCACTGGCAACAGCCAGCTGTGCTGCAAACGGAAGCAAAGAGAGGAAAATAAGAGATAGAGGGGTGGGGGGAGATAAACTTGAGGATATTGCACTAAACACAAGGAAAGCTGGCTTTACAATCTATATATGTATTCCTAGTCAACATTATTATGGTTTCAGATTGAAAGACTTTATGCAGTAAATCAATGCAGGGGCATCAGCCAATCTAATTACTTTTGTGTGCCAAAATAATCCTGCCAATATGTGACATAACGAAAATCCACTCTATGATTGCAGCACCCGTGTTCACCAAACTATGTCATTTACAATTTATTATGCAGCCCTGTTTGAACCAATACTCCCAAACCAAGGAAACAGCAGTTTTTGAGCTTCATAAACTTGTATGATATTAGCGTACCAATCTCTGCAAGACAAGGTCATTTTCAGCATATTATAGATTGGTGGATAATTCAAGTCCACTGCAATTCAAATAATATGGTGTATTTGAACAGTGTAAACAGGAAGGTTCAAAAGTAGCCTTATGATGAAAATTACAGGAGATCTACTTCTCCAATCATCTCAAAAAAGTCTCATTTTAGATGCAGAAATGTCAGGTTTGCAAGCTAAGTAGTCATTAAATACCCTTTTAAAGAGAACACCAATGCTACACTTAATACTGCATATGGACTGAGAGATCATTCCCCATTTTTAGAACTATGGATGGTCAGTAGTGTGCAATAAGACTGTCAGTTAATTAAGGGGTTCATATGACATCAAAAGTTATTTGAATTAATCTCAACTGGTTTAAGGATATCAAATGAACCTCAAAGTTACAGTCTCTTACTCACTTCACACACACACACACACACACACACACACACACATATATATATTATATATATATATATATATTTATATATGATATATAAATGCTTAACAATAGGTCGTGAGCAAAGGTAGCATGGAGTGATTCACATTAAAATTTTCCCTCCTTACGAATCTTGCCTCATCCAAACATGAAATTACCCTGCAAGAAAGACAATGCAAACCCTTGGTGACACAGAACAATGGTGCAGAGCAGCCAGGAGAAGTGTCTCAAATGCTGCATTTTCAATATTTATTGACTTACTAGAATGTCTTTCCTTTTGCTGTACACTAGTAAAAAAAAAATCAGCAATTATAGTTACACTCCTACACAGTAGTGCACAATATTTCAATATACAGTAACACAGCAAGAAGTTGTAATAATAAACTGCAAGTACAAATCCACACCCTGAGATGTGTGCAGCTGCCTTAAAATTTACTCTACGCTACTCTGCACAAGAGCAGAATTTGTGAGGCTGTTTTAATTCATTTTTGGTAAGTTTATTTTTGTGGTGGTGGCAATTGTTGTGACAGACAGTAGTAAATTGTGTAGGTTTCCACAACAGAACCATGACTGAACTAAAGTGGCTCCTGGTCCCCAACACCTCAAATTTAAAATTCTAATTCTCGTGTTTAAATCCTTTCATGACCTCACTCAGATATCTGTAACTTCCTCTCGACCTACAATCCACCCGCACCCCCCACCCCCGACCCCCGCCTCCTCCCCTCCGTGCCACTGACTACAGTTTCTTCTGCATTCCTTCCCCCCACCATTAGCAACTGAGCTTTTAGCCACCGAGAGCCTAGATATTGAAAATCCCTCTATAAACCCTGCTACTTCTTCAACTCCCTCTCCTCCTTTAAGGCCTTCTTTAAAACTCTGCACTTTGCCCAAGTTTTTAGTCATCGCTTCAAATATCGCCTTCTTGACTTGGTGTCCATTTTGTCCCCTCGGGCTTCTGTTAAGCCCTTGGGACTATTTTTTAAATACATTAAAAGGTGCTATATAACTACAAGTTGCTGATATTATATTAATCAACTTCAACTATTATGGTATATAGACATTTCACTGCATGTTGCATAGCATAACCAGTATATATAGTGATAAGCCAATTCTAAAGCAAATTCATAAGGGAATCAAGAGCATATAATGTTTTTTCTACTCTAAAACACCTGGGACCAAGATGCAACAAAAACTTACTCTGTTTTGGTTTCTAGTTATGTCTTTTTAGAACAACCGTTGAAAACGCTAGGGTTAGAATTGCCCCAGCCAAATGCATGTTTTAATGCGATTATTCCCGTTAAAAGTGCTTTTTTGATCTTAAAATCAATTGCATAAAATTCCCCAAACCCCAAAATGGCGTTTTGAAAATAGCGACAAAAAGTGGATTGCCCTGGTGCAATGCGAAAAAAAATTGCACCGCCTAAGTTTGACCATTCGGTGAACCTATTTTTGGAAGAAAAAAAACGCACGAGAAAACCACGTGTTGCAGCCTCAGAAACGTCGGTAAGTATGAAGCCCTGCAACAAAGCTGGGAAGAAAGGGGAAAAATTCCCAGCTCATGTCCAAAATAAGCTTTAATTGATAATGTCACCAGCTTTACTTAACTGGACCCAAAAATAAAGTGTGTAAAGTGATTCGGTGCACTGTGCCATGGCAGGATGGAATGTCGATTTATGGCAGAAGTTCCCGACACAGCAAATTTCTGAATTTAACTATCAGCGGAGGAGCTATCAGATGGAGATAGATTCTACTCTAAAGGAAGAGGGGGGAACAAAAACTGAAGGGAGCATCATCTCAGGTCACGGTTACACATCTCCAGCTAGCTAATTACAAAAGTACATTGAACATCGTCCAAGAAATAGAACATGGTATAGCAGGACACCAAAGTTGAAGAAATAGCAAGAAAAGGCATAAACAATGTATGTCATCTATGAGGTAGAAGGGAAATTTAATTTTCAGAATTTATGAGGTTGAGTTATCTAATAACAAAAACAATCATTTATATAGCACCTTTAACATAGAAAAACATCCCAAGGCACTTAACAAAAGCATTGGCAATAAAAAAAAATTGACAAGTGAGCCACAGAAGGAGTTAACAGGACAGTTAACCAAATGTTTGGTCAGAGGTCGGTTTTAAGGAGCATCTTAAAGTAGGAGAGAAACAGAGAGGTGGAGAGGTTTATAGAGGGATTCCAGAACTTAGGACCAAGGTAATTGAAAGCACAGTGGAACGATTCAACATAAAAACATAGAAAATAGGTGGAGTAGGCCATTCAGCCCTTCGAGCCTGCACTACCATTCAATGTGATCATAGCTGATCATGCAACTTTAGTACCCAATTCCTGCTTTCTCTCCATACCCCTTTAGCCGTAAGGGCCACATCTAACTCCCTTTTGAATATATCTAATGAACTGGCATCAACAACTCTCTGTGATAGAGGATTCCACAGGTTCACAATTCTCTCAGTGAAGAAGTTTCCCTTCCTCTCAGTCCTAAATGGCTTACCCCTTATCCTTAGACTGTAGTCCCTGATTCTGGACTTCCCCAACATCGGGAACATTCTTCCTGCATCTAACCTGTCCAATCCCGTCAGAATTTTATATGTTTCTATCAGATCCCCTCTCATTCTTCTAAATTCCAGTGAATATAAGCCGAGTCGATCCAGTCTTTCTTCATATGTCAGTCCTGCCATCCCGGGAATCAGTCTGGTGAACCTTCGCTGCACTCCCTCAATAGCAAGAATGTCCTTTCTCAGATTAGGAGACCAAAACTGTACACAATATTCAAAGTGTGGCCTCACCAAGGCCCTGTACAACTGTAGTAAGACCTCCCTGCTCCAATACTCAAATTCTCTCGCTATGAAGGCCAACATACCATTTGCCTTCTTCACCGCCTGCTGTACTTGCATGCCAACTTTCAATGACTGATGTACCATGACATCCAGGTCTCGTTGCACTTCCCATTTTACTAATCTGTCACCATTCAAATAATATTCTGCCTCCCTGTTTTTGCCACCAAAGTGGATAACCCCAAAAGTGGGGCTGTGCAAGATGCCAGAATAGGAGGAGCGCAGAAATCTCGAAGGCTTGAAGGAGGTTACAGAGATAGGGAAGGGCAAGGCCATGAGGATTTGAAATCACGGATAAGGATTTTAAAATTGAGTCGTTGTCAGACTAGGAGCCAGTGTAGGTCGGCCAGCGTGGGGGTGAACAGGACTTGGTGCAAGTTAGGATATGGGCAGCAGATTTTTGGATGAGCACAAGTTTATGGAGGGTGGAAGATGGGAGGCTGGCTCGGAGAGTATTGGAATAGTCAAGTCTAGAGGTAACAAAGGCTTAGTTGAGTGTTTCGGCAGCTGATGAGCTGAGGCAGGGTTGGAGTCAGGCGATGTTAGAGGTGGAAGAAGGCAGTCTTGGTGATGGATTAGATATGTGGTTGGAAGCCAATCTCAGGGTCAAACACAATACCATGGTTGCAAACGGTCTGGCTCAATTTCAATCACTTGCCAGGGAGAGGGATGGAAATGGTGGTCAGGGAACTCCTCCGATGATAGTCAAAGTCAGAAACTTGCGGTGTTGGAGAACTTCTGGCACAAATCCTTTAATCCATTTCAAAGTTTAGAAATGTCTAGTTTATTTTAAACATTGTAATTTAATAATTTACAGATTTTTTAAAGTAATTATTTGCTTACAATATTTGTTCTACATTCTCTCATTTATAGCTGCTCAGACAATGTAGGAATACAAAATTCTTCTGATTTTTTTTTACCTCCATCGTGGTGTGGTTCAGCACAATTTTCACCACTCATTAGAACCACAGAATCTTTTGGGGCCCAAACTGTGGCCTGCCATGTTGCCATGGCTACTGGTGGCTCCTGACATGGAAATAGTGCTCTGTTGTTTATAGGTGATCCTGCTGTATATACACACGGCCTGAAATATATAAAATAAATATTTTTTTTTAAAAACAGGATCAGTGTTATCAACATACCATTTATTTAACCTGGTAGCTCTATGATTGGAATACCCATTTCCAAAAATGGAGACAGCGCTGAGTTTAACATCTGTGATAAAGAAAATTTTGCATTCTTTGACAAAGATGAAATTACTAAATATCGAGATAAAGATAAAATAATTAGAAGCAGCCAACACCGATCTCAGAAAGGAAGCACAGGCTTGGCAAACTTGATAAGAGTTCTTTCAGGAGATTATAGAGATGGAGGGTGGGGAAATACAATGGATTTGGTGTACATAAACTTTCAGAAGCCTTTGACAAGGTACCACAAAGGAGACGATTGGAGAAGATTAAATGCATGGAATTAGGGGAAATGTAGCGAATTGGATTAAAAACTGGCTAGAAGGGAGGAAACAGAGAGTCAGAGTGAACAGCAATTTCTCAGAGTGGATAAAAGTGGGTAGCAGTGTCTCATAGTTCTGTTCTTGGATCACTTCTGTTTACTGTGTGCATCAATAATTTGAATATAGAGCTAGAGAGAGTGATATCCAAATTTGCAGACAATACTGAAATAAGAGGCATTGTAAATAATTCTGAGGACCAGAGGAAGCTGCAAGGAGATTATTGATAAAATGGTGGAAAGCTAAAAATTAGCAGATGGAATTCAATGTCAGTAAATTTTACTTAACTGTGGTAAAATAAAAATTAAAAGATGCAATGTCAATTTTGAATTAGGAAAGGCTGAATGATTCAAAACTCTAATCGATCTATCGAGAGAGACTGAAAGTGGGATTTAGGGGCTTTAGATTAACAAAACATTAAAAGCAGCATTTCAAGTAGATACGACTATAAGCTAATGGTATACTGGGTTTTATGGCATGAGGTAAAGAATAAATAAGTAGGGATGTAATGGTGAATCTATGTAAAACTTTAGTAAGACCAAAGTCGAAATACTCTATAGTTTGGGGTCCACTAAGAGGCAGACACAGGTGGGAAGGGGGGTGGGGAGGGAGAAAAGGAGATATACAGAGAGGGGGCAGCAAGGGGATAAAAGGATAGAAGGGTGGGATGGAGGAAGATGGGAGGGGGGGAAAGAAGAACACGGGAAAGGAGGAGGATATTTGAATAATCAGTGACACGGGGGGGGAGCGGGAGACTAACAATTTCACAGGGCCTGTTTTGATGTCCTGTGGAGATGGGGAGAAATGGCAATGGGCCACAGACTATCTCCCTCTTCTGTAGGGAAAGCGTGGCAATGACCAAACTGCTGTTCATGGAAGGTGGGGAGAACTTAAGAATTATAAGCAGGAGTAGGCCATTCGGCCCCTCGAGCCTGCTCCGCCATTCAATGAGATCATAGCTGATCTTCTACCTCCGCTTTCCTGCATTATCCCATATCCCTTGATTCCCTTAATATTCAAAAATCGAATTGATCTATCGAGAGGCTGAAAAGCTAGTCAATGTGGGGGGGGGGGGGGGAGTTATGGCAGTTAAAGTACGGCCAGGTTTGTGGGAAGGAGGGGGGGGAGGCAACAGCAGAGTCTCAAAATTCTCAGTTGGGTGAAACCAGTTGATTAGAGAAATAGGATAGTAGGGTGGAAATCACTAGGGGAGCAGTTACAAGGCTGCTCATTGGGAGAGAGGGTGGCAATGGTTGAAACATTGCTCTGTGGAGGGGATGGTTATAGGAGTACGTTCTAAACGGTGGAGTCGTCAAGGTGTAATCCCATTTCTGAGAGGTCAGGGCACTATGGTAGCAGGACGTAGAACAGGCCAGATTTTATTTAGCATGCCAACCAGCATGCGAATGCGAGACCAAACGGACGGGCAGGTGAGCAGCCGAATAAGGGAGAATCTACCTGATGCAAGGTTTGGCAATCTGCAGTAACAGGTAACGCAGTTAAATGTTGACAGGTTTATTATGGGTTTTCTCACTCAGATAGCAGGACACGAGACTTTTCAATGCATATGAAATGGAATGTGCAACCCACTCAATAATTGTAATAAGTAGATTGCATAACCAGGATGAAGGTCAGGGACCAATGTGAAGCTGAACACAGTAAAAGAGATGAGGTAAATTGTGAAGTTGCTCATATGGTTAGATTTTAAAATGCTGAAGATTGTCAAATGAAGGAAATACATAAGGAACTAAGGGAGGCCACAATTTTGAGATCCAGCAATAGAAAGAATTAAGAAGTGATTACATGAAGAAACTTGATTTCAACTTTGATGCAGGGAGTGCCAATGATGGAATATTCACAACTTGGCTTTTTCCCAGCCCACTCTCTCATTCATCCATCCATCCACCCACCCACCCAGGAAGAGAGCAATGTGGGATTTGAAAACTATTGCATGTGGATTAAATTAAGTTTTCAGAAACAAAGCATAAAAAAAGTGGAGAATAAAGCAAGGATTTTTTTAAAAACTGAAACAAAAATGCCCACAGAAGGAAACATATGTTATATGCTTTAAATATTACATTTATTGCCAATTTCTCAAACATTAGGATCCTGCATTGCCGACTACAGTGCCCCCACCACTGTTCTGGCTAAGATCAGTACAGACCAAGGATCAAATCTCGAGACCTTTCAGCTTGGCTAAGTGTTTGAGTCAAAAGAACATGGTTTCCAGCCTCACTCCAGGATTGAGCACACAATTGAAGCTGATACTTCAGTGCAGCACAGAGCTGCATTGTTGGACATACGGCCTTTCTGATGAGATGTCATACCGAGGCACTGCCTGCCTGTTCAGGTGATAATGATCCACCACACTATTCGAAGAAAAACAGGGGAATTCTACAGGTGTACTTAGCAACATTTATCCTTCAAACAGCAGTACGGAAACAGGTTACCTGGTCATTTATGTAATTTACTGCACAGAATTTGGCTGTTGCGTTTGCCTAGATAATAGTGACGTTTAATTGATCGTGAAGTGCCTTAGGACATGAAAGTACGCAAAATGTAATTTAAATTCAAGTTTAGATGCAAGTTTGTTCTTTCTTTTCCTTCTTCCATATCTGGATGGGTAGTGCAATAACAGCCATCAGAGTTGCTGATTATTTTGGTTAATCTTTTAGTACTGTATTTGTTTTTAAACAGAAACAGAATAGTGACGTGTTCCTTAAATATTTGTCAGCATAAATAGAATGCTCAACATGATATGAGTTTCTCATGTCAGTGGCTGTGGAAAAACAAGAACTGCCTCATACTCATCATTCACCCTCTGCATCCATTAGTTAGGAGATTCCAAGATAGCAGTTAAATCAGCATATCTGCAATTTTTATAATGAGTTAACTGCAGTATCTTCATCCTACTTTTGGCCAAACTCTAGTGATCACTGATCCCAAAGGAACAGAAAATAGGCCAGATTTTTTAAATTAACACGATTCTGTCCTTATGCAGTTCATTGTGTAACTGAGCACACTGCCAAGCAGCATCAAACTGTGTCAGTTTATCCTACAATGCTCAAGTACCAGGTATTCAGTATCATAGAACATACATGTAATTAAGCAGTTGAACTTGGGTGTATTGTGCTTTAACAAGACAATTTATACAGACTTTGATATTTTAATATAATTAAGCTGATAAATATCCAATACTAAATAACCAACAAAAATAATGACATAGTCATGTCTACCTTAAATTGGCCAGAACCACAAGTTATTTCAGTTGATTAAAGATTAAAATAGATAACATGCTCAAATAAACACGCTTACTGTTCAGATACTGTAATAAAAAGGATTATACAATATTTTTCATCCAAGCTCAACGATAACATTGTGATTGGCTAATGAAAACAATTACTGAAGGCAGCATTATTTTTAACATTACACTTTACTACCATGTAACAAATAGTAAGCATAGTGTTTTGCAATGATTGGGTGCTGCAAGTGGGTTAGACCTCTGGAGCCTCAGATGAAAGTATTCTTTTGCTGCCATGTAGAAGGGCCATATGTGAAATGTGTCTCAACAGTCTCAATCCAGTTTCTGGTAGGTATGCAACAAGAGGATAAAACTGTTCAATGTCCGATTTTAATTGGCAATCATCATTCAGAGTGATCACAGAATAGATGGGTTGGGAAATGGAAAATATGTTACACTGGTGTAGTAGGGGCAGCTCCTCTAAGGCTAGGATTTAGGTACATTAGGGAAGCTTTACTCGGGTTTCTAACGATAATCATCATAGGCAGTCCCTCGGAGACTAAAGTGAGTTCTTTGGTGGCTGAACATTCCAACACGATAGCCACAGACCCTGTCACAGGTGGGACAGACATTCGTCGGGGGAAGGGGTGGGTGGGACTGATTTGCCACACACTCCTTCTGCTGCCTGCGCCTGACCTCTTCACGCTCTCAGCGTTGAGATTCAAAGAGCTCAGCGTCCTCCCGCATGCACTTTCTCCACTTAGGGCGGTCTTCGGCCAGGGTCTCCCAGGTGTCAGATGTTGCACTTCACCAGGGAGGCTTTGAGGGTGTTCTTGTAATGGTTCCGCTGCCCACCTTTGGCTCGGAGCAATTGCTTGGGGAGTCTCGTGTCTGGCATGCGAACTAAATGGCCTGCCCAGCGAAGCTGATCGAGTGTGGTCAGTGCTTCAATGCTGGGGATGTTAGCTTGGGCGAGGACACTAATGTTGGTGTGTCTGTCCTCCCGGGGGATTTGCAGGATCTTGCGGAGACATCATTGGTGATATATCTCCAGCGACTTGAGGTGCCTTCTGTACATCGTCTATGCCTCTGATCCATACAGGAGGATGGGAATTACTACAGCCCAGTAGACCATGAGCTTGGTGGTAGGTTTGATAGCCTGGTCTTCAAACACTCTTTTCCTCAGGTGGCCGAAGGCTGCACTGGAGGCGATGTTGAATCTCTGCATCAATGTCTGCTTTTGTTGACAAGAGGCTCCCGAGGTATGGGACGTGGTCCACATTTTCGACGGCCACACCGTGAATCTTGATATGAGGGCAGTGATGTGCGGCGAGGGTAGGCTGGTGGAGGACCTTTGTCTTATGGATGTTAAGCATAAGGCCTATGCTTTCATATGCCTCGGTGAATACATCAACTATATCCTGGAGTTCAGTCTCAGGATGTGCGCAGACGCAGGCGTCGTCCGCGTACTGCAGTTCAATGACAGAGGTTTGGGGGATCTTGGATCTGGCCTGGAGGCGGCGAAGGTTAAACAGCTTCCCACTGGTTCTGTAGTTTAGTTCCACTCCAGCGGGGAGCTTGTCGACAGTGAGGTGGAGCTTGGCAGCGAGGAAGATTGAAAAGAGGGTTGGAGCGATGACGCAGCTGGCTGCATGAAATGGAAAGTTTTTCATTTTCTATCACTAACATCCCTCACCTGATGAGCATTAAAGTGTCAACTGTGGCTCAATGGGTAGCACACTAGCCTCTGAGTCAGAAGGTTGTGTGTTGAAGACTGACTCCAGGGACTTGACAAATGTAAATCTAGGCTGACATGCACTCCAATGCAGTGCTGAGGGAGTGCTGCACTGTCTGAGGTACCGTCTTTCGGATGAGACGTTAAACAGAGGCTCCATTTACTCTCTCGGGTGGATGCAAAAGGTCCCATGGCACTGTCGAAGAAAAGCAGGGGCGTTCTCCCCAGTGTCCTGGCCAATATTTATCCCTCAATCAATATGACAAAACAGATTATCTGGTCATTATCACATTTCTGTTTGTGGGAGCTTGCTGTGTGCAAATTAGCTGCCGCGTTACCCACATTACAACATTGACTACACTTTAAAAGTAAAGCACTTTAGATGTCCAGTCGTCGTGAAATTGACAAAAAGCTTAAAGTTGTAAGTTCGTGTTAAAATATGCTACCTGTATTAAGGATTCCCATGGCAACCAACAAAATGGAGAGCAGTTATAATTAATGAATATGCCAAGATTTTAAATAAGATTTGTTAATAAACATATTACAACTAACTAAATCATTCTAAGCTCATATACACTAGCAAAACATGGAATATTTTAGCCCATCTACCATCCAAGCCAGCTTATATTAATGTTACTGATAGTGTAAGGAATTCAATGT
Organism: Pristiophorus japonicus; assembly: GCF_044704955.1. Lineage (NCBI taxonomy): Eukaryota > Metazoa > Chordata > Chondrichthyes > Pristiophoridae > Pristiophorus > Pristiophorus japonicus. The sequence goes on from NC_091977.1 coordinate 103,454,769, forward strand.
TATATACTATAATTGCCACTGAAACCAGTACCTTGCTGAAGACTGTTATACAAAGCACCCAATGTGCAAACCTATTGTATGTCAGTGTAACAAAGGGTTAACCAAGCTATCGTATTTTGAAAGCATCTTGACAAAAATATGTTCTAACGAAAAAAGGTAACTATATTCTGAAGATTGTTAGAAGGAATGACAATATGCTGAGTGGAACATAAATGCTTTATTTCATGGTTAAAACTGTCATTCACACATCATCTTCCATGCATTGTTTTAATAGATTGTGTTCTGCATCATTAACTGATCAATTGCACCCGAAACCCACACAGATTAATACCCAATTACACACAAAAAGCATAGCGTATTCAAAAGTAACCAACCTGCCACTTTGATCCTTAGTCCACCTCACCGAACCACCCTCCGGTTTTGTTTCATACCAGATCCTCAATACACGAGGGAAGTCTTTGGGAGTTTGTATTCCTTGTTTCCTTATTTTCAGGCTCCACATGTCAGTCTGGAACTGGAGTTCTCCGCAGCCAGGTGCTTGACTGCACTGGAGATAGTACCGATGCTGTTCCTGCCAGCATTCTGCTGCTAAACCTAGAATATCATCCACAATGCTACTCTGGAGATCACTCTGCAGTCTCTGAGAATAAATGCTATCTTCTGGCTTGGGCATGTCCGTTCTGATCAGTTTCTCAATACCTGCTGCAGCAATGACATTCACTTCTTCTACCTTATTCACCACAAGATTGCAACAATCCAGCACCAGCACAAAATCCTCCCCATCACTGCAGTGTTCCCTTGTACCAGGAATCCCACTAGCCCACTCTTTGTTGCTATGGTTACAACTGTTAACATTGGTAACTCTGTCATGACTATGGTTAGATAGATTGCTTATTTTATCTACAGATGCACAAACAGCAACTCTTGCAGTGGGATTGCATGAAGGTCCAGGTTGCTCAGTTTCAAATAGTGCCAGTGAGCAAGGACACCAATCTGTTCCCACAGAGTCAGATACTTTTTTGTATGCTTTGTTGGTTTCTAGGAAGAGGACAATGGTACCGTTGATGACTTTTCTGTCGAAGTTCACTGCCAGATCTAGCACATTGTGTCTGACTAGCATGTAACCAGTATTGGCCATGAGAGGAAGGTCATCTTTATTGGGGTCAAGAGCTGACTCTGTATTTTCATTCATAGTCAGAACAACGAAGTGATTGTCCAGCAATATCCAACACTCATAAATGTAAATACCAGCAGCATTCCAGTGCTATAAGCATTCCTTGAGCAGTTTTTTTTTAAACACACAAGACTTCTGTAAGCTGGCCCTATGTCTTCTATCTCTGTGGCTATTTGCTGCTTTTTTTCTTAAAACCTGCATACAAAAAAAAGTAAGATGATTAGTTTCACAATTGGTAATTTAACAGTCAACAATATCAATTCAGAGTCATCTCTAAAACAGCCCTTGGCTGGAGTAAAGTTATGCTACTCAGAGAATTCTACTTTTAGGTTTCCCTACATTACAATGTTTATACAGAGTCCCAATGCTTTTCCGTGGGCTCATCGGTTAAATCTGCAATGTTGTTCTGTACGGAGCTGTGCTATTTATGTTGCTGACTCTCTGCAGGATTCTTCTAAAAAGACATGTTTATCTTGGGGAGCAGGGGGCAAGAAAGCACATCTTGAACACATTAAAATATGGAGGCTGCTGTGAGGGTTAATTTGACAGCAAATCCTCTGAGAGTTTACACTTTACAGCCTCAGAATTGGTACTGGCATGAAACCTAGCTGCAGAGGTGGATTTGTTTCGTGCTGAGATAGATTCAGGCTGCAGAAATATGCGCATTTATATTTTCCATTAGAGGTCAAGTTCAGGCAGAAGTTTTTCTGCTCCAGCCTGTCTGTCACAATAAGTGACTGAGTGTTACGTCAAATAATACAGGATATGAGAAATTTGGGTAATAGCAAAAAACTACACTTAATCAAGTCATTATCTGAATTCAATAGAATGTTTTATTAGTATAATAAAACTGGAAGTACACCCTTCAAGGGTTCACTTTTTATTTTAAAGAATTCCTGGCTGAAATACAAATAAGGGAAAGAGCCAAAAGACACAGCAAAGAGAATGAAAATGAACTCTGAAAACAAAAAGAACAGCAAAAAGTAACTAGAATAAAGTAGCAAGATATTTTTTATATTTTGCATAATCTTTGTATGTACTACAAAGAAGCATTAAAATAAAACATAGGGGAACATTAACTGTACAGGCAAAGTCTGAAGCACTGTAATAATGGAAATATTTTTGCAGCCAGTTTTAATACCACAAAACATGAAACTATAACCAGTTGACAAAGGGGACATATCACTTAAAATACTGTTAACTGAAAACACTTGGAACCTTTAAAAGAATAGTTTCAATTACCTTCAAAATCTAACTGTGCTTGTCATAAACAGGTTTAATTTAACCTAAAGGTTGATAAATACTATGCAAAATATCAAAAAATGAATGTCTCACAAAAATAGTAAGCATAAGAATACAGAAGAGTTATAGTTAATGTTGCTGCTGCATGGTGCACCAGCTGCATTAAATTAAAAATGTACAGCAATGTCTCCGTTTTATATATAGAACTTTCTTGTTCAAAATGTACACTTTGGATTAAGGAAACAGCCTGCAATTCTAAACATAACCATTTTGGCCCCATACAATAGTGACAACGAGCTAAAACTTTCTAATAAGTGCATTTGGTTTTAAATCTGGGCAGTCGTTCGACAAGTTAATTGTTTTCATGACCTTTCACTGAAAACAATGAACTTGTCGAAGAGCACAATTACGATTTCTCGGTGCATCTAGGTTGCTACCTTGCATTTAACACTAAAAGGCAGCGCCACAATGTGGCAATGAGTGGTTCTGCACACATATATATTTCCAGACATAGGATTTTTTGTTATATATTCCAGCGCATTTTTATGCACAAACTTTGTTTTTAAAGTATTTATATGTTCGTGCAAAATACACAGTAGCAGGATAATTACTAAGAATCTGTTACAAAGGGAAACTAAATATGTCACCGACAATATACTCCGAACTGAGTGGTGAGTTTGGAGCATCTCTTCAATTCCTTCACATTATATTCGTCATTTTAAATTAGAAAGCCCTGCAGTGCTGGGGACGGCAGTGTGCTGCTAATCAGTGAACACTGATACCCAGCACAAAGTGACACTTCCTTAGCAACTGGCGTGAATTCAGCCACTGACCTCATTAAACTGCTATTGTCTCTGCAGCTCTTAAAAAGTAAACCAGTGTCAACGTGCTGCAATGAGCAAGAAATGATCAGACACGTTGTCAGCTCCAATCCCACATCCCCCAGGACACAGGACCAGAGCCGCTCCCTCCTGTCGCGTCATCACTCCGCGCCCGGGGAAGGAGCGCGCGCGCGCGCGCGCGGTGCTGCTGGTTGGCCACCAGAGGGCGCTGGCGGAGGGTTGTGAAAGACTAGTGCAAGTGATGGGACGGTCCAGGGCAAGGGCATTGTGGCCAGCTTTATTCAGCAGGTGATATCAGATAGCAAACTGCACTAATTGTGTGTGTGCCTGACAATATTTCTATTCAGGACACTTTGTTTTCATTTATATGCTGGAAGATATCCTGTGGCATTGCTCATGGTGAGTCAGTGGATACCGACAGGAAATACTTCAAATATATTCACCAGTAATTTCCGCAGGGGTTCTCCCCATTGTCCAAATATAACTTTGCCAGAAACCCCGGGGAAACAGCGTATACATCTGGGATTTCCTCCAACCTTCTGTCGAAGTTGCAGTGAAAATTGGTGAAGCCACGCAGAAATTTTACCTCATATACACACACACATTAGTCAATCTCTCACGGCACTGGAGGCCAAGAATGATATTGGTATACATGGAGAAGGAAAAGATGTGCGAGAAACAGATGGGAGGGAATGGTGAGCGAAGGGAAAAAGAGGAGAAAATTAAGAGAAGGGGAGGAGGAAGAGAGAGGGGAGATGAGGAAGAGCAGGGTATGAGGAAGAGTGGGGAGAAGAGGAAGGCAGGAGAAGGAGAAGAGATGTGGAATGGAGGGGAAGTGGAGAAAAAGGAGAAAAGAAGGGAGGAGTAGGGGAGAAGGTAGAGCATAGGAAAGGGGAAAAGAAGAAGGGAGGGGAAGAGATGGAGGAATAGGGAGAAGACAAGGGTATGTAGAGGTGGGAAGAAGGAGGCAGAATAGGGGAGGAAGAAGAAGGAGAGTGAGGGATAGGGAGTGTGATATATTCACAAAGCACAAGCACACACAGCTTCCTAACATGAATGCAGCTTCAGAAGTCTCCGGAACTTCCTGGTTATTGTAAGCTGACTGTTTATTCCCTTTAGTTGCAGTAACACAATACGTCCACATCCACAGTGTGGAGCTACAAACATTACAAGCTTACAGACATTACACTTCTCCCTCCTTAGTAAAGAAGTTATTATAACAACATCATACATAACTTGCATGTTTATACATAACAAAGGATATGGACTTATTTTGCCATATTTACAAATTTAACTTAACCACCTGTTTTCTGTTTTGAAAAGCATACCTTCGCTCTCGAACAGAACCTTCCAAACATGGTGTCGAATTTAAACTAATTCCAGGCTCATCCTGAGGAACGTTTTCCTCCACGGAATTTCCTTGATTTTCATTTGAACTCACTCTAACTTCAGACTGTTAGTTTTCCTGACTCGGATTCAGAGAAATTCTGATTTTCTCTTGGATTTGTTTCCAGTACACTAGATGTAGGATTTGCTACTGGTGTATCAAAACTATCTGATGAGTCAGAAATAATTGAATCATTCCCACCTTCAACTCCTCCCATGTCTGTAGGTAAAATATGATCAATATGAACAAACCTAACCTGTCCATTATCAAACATCTTCACCAAATATGTGTGTGGACCACATATCTTCACTACTCTTCCTAGTAACCACTTTAACCATTTATGGTGATGGTTCTTCACTCTCACCTTCTGGTTTAATTTCACACTTCTCTCTTTTACTCTACCTCTATCATAATTCTCTTTCTGTCTTAATTGTATCTCTTCTACGGACTGTGCCAAATTTGGTTTTAATAACGAGAATCTGGTTCATGGCTGTTGTTTGAGAAACAACACTGCTGGTGTTCTACCAGTAGTTGTATGAGGAGTATTACAATACATAATTAGAAAATTAGCCAATTTGTGGTCCAATGACAACTGTCGTTTCTTTGGATTTGGATCCAACTTTTGTTTGATGAGGGCACGTTTTACAATTTGTACAGTGCGCTCTGTGCACCATTCGAAGCAGGGTGGTATGGTGGAACCTTGGTATGTTTCATACCATTTTTGCTCGTGAACTGTGCAACTTCTTCTGAACGAAATTGTGGTACATTATCAGAAACAATTTCTTCTGGGATGCCAAATGGAGAAAATAAACTTTGCAAAATGTCTAATGTTTTACTTGTTATTTTCCACATTGGAAACACCTCAACCCACTTCGAATGGCTATCAATCACAATGAACAATTGTTGCCCTTCTAGCTCAGCAAAATCAATATGTAGCCTTTGCCACACCATGGCTGTAATGGTACTGATGATGGTTGCTTGCTTACCGATTGACATGTCGTACACTGACTCATGATGTACTCTATATCTTTATCAAGATCTGGCTACCATAAGTAACTGCGTGCAAAACTCTTAGTCAAGCACATTCCCAGATGCTGGTCATGGAGGTCTCCTGATAATTTGGACCTGAATTTATTTGGTAAAACCACTCTTGCACCCCACATGATACAAGTTTTATCGACTGATAATTCATTCCTTTGAATTAAGAATGGATGAATATCTTTGTCTGTTACATGGTTTGGCCATCCATTTGCAATATAATCATACACCTTTGACATCACTGGATCACTTTTGGTTGCTCTAGCAATCTCTTCAGCTATGACTGGCAGTTCATCAATGTATGAAAAATAGAACACTTCTTCCCTATCGGGTGTAACTTGTGATGGGGAAGGAAATCTAGACATTGCATCGGCATTACTGTGATCAGCTGATCGTCTGTATTCAATATCATGTATATGCCGACAAAATCAAAGCCCATCTCTGCATTCGGGCTGCAGCTAATGTTGGAACTGGGGACTTTGGATGGAAGATTGCTGTCAGGAGCTTCCTGGTTATTGTAAGCTGACTGTTTATTTCCTTTAGTTGCAGTCACACAATACATCCACATCCACAGTGTGGAGCTACAAACATTACAAGCTTACAGACATTACAGGAAGGAGGAGGAAAGATGAGGTGGAAGATGAAGGGAGGGTGGGATGCAGCAGCAGAGAGGGGAATGTTAAAAGGAGGAGTGGGGAGAGCTGAAAAAAGGAAAGAAGATGGTGGAGATCAGAATAAGATGGAGGGTAGGGTGTGAGGAGAAGAGAGGCTAAAGGAATTAAGCAATAAGTCAAAGGGAGCAGGGTATTTTAATATTCCCTCTCTTCACAATCTCTCCCCCCTGCCCTACTCCTCTCTCCCTCTTCCTCCTCCTCCTCTCTCCCTCTTCCTCCTCCCTCTCTCTCTTGCCTCCAGTTCATTGGATATATTCAAGAGGGAGTTAGATATGGCCTTTATGGTTAAAGGGATCAAGGGGGATGGAGAGAAAGCAGGAAAGGGGTACTGAGGTGAATGATCAGCCATGATCTTATTGAATGGTGGTGCAGGCTTGAAGGGCCGAATGGCCTACTCCTGCACCTATTTTCTATGTTTCTATGTTTCTATAAGCTGGCCATTCACCTTGTTTGCAGGATCTTGGGCACAAATTGTTTGCCATGATTCCTACATAATAGTGAATATGGTCGTGATTTCACCTACCGAGGTGGAGGACAGGTTCCCCACAACTTTCCTCTGATTGGGGTTGTTAAGCCCGCCCAGTGAGGTTCCCGGCCAATTAAAAGGAAGTGCATCTGATGTTGTCATTTGATGATGTGTCATCAGCTAGTTTTCTTAAAGGGACCATGGCCAACTTTATTTTGACAGTTATGCTGTCAGTGTTCTGCAGCATTGAGGTGCTGCATACACTGACAAGCACAGAGGTGCAGGGCTGCATCGAGGCTCTCCCATGACTCCCTCCATATACTTATGGAGGGAGTCAAGCATCCAGGGAGGTTCTCTTCCCTTCCAATGGGCAGAAGAGACCTCCCCAGGAGACCAACGCAGCTTGGTTGCACATTGCACAGGAGGGCACAAGCAGGGATGCGGTCAGGAGGACCTGGGTGCAGTGGCGTAAACTTTTTCTTGATCTCATTAGATCACAAAACATTACTGGAAAGCCACACTCAACCTCTTCCTGCTGTGCCACTCATCACATCCCCATCAATCTGCCTTCCCTATCCGACTTCTGCACAATCGTACTCACACCAACTTACCTTGCACCTCTACCCATCCCACTCTATCTACATTATCACTTCCCCATCTCACTAGTCACCCCTCACACTTACACTTGTCCAATCATACCAACTAACAACACACAAGGGTAGGCACTTGGGTCTTTTAGCTAATATTCATGTAAAGTTTCTGTTAATGTGTTGTCAAACATCAAAATCTTTATTTTCAACACTTTGCCTTCTTGGACAGATTTATGTACACCTTTGGAGGTGGCTCAGTGAATTGCAGTGAATGGTGAGACATAACGGTACCCCCAGAATTCTAATGAGGAAGAAAGGAATGGCTTAGGCATTGCAGGAATGCTTTATGGTGCTGGTGTAGTGTGGTGCCAAACTGATGCATCATGTGGCAGCCAGGGTGTACAGCGTCAAATTAAGTTAATCTGGCCATGGTGAGACCATCCTTGGCCTCCCCGGGCAGCATCGTGGTCAGGGGCTGATGCCCTGTGTCCTGTCCAGCATCAGGTGATTGTGGAGAAGGTTGGTGTTGTTGGTGTTGCTGGTGTGCCTGGTGTTGTTGGTGTTGGGGCTGATCGTGGTGTGATTCTGAGGACCAAGATGAGATTTTTTCAAGGGCACTGATGCTGATGGAATAGATGGCAGTTGAAGTTGAGATGACAGAAGTGATCTGTCAGTGGTGAGAGAGGTTGTTCCAAGTAGGTGACAGTGGATAGAGAGTTTACTCCAAACACTTCTAAACTACATAAAGCTCAAAAGTGTGTTCCAAATCCTGAAGGCGCCAGCTTCTAACACTGGAAAGTGAACAGCTGTGAAATGGTACTTTTTATAGCACATTTGCAGCTGTCACCTTTTCAGAAGAATGGAGAGTCATTAAAAACCCAATCTACTTACCTGACATGATCCTCGAACATCGGGAACATCATGAAAAAGCTGGATAAATGATAAGTAAATGGTAAAATACTGCTTAAGTACTTTTTAACAAGATCTTAACTATTTCAATTGGCTCCCCCGCCGCTTGGTGTCAGGTCTGTAAAGCATAGGCAGACCCAGTACTTGGGATACTGACATGGAGGCGGGTTCACAGTGGGATTCCGACCCAATGTCAACCTTTTATATTTTGACAGCGGACTTGTGATATAGAAACATAGAAACATAGAAAATAGATGCAGGAGCAGGCCATTCAGCCCTTCTAGCCTGCACCGCCATTCAATGAGTTCATGGCTGAACATTCAACTTCAGTACCCCCTTCCTGCTTTCTCGCCATAACCCTTGATCCCCCTCGTAGTAAGGACTTCATCTAACTCCCTTTTGAATATATTTAGTGAATTGGCCTCAACTACTTTCTGTGGTAGAGAATTCCACAGGTTCACCACTCTCTGGGTGAAGAAGTTTCTCCTCATCTCGGTCCTAAATGGCTTACCCCTTATCCTCAGACTGTAACTCCTGGTTCTGGACTTCCCCAACATTGGGAACATTCTTCCTGCATCTAACCTGTCTAAACCCGTCAGAATTTTAAATGTTTCTATGAGGTCCCCTCTCATTCTTCTGAACTCCAGTGAATACAAGCCCAGTTGATCCAGTCTTTCTTGATAGGTCAGTCCCGCCATCCCGGGAATCAGTCTGGTGAATCTTCGCTGCACTCCCTCAATAGCAAGAATGTCCTTCCTCAAGTTAGGAGACCAAAACTGTACACAATACTCCAGGTGTGGCCTCACCAAGGCCCTGTACAACTGTAGCAACATCTCCCTGCCCCTGTATTCAAATCCCCTCGCTATGAAGGCCAACATGCCATTTGCTTTCTTAACCGCCTGCTGTACCTGCATGCTAACCTTCAATGACTGATGTACCATGACACCCAGGTCTCGTTGCACCTTCCCTTTTTCTAATCTGTCACCATTCAGATAATAGTCTGTCTCTCTGTTTTTACCACCAAAGTGGATAACCTCACATTTATCCACATTATACTTCATCTGCCATGCATTTGCCCACTCACCTAACCTATCCAAGTCACTCTGCAGCCTAATAGCATCCTCCTCGCAGCTCACACTGCCACCCAACTTAGTGTCATCCGCAAATTTGGAGATACTGCATTTAATCCCCTCGTCTAAATCATTAATGTACAATGTAAACAGCTGGGGCCCCAGCACAGAACCTTGCGGCACCCCACTAGTCACTGCCTGCCATTCTGAAAAGTACCCGTTTACTCCTACTCTTTGCTTCCTGTCTGACAACCAGTTCTCAATCCACGTCAGCACACTACCCCCAATCCCATGTGCTTTAACTTTGCACATTAATCTCTTGTGTGGGACCTTGTCGAAAGCCTTCTGAAAGTCCAAATATACCACATCAACTGGTTCTCCTTTGTCCACTTTACTGGAAACATCCTCAAAAAATTCCAGAAGATTTGTCAAGCATGATTTCCCTTTCACAAATCCATGCTGACTTGGACCTATCATGTCACCATTTTCCAGATGCACTGCTATGACATCCTTAATAATTGATTCCATCATTTTACCCACTACTGAGGTCAGACTGACCGGTCTATAATTCCCTGTTTTCTCTCTCCCTCCTTTTTTAAAAAGTGGGGTTACATTGGCTACTCTCCACTCCATAGGAACTGATCCAGAGTCAATGGAATGTTGGAAAATGACTGTCAATGCATCCGCTATTTCCAAGGCCACCTCCTTAAGTACTCTGGGATGCAGTCCATCAGGCCCTGGGGATTTATCGGCCTTCAATCCCAACAATTTCCCCAACACAATTTCCCGACTAATAAAGATTTCCCTCAGTTCCCCCTCCTTACTAGACCCTCTGACCCCTTTTATATCCGGAAGGTTGTTTGTATCCTCCTTAGTGAATACCGAACCAAAGTACTTGTTCAATTGGTCTGCCATTTCTTTGTTCCCCGTTATGACTTCCCCTGATTCTGACTGCAGGGGACCTACGTTTGTCTTTACTCACCTTTTTCTCTTTACATACCTATAGAAACTTTTGCAATCCACCTTAATGTTCCCTGCAAGCTTCTTCTCGTACTCCATTTTCCCTGCCCTAATCAAACCCTTTGTCCTCCTCTGCTGAGTTCTAAATTTCTTCCGAGAGCACACAACACACAACCTGTAAGATGGCTGCAGGTTCTGGAAACTTCTGACCTACTGGTCAGGTGACCTGCTCTTTATTAAATAGCACTAGCTGCAGTAACACAGGCATCCACAGTGTGGACTACTGACATTACACTTCTCCCTCCTCAATGAAGAAGTTATTATAACAAACAATCATCATACATAACTTGCATGGTTATACATAACAAAGGATATGGACTTATTTTGGCATATTTACAAATCAAGCTTAACCACTTGTTTTCTGTTTCGAAAAGGATACCTTCATTCTCGAACGGAACCTTCCAAACATGGTGTTGAATTTAAACTCATTCGAGGCTGATCTTGAGGGAAGTTTTCCTCCAAGGGATGCCCTTGATTTCCATTTGAACTCTCTCTAACTTCAGACTGTTTGTTTGCCTGATTCGGACTTAGACTGACATTCTGACATTCTTTTGGATTTGTTTCCAGTTCATTGGATGTAGAATATGTTACTGGTGTATCAAAGCTATTTGATGAGTCAGAAATGATTGAATCACTCCCACTCTCAACTACTTCCATGTCTGTGGGTAAAATATGATCAATGTGAACAAACCTAACCTGTCCATTATCAAACATCTTGACCAAATATGTGCGAGGACCACATATCTTCACCACACTTCCTGGTAACCACTTTACCCATTTATGGTGATGGTTCTTCACTCTCACCTTCTGGTTTAATTTCACACTTCTCTTTTTTACTCTACCTCCATCATGATTCTCTTTCTGTCTTAATTGTGTCTCTTCTACGGACTGTGCCAAGTTTGGTTTGAACAATGAGAATCTGGTTCGTGGCTGTCGTTTGAGAAATAACTCTGCTGGTGTTCTACCAATAGTTGTGTGAAGAGTATTAAGATACGTAATTAGAAAATTAGCCAATTTGTGGTCCAATGACAACTGTCGTTTTTTTCGATTTGGATCCAACATTTGTTTGATGAGGGCACGTTTTACAATTTGTACAGTGCGCTCTGCTGCACCATTCGAAGCAGGGTGGTATGGTGGAACCTTGGTATGTTTCATACCATTTTTGCTCATGAACTGTGCAAATTCTTCTGAATGAAATTGTGGTCCATTATCAGAAACAATTTCTTCTGGGAGGCCAAATGAAGAAAATAATCTTCGCAAAATGTCTAATGTTTTACTTGTTGTTATTTTCCACATTGGAAACACCTCGACCCACTTCGAATGGCTATCAATCACAATGAACAATTGTTGCCCTTCTAGCTCAGCAAAATCAATATGTAGCCTTTGCCACACCCTGGGAGGCCATTTCCATGGCTGTAATGGTACTGCTTGGGGTTGCTTGCTTACCGATTGACATGTCATACACTGACTTATGATGTACTCTATATCTTTATCAAGACCTGGCCACCATAATAACTGCGTGCAAAACTCTTGGTCAAATACATTCCCAGGTGCTGGTCATGGAGGTCTCCTAATAATTTGGACCTGAATTTATTTGGTATAACCACTCTTGCACCCCACATGATACAATCTTTATCAACTGATAATTCATTCCTACGAATGAAGAATGGATGAATATCTTTGGTTTGGCCATACGATTGCAATACAATCATACACCTTTGACATAACTGGGTCACGTTTGGTTGCTCTACCAATCTCTTCAGCTGTGACTGGCAGTTCATCAATGTATGAAAAATAGAAACATAGAAACATAGAAACATAGAAACATAGAAACTCGGTGCAGGAGTAGGCCATTCGGCCCTTCTAGCCTGCACTGCCATTCAATGAGTTCATGGCTGAACATGCAACTTCAGTACCCCATTCCTGCTTTCTCACCATACCCCTTGATTCCCCTAGTAGTAAGGACTTCATCTAACTCCTTTTTGAATATAATAGAACATCTCTTCCCTATCAGGTGTAACTTGTGATGGGGAAGGCAATCTAGACATAGCATCAGCATTACTGTGATCAGCTGATCGTCTGTATTCAATACCATATGTATATATTGACAAAATCAAAGCCCATCTCTGCATTCGGGCTGCAGCTAATGTTGGAACTGAGGACTTTGGATGGAAGATTGCTATCAGGGACTTATGGTCCATAATGAGAGTAAACTTATGACCATACAAGTATTTGTGAAACTTCTTGACCCCAAAAATTAATGCCAAAGCTTCCCTTTTGATTTGCACATTATCATGCTCACTGGCACGGAGAGTGCATGAAGCATAAGCAATTGGTCTCTCCTCCCCACTATGTAATACATGAGAGATTACTGCCCCAACTCCATACAGAGAGGCATCACATGTTAGCTTGATCTCCTTAGATATGTCATGTTGAACTAACATGGTGCTCTCTACCAAGTTGCTTTTACACTCCTTGAATGCTGTATCGCATTCTTTTGACCACTTCCAATGGACCTGTTTTTTCAATAGGTCATTCAGTGGATGTGATACAGTCGCCAAATTTGGTAGGAACTTCCCATAACAAAAGACCCAAAAATGATCAAAATTCAGTGACATTCTTGGGAGTGGGTGCATTTCTGATTGCATCCAGTTTTTCCTTGGTTGGATGTAAACCATCTTTGTCTACTCTGTACCCTAAGTACTCCACTGAGTTTTGAAATAACTCACACTTACGAACAGACACTCGTATTCTGTGCTTCTCTAGGACTTCATTCAATATGTTATTATGAACTTGTCTATTTGGTGCTGAAATTAGCATATCATCTAAGTAACATGCTACCCTTTCAATACCTTGCAAAATCTGGTTCATTACCCCTTGGAATATGGCAGGGGCAGAAGACACTTCAAATGGTAGCCTATTAAATTGATATAGGCCTAGATGGGTATTTATAGTCAAGCATGACTTGGACTCCTCATCTAGTTCAAGCAGTAAGTAGGCATTCGTAAGATCCAACTTTGAGAAAATCTGACCCCCTGTCAGTGTTGTGAACAAATCTTCTATATTCGGCAATGTATTGGAGACATTACCCTCTAGAACCTGGTTTACGGTTACTTTATAATCACCACACAATGTTACCTTACCATCGGACTTAGGTACAACAACAATGGGTGTAGCCCAATTACATCGATCTTAGGTACAACAACAATGGGTGTAGCCCAATTACATAGATTTATCTTAGAAATAATGTTCTCAGTCTCTAGTCTTTTGAGTTCTTGCTCAACTTTCTCCTTGAGTGCATATGGTACGGAACGTGGCTTGCAGTAAACCGATCTAGCGTCCTTCTGTACTCTGACACTCGTCTTGAAGCATTGGATCGGACTGTCCGTTACAGAGAAAACCTTCGGAAAATTCTTGATGACAACAACCTTTGACTCAAATCTCGTTTCAACACGAAAATCTCACTCCAATCCAGCTTCAGTGATCCCAACCAATTTCTTCCTAGTAAGGTAGGCTTGTACCCCGCCACTACTATTAGAAGCAAGCTCTGAACTTGATCCTTGTATTTCACCGGTACGGTGATATGACCTACCACCGGAATGTTCTCTCCCGAGTAGCCTTGCAGTTCTATCTTGGCTTTCTCCAATGGGAAATCCCGCAATTTGTCGAGGTATAGCGACTCCGGTACTACACTCACAGATGCACCAATGTTGATTTCCATGGGTATCTTGAATCCTGCAACATCTATGTGGATTATAATATTTTTCGAATTGCCATCCGTTAAACTTGTGCTCCTGATGACGTTTAATTCTAACATCTCCTCATCCAGTTGTTGTTCTTCCATGCTATGTAGTCTCTGGGGATTTCTACTCATAGCTTTGAAAGCTGGTTTACTCTTCAGTCGGCATGCCTTTGCAAGATGCTCAGTTTTCCTGCAGAAGAAACACTCTGCCTTCACATATGGACAACTTTGAGCAATGTGTTGTCCCAGGCACCGATAGCAGGACGTCAATGCTCTGTTCTCATTCCCAGTTTCTGAGGCTTTGGGGCCCCACACTGCCTTTTACTTTGAACCTGCAGGCGATTCATCTCGGTTGTCTGATGACTGAAATTAGTATGAAATTTTATCAGCGTTTCATACAACTCGGGCTCGGCCTCAGTTAAGAATATAGCTCTTTTTCGTTCCAACACCGCTTGGTTATTGTCTTCCTTACTGGGAATTTTGATGATATTATTTGCAGTGAAAAACATTTCTAGCCGATCCACATACGCTCTGAAACTTTCACGGTCGTGTTGGCCCCCAAATGCCCTATAACTCCCATAGGAGCAGCCATTTTGATTCTGGCAGTTTAACCAAGTGTGCTCGTAATTTACGTCGGATTTGTAGCTATTTCCAAAAACAGAGAAGCTCTCAAAGTCTCTCTGTCGGCTGGCTGAATCCTTCACCAACAAAAATTTCAGCTTTGTATTATCTGATTACATCCCTTCTCCTCTGCCTGGGTCTGCCTCACGGCACCACTACACTGGGAGGCGCGGGCTGGGACGGTGGGGCGCTCGGTGTTCCAGACGGCAGCACTCGAGTGCGAGCCGTGGGCTGGAATGATGGGTGAATGGGTGTAAACTGCTCCATTATATCACCAGCATCACTGGGACCCACAACGTCGGAATCAAAACCATGGAAGGTGGAACCAGAGGTTGAAACTCTGATGCCCCTTAATGTAGGCTCATAAACATTAATTTGGAAGGTCTCCCCGTAGACATTTCAGTCATCGCCGCTGTTATGTATTGATGTGTGTATCGTCCTGGTACCTTAAATGTAATGTAAGCACAATGCTACACCACAGAGGGCGTTGTGGTGGGAAACCTGGAAGTACACAATAAAAGGCTGACCACCACACCTGAAAGGCACTCTGGAGCTGAACAATCAAGGACGAAGGTCACAGCAGTTAGATTTACACCAGACCGTGTGGAGTCAGTGATTTGTGTGCTACATACACCACATTGGCGACAAGGAAGCGGACGAACTCCACGCAACCATGGCTACTCTGGGCTCGCTAAAGGATTTTACCGTGGGCAATGATTGGGAGGCCTTCACGGAAAGGCTCGAGTACTACTTCAAAGCAAACGACCTGACGGAGGACACGGACGCAATGAGAGATAAACGTAAGGCGATATTGCTCTCCAGTTGTGGAGATGAGGTTTACTGTCTTGTCAGGGATTTGCTGGCACCTGGGAGCACCAGGGACAAGTCATACGAGGAGCTGACGGAACCCATTCGTGACCAGTTGAAACCGAAGGAGAGCATCCTCATGGCCAGATACAAATTTTACCATCACTGCAGACCTGAGGGCCAGGATGTCACCAAATATGCTGCAGACCTCAGGAGACTCGCGGCGCCATGTGATTTTGGCGCACAACTTGACGAGGCGTTACGGGACGTTTTCGTTATGGGGATTGGCCACGAGGGTCTCCTTCACAAGCTGTTAGCCACGGAACCCACAGTCACCCTGACAAAGGCCATCACTATCAGCCGGGCACATATGACCTCGACTTGCAGCACCAAGCAAATAATCCACACAGTCTCGAACCTGGCAGGCACTGTCCATAGGATAGTGCCCACCACGGACAAAACTGCAGAACGTGGCTCTGCCCGGGGCAGAGAGCATAGACCTCGGGGTCCTGGAACTCAGAGTCCGCTGAGGGGGGCCAATCAAGCAGCACCATGCTGGCATTGTGGAGGAAGCCATGGGGCTCACCGGTGCAGGTTTGCGGAGTATACGTGCAATACCTGCCACACGAAAGGCCACCTTCAGCGTATGTGTAAAAGAAATCGGACTCACCATGTGGCTGAGGAGATGATCCACCATCGAGCGAGGAGCAGGCAGAAGATGAGGTGTTGGGACTGTACACGTGTACCGACGATTCTCCCCCAGTGATAAGGGAAGTAAAAATCAACGGAGTCCCAGTGAGTATGGAAGTAGACACGGGCTCGGGTCCGTCGTTAATGAGTCGGAGAACTTTTGATAAACTGTGGATTAACCCAGCTGCACGACCCAAGCTGGTCCCGGTCACGGCGAAGCTGCGTACCTACACCAGGGAACTAATACCTGTTCTTGGCAGAGCGATGGTGCAGGTATCCCACAGGGACGAGACGCACGGTTTACCTTTGTGGGTCGTTGCAGGCGATGGGCCGACACTCCTCGGCCGGAGGTGGATGGGGAAGGTCCGTGGGAGCTGGGAAGACTTCACCACTCCACAGGCTGCTGCTCCCCGGGGTGCTGCCATGCCCCGGGTCCCCAGAGAGCAGCGCCGACCGAGCTGGAGCTGCAGCCTCAATCCACTCACAGGCAAGTCCCAGGCCCGGACCTCAAACCACAGAGACCCTGCAGCCTTAAGCCTTAGCCCCCACAGGCAAATAGCCCTGCAGAGAGGGGCTTAGTGGGGGGGAGGGGGTGGGTGAGCCGGCGGGGTGCGAGGGATCCAGGATGGCCGGCGGATCGGAAGGGCCCACGCAGAGGGAGAGTCGGGCGGCGGCAGCAGCTGGAGGTCGGCGGCCACGGCGGCCGAAGGGGAGGCTGCGGGGGAGGCGGCAAGGGCGGCTGCTGGAGAGGCCATGACGGCCGCAGGGGAGGCGGCGACGGTGGCCGCCGGAGAAGCAACGGCGACGGCCACAGGAGAGGCGGCAAGTTAGGTGGCGGCGGAGGGCATCCGGAGCAGCGGAGAGCAAGCTGGCGGCGGCCTCGGTCCAGAGCATCAAAGATGGCGGCGCCCGAGGAGAAGCCTCGTGGAATCCTCCTGCATCAAAGATGGCGCCTTAAAAAGAAAATGCACCCGGGAGTCTTAAAAGGGCCTTACCATGTGGTGGTCCCCACAAAGGACTTCTGTAAGGCACAGCGAGTCTAAAATGAGCTATGTTAATGTGAGATGGCAAATTTATAATAAAAATTAATTTTTTAATGCTGAATGGCCACTGTATTTGTGTAAGATAATGGATATGAAGTACAATTAATGATAAGGGCTAACAAGGAAATCAGGGATCCTTTACCAGTCAATAACTAATTAATGTACCAGATAACATGTACCATACTAACGCACTATCTATGCCTACCTGCCTTCCGTTGGACAAGTGTGATGTTAGGTATTGATGTATGTATCATCGTCCTGCGTCCTGGTGGGGGGGAAGGTGATGTTATGTATTGATGTGTGTATCGTCCTGGTACCTTAAATGTAATATAAGCACAATGCTACACCACAGAGGGCACTGTGGTGGGAAACCTGGAAGTGCCTGCAACAGGCACTATAAAAGGCTGACCACCACACCTGAGAGGCACTCTGGAGCTGAACAATAAAGGACGAAGGTCACAGCAGTTAGATTAACACCAGATCGTGTGGAGTCAGTGATTTGTGTGCTACATACACCACAGCCGCCTGCAGCCAGTCTGGATTGTCCACATCTGGTTCTGCTGGTTCTTGGTCTGGATCTTCAGGATCTTCAGGGTTGGCATCATCATCAGCATCATCTTCTGCAAAATATATCAGAACAGTCAAATGTTTAACAGCAAAGGAAGGGGCAGGATGGGTGGTGTAATGTCCTTACACAATACCACAAATCCACACGAGGCACATTCTATGGACAAGGTCACTCCATGACCTGAACATTTATTCACAGGACCAAGACGTGATGACCCTGCGTGGGATCTCCCTGCGTGGGACCAGGTGAGGAGTGTCTCCCACAAGTTCACCCCCTGTGGTCAAGGTGTGCATTTCTTACATATATACAATATTGCAGTGTTGTTACATAAAGGTTACATACATGACATCACCTTCCCCTCAACATCTTATTGGGATTATAGATTAAGTCTCTCGGGTGGTCTGCACTCTCTCGTGGAGCGCCGCAGTTGGGACTCTGGTTGTTGAGCCTTGGTATGCATGTCTGTCACCTGTGGGGATTCCGGCCTGTCCGGGCTGACCGCAGGGACTGTGCATGCTGCTGAATGTTCTTGTTGCTCATTCACTGGCGGTGGTGTGGGCAGCATCTCATGATCTTTTTCAGGTTCCTCAGTGTCCATGCTGAACCTTTTTTTTACTTGGTCCAGATGCTTGTGGCATATCTGCCCATTGTTAAGTTTAACCACTATGACCTTATTCCCCTCTTTGTCTGCTAAAGTACCCTCAAGCCATTTGGGCCCCAAAGCGTGATTGAGAACAAATACGGGGTCATCAATTTCTATATATCTCCCCCTTGAATTTTGATCATGGTACTCGTTTTAGTACGGCGCTTGCCCTCAACAATGTCGGACAGGACTGGATGAATGAGGGACAGCCGAGTTTTGAGTGTTTGTTTCATGAGTAGCTCCGCGGGCGGGACCCCCATGAGCGAGTGCGGTCGGGACCTATAGACCAGCAGGAGGCGCGATAGGTGGCATTGAAGGGAGGGTCCTTGAGTCCGGAGCATGCCTTGTTTTATGATTTGGACCACACTTTCCGCCTGGCCATTGGTGGCTGGCTTGAATGGTGCTGTCCTGACATGGTTAATGCCATTACCCGACATGAACTCCCGGAATTCATAGCTTGTGAAACATGGGCCATTATCGCTAACAAGGATGTACGGCAAGCCATGGGTCGCAAAGACCGCGCGCAGACTCTTCACGGTGGTGGATGTCGTGCACGAATTCAAAATGAGGCACTCGATCCATTTCGAGTACGCATCAACCACAATGAGAAACATTTTTCCCATGAACGGGCCCGCGTAGTCTACGTGAATATGTGACCATGGCCTGGTCGGCCAGGGCCTGGTCGGCCAGGGCCACGGGCTGAGCGGGACCTCCCTGGGGGCATTACCTAGCTGGGCACATGTCGTGCACCTGCGAACACAGTGTTCCAGGTCTGAATCAATTCCTGGCCACCACACATGTGACCGGGCAATGGCCTTCATCAGCACGATGCCTGGGTGCTCGCTGTGGCGTTCCCTGATGAATGCTTCCCTGCCCCTCTGGGGCATGACTGCCCGGCTGCCCCATAGTAGGCAGTCAGCTTGGATGGAGAGCTCATCCATCCGTCTGTGAACCGGTCTGACCTCCTCAGGGCATGCTCCGTGTGCGGGCGTCCAATCCCCAGTCAGGACACATTTCTTAATCAAGGATAGGAGGGATCTCTGTTGGTCCAAATCTTGATCTGGCGGGCTGTGATGGGGGAACCTGCGCTGTCAAAGGCATCGACAGCCATGACCATCTCAGCGCTTTGCTCTGCTGCCCCCTCATTTGGTGGCCAGTGGAAGCCTGCTGAGCGCGTCAGCGCAATTTTCGGTGCCGGGCCGGTGCCAGATGGTGTAGTCATACGCAGCGAGCGTGAGAGCCCATCGCTTTATGCGAGCTGACGCATTGGCATTGACAGCCTTGCTATCTGACAGCAGGGATATTAATGGCTTGTGGTCCGTTTCTAACTCGAACCTCCTGCCAAAAAGGCACTGATGCATCTTTTTCACCCCATAGGCATATGCGAGTGCTTCCTTCTCAACCATCCCATATCCCGGTTCTGCTTGAGAGAGCGACCTGGAGGCATAAGCCACAGGTTGTAGTAGCGTTACCCTGTTGCAACACGCACCCAACCCCATAGGATGATGCATCACATGTCAGAACCAATTTCTTACGGGGGTCATAGAGGGTCAATAACTTATTTGAACAAAGTAGTTCCGCGCCCAATTGAAAGCCCGTTCCTGACAGTCCCCTCAAAACCAATCGCAACCCTTATGCAGGAGCATGTGTAGCAGCTCCAACAATGTGCTTAAGTTCGGCAGAAAGTTCCCGAAATAGTTCAAGAGTCCCAGAAATGAACGCAACCCCGATGTGTTGCAGGGCCTGGGCGCTCGTCGAATCGCCTCCGTTTTGGATTCGGTAGGCCGAATCCCATCTGCAGCAACCCTCCTGCCCAGAAGCTCGACCTCGGGAGCCAAAAACACACACTTAGAACTCTTGAGGCGCAGGCCTACCCGGTCCAGTCGGCGTAGCACCTCCTCCAGGTTGTGGAGGTGTTCCTCGGTGTCACGACCGGTGATGAGGTTGTCGTCCTGAAATACAATGGTTCCGGCAATGGATTTGAGCAGGCTTTCCATGTTTCTTTGAAAAATCGCAGCCGCTGATCGAATGCCAAACGGACACCTGTTGCAAACAAACAGTCCCTTGTGTGTGGTGATGGTGGTCAGTAGTTTAGATTCGTCGGCCAGTTCTTGGGTCATGTAGGCTGAAGTGAGGTCCAACTTGGTGAACAGCTTGCCGCCTGCCAGCGTGCCAAAAAGGTCCTCCGCTCTCGGGAGCGGGTATTGGTCTTGTAGGGACATCTGGTTGATAGTGGCCTTGTAGTCGCCACAGATTCTGACCGAGCCATCCGCTTTTAGGGCGGGAATGATGGGGCTCGCTCAGTCGCTGAATTCAACGGGCGAGATGATGCCCTCTCTCAGCAACCGGTCCAACTCGCTCTCAATTTTCTCCCGCGTCACATACGGCACAGCTCTGGCTTTGTGGTGCACTAGTCTGGCGTCCGGGGTGATGCGTATCACTACTTTGATACCTTTGAACGTCCAAACACCAGGTTGAAATAGTGACTCAAATTGCTGTAGAACCTGTGAGCGAACTTCGCTGCACAGATGACATGGCGTACACATCCCCCATTTCCAGTTCATTTCAGCTAACCAGTTCCTCCCCAACAGTGCGGGACCATTGCCCGGGACAATCCAGAGCGGCAGCCTGTTCACCGATCCATTGTGTGTTATCGCCAACATTGCACTGCCCAGCACTGGAATGATTTCTTTGGTGTACGTCCGTAATTGCGTCTCAATGCATTCCAGTTTGGGTCTGCTGGCTTTGAGTGGCCACAGCTTTTCGAATTGTTGAACACTCATGAGTGACTGGCTGGCCCCCGTGTCCAGCCTTATGCGTACAGGGATGCCGTTTAATAGGACTTTCATCATCATAGGTGGCGTTTTGGTATATGAGCTGTGAATGTTTGCCACATGAACCCGCTGAACTTCAGCATCCATTGATTTGCTCCAAGCGTCATCCTGCCTCGCAGACCCCTCATCTGGTTCATCCGCCTCGTATATTCGGCTGGTCGCAGGCTTTCTGCACATTCTGGCTAAATGGCCAGTGAGGCTACAATTTCTGCAGATGAACTGTTGAAACCTGCAAGTCCTGGCAGCATGTCTGCCCCCACACCTCCAGCATGAACTGAGATTCCCATTGTTGTGAACAAAAGAGCTGTTACAAGGCATTCCTCACTGATTGTCCCTTTGACTGCTCTTGAGCACCCTGTTAGTGGGTGTCAATGGCCCCATCCGGGTTGCATTGTCCACTGGGGGGGGGGAGTAAATGTCCGTTCAGCCTGCCATTGTCTCTGTTGGAGACTTACTCTTGGGTCTATTGCTGCCTGGGGTGTGTCGAATTGCCCTTGCCTGTCTGCGGGGCTCTGTATCGCATTTATAATATTGACTCCCTGATCCATCGCCACGTTGGAGGCAGAATTGCACGCGTATGTTATCTTGGTTTCCTCCTTCCCCGCCATAAAAGTCTGAGCCATCAACGCCGCCGCTTCCAAGGTCAAGTCCTTCGTCTCAATTAGCATGACCGATGCCCTCAATAGAGAAATCCCTTAGCATCTCCCCTCTGCAGGCGTCTGTGAACTTACAGTGGCTGGCCAAGCGCCGGAGATCTGCAACGAAATCCGGTATGCTCTGTCCTTCTCGACGTCGGTGGGTATAGAATCTGTGTCGGGCCATGTGTATGCTGCTCGCTGGTTTGAGTTGCTCACCATTTAGTTTGCTGAGCTCTTCAAAGGTTTTGTCCGCCGGCTTCTCGGGTGCTAGCAGGTCTTTCATGTCCACGTAAGTCTTAGGTCCACAGCTGGTCAGCAGATGAGCCCTTCGCTTGTCGGCCGCTGCGTCTCCCAGCCAGTCCTTCATGACAAAACTCTGCTGGAGCCTCTCAATGAAATCGTCCCAGTCCTCACCAATACAGTACCGTTCATCCGTGCTGCTGGTGGCCATTCTCGTGGGTCGTTGATTACCGTTTCTCGTTGCCAATGTAAAGTCCTTACACAATACCACAAATCCACATGAGGCACATTCTATGGACAAGATCACTCCATGACCTGAACCTTTATTCACAGGACCAAGAAGTGATGACCCTGCGTGGGACCTCCCTTTATATACCTGGATGACCAGGTGAGGAGTGTCTCCCACAAGTTCACCCCCTGTGGTCAAGGTGTGCATTTCTTACATATATACAGTATTGCAGTGTTGTTACATAGAGGTTACATACATGACAGGTGGCATGAATACTCTCACACATAGCAGGCCAGGCAGCAGATTGATTTGAAGGGCCACTGATATGTCCTTACTATACAATATAAATGCACACGAGGCCCATACTTGAGAGAAGGTCACTTTGTGACCAGTTACCTTTATTACCAAGACCTCAAGTGATGAAGGTGGGTGGAGCTTCCCCTTTTATACCTGAAAGTCCAGGTTAGGAGTGTCTCCCACAAGTTCACCCGCTTGTGGTCAATGTTCTCAAGGTGTACAACTTAGGTCAGCTTATACATGGGTTACAATGATAGTTGAATACATGACATCACCTCCCCGCCAAAGTCTTATTGGGATCACAGGTTAAGTCTTTCTGGTGGTTTACGCTCCCTTGTAGAGCGCCTGAGTTGGGGCTCCGGTTGTTGGGTGCTGGCCTGAGTGTTTGCTGTTTGCGGTGCCTCAGGCCTGTCCGGACTGCACACAGCGACTGGGCTCTCCTCCACTTGGTTCTGGTGTTCGGTCACCTGTGGTGGAGTAAACTCTATGTTGTGTTCTTCCTCTGCTTCTTCTATGGGGTTGCTGAACCTCCTTTTTAGTTTGATCCACGTATTTGCGGCAGATATGACCATTGGTAAGTTTAACTACCAAAACCCTATTCCCCTCTTTGGCAATCACAGTGCCTGCAAGCCATTTGGGCCCTGCAGCATAATTAAGGACAAAAACAGGGTCATTGACATCAATACATCGCGCCCTCGCATTCCTGTCATGCTCGTCACATTGTGACTGACGCCTGCTCTCAACAATTTCTTTCATAGTAGGGTGTATAAGGGATAACCTGGTTTTGAGCATCCTTTTCATTAGCAGCTTTGCGGGTGGAACCCCTGTGAGCGAGTGTCGTCGGGATCTATTGGCCAACAGGAGGCATGATAAGCGGCTTTGTAGGGAACCCCCCTTGGATTCTGAACATCCCCTGTTTGATTATCTGCACTGCTTGTTCCACCTGGCCGTTTGAGGCCGGCTTGAACGGTGCTGTTCTGACATGGTTGATTCCATTGCCTGCCATGAAGTCCTGGAATTCAGTGCTTGTGAAACATGGACCATTGTCGCTGACCAAGACATCCGGTAGACCATGGGTGGCTAACATTACCCGTAGACTTTCTACCATGGCAGAGGATGTGTTTGAATTTAAAATGGCACACTCAATCCATTTGGAGTAGGCGTCTACTACAACCAAAAACATTTTTCCCATGAAAGGACCTGTGTAGTCCACATGGAAGCGTGACCATGGCTTGGCGGGCTAGGACCAGGGGCTAAGGGGGGCTTCCCTGGGTGCGTTGCCCAGCTGAGCGCACGTGTTGCACCTGTGAACACAAAGTTCCAGGTCTGCATCTATCCCTGGCCACCATATGTATGACCTGGCAATTGTCTTTATCATGACAATGCCCGGGTGTTCATTGTGAAGTTCTCAGTTAAACACCTTTCTGCCCATCTGGGGCATGACTATTTGGTTTCCCCACAGTAGGCAATCGGCCTGAATTGAGAGTTCATCCTTGTGCCAATGAAACTGTTTAAATTCCTCAGGGCATGCCCCGTACGTGGCTGCCCAGTTCCCATTCAGGACACATTTCTTAACTAAAGACAGTAGCGGGTCTTTATTTGTCCAGACTTTAATCTGACGGGCTGTCACAGGTGAGCCTTCGCTTTCGAAAGCTTCAACAGCCATAACCATCTCAGCATCAAGCTCAGTTGCCCCCTCAATGGTGGCTAGTGGAAGCCTGCTGAGTGCATCGGCGCAGTTTTCAGTGCCCGGTCTGTGCCAAATTGTGTAGTCATAGGCGGCTAATATAAGTGCCCACCTCTGTATGTGGGCCGATGCATTCGCACTTATGGCCAAAAGGGACGTTAGGGGTTTGTGATCTGTCTCCAGCTCAAGTTTCCTGCCAAACAGGTGCTGGTGCATTTTTTTTACTGCATATACACATGCTGGTGCTTCCTTTTCTACCATCCCGTAGACCCTTTCTGCCTGGGACAGACTTCTGAAGGCATAAGCTACCGGCTGTAACTGACCATTGGCATTAACATGCTGCAACACACACCCGACCCCATAGGACGACGCATCACACGTTAAAACAAGTTTCTTACATGGGTCATATAACGTCAAGTTTGTTGGAGCATAACAAATTGCATGCTCTATCAAAAGTTCTTTCCTGGCTGCCCCCCCAGACCCATTCGCGACCTTTGCGTAGGAGCATGTGTAGCGGCTCTAACAGCGTGCTCAATTTGGGAAGAAAGTTAACAAAATAGTTCAGGAGTCCCAGGAACGAACGCAGCTCCGTCGTGTTACGGGGTCTGGGTGCTCTCTGGATCGCTTCCGTTTTGGACGCAGTGGGTCTGATCCCGTCTGCTGCTACCCTCCTCCTCAGGAATTCTACCTCTGGAGCTAAGAAGATGCACTTCACCTTTTTCAGTCGCAGCCATACCCGGTCCAGTCTGCGTAGCACCTCCTCCAGGTTGTGGAGGTGTTCTTCAGTATCGTGACCCGTGTTGAGGATATCATCTTGAAAAACCACCGTCCTTGGAATCGACTTGAGGAGGCTTTCCATATTTCGCTCAAAAGTCGCGGCGGCCGAACGAATCCGAACGGACATCAGTTATTCTCAAACAACCTCTTGTGTGTCGTGATGGTGGTCAGCTTCTTCGACTCACTCGCCAGCTCCTGGGTCATGTAAGCTGAGGTCAGGTCCTATTTTGAAAAAAGTATGCCACCGGATAGCGTCGCAAAGAGGTCCTCTGCTCTCGGTAGCGGGTACTGGTCTTGGAGTGACACCCGATTGATGGTGGCCTTGTAATCGCCACATATCCTGACCGGCCCATCCGCCTTGAGCACCGGCACGATCGGGTTCGCCCAGTCACTGAATTCGACTGGCGAGATGATGCCTTCCCTCAGTAGGCGGTCCAATTCGCATTCTATCTTTTCCCACATCACGTACGGCACCGCTCTGGCCTTGTGGTGTACTGGCCTGGCGTCCGGGTTTATGTGAATCACTACCTTGGCCCCCATGAAAGTGCCAATGTCGGGTTGAAATAATGAGTCAAATTTGTCCAGGATTTGTGAGCATGATACTCGCTCCACAGAAGAAATTGCATTGGATATGGCCCATTTCCAGTTCATGACAGCAAGCCAACTCCTCCCCCGGGATAATCCAGAGTGGCAACCTATTCTCCAAATCTTTGTGGGTCAAGACTACTGTGGCGCTGCCTAGCACTGGAATGATCTCCTTTGTATATGTCCGTAGCTGTGCGTCAATCGGCAATAATTTTGGCCTCCTGGCTTTGGACACGCACAACCTTTCGAACTGTTTGATACTCATCAGGGACTGGCTGGCCCCCGAGTCTAGCTCCATTAATACTGGGATGCCATTGAGGAGCACTTTCATCATTTTCGGTGACGTCCTGGTATATGAACTGTGTATGTGCTCCACATGAACTTGCTGAACTTCAGCTTCCAGTGATTTCCCCCAGTATTCATTTGGCTTCGTAGGGCTTATGTCGGGCCCGTCCTCCTCATACATCAACCTGGCTGCAGGCTTCCTGCACAAAAGCGCCAAGTGACCGCTGACGTTGCAGTTTCTGCAGGTATATTGCTGATACCTGCAAGCTCTGGCTGGGTGTTTGCCTCCACACCTCCAGCATCAGCTGGAGACCCCGTTGTTGGAAACAAAAGGTCCATTACCAGTCGATCGGCTCTGACTGTCTCTGTAACTGTCCTTGAGCGCACCATTAACAGGTGTTACTGGCCGCATTGTCCATTGCGATGGCATGAATCGCCGTTCAGCTAGCCATTGTCTCTGTTGAATTCCCCCTTTGGGTTTGACTACATGCTGGGGCATGTCCGATTGCCCTTGTCTGCCTAGAGAACTGTGTGCCACATTAACAATGTTGACTCCCTCGTCGTTTGCCGCATTTGAGCCAAGATTTTTGTCATACATCATTCTGGTCTCTTCCTCTCCTGAGATAAATGTCTGGGGTATCAGAGCCGCCGCTTCCAAGGTCAAGTCTTTGGTCTCAATCAGTTTCCTGAAAACCCCAGCGTGCCCGATGCCCTCAATAAAAAAGTCTCGCAGCATCTCCGCTCTGCATGCATCTGTGAACTTACATCGGCTCATCAGTCGCCGGAGATCTGCCATGAAGTCAAGAACGCTTTGCCCTTCTCGCCGCCGGTGCATGTAAAACCAGTGTCTCGCCATGTGCATGCTGCTCGCCGGTTTAAGGTGTTCCCCGGTCAACTTACTGAGCTCTTCGAACGTCTTGTCCGCCGGCTTCTCTGGCGCTAGAAGGTCCTTCATCAGGGAGTACATTCTGGATCCACAAACCGTCAGGAGATGAGCCCTGCATTTGTCGGCTGAATCCTGTCCCAACCATTCCTTAGTGACAAAACTTTGCTGTAGTCTCTCAATAAAGTCGTCCCAATCATCACCAACACAGTACCTCTCTTCTGTGCTGCTAGTGGCCATGCTCACGTGGTTTAAATCCCAGTTTCGCGTCGCCAATGATATGTCCTTACTATACAGTATAAATGAACACGAGGCCCATACTTGAGAGAAGGTCACTCTGTGACCAGTTACCTTTATTACCAAGACCTCAAGTGATGAAGGTGGGTGGAGCTTCCCCTTTTATACCTGAAAGTCCAGGTTAGGAGTGTCTCCCACAAGTTCACCCCCTTGTGGTCAATGTTCTCAAGGTGTACAACTTAGGTCAGCTTATACATGGGTTTCAATGATAGTTGAATACATGACAGCCACGATGGATTTTCAGGACTTACCCTCTTTCTTGCGTGCGGGCCCAGCTTGTGCTATTCTGATTGCTTTTCTCCATGTCCAACTCATCATAGCAGCTCCCTCTGTTCCAAGGGTGTCAGTGGATGCAGATTGGGCGTGCCTCCTCCTGTTCGAGTTTATTCCCTTTTGTTGTGAGCCAGTTTCTTCTGCAAAGTGTGAAATATAACTTTTTACAGAGTGTGTCTTTCTGCAGGGTGGGACATGCAGATAGTCATATTACAATTACGATTACATTAAAAGATGAAAATATTACTTACACTAATTAGTTGACCAAGGTCATGCCATTTCTTTTTACACTGGCTTCCAGATCTCATGGTATGCACCACTGCGCAGTAATCTCTGCAACTTGGTTCCAGCGTTTCTTCATTTCTTTAGGTGGCAATTTTCTGCGACCTCTTTTGCTGGTATCCAGCTCCTGCCATCTCTGCTCAATGACGTTAACTAATGTCTCCACTTCCTCATGTAGGAAATTCTTTGTTCTTGGTGGACATTGTTCCATTGCTGTATTGAATTGACACTCTTATTTTTCAAAACACACAGTCCTTATTTTGCATGCACCTCTGCAGCACTTGTTCTGGAAGTTTAGCAGCAAAAAGCAGCACTCACTGATTTCAGCAGGTGATTTCTTCAATAGTGCTGCTAAAAGCACTTCTTCAGGCACCAAAAAATCACCAAGATTCAATCCCAAGCCTTTCCACAGCTCCGCAAAACAAATCAGCAAGTCCCTTTAAAAGTGACCGAGTGCCAATGTTTGTAACCTACTGCACGTGCGCGCGCGCTCCAACGTGCACGTGCAGGGCTGCCGGCACAACGTCCTCGGATCAGAGTTAGCCACGCCCCCCTGCACTTTCAAAATCAGCGCGACGCTGTGGCTCCTCCCCCCGCTGATCTCTGCACACCGCGCCGAGCTCCGAGGGACCTGCTGGGAGGCCGAGAATTCCTACGTAAGTTTTTGACGTGCTTTTGGGCGCGAAAAATGGGCGCCGATGTCGGGGCTGCGCCGTTCTAGGCACGGCCCGAAACTTGACCCCATTAGCTCTACCATCCAGAAAAATGTATAGGATAGCCACCCTTGTTTTAGCCTATTTCAGCATATTTTTATTGTCTTTCCGAATGGATCATCTTTTCTTATTATGTGCTTTAATACACTTTAAGAATGTTTTTCTGCGGGCCACTCAACTGTCCTTTGTTGTGGGTGTTTTTGCTCTTGTACCAAAAATGCATGCTTTAGTTGATTTGAATATCTTATGAGGTCTCACTAAAAAATAGGATCTGTATTGTTCTCAACTATCATTTTCTGAGTATTACATAAGCCATGCTGGCAATATGAAGCAATGGTTTGGAAAATACAAAGTAGCAGCTCAGCAGTAACTGAGCTTATTAACTCCAAAAAATGCTTTATCCAGCTAAGTCTGGAAATATGGCACAAAATTGTTTTCAGTGCCATTTTACCCTTAGCTAATGAGAGCCCCCTAAATACAGTTCAAAGTTCATGTAGTAGCCTTGATTGTGAAACCCAATTTGCAGTCTTGTTACTCAGTAGTTGTGTACCTTTGAATTGTGCAATGCTGAATACATTAAATAACCTATCCAGTATAAATGGTAAATGACTTAGTTAAGTCATGCAGAAGGAAAGAAATAGCGGGAGCAACTGCAAAACCGGCACAAGTGGAAGGCATAATTGCTCTCAAACTCTACTTGAAAGATAAAAAAATCTCACAGCAATGACTATAACTTGACAATATTTTGACTTGGGCAAACATCGGGCAGACATCAGGCAGGCAGCTGGTATCGCCAGCGTACTGTCCACCCGATGTCCTTGGCGAGTGGCCTGCACCATTTTGATGCTAAATCTTAACTGCATAATGGCAATGAGCTGCAAATGTTGAACCAGCCTTCACAGGCAGCTTGCCAGTTGCGAGGAAGGGGAAAACCGATGGATCCTCAAAGGACGAGAGGGGTGGTGGAAGGGGAGACAATTGTGAAGGGGAGAATGTGAAACTCGCCAGCAGTGGGTTAGAAGGTATCTGTGGTCCCAGGAGGAGCATTTATTTTCCTCCTAGTCCAACAAAAATCTGGGGGGGGTGGGGCGGAATTGAAGAATTACCTGTTGAAGAAGCAGCTGGGGAATTTAAATTCAATTAATTAAATAAATCTGGAATAAAAAAGCTAGTAATAGTAATGGTGACCATGAAACTATCAGATTGTTGTAAAAACCCATCTGGTTCACTCATGTCCTTTAGGGAAGTTAAATCTGCCATCCTTTCCCGGTCTGGCCAATATGTGACTCCAGACCCACAGCAATGTGGTTGACTCTTAACTGCCCTCTGAAAGGCGCTAACAAGCCACTCTGTTGTTAAGAAGGCAGCTCACCACCATTAGGGATGGGCAATAAATGCTGGCTTTGCCATCGACACTCACATCCCATGAATGAATTAAAAAAAAACTAAATGTGTGCTTTACCTATGTTTTGAAACAAAATTGTGATAATGGAAATGAATGTACAAGAGGAGGAGATGGAGCAATTAGGATAACTATAGATAAAGAAACAGCACTGAGAGGTTGGTGGAATTCAAACTGAGAAAGGCCCCGATGACACAGATCAGTGCTGAGGGAAGTCAGAGAGGAAATAGCAAAAGCTCTGACCATAAGTTTTGAAACATGCACTTCTATTATGTTAGATAGATGGCGAATGGAAAGAGAGTAAAAGGATATTAGAACCGGATGGGCACATGGGATTAGGACTACGGCCTATGTTGAAGATAAACACCAGCATGGATTGATGGTACAAATAGCCTGTTGCTATGTTATAATTACTATACAATACTGTGTATTCCTTTGATATGGAAGTGTCATGCCAGAGGACTGGGGAAGTGGGGGTGTGGAGGAGGGGCGGCGGGGGGGCGGGGGGGGGTAGAGCCAGAGCGGGAGAGGAGGGTGCCAATGTAACACATCTGTCCCAGAAGGAATAAAGGTGTAAGCCAGATAACTATAGACCAATCAGCTTAACATCACCAGTGGGGAAGTTAAATAATAACTCTTTCAGAGAGCAGGAACAGGGAGAATGGGATGAATAGCCCCTTGCAGGGCTGTAAAATTCTGTGATTCCCATTATTGATTGATACCAGGAGAATCCTGCTGTAAAATGGAGATTAGTGCGAACAGCATCGTTGCCAACTGTGATGTCCTTCATGGTTGAATGATTCTTCACACTCAGGGCTAGATTTTCCTTTGATTGTCGAGTTAATAGCAGGGCACAATTAGCACCTGCTGAAGTGATTCAACCACTTAATCAATGAACAGTCTTTTCAGGCCCTAATTATATGGGTTTGGAGCAGTAATGCTGGTCCTCACAGGTTTGGGAGGGAGGAAAATACAGTGCTGCAGCCATTTAAAGGAGAACACGTGGCGCTTTTGGAGAGCAGGAGACAGGGGTGGCCAATATGTCAGAGAGAGCAGCAACTGGAATACAGGAATTATTGTGTTCCTAACACAGATGAGACTACACACAGGGAGATTAAAGTAACAGTGACCTCAGTCTTTATTAAGACACTCCAGAGTGAGGAACAGGCCTTAGGGGTTGGCTTATATACAGTGCTCCCAAGGGATGCTGGGATCCCTTGGGACTTCAGGTGATGAGCTCCCTGTGGTGGAACATGGGAGTGCATGCTTTACATATACACATCACTCCCCCCCAAAGTCAAAGTGAAAAATATTTACAAGGTGAGGTGGTCGGGAGCCTTTCATTCCCTGGTGGACCGCCTCGGTACAAATGTCTGTTCTGGTGTGTTGGCTGTGCCCTCGCTGGGCTGGCGTGTTGGTGGCCCTGCAGGGCTGCTGTGTGAGCCTAGCCTTGCTGGGCTGTTGGGCGTGATGGGTTCGACTTCCTGGTCCAGGGTGGTGTCCTTTGGATGTGTGTTGTGGGCTCGAAAAAGGTGGTGTCTGCCGTGGGTTGTTCAGGGCAGTCTGTGAACCGCAGCCTCGTTTGGTCCAGGTGCTTTCTGCAAATTTGTCCATTGTCGAGTTTGACTACAAACACCCTACTCCCTTCTTCAGCTATCACCATGCCCGCGATCCACTTGGGACCATGTCCATAGTTTATCACATACACAGGGTCACTCAGATCAATTTCCCATGACACAGTGGCGCGACCATCGTTTACATTTTGTTGCTGCCGCCTGCTCTCTACCTGATCATGTAGGTTGGGGTGAACCAGCGAGAGTCAGGTTTTAAGTGTCCTTTTCATGAGTAGCTCAGTTGGGGGCATCCCTGTGAGCGAGTGGGGTCTCATGCGGTAGCTGAGCAGTACTCGAGACAGGCGGGTTTGGAGTGAGCCTTCTGTGACTCGTTTAAGGCTCTGTTTGATTGTTTGTACTGCCCGCTCTGCCTGCCCATTGGAGGCTGGTTTAAACGGGGCTGAGGTGACATGTTTGATCCCATTGCGGGTCATAAATTCTTTAAATTCGGCACTGGTGAAACATGGCCCGTTGTCACTGACCAGTATGTCAGGCAGGCCGTGGGTGGCAAACATGGCCCTCAGGCTTTCAATGATGGCGGTGGCGGTGCTTCCCGACATTATTTCACATTCAATCAATTTTGAAAAAGCATCCACCACCACCAGGAACATTTTACCGAGAAACGGACCTGCATAGTTGACATGGATCCTTGTCCATGGTCTGGAGGGCCAGGACCACAAACTTAGTGGTGCATCTCTGGGCGCGTTGCTCAACTGAGCACACACGCTGCATTGCCGTACACAGGACTCGAAGTCAGAGTCGATACCGGGCCACCACACTTGGGATCTGGCTATCGCTTTCATCATTACTATACCCGGGTTGTGCTGTGGAGATCCGAGATGAATGTCTCCCTGCCCTTTTTGGGTAGCACTACGCGGTTACCCCACAACAAGCAGTCTGTCTGAATGGACAGTTCATCCTTTCGCCGCTGGAATGGCTTGATTAGCTCTTGCATTTCAACGGGGATGCTTGCCCAGATACCAAGCAGTATACAGTTTTTTACTAGACACAGCAGAGGATCTTGGCTGGTCCAAGTTCTAATCTGGCAGGCCGTGACAGGTGATTTATTCTTTTCAAACGCTTTCATGACCATCAACAAGTCTGCGGGCTGCGCCACCATCAACAAGTTTGCAGGCTACGCCATTTCCACCCCTGTGGTGGGCAATGGTAGCCGACTGAGAGCATCTGCACAGTTCTCGGTGCCTGGCCTGTGGCAGACGGTATAGTTATAAGCTGATAGCACGAGTGCCCACTTTTGTATGCGGGCTGAGGCATTTGTATTTATTCCTTTGTTTTAAGCGAACAGGGATATGAGGGGCTTGTGATCGGTTTCCAGATCAAATTTGAGGCCAAACAGGTACTGATGCATTTGCTTTACCCCGAACACACACACTAATGCCTCTTTCTCAATCATGCTGTAGGCCCTCTCGGCCTCAGACAAGCTCCTGGAGGCATAGGCGACAGGTTGCAACTTCCCCGCAACGTTAGCTTGTTATAATACACACCCGACTTCGTATGACGATGCGTCACATGCTATCACAAGTTTTTACACGGATTATACAATACAAGCAGCTTGTTGGAGCATAAAATGTTTCTGGCTTTCTCAAAAGCAATTACTTGTTTTTTTTCCCCATACCCAGTTCTCACCTTTACGCAATAACACATGTAGGGGCTCTAAGAGGGTGCTTAACCCCGGTAGGAAGTTACCAAAATAGTTGAGGCGTCCCAGGAACCACCACAGCTCCGTGATATTCTGTGGCCTGGGCGCGTTCCTGATAGCCTTTGTCTTAGCGTCTGTGGGCCGAATGCCGTTCGCTGCAATCTTTCTCCCCAAAAACTCTACTTCTCTTGCCATGAAGACACATTTCGACCTCTTCAGCTGCAGCCCTACGCGATCCAGTCGCTGGAGGACCTCCTCCAGGTTTTGTAGGTGCTCGACGGTGTCCCGACCTGTGACCAATATGTCGTCCTGAAAAACCATCATGCGTGGTACCGACTTGAGTGGGCTCTCCATGTTTCTCTGGAAGATTGCTGCAGCCGACCGAATTCCAAACGGGCATCTGTTGTAGATGAACAGTCCCTTCTGCATGTTGATGCAGGTGAGGCCCTTTGAAGACTGCTCCAGTTCCTGCGTCATGTAGGCCGAAGTCAGGTCGAGCTTGGTGAATGTCTTGTCTCCTGCCAGCGTCGCAAATAGGTCGTCTGCCTTAGGTAGCAGGGTATTGGTCCTGTAGTGAGAAACGATTAATAGTTACTTTATAATCATCGCAAATCCTGACCTTTTGAGTATTGGAACAATCGGGCTGGTCCACTCGTTGAATTCCACTGGGGAGATGATGCCCTCACGTTGCAGCATGTCCAGCTCGATTTCCATTCTC
Source organism: Pristiophorus japonicus (assembly GCF_044704955.1). Lineage (NCBI taxonomy): Eukaryota > Metazoa > Chordata > Chondrichthyes > Pristiophoridae > Pristiophorus > Pristiophorus japonicus. Next base: position 103,488,708 of record NC_091977.1, read on the forward strand.
TCCCTCATCATGTGAAGTACCGCTCGGGCCTTGTGGTGAATGGGTCGTGCCTCTGGGACCAAGTGGATCCGCACCTTCGCCCCGGAAAAGTTTCCAATGCCTGGCTCAAAAATGGAAGGAAATTTGTTAAGAACCTGGGTACATGAGGCCTCATCGACATGTGATAGCGCTCGGATGTCATCCCAGTTCCAGCGGACTTTGCCCAGCCAGCTCCTTCCAAGCAGTGTGGGACCATCGCCTGGGACAATCCAGAGTGGCAGTTCCTGCACCGTGCCCTCGTAGGTGACCTTGACCATGGCGCTGCCCAAGACAGTGAAAAGCTCTTTGGTGTACATTCTCAGTTTTGCGTGGATAAGGTTCAGGGCTGGTCTGAGTGCCTTGATGCACCACAGTCTCTCAAACATCTTTTTACTCATGATGGATTGGCTAGCGCCCGTGTCCAGTTCCATTGCTATGGGTAAGCCATTCAATTTTACATTTAGCATTATAGGTGGACATTTCGCGAAAATGTCTGCACCCTGTGTACTTCAGCATCTGCCTCCTCTCTCTGAGGCTTAAAATTGCTTTGATCCACCATGGACCAATCTTCCTCTGCCACGTGGTGGTTAGCAGGTTTTGCACAGCTTGCAGCTCGTCTGCAAGCTCATTGGAGGTGCCCCATTGTTCCACAGCTCTTGCAAACATACCCTTTGAAGCAGCATGAATAGGCTGAATGGAAGCCTCCACAACGCCAAAAGGTGTGAATTGCCTTGCATTCATCCTTCTTTGCGGACTCTGCGTCATCTGGGTCACCTGAGGCCTGCTGGCAGTTGCAGACTCGTGGTCTCTGCCCTGTACATTTCTGCTTGCAAACACAGTTCCAGTTAATTTATGAACATTACTAGCACTTGTGTGCTGAGAGATTTGTTTGGTGTTATCACTGGTGGACATAAACGCCTGTGCTATCGCAATGGCTTTACTGAGGGTCAGTGTCTCTACAGTCAAACGTTTTCGTAGGATGGTCTCGTGGCCAATGCCCAGTACAAAAAAGTCTCTGAGCATTTGCTCCAGGTAGCCATCAAACTTACATTGTCCTGCAAGTCGCCTTAGCTTGGCGACGTAGCTCGCCACTTCCTGACCTTCAGATCGCTGGCACGTGTAGAACCGATACCTCGCCATCAGCACACTCTCCCTTGGGTTAAGATGCACCCGAACCAGTGTACACAGCTCCTCATACAACCTCTGTGTGTTTCACCGGAGCCAGAAGATTCTTCATGAGGCTGTAGGTCGGTGCCCCGCAGACCCTGAGGAGGACCGCTCTCTTTTTTGCAGCGCTTCCTTCTCCGTCCAGCTCGTTGGCTACAAAGTACTGGTCTAGCCATTCGACATAGGCTTCCCAGTCCTCACCCTCCGAGAACTTCTCCAGGATGCCCACAGTTGCTGCATCTTTGCGTTGGATTCGTATACTCGTCGCCAGTTATTGTGTTCCTAACACAGATGAGACTGCACACAGGGAGGTTAAAGTAACAGTGACCTTTATTAAGACACTCCAGAGTGAGGTACAGGCCTTAGGGGCTGGCTTATATACAGTGCTCCCAAGGGATGCTGGGATCCCTTGGGACTTCAGGGGATGCACTCCCTGGTGACGGAACATGGAAGTGCATGTTTTACAGATACACAACAGGAATGGCCCCAGATTTGCAGATGTATCTGTGGAGGTTCTTTTGACATAAGTGAGGACCAGAAAAGGAAAGCTGCTGGACATTGAAGGCAGAAATCCCCATAAGAAAGCGATTCAAGTTATATGGAGAGAGGTGGCAGAAGTAGTCAGTGCGACCTCCACCATTGCAGGAACTGCCACACTGTGCAGGAAGTGATGCAAATACTTCACAAGGGTAGCCAAGATAAGTCAAGCTACTTTTCTCAATTCACATCCTGTGCCATGGATAGTGCCTTCACTCACTTCCTTATGTATCATTATTCTTTCTTTGTCAGCATCTGGTTATCAGGGAAACATTAACGCGAAGAGCAACCTCAAGTACCATCTTCATTCCAAACTACTGTCAGCTTACATTGCCTGTCACAAAGTGTTCTGCTCGTCTTCAAGGTGGTACAATGGTCTAAAAATTGATTTGTGCCTGAATCGGGGTGCATTCCAGCTGCATCACACACTGCACGTGCCTAATGAGGCTGGTGCCAAAACCACAGCTAATTATTCCGCCGACCTCATTTGTATAGTACCAACAAGCTACCTGTGCCAGTTACAATCCCAGAGGCAGTTCACCAGTCACAGGGGATAGTAAGATTGGTTGGACAAACCACTGGTTAGGCTACATGTTGATCAAGCAATGCAGCAGGTCTGATGCTGCCTGTGTTCAGGACAAACCAGTTTCCAATTTGGCATCTAGAACAGACATTCGGCCTCTTATTAGCATATTCAAGATGCCTAATGTTTGTTTAAGTGGCCACCAGAGCCGTTTCTATAGCGCCCAAACTAATATGGCATTGAACATGTTTCTGACGTTGTTTGGGCACGGAAAGTTGGTCCCCCAGATGGAAAACGGATGCAAAGCGGTCAACCACTCAGATTACCATGCAGGCACTTCCAGATTTGCATCTGCTGACATGTCCACTGCCACAACAGCTGCCCCACTCTCATCACCTTCATCATTGCATTTTACATAGTCCAGCATCAGTCCAGAGATACCTGTTCATAGGACAGTAGTTAGAGAGATGTAATGGTCACTGGATGGAGCACAAAGCACTCGTAAGCATGAGGACCAGAAAATGGAAGAAGGGAAGGGTGCCATTTCTCCACAAAGAGCATAGAAATAACTGTTCTCAGCTGAGGAGCCTAAGCACCCATATCTCAGGGGCCTAGTCATCAAAAGGGCTACGATTACAGAGCATTGATCTCATTGGAGACAGTTTCCTTGTGTATGGTTGAGATGACGGATAAATGAGAGAACTCCACCACCCACATCTGCAACACATTGCAGGAAGTTTCTCATGAGTACAGAACACCCTGACAGTCCAGAAGATTTCTGTGACATCAATTTGCCATGAACTGCTTCTAAGGACATTGGTGGCTTCCAGAGTGGCAATTAATAGTGATACAATAAATGCTTTGAACAGGACACGTCATGGATCTTCCAAGACCTGGTTGGGTCTGCGATGACGCTGACCAATAGCACCTTAGAGCCTGTGCCCTTACCAGTGGGCTTCAAGGAGTGATCACAGATGTTGTTGTCTCTTCAAAAAGTGGTAATGAGTCCGCTTTCTTAGGGCCCCCTCCAATACCTGCATGTGAGGGAGCTTCAAACATGGGCTGGCACACCTTGCACCTGCAAGGGAAAGGCTGTCAGAAACTGGTCTCCCTGGGACAGCAGTTTCACTGAGACAAGAGTCACCTCAGGTATCTAAAGCTACAGGGGAAATCTTTGCAGCCTCATCTCATTCAGGGAGCACTTTGTAGAAGTAATAGATTAGGAACAGGCAAAGTAAGTTACGACATGCAGGCACAGTGGCAAGGAGTAGTTAGAGATAATAAATGTTTTTGTTCTTTCTGTGCAAAGTAAACACTGTATGATCACATAGAGTTCAGAGTTCATTTCTGTATATGCTTGCTGACTTTTAGGACCTGAATGATAGCAAAGGAAAGATAGACGTCTGTCTAATGAAGAAAATTGGTTGAAGTCTTTGATAGTAAAGGACTTTGTGAGAAGGGAGCAGGCAGGTATGAAGTCTGCTTTTGTGCAGGTATGAAGGCACTTTATTTGGTGCATTAACTTTTATTCATTGAAAATACTAAACTGTAAGTTGTTCCCCCTTTCTCTGATTACTAGCTGTTCTGTTCCACGTCCTCCCATATCTGTGCACCATCATGCTATGAGGTTGGGGCTGGGGGGGTGGGGGGAATGTCCTTCACCCCCTCTTCATCATCAGTTTCCTTTTATTAAAGTAGACAGCAAGATTCTGGATATTCTTGTTGTGATGTATTGCACGACTCCACCAGTTTTATCCTAAAATCAGACCTGAGAATGTCTACTTCTTATACTTTGTAAAGTGGCATGGGCCTCATTATATATGTTGTCCCCTTTGTCTGTGGAAGAGTTACTGGAGTCATAATTCTTGCCTGCAGGTTCTGATCATCAAGCAATTATCCTGCTACATGGCTTTGAGTCATCAGGACTGATTTGGTAAAGTGGCACATGATGAAAGTGGCATTGCAGCTTCCTGGGTAGCAGGCATTATGTGCTGGATAAGGTGATTAGCATCGCACACTGGCTGCACATTAATGGAATGAAAGCATTTCCTGATCTTGAAATTGAGATGGTTCTCATATGAGACTTTGGGCCCGAATTTGATGAAGGCCTCCGCCAAAGGACCGCCGCCGGCCGCCGAGGTACCTGACGATACTTTGAGCGGGGTTTTCATCGGCGAGGTCCCTTGAAGGTAGGCGGGTGGCAAATGAGTGACTTATGCCACCAATCTGGGCGGCAGCCAGCCAGCAGCAGCTCTCATTTTCGGCGGCAAAGGTGCTTGCTGCCCAAGTGCCACTGAGGATGGAGTCGGGCCCATGAAGGGTCGAAGAGCTGAAAAGCAAAAGCATAAAAAATAAATAAAAAACCATCTGAAGACATTCAGGGGACCCCATCCAGGTAAGGCACTTTGAAAAAAAAAATGTAAAAAGTTCACTCACCTTTTTTTCAGGATCTTCCAATCTACCGTCGAGGACAGACCAGCCTCCAGCCAGCAGTCCACCCTCATTCTGGTGCCGACTCCCACCCACACCAATCTGGCAGCTCGGCGGGCGAGAGGTCACTTACGCCACTCGGCCGTTCGCTGATGTCATCAGGCGGTTCCCGGCGGCTCTTCCCTCCCGCCCGCTCCATCCCACCTCAAAAGTGGCACTGGGCGGATCTTCAGGAGGAATGTCAGCGGCAGTGGGAGGCAGTGGGCGGTAAGATGATCAAATTTGGGCCTTTTGAGTGCTACATGCATTCCATCAGTTGCTCCTTGCACCTATCAGTCTGTAGACTTGGCTGTCTTTCTCTTTGTTTATCTGGCTCCATTGGAAAGGAAATGAACTGTGCTCTGAAGAGAGCATCAGTAATCTTCTTCATACAATGGTGAGCTGCTGCCTGACTATCTGGCAAAGCGCTTCAGATGCTGCTTGAAAGGATCCAGCAGCAAAGAAATTCGAAGCAGCGATGACCTTAACTGAAATAGAGAATGCTGCTTTCCTGGTGGAACTGGACTGTAGATATTCAGCCAGCAGCTGACATATCTCCCCAGCTACCACTGACTTCTGAGGTACTGGCATGCAGAGGGGTCTAAGTAAGACTCTCTTGGTCTGTAAACCCTGTTGAGTGGGTATCTACGTGTAGAAAACAAATGTCTTCTGTGGTGTCTTACTCTAAGTATGTTCTGTCTTGTCTCTTTCATATCCTCATTCTCCTCCTGTTCATAACATAGGAATTGAGGAATTCCCACTGGAAAATCCATGGCCTTATTTCAAAACTGTAATTTTTGCAGAACTGGTTAAAAATAGCAACAAAACTCCTCATCGTACCTCTATAGTACTGAACAGTTTGATGTGCAGGAAACGTAACACCACCCCCTGTTGCAGCAAATAAAAATGACCTCTTCAATGCGGTACCCACTTAAAGAAAACCTTATTTAAAAAAAATTTGTTCTGGAATGTGGTCATCGCTGGCAAGGCCAGCATTTATTGCCCATCCCTAATAGCCCTTGAGAAGGTGGTGAGATGCCTTCTTGACCTGCTGCAGTCCGTGTGGTGAAGGTACTCCGACAGTGCCATTATTAAGGAAGCCGTAGTGGGACATTTGGAAAAGCATAATTCAATGAAGCAGTGTCAGCATGGTTTTATGAAAGGGAAATCATGTTTGACAAATTTGCTGGCATTCTTTGAGGAAGTAACGAGCAGGGTGGATAAGGGGGAACCAGTGGATGTGGTGTATCTTAATTTCCAGAAGGCATTCGATAAGGTGCCACATAAAAGGTTACTGCACAAGATAAAAGTTCACAGGGATGAGGGTAATATATTAGCATGATAAAGAATTGGCTAACAAACAGAAAACAGAGAGTTGGGATAAATGGGTCATTTTCCGGTTGGCAAACAGTGACTAGTGGTGTGCCGCAGGGATCGGTGCTGGGTCCTCAACTATTTACAATCTATATTAATGACTTAAATGAAGGGACCGAGTGTAATGTAGCCAAGTTTGCTGATTATACAAAGATGGATGGAAAAGCAAATTGTGAGGAGGGCACAACAAATCTGCAAAGGTATATAGATAGGTTAAGTGACTGGGCAAAAATTTGGCAGATGGCGTATAATGTGGGAAAATGTGAGGTTATCCACCTTGGTAGGAAAAATAGAAAAGCAAATTATAATTTAAATGGAGCAAAATTGCAAAGTGCTGCAGTACAGAGGGACCTGGGGGTCTTTGTGCATGAAACACAAAAAGTTAGTATGCAGGTACAGCAAGTAATCAGGAAGGCAATGGAAAGTTGGATTTTATTGCAAGGGGGATAGAGTACAAAAGCAGAGAAGTCCTGCTACAATTGTATAGTGTATTGGCGAAGCCACACTTAGAGTTCTGCGTACAGTTTTGGTCTCTATATTTAAGGAAGGATATACTTGCATTGGTGGCAGTTCAGAGAAAATTCACTAGGTTGATTCCGGAGATGAGGGTGTTTGACTTATGAAGATAGGTTGAGTAGGTTGAACCTATACACATTGGATTTCAGAAGAATGAGAGGTGATCGTATCGAAACATATAAGATAATGAGGGGGCTCGACAAGGTGAGGATGCAGAGAGGATATTTCCACTCATAGGGGAAATTAAAACTAGGGGACATAGTTTCAGAATAAGGGGCCGCCCATTTAAAATTGTGATAAGGAGGAATTTATTTTCTCAGAGGGTTGTAAATCTATGGAATTCTCTGTCCCAGACAGCTGTGGAGGCTGGGTCATTGAATATATTTAAGGTGGAGATAGACTTTTGAGAGATAAGCGAATAGAAGGTTATGGGGAGCGGGCAGGGAAGTGGAGCTGAGTCCATGATCAGATCAGCCATGATCTTATTAAATGGCGGAGCAGGCTCGAGGGGTCAGGTGGCCTACTCCTGCTCCTATTTCTTATGTTCTTATGTTCTTATGATTGTGCTCTCATGCGCCTGCTGCCCTTGTCCTTCTAGGTGGTAGAGGTCCCGGGTTTGGGAGGTGCTGCTGAAGAAGCCTTGTCGAGTTGCTGCAGTGCATCTTGTAGATGGTACACACTGAAGCCATGGTGCACCGGTGGTGAAGGGAATGAATGTTGAAGGTGGTGGTTGAGGTGCCAATCAAACGGGTTGCTTTGTGCTGGATGGCATCGAGCTTCTTGAGTGTTGTTGGAGCTGCACTCATCCAGGCAAGTGGAGAGTATTCCATCACACTACTGACCTGTGCCTTGTAGATGGCGGAAAGGCTTTGGGGAGTCAGTAGGTGAGACACTCGCCGCATAATACCCAGCCTCGGACCCGCTCTTGTTGCCACAGTATTTATGTGGCTGGTCCAGTTACGTTTCTGGTCAATGGTGATCCCCGGGATGGTGGGGGATTCGGCGATGGTAATGCCATTGAAAATCAAGGAGAGGTGGTTAGACTCTCACTTGTTGGAGATGGCCGTTGCCTGGTACTTGTGTGGCTTGAATGTTACTTGGACTGTTTCATTTTCTGAAGAGTTGCAAATGGAACTGAACACTATGCAATCATCAGCGAACATCCCCACTTCTGACCTTATAATGGAGAGAAGGTCATTAATGAAGCAGCTGAAGATGGTTTGGCTGAGAACACTGCCCTGAGGAACTCCTGAAGCGATGTCATGGGGCTGGGATGATTGATCTCCAACAACCACAACCATCTTCCATTGTGCTAGGTATGACTCCAGCCAGTGGAGAATTTTCCACCCGATTCCCATTGACTTCAATTTTACTTGGGCTCCTTGATGCCACACTTGATCAAATGCTGCCTTGATGTCAAGGGCAGTCACTTTCACCTCACCTCTTGAATTCAGCTCTTTTGTCCATGTTTGGACCAAGGCTGTAATGAGGCGAGGAGCCGAGTGGTCCTGGTGAAACCCAAACTGAGCATCGGTGAGCAGGTTATTGGTGAGTAAGTGCTGCTTGAAAGCACTGTCGACGACACCTTCCATCACTTTGCTGATGATTGAAAGTAGACTGATGGGATGGTAATTGGCTGCATTGGATTTGTCCTGCTTTTTGTGGACAGGACGTACCTGGCCAGTTTTCCACATTGTCGGGTAGATGCCAGTGTTGTAGCTGTATTGGAACAGCTTGACTAGATGCATGGCTAGTTCTGGAATGCAAGTCTTCAGCACTACAGCCGGGATGTTGTCAGGGTCCATAGCCTTTGCTGTATCCATTCCGCTCAGCCGCTTCTTGATATCACATGGAATGAATCGAATTGGTGGTGCTTAAACTGCTATTCAGGGGTGGCACCGCTCCCCTAATAGGTCATGGGATTCTCATGGACAAATAATTCAGCACTCTGGAACTATTCACAGGGGATCTTGGTTTCCTATACTGTATTCCTATACGGGATTTGAGTACAGGGGCAGGGAGTGTTGCTACAGTTGTACAGGGCCTTGGTGAGGCCACACCTGGAGTATTGTGTACAGTTTTGGTCTCCTAACTTGAGGAAGGACATTCTTGCTATTGAGGGAGTGCAGCGAAGATTCACCAGACTGATTCCCGGGATGGTGGGACTGACCTATCAAGAAAGACTGGATCAACTGGGCTTGTATTCACTGGAGTTCAGAAGAGTGAGAGGGGACCTCATAGAAACGTTTAAAATTCTGACGGGTTTGGACAGGTTGGATGCAGGAAGAATGTTCCCAATGTTGGGGAAGTCCAGAACCAGGGGTAACAGTCTAAGGATAAGGGGTAAGCCATTTAGGACCGAGATAAGGAGAAACTTCTTCACCCAGAGAGTGGTGAACCTGTGGAATTCTCTACCACAGAAAGTAGTTGAGGCCAATTCACTAAATATATTCAAAAGGGAGTTAGATGAAGTCCTTACTACTCGGGGGATCAAGGGGTATGGCGTGAAAGCAGGAAGGGGGTACTGAAGTTTCATGTTCAGCCATGAACTCATTGAATGGCGGTGCAGGCTAGAAGGGCTGAATGGCCTGCTCCTGCACCTATTTTCTATGTTTCTATGTTTCTATTGCCAAACCTCCCCGACTGCCACTTTTATAGTTGGGGGAAAGTTTGTCAAAGGGGTCAGCCATGCCCACATGACCCCACTTAAATAAGGCAGGGTGGACACCTGGTGAGTATTAAAGGGTACTGGCAATTTGCTGGGAGGATAATTGTAGTGCAATTGTAGACTAGCGGTTTTGAGGCATTAGGCTTTACTGCCCCCATTTTACTCTGTTACCACCATAAATCCATGGGAAATTAGGAGGTAAAAATTCAACCTTCAATGTTTTGACTCATGTGTGGAAAAATGGCCACTACTGTCAGAGTTTATGGGGTATTTTCAACTTCATCGCCTGGGCAGTAACCAGTCAGAGTGAATCACCCACCCAATGCAGAACCCTCCCAATTTTTGTTCCATTAAAGTCGGATGATAAACAGAGAAAAAAAAATTGCATTGATCAAATTGAACTGATCACAAATTTAACGTTACCATCAAAAAAACTTGCAACTTCACTGAAGAATAACCAGCTTTATATTGTCAGGTTATGTATATTAAAAATTATGGTAAAGTTATTGTAATTCAGCTTGGCGATAACATTTTTTAATAACTCTTAGACCTTTTAAAAAAAGAGGGCTTCCATCATTGCTTCTGAAATGCAGTCTCCAAAACTGAATATAATTTCTAATTTTTCCTTTCATTTCAGATTGAATCTAGTTCAGATTTAACTGCAGGTTATGCAATCTCGATCGGTTCTTATTGAAACTCAGCTGTCGGTTTTGTATTGATCGATGACTGTATTGTAAATGTAGAGCAAACACAGCGTTGTTATGAAACAAAGTTATGTCTTTGATCTTCTGCTTGTCTCCAAGTAACAGGATATCTCCATGTACAGCTGTGACTGCTTAGCTGTGTATTTTCTGTGCCTGCGCAATGCTTTCAAGGTCTGCTTCAGTATACAGAGTATTTGGGTTCCAAGGGCAGTGGTGGGATATATTTACCTGGACTGATCCACACTCAGCCATTCCTGCAGCACCTGATTTTCCATCTATTTCAATTCATGGACCGAAAACAGGTATTGTAGACCCACAATTACCCGAGCAGCGCTCCTTGCCATGGGTACCCGATTGGGGAATCCTGCACCAGATTTCACAGGATTTTTCCAACAGCCATTTGAACAAAATATGAAGGATCCTTTAAAAAAGGAGTCCAGATTTTCCTCTTTTAATGTTATTGCTGCCAGAATAGCTATTGCTGGGATTTAGATTGAAATGGAAATGATTGTTTACACCCATTTTTTCCTAGGTCAGCTCATTAGCATAAAATAACGTTTACGTAGATCTAAAGAGCAGGCTAGTGATGGCAGAGAAAAATAGTGTGTAAGTCAAATTTAAAGACCGGGACATTGAAAGGGGGTGTTGCAAGAGGGGTGAAAAATTCTGAAATCATTTTAGGATCAAAACAGCATCTTAATCCATTAGCATCTTTTGCCGAAGCTGGAGGTGCAGGGAACTAAGACTTAGAAGAAATAGGGGAAAAGATGAAGGAAAGGGAATCACAAAATGCAGGCATAATGATGGAACAGCTCAGCATGTGATTTACTGTTTAATGGCTATTGAAGTTAAGGCAGTGCTGCAGGAGATCGTTGCGAGGAGGGTTGCCTCTGAGCCATCCCTACATGTCAGAATTGCCCGTAAGAAGGTGGAGGCATGTTTCAGGTCACAGCTGATCAGTGCTGTCACTGCATACGCCGGCATCTATGCTGCATGTACCTGCAAGTATCTTTGCAGCAGATGGCGCAACAATGCATTTGCTTCTCTTTTACCCAGATCATGTGAAGACAGTTCCCACAGGAACGGCCAGGTAGGTTTGCCATTGCTTGCAGAAGTAGTTGGCGGCATCTTGGCAGGTATGGCCAATCAGGCAATGCTGACCCTTAAACACTCTGGCATGACTTATTTAATGCAGTGCCACTGAAAGCAGCACATACTGTGATTGGGTGCTTCTGAGGAAGCAGCCAACATTTTAGTTTGTCATTTTCACGTTAGTGATGCCATTAAGACACTGCTCTTCCAGCTTTTTTTGGGAAGCGAGTCTTTCATTGGCACTAATTGCCAAAGTGAAGCTTTGTCACCTCTGACTGCAGATGTGGATGTGTGGGTACCAGCAGGTCAGCACAGAACACCTCATGTGCACCCTGAATTGCCTGGCATTCCTCCATAGGTCCTCCTCTTCTTACAATCAGACAGGTTGATTCCCACTGAGAAACCCATTCCTGAAATTATTGTTGCTGGGGAGAAAATACATAATTGAAATCAAAGGGCACGAAAGTTCATGAGAAGTGTCAAAAGACCTCCAGGATAAATATACCAGCTAGCAACTCTGGGTGCCTATTTAAAATGGTTATTCTTTGTTGTGGATAACCTGCATACTAGAACTGTAGGACATGGTGTGCAGGACAGATATGACACAAGTGCTTATTTAACTGAGATGGCCACCTCTTTTGGGAGGTCTCTTACATAAGAACATAAGAAATAGGAGCAGGAGTAGGCCATTTGGCCCCTCGAGCCTGCTCCGCCATACAATAAGATCATGGCTGATCTGATCCTGGCCTCAGCTCCCCACCTGCTTCCCATAATGCTTGACTCCCTTATCATTCAAAAATCTGTCTATCTCCATCTTAAATATATTCAAAGACCCAGCCTCCACAGCTCTCTGGGGTAGAGAATTCCAAAGATTCACGAAGAAATTCCTCCTCATTGTTGTTTTAAATGGGCGATCCCTTATTCTGAAACTATGCCCCCTAGTTTTAGATTCCCCCACGAGGGGAAACATCATCTCTGCATCTACCCTATCAAGCCCCCCCATAATCTTATACGTTTCAATAAGATCACCTCTCAGTCTTCTAAACTTCAATGAGTATAGGCCCAAACTGCTCAACCTTTCTTCATGTCAACTCCTTCATCTCAGGAATCAACCTTGCGAACCATCTCTGAACTGCATCCAATGCAAGAATATTCTTCCTTAAAAAAATAGACCAAAACTGTATGCAGTACTCCAGGTGTGGTCTTACTAATGCCTTGTACAATTGTAGCAGGACTTCCCTGCTTTTATACTCCATCCCCCTTGCAATAAAGGCCAACATTACATTTGTCTTCCTAATTATTTGCTGTACCTGCATACTAACTTTTTGTCTTTCATGTACAAGGACCCCCAGATCCCTCTGCACCGCAGCATTTTGTAATCTCTCCCTATTTAAATAATCATTTGCTTTTTTATTTTTCCTATGAACGGGGATAACCCCACATTTTCCTACATTATACTCTATCTGCCAAATTTTTGCTCACTCACTTAACCTATCTATATCCCTTTGTAAATTCTTTGCGTCCTCTTTACAACTTGCTTTCCCACCTATCTTTGTATCATCAGCAAATTTGGCTTCATCCAAGTCATTAATATAAATTGTAAATAGTTGAGGCCCTGGCACTGATCCCTGCGGCGCCCCACTAGTTATAGTTTGCCAACCTGAAAATGACTCACTTATCCCGACTCTCTGTTTTCTGTTAGTTAGCCAATCCTCTATCCACACTAATATATTACCCCCAACCCTGTGAGCTTTTATCTTGTGCAATAACCTTTTATGTGGTACCTTATCAAATGCTTTCTACCGTCGCTGGTTCCCCTAAAGAAATTACATTAGGATACAAACCCAATGCATTTCCAGCAGGCTGGAACTTTCCTGATTTTCCACATCCAGCCACCCAATTGCTGCCCAAAGAACAAGCAGTAATGGGCAAACAATCTCGATTCTAGTGTGTTACGTTTTTCATGGCTTTCCGGTTGACTCAATGAATTTATTCTGTGATCCTGGTTGTGCTGAGTTAGCTGATCTTAGTCAGGGTGGCAATAGGGACGTTACAATTGGCCTCACTGCCCCTGTGTTAGTGTGGGGAAAGTTGATCAGGTTAGCTGCTCTTGACTGTTAGCCAGCAACCCCTGCTGGAAGTACACATGTGGATATTGGGTCAGACTTGGATTTGGCTGTGATAATCCACCACAGTGGAATAGCCTTTGAAATTTGTAAATTGTATTAAATTTCTGATCTTACGAAAACAGTTATGCATTCACAAATTAAAATAATGGCTTCATCCCAAAAATTCCATTTTGAAAAAACAAAATTTCACATTGGATGGATGGATATTCACAAGTAGGAATTAGAAGCCACAGTATGCTATATATTTTGGACAGGTCAAAGTTTATCAACCAAACTATTTGGCATTCTACTTTTCACCTGCATATCATTTTATGCCATTTTATTAGTAAGAAATTGAGACTAAATCTGCTTTTCTTTGTATTTAACATGAGCTGTTAAGCAGCGTTTTATTCTCGGTTTGTTGGTACAGTGCTCAGTGGGTTACCGACCATTTCTTAAAATTTTTAAACTTCTTGAAATGGGCACGTCCTTTGCCACAAGTGGTAGTTCCTAAATGGACTCATTTGATAATATAAGAAAGAGTAATTGGTATTTGTGGTTGTGTTGCTCCTGATGATAACTGCTGCTTTCCAGAGAGAAAGCTGATCATTGGAGGTGGCAAAAATTAGAAAACATTAAGCGCAAGACATTGAGTAACAATGAGTCAATGCAGGCTGCGAAGAGGAATATCTTGTTGTGATATTGATTTTCTTCTTTTATGGTGGTCTGCTGCATACTGCACAACCTCACCATCATGAGGGGACAGCCCTTGCCAACCGCTATATGATGAGCAGCTGAGGAGAAGGAGAATGAGGAGCATGAGAAGGAAGAAGAAGGGGAGGAGGATGAAGGGAGGAGGCAAATAAGACAGTCCATTTCTGCCCGAGCTGCCTGTGCAGAACTCATCCAAGTGCAATACTGGTAACCGCAACCCTAATTCCTCATTCACCAACAGTCTCACACCTCTAACAGTACCATCTCTCTAACAGACCATTACAACGTCTGGTTGGCCACCATGCAAAAATAAAAGCCACCACAAAATAATCATTCCAAACCAAATTTATCAATGAAATCATACCATATTGCATACAAAAGTCAACTAAAACACCCTTGTGCATTCCCTTAGTGCCTATCTTCCATGTGCCTTTCCCTATCCTAGTGCTCCTATGCAGTACTACCCCATGGCTGCAGCATGGCTGGTGGAAGGCTGCTGACTTTCAGTGGAGGAGGCTGTAGATGACCTTGGAGGTCAACCTCAAGCAACTCTGGCCCTAGAAAGCCTGGCTGTGAACTGCACCATGGGCATGGGCAGCAGCAGTCTGGGCTTGCTAGCAGACAGTCAACAGCAAGGACACTGACGGAGTGGCAGGGGTGGGAGGACAGCAGTCTGAGCTTCCACTGCAGCACTCGGCCCACTTAAACTGGGCTGGGACTTGCGTCCTGGCAAATCGAATAACTAGGGCTGTAGATAGGGCTTTAAATTTAAAAATGGTGGGGCGGGGATTGGTCAGGTGAGGGGAAGTTTAGATAGCTAAAGAGAAAGGTCAATGTAATAGAGCAGTGTAGCAATTTGGGTAAAAATATGCAGAGTGCGACAGGAAGGGACAGAGAGTTTAACGGTAGCAGTGCAGCTGAGAATAAGGTTAAAGCAGGGAATAATGGTAAAAAAATTAAATTAAAGGCTCTTTATCTGAATGCACAGAGCACTCATAATAAGATAGATGAACTAGTGGCACACATAGAGATAAAGGGGTTTAATCTAATAGACATTACAGAGACATGGTTGCAAGGTGATCAAGGTTGGGAATTAAATGTTCCAGGGTACTTGACGTTTTGAAAAGACAGTCAGAATGATAAAGGAGTGGGGATTGCCCTGATAATAAAGGATGACATAAGGACAGTTGAGAGAAAGGATCTTGGCTTGGAAGATCAGGAAGTAGAATCAGTATGGGTGGAGATAAGGAATAACAAGGAGCAGAAAACATTGGTGGGAGTATTATATAGGCCCCCTAACAGTAGCTATACCATTGTACAGAATATTAATCAAGAAATAGTAGTAGCTTGTAAAAAAGATAATGCAATAATCATGGGGGACTTTAATCTTCATATAGACTGGACAAATCAAATTGGTAAAGGTAGTCTAGAAGACGAGTTCATGGAATGCATTCAGGACAATTTCCTAGAATAATACGTCATGGAACCAGCTAGGGAACAGGCTATTTTAGATCTTGGATTGTGTAATGAGACAGGGTTAATTAGCAATCTCATAGTAAAGGATCCTCTGGGGCAAAGTGATCATAATATGATCGAATTTCACGTTACATTTGAGAGTGACTTGCCTAAGTCCAAAACTAGAGTCCTTAAACTTAAATAAAGCCAATTACATAGATATGAGGGGCGAGTTGGCTAAGGTAGATTGGAAAAATAGATTAAAAGGTATCGCAATAGATAAGCAGTAGCTCGCATTTAAATAAATATTTCAGAATTCTCAACAAAAATACATTCCATTAAGAAACAAAAACTCCACAGAAAAAGTGATCCATCCGTGGCTAACTAAAGAAGTTAAGGATAGCATTAGATTGAAAGAACAAGCTTATAATGTTGCGAAAAACAGTAATAAGCCTGAGGATTGGGAACGTTTCAGAAACCAACAAAGGATGACCAAAAAATTGATAAAAAGGGAAAAAACAGACTATGAGAGAAACCTAGCAAGAACTATAAAAACAGATTGTAAGAGCTTCTACAAGTATGTAAAAAGGAAGAGAGTAACAAAAGTAATCATTGGTTCCTTAGAGACTGAGATAGGAGAAATTATTATGGGGAAAAAGGAAATGGCAGAAAAGTTAAACAAATATTTTGCATCTGTCTTCACAGCAAAAAGCATACCTAAACTGCTGGGGAACCAAGAATCTAGTGAGGGTGAGGAACTTAATGTAATTAATATAAGTAGAGAAAAAGTATTCGAGAAACTAATGGGACTAAAAGCCGACAAATCCCCTGGACCTGATGGCCCAAATCCTAGGGTTCCAAAAGATGTGGCTGCAGAGATAGTGGATGCATTGGGTTTGATCTTTCAAAATTCCCTAGATTCTAGATCGGTCCCAGCGGATTGGAAGGTAGCAAATATAACACTGCTATTCAAGAAAGGAGTGAGAAAGAAAACAGTGAACTACAGGCCAGTTAGCCTGACATCAGTCATCAGGTAAATGCTGGAATCCATTGTTAAAGAAGTGGTATCAGGGCACTTAGAAAATCAAAACATGATTAGGCAGAGTCAACATGGTTTTATGAAAGGGAAATCATGTTTGACAAACTTATTAGAGTTTTTTGAGGATGTAACTAGCAAGGTAGATAAAGGGGAACCAATGGATGTAGTATATTTGGATTTCCAAAAGGCATTCGATAAAGTGCCACATAAAAGATTATTACACAAGATAAGGGCTCATGGGATTTGAAGTAATGTATTCGCATGGATAGAGGATTGGTTAACAGACAGAAAACAGAAAGTAGGGATAAATGGGTCTTTTTCAGCTTGGCAGGCTGTAACTAGTGGGGTGCCGCAATGATCAGTGCTGGGGCCTCAGCTACTTACAATCTATATTAATGACCTAGATGAAGGGACCGAGTGTAATGTATTCAAGTTTGCTGATGATACAAAGCTAGGTGGGACAGTAAGCTGTGAGGAGAACACAAAGCGTCTGCAAAGGGATAGAGATAGACTTAGTGAGTGGGCAGTAAAGTATCAGATGGAGTATAATGTAGGGAAATGTGAGGTTATTCACTTTGGTAGGAAGAATAGAAAAACAGAATATTTTTTAAATGGTGAAAAACTTTTAAATGTTGGTGTTCAGAGAGATTTGCGTGTCCTTGTAAAAGAAATGCAGAAAGCTATCATGCAGGTACAGCAAGCACTAAGGAAGACTAATGTCATGTTGTCCTTTATTGCAAGGGTGTTCGAGTATAAGAGTAAGGAAGTCTTGCTAAAATTGTACAGGGACTTGGTGAGACCCCACCTGGAGTACTGTGCACAGTTTTGGTCTCCTTATCTAAGGAACGATATACTTGCCTTGGAGGCGGTACAACGGAAGTTCACTAGATTGATTCCTGGGATGAGAGGCTGTCTTATGATGAGAGATTGTGTAGAATGGGCCTATACTGTCTGCAGTTTAGAAGAATGAGAGGTGATCTCATTGAAACATACAAGATTCTGAAGGGGATTGACAGGGTAGACGTTGAGAGGTTGTTTCTCCTGGCTGGGAGTCTAGAACTAGGGGGCGTAGTCTCAGGACAAGGGGTAGGCCATTTAAGACAGAAATGAGGAAGAATTTTTTCACTCAGAGGGTTGTGAATCTTTGGAATTCTCTGCCCCAGAGGACTGTGGATGCTGAGTCTCTAAATATATTCAAGGCTGAGATCGATAGATTTTTAGAGTCCGGGAGAATCAAGGGATATGGAGCTCGGTCGTGAAAGTGGAGTTGAGGTCGATGATCAGCCATGATCTTATTGAATGGTGGAGCAGGTTCGAAGGGCCATAGGACCTACTCCTGCTCCTGTTTCTTATGTTCTTATGTTGGGTGGCTGCAGCTTGTGCTGCAATGGAAGTTGCAACATCGGCCATTAGATGCTGCACCATGGTTGGGTCCACAAATGTGCATATGGAGTTGCCCACCACTTCCATGTTGGAAAGGATGGGCTCCAAGCTCTGTACAAAGCCCTGTGCCAAGTTGTTGCTGGACTCCTCCATGCTCCTTGACATTGAACGCAGGCTTTCTGGTCGGCCTCCCAATGGACCAAGCTTTTAATTGTGCATACCCACCAGCATTCTTATGTAGGCCGCCCCATCAAAGTCCTCATCCGAGTCCTCTGCAGCAGAACTTGTGTATGACCTCGCCCTCCAGGGAGCTGGCACCTGCGCTACTCTTTCCCCTCTCATGATTGCAGGCCGCTTGGGCCCGGTGTCTCACCAAGTGCAGATCCCGCCTCTATTCTACCCTCTAAATGCAGTGTCAGTATCTGAGCTGGTGGCTGCGAGTGTGAAATCGAGATACAGTGCGTCTTCATCGTCATTGACTTCTTGCTGTTCCTCCACTGCCTGGCCAGGTTTCACTTTTTGGGTATCTGAGAGGAGAAAGGCACAAAGGTAAGGTTGTGGTGAGGGGAAGGAGAAAGTAAGAAGTGCATGCTTATACCATCTGCAGCTTGTAAGTGAGAGAGATTGTGGGATGAGGAGGAACTGGGATGTGAGAAGGAGGATTAAGTATGAGGATTCCATCATCTTCAAGTGACTCAGACTTGCCACTGGCCAGGGGTGTGGTGTATGTAGCACACAAATCACTGACTCCACATGGTCTGGTGTAAATCTAACAGCTGTGACTTTCGTCCTTTGCAATGGCGTGAATCGCCGTTCAGCTTGCCATTGTCTCTGTCGAGCTCCCCCTCTGGGTTCAACTACATGTTGGGGCATGCCTGACTGTCCTTGTCTGCCTAGAGAACTGTGTGCTGCTTTAACAATGTTGAATCTCTGTCCCAACCATTCCTTAACACAGTACCTCTCGTCTGTTCTAATAGTGGCCATGCTCGCGTGGTTTAAATCCCAGTTTCTTGTCACCATTGATACGTCCTTACCATACAGTATAAATGCACACGAGGCCCATGCTTGAGAGAAGGTCAGTCTGTGACCTGTCCTTTATTCCTTAGCACTCAAGAGTGCCTCTCAGGTGTGGTGGTCAGCCTTTTATAGTGTACTTCCAGGTTTCCCACCACAGCGCCCTCTGTAGTGTAGCATTGTGCTTACATTACATTTAAGGTACCAGGACGATACACACATCAATACATAACAAGGGGCTCAGCAATTGATGTTCCAATAATGGCCAGCAGTGTCTCCTCCATGGGGATTAGGACATTCAGGCGGCCCAGATCCCACATGGATAGCCCCCTCTGCCTCCCGTTGTTCACCACTCTTCCGTTCAAGAGAGAGAGAAGTGTGTCACTGAGATTGAATAGTTGGCAATGTGTGTAAGCTGTGAGATGTGAATGTGAGGCTTGCAGCAGTGCTAAGCGTGTGTGGGTGAGGTGAAGCATATGAATGTTAGGTGTGAGTCCTGATTCATAGTGATTGTTGGTAGATGAGTGATGGGGGGTTTGTGAATTGAGGCGTCTCTGAGGTTAGTGGTGCAATTGGTAGGATATGCCATTTGAAGATGCATTCACTGCCCTTGACCACACGTGAGGTCATTAAACTTCTTGCGGCTTGACTCCTGGAATTGACCTCCATGACTATCTGCTCCCACTGCCTTTTGAGCGTGTGTCTGGTTGGCCTCCTGGCCTCATGCGGATGCAGGACATCTCTCCTACTTTCCACCTCCTCCATCAAGGCCTCCAATGCAGCATCCGGAAACCTTGGAGCCCACTCTCTCCCATGTTGTGTCATTCCTCACTGTTTCCCAGGTCAGATTCACTTCCTGCACGACTCCCAGCACCTGCTCCAGTCACAATGCACCTCCTCTTAAGAGGTGAAGGCTAGCTTAAAGCAACAGTGCAGGCTAGCTTTGACTGGTGTTAGCAAGTTACGATATTAGCCCCCTGCTGATAGGTCATAGAAACATAGAAACATAGAAAATAGGTGCAGGAGTAGGCCATTCGGCCCTTCGAACCTGCACCGCCATTCATTTAGATCATGGCTGATCATTCCCTCAGTACCCCTATGTCCAACCAATGAATGCCAACCAGTTAGCATCGAATGGATGAAATCATGAAAATGTATAGGCAGCACAAAGTTGGCATGCTGCCTGCATTGCAATCAACGGGCGCAAGTTAATTGTGCATCGAGATCCTCGAGCCCATTTTCAAGGGCTATCCAATTTAGCCCCCGGTATCTCTGGAGTGGAACTTGCACCCACAATGATCTGACTCAGAGGTGATAGCACTACTACTAAGCCAAGACTGGCACCTTGTTAGTACAACCGTTGGTGCAAGCTCATAATAGAATCATATTACATAAGGATCTGCACTCAGAGAAAAATTAAGTTCAAAGGTGCAGCTAAATCACTTAAGCATTTCTAAACCCAAGAACCTACATGCAGTTTCCTCCTACATACATTCAACTAACAGAAATCCTAATCTTTCACAGAAGGAGCGTAATGATTAGACAATTCTATCTCCCTTGTAACTCTGTTGGTGGAAGTATCATTTGTTTCAAAATATATATTTAGCTGACATAACCATGACTTGCAGAATTAGTACATTACCTGCATTAACACACTGCTCAAATGTCTCAGAACACGTCCCACAATGATCTACATGTTTTGGAGTGCAGTGACTGCTGTTAGGTGGACAGTGCTATTCTGACAGAGTAATCAAGTACTATTTGCCAAACTATAATGAAAGCAAAGATATCTGTAACCTTTTTAATCTTGTCTGGCATTTTCCCAAGAACTAAAAGAGAAGCAACCTGTTCCTTACATTTCTGCATAAACAAGTTACCCAGCACATCAGAACCTGGATGCAGCTGATAATTTTCATACGTGTGATACAAAATACATTTATGACATTCATACAGCTTGATATTTTACAAAGAGAATATTTTTGTAAAATGGATAAGAATATAAAACTGATTTTCTACCTGTGTTGCCATTGCAGCATACCCAGAAAGTGTCAACAAACCTTGCGTTGGACGCACATGGTACTCACAAGATTTTGGGAGGTCCATTTATAATTAAAGAATTATTCATCACTCCTGCTGTGGATTGGGCCGTTCATTGATAATATACAGGCCACAGAGGCAAGATATTCACTGCAGCAGCAGATTTAAAGAGCTGCTGCTGTACATTAAAGTGGTGGCGATGCTTCCAGCGGTGCAAGTTACCTTCAATCAAATTTTAAATCTACTGCCTTGAAATAGATGGCTTAGGGTACTGCTAAAGGCCTAGGAGGAAAAAGAACTGTTCCATTTACTGAACATTCTGGAGATGATGCTGAGAAAGGTGCAGCAAAGGGGTTTGCTATCTTTGGATCTGAGGGGAAATCTCTTCATAGGTCTGCTGGCAGGGAAGAGGTGATTTAGTAGAAGAACAGCATGTTGCATTTAAAATGGCGATTGTCATAAATAAGAAAAAAAAATTACACGTTGAGAAAATGTTCCTAGATAAGCGAGCCCTGAATATAGCTGCTTCCAAGGCAATCCTGCGGTAATTGCTGTAAACACATTTTCATCTTAACTAGCTCCATCTTGTCTGTTAACACAAAGGCCAGAATTTTCTGGGTTGTCAGTGGGCAGGATCGGTGGCGGGTCAGGTGGGAAATGTTTTTTTTTGACAGCGGGTCAGGAACCCACTGTCAACCTGCCGCATCACGCCTTTCCCAATGTCGGGTCTGTCAGTGGTGAGCAGACCCGACAGGCAGTGGCAGGCCACCCAATTAAATTCATTATAATATACCTAACAGATATTTTTACCTTTCTTTTTAACTTTGATTGTTCGGTGACCACGTCTGTCAACCTGAGGCAAGAGTTCAGTGGCCATTGCTCCAACTGATTACTTGACAGCTTCAAATCTACAGTCAAAGCTCCCACCTGACAGAGATCACTTTCCTCAGCCACAAGATATCAATGTTTGACAGCATTTTAATAGAAACTTTACATAAACATTGGATAAAACCCCCAAGTGCCTACCCTTGTGTGTTGTTAGTTGGTATAATTATACTAGGATGAGGGTGAGTATGAGGGGTGGCTAGTGAGATGGGGATATGATAATGCAGATAGAAACGGATGGGTGGAGGTGCAAGGTAAGTTGGTGTGAGTAAGGATGTGCAGAAGCAGGGTAGGGGAGGCAGAGTGATGGGGATGTGATGAGAGGAACAGCAGGATGAGGTTGAGTGCGGTTTTGTACTAATATTTTGTGATATAATGAGATCATTGAAACATTTACGCCACTGCATCCAGGTCCTCTTGACCACATCCCTGCTTGTGCCCTCCTGTGCAATGTGCAACCAGGCTGTTTTGGTCTCCTGGGGAGGTCTCTTCCGCCCATCGGAAGGAAAGAGGACCTCCCTGCATGCTCTGACTCGGGAGAACCTGGGTCCAGCAGTTGCCCTCTGTGCAACCATTGTCAGTGTTTGCAGCACTTCAATCCTGTAAAACACTGACAGCACAAATGTCAAACGAAAGTTGGCCATGGTCCCTTTAAGGAACCCGGCTGATGACGTGTCATGAATGACGTCACCAGACCCACTTCCGTTAATTCGCTCAGGAAATGGGCTGGGCGGGCTTAACAAGTCCTATCCACGTAAATTCATTTTAGACAGTGGGATGGAGCCAGCAGTGGAACCGCAACCTGCCACTGACACCGGCCCTGCCAAGGTGAGCAAAATCCTGGCCACAATGATCATTTGGGAATCCTTTAGCCTTTCTCACACAATTGTCAGCATAGCACACATTCCAGGATTCAAGGAAACCTTCAAATGGTATGGCTCACTTATCAGAAAACGTAGGATTGATAATATTTCCACTCTAGATTGACACTCCAGTGTAATCGATGAAAACTCATCAAACCTGGGAGCATGGCCAGGTTTGTGGGCTGGAACTGCTTCAGGAGAATGGACATTGAAACCAGCATAAAAGATCACGATACTCCAGCTTAAAATGGTTATGGGCACAACTCCCGTTTAAAATTCCATCATCTTTAGTGTTATTTCATTCGGTTCTGACGAGACTACGCTGATATCTGGGTGAAAATCATGAAGAATATCCATGCTTTGCATATATTTCACCAGACACTGTGAAATGCTCCTCCCCTTTTCTTAAATGGGAGGGTCTCTGCACACTCTGCCGGGCATCTGATGGCCTCCACTGGGCCACCAGGATGGCGTGGTGCTGAGGGCCGCAGCACTGCACCCAAAACGGAGTGCAGGGCTGCACGATGACGGCCTGGACCACGCCACGGAGACGCAAGACGGGCCGATCGGTGAGTCGAGAAAACTACAAAATGGCGGCACGCGCGCTCCCCACCACCCCATGAGCGAATGTCGGCCCGGTTCGTGACCCGCGAGGCTGGCGCTGACCCCACGCCGGCAGCCTCATAGGGCGCTGGCCAATATCCGCCATGGGGTGGAAAGGGGTCAGCATGCACGGCGATGAGGTCATCGCCGGTTGCGTGACAGCCTGAGACGCTACTAGTGGGGCACGTGCTACTGTGTCAACGCTCCGCAAACTCCCACGCAATTTTGTGGGAACCAGTAACCCACGCCCCCCTCCCATGGGCGAAATTAGTTTTCCCCCCTCCCCCCCAAAGGCGTTAACGGGAGGCGCAGAACAGGACAATTTCGGGCCCCTTGTTCCCACTGGCATTTATGGTTTTTAGCCATTTAGTATCTCACAGTTCTGTCTAGCTACTGAGACCATTATAAGGACTCCCTTAAATCAATTTTCAGCTTTCTACCGACAAATCTCCCCGCCCCCCCCCCCCCACCGCATCCGGAAAGTCGAGATAATAGGTCCTTCATTGCAGAGTACCCGACCTTTGTCCTGCTCACGTAGCCTGGCTGGTGCTACACTGGTGCTTCGCTTGCCCAGACTCCATTTCTTACCTTCACATTTGCTATGCCTTCCCTTGGTTTTTGCCAGCCAATCCTTGCTCCTCATACAGTTTTCAGAGAGGCTCAGAAATATGTTTCAGATATTTGCAGCACTTTGATAACAACTTTTGTCCCATATATGCAATCACTTACCTTTAAGTGGACAAATCCCAAAGCCCTACCATCATCTACAAGGCACGTCAGGAGTGTGAAGGACTGCTCACCACTTGCCTGAACTCTAGGAGAATCAAGGGATATGGGGATCAGGCAGGAATGTGGAGTTAAGGTCGAAGATCAGCCAAGAGCTTTTTGAATGGCAGAGCAGGCCCGAAGGGCCGTATGGCCTACTCCTGCTCCTATTCTTATGTTCTTATGGGCTTTTGAGTGCTGCTCCAACAACACTCAAGAAGCTCGACACCATCCGGGACAAAGCAACCCACTTGATTTGCACCCCATTCACCACTTTAAACATTCACTCCCTCCACCATTAGCACACCGTGGCAGGGCAGACCACATTGTCCGCATGCCAGACACGAGACTCCCAAAGCAAGCGCTCTACTCGGAACTCCTGCATGGCAAACGAGCCAAAGGTGGACAGAGGAAACGTTACAAGGACACCCTCAAAGCCTCCCTGATAAAGTGCAACATCCCCAGTGACACCTGGGAGTCCCTGGCCAAAGACCACACTAAGTGGAGGAAGTGCATCCGGTAGGGCGCTGAGCGCCTCAAGTCTCATTGGCGAGAGCATGCAGAAAACAAGAGCAGGCAGTGAAAAGAGCGTGCGGCAAACCTGTTCCACCCTCCCTTACTCTCAACGCCTGTCTGTCCCACCTGTGACAGGGATTGTGGCTCTCGTATTGGACTGTTCAGCCACCTAAGGACTCATTCTAAGAGTGGGAGCGAGTCTTCCTTGATTCCGAGGGACTGCCTATGATGATGGTGTACCATTTACAAGATGCACTGCACCAACTCACCAAGCTTTCGACAGCACCTCCCAAATCCACGACCTCCTAGAAGGACAAGGGCAGCAGGTGCATGGGAGCACCATCACCTTCAAATTCCCCTCCAAGATACACACCATCCTGATTTGGAAATATATTGCCATTGCTTCATTGTCGCTGGGTCAAAATCCTGGAACTCCCTCCCTAACAGCACTGTGGGAGTACCTTCACCACACAGACTGCAGCGGTTCAAGAATGTGGCTCACCACCAACTTTTCAAGGGCAATTAGGAATGGGTAATAAATTCTAGCCTTGCCAGCGACGGCCACATCCCAGGAGCAAATAAAAAAATGACTATTGGTGCAACTCTTTTGCGGCTACTGATGCACATAATACCTTATATGCTTAATTTCAAGACTTTAATTAGTTTGAAATTTGAACTGTTATATTGGAAGAAAAGCCAAAAAAAACTGGAAATTCCTCTCGTCATAATATTTACAGCAGGCAGAAATTTGTGAAATTTGCACTCACGGACCATTTGTCTGCTTCGAGCACTTTTTAAAAAATACGCCCTTTGCCTGCATAGTCCAACAAAATATAATTGAAAACTCTACCATTTCCGCCACCTCCAGCCTGATCCCACCACCAATCACATCTTCCTCTCCTCACCCCTCTCAGCATTCCGAAAGGACTGCTCCCTCCACGACACCCTGGTCCATTCCACAGTCACCCCCAGAAACTCCTCCCTTTCCCATGGCATCTTCCCGTGCAAGC
This sequence comes from Pristiophorus japonicus, assembly GCF_044704955.1. Lineage (NCBI taxonomy): Eukaryota > Metazoa > Chordata > Chondrichthyes > Pristiophoridae > Pristiophorus > Pristiophorus japonicus. The sequence goes on from NC_091977.1 coordinate 103,514,168, forward strand.
GCAGGAGATGCAACACCTTCCCTTTTACCTCCTCCCTTCCCACTATCCAGGGCCCCAAATACTCCTTCCAGGTGAAACAACGATTTACTTGTACTTCTTTCAATTTAGTATACTATATTCGCTGCTCATGATGTGGTCTCCTCTACATTGGGGAGACCAAATGCAGGTTGTGTGATCGCTTTGCAAAACACCTCAGTTCAGTCCGTAAGGGTGACACCGAGCTTCTGGTCGCCAATTACTTTAATTCTTCACTCCATTCCCACTCTGACCTCTCTGTCCTCAGACTCCTGCACTGTTCCAATGAAGCTCAATGAAAGCTCGAGGAACAGCACCTCATTTTTCGTTTAGGCACTTTACAGCCTTCTGGACTCAAAGTCGAGTTCAACAATTTCAGACCTTAACCGACCTCCCAACTCGTCAGAATTGAAATCCTCACCGACCTTCGGGCCTCCTGCTCCTCAGATCTCCCGACCTCTCGGAACTCCCGAACTCACGACCTCTCGGAACTCACGACCTCTCCGAACTCCCGACTCACCGACCTCACAGGGTCTACCTATTCACCGCAAACCTGACTCACCGACCTCAGGGCCTTACCCACTCGCTGACCTCAGGGCCTTACCGACTCGCCGACCTCCTGACTCACCGACCTCAGGACCTTACTGACTCGCCGACCTCCCGACTCACTGACCTCAGGGCCTTACCAACTCGCCGACCTCCTGACTCACCGACCTCAGGGCCTTACTGACTCGCCGACCTCCCGACTCGCCGACCTCAGGGCCTTACCAACTCGCCGATCTCCCGACTCACTGACCTCCCGACTCATCAGAATTGAAATCCTCACCGACCTTTGGGCTCCTGCTCCTCAGACCTCCCGACCTCTCGGAAACCATCCGTAATGTTTGTGATACCATATATTTATGTGCAAAAAAATTGTAAGTTTTAGATTTAATTTGGGATTTCATGCTCTTCTCCAAATGCTAGTAACTCAGTGATCGACGGTCAGATAGGTGAAAGGCCATACAAAATAATGATCCACAATTTACAAGGTTAGGTCATAAACAGTAAACATTTATTGTTATTTTCTTTCATATTCTACTGCATAGTGGTTTCATATGACAAGATTATGGGAGAAAAGAAAAACAAACAGATTAGTCATTCTGTACATATTCAATTCAAGTACCATTTATTACTTACAGTACAAAATCATTAAATTATACAAATATAATTAACAGGTTGTGGGCTTTTAAGACATCCCCGATTTCAAAGGCACAACCTAACTTGCATTGGTATAAAGTTTACTACACATGACACTGTTAGCGTTAGTGTTTTCTTAGAAGAATCACTCAACACTCAGGGTCGGTTCCAATGCTGAAGCAGCTTTTATTACGCTCAGCGGGAAGGAAAAACTCAGGACCGTATCCAGGTTTCTCTTCACAGAACAAAGAGTTACATGTACCTTTATATGTTTCACAACAGTTACAAAACAGTTTACTACAGTTACACAGCCCATCACGGCTGGACACAAGCCAATCACAACGATTATAGATTACATATAGGTTCTTTTAACCCAATAGAATTCTCCTAGTATCCAGGGAACCATATGTTCGGTTATTGTCAGCTTGGGCTGATCGATGGCTTTATAGGTTCTCTCCCTAGTTCTTTCATCTGGGAGAAATAATTGGTATATAGCCTTGTTTACAGCAAATGGTTTCCCTCTTATCTTTCTTCCTGGGGAATTAATTGGTTTATGGCCTTGTTCACAGGAGATGGTTTCCTTCTTATCTCTGTCTTCCCAGGCATTCCTACAGTGGGTCTCACAGGGTTATTGCTCGGTCAGTGAACGTTCAACAGTTCACAGTTTGACTACCTGATTTCCCATAATGCCTGGGCAGCCATTTTATGTGTGTGTCCATTTAAGCTTATGTGAGTTTTAAATATCCAGCAGGTGCCTAATGCCTAAGTCTATATATATATTTCTACTCTCTACAACAATTCCCCCTTTCGGTAAAGGGACTAGTCCTAGTCCCCTTTTAACCGAAATACTGCCTTTATCTGATATTTGTGCACGGCCCGGTACTCCTTGCCTCAACGTGCTGGCCAGTCACGCGGTTTCAGGAGTTCCGGTTGCTTAAATCAAATTAACAAAGGCTAGCTCCTCCCGTCCCCTTATCAAACAGGCCTGTTTAATATCCAGGGAATGGTGATTAGTCCGTTTCCGCCGTTTGTGGCGCCTGCATACCTGGCAGGCCATCACGCCCCATGTTATTGCTAAGATTAATTCCGACCAGTGTGTGTGAAATAATTCGGATCCATGGGTGGATGTTCACATTTATTCCCCAGTCCCAGACCTTTCTCCACCAACTCTGACTTTGTAAGTCTACCTCGGTATCTTCTTCCAGTTCTTTGATTTTAGTTTGTAGCTGGTGATAGAGTTTTACGGATTGCCCCACTCTGAGCCTTAACTCCCGTAATACTTCGGTTAGATGTGGGATAGGGACCTGCTCTGGCTCGTCATAATCCTGCAAATGATCATGGAGCTGATCAGTTACTTCAATAACTTCGGACTTCCTGCGCCTAACCTGGGTGATATGCGCTTGCCCGATCGCGACAGGTCGTAGTGGTGTAAAGCAAAAGTTTGGCTGCGGTATAGGGCACTGCAGGTCATTATACTGGTATGAACGCTCAGTAGTAGAGACGCAGTATCTTCCCCTCCCTCCGTAGCCTGCCCTCGCGAAGTGCATGTGTGCGGGCACTATTTCTAGTACACACCCGTTGGTTCGGTTAAACCCGCACTCGTCTCGCTCCCCTCGGCCCACCGGGTGAGGGCATACTGTGATTTCCCCCCCTTTGCTTGCAATCTGCTAGGGAAATCCCAGTAAGTATGTTGTTTCGACGAACGGCAGAGGTGGTGGTTAGGTAGTAGCATATGGAGACATTTTCCCATATTACTCCGATATTCTCTAGTTGGTATAAGGGGAACAGCCCTGAGTCCGGCGTTGCTATGGGGATCAACAGGACTATCCCTATCCCGGTAGTCCTACCCATCTGGCAATCTGGAATTGTGGGGTATACTCGGGTCAGTCCCTTCAGAGTACAATTATCCAGTGTCCCCCTTTGGTTTGCCAACTGAGCCAAATGTGAACTGTCTATCCAATCGGGTACTTCCCCGCGTTGGATCTGGTCGAGGTTGTGGCGGATCTGTCCCACCATCCACAGACCATAAGCATGACAGAGTTGCCCCTGTCTTTGCTTTATTGTATCTTCTTGTTCTCTATCAATGAGGTGATTGATGGTTTTAGCGTGAGCTTCCAGGACTGAGATGCCATCCAACTGGATTTCCGCACCCTCCTTTCCTAGGTTGGCCTGGTCTTCCTGGTTTTGCTCCACCCTCTCCAATAACCCCTTCATCACCCCTTTAAGCTGTTCTACCCTCTCATTTAGCCCTTGTATGTCTATCGAGTTCACTACGGAGGTTCCTGTATTGAAAACGGTAGCAACATCATTTACTATTTCCCTCTTCACCCTGGGTGCTAACCCCTGTCCCCGGAACTTACTGGCACCCATGGCATCGGCAGCCTGCTGCATTACGACTTTACTTAATACATTGTACATCTTCCTTGACTGTTCGGTACAATATTCCGGCATCTGGATGCCTGAAATATTGATCAGAACAGGCACAATTTCATGTTTAACATTATCATACAATAATTCCCCTTCGTTGTACATTGCAATCCCATTTTCTGGTCCCTTAGTAGTTATGGGACAAGGCAGTTCTTCGGGCAATGTAGTGATTCTTATGGGGCGCGGTGTCGGAGTGGGTGAGAAACATACATACAATTATATTGCAGCCGCCCCCGCCTCCTCGTAATACCCACACAGCCCCATTCCCTTCTTGCGGATGACTGATTGCTGGGATTGTCCCGGAGGCGCGCAAATTATGCCAAAGGTACATTCATCAGGCCCTTTGACATCCCTCCGTTTAATGCATCTGCTCCTTATACCCGTGGAGCACTGTACACATACTCTTATTCTTATTAGGATTCTTATTAGGATTCACTTGTAACCATGCATTAAAATAAGTCCTGTCCTTGCTCCAGTCCTTGGCTGCTGGGATGCACATTCCGTCCGTTAAATTAAACAAGACTCCATAGTTCATATAGTTGTTTATTTCCAGCGTGCTCTGCTGTCCGTCGGTGTTGCCCAGGGTACGTGCATGTCGCAGGGCTATCCATATTACGAGTAGCGCCTTTCGTATTCCCATTCCGGTAAGTATTATCTGTAATTTTAAACAGACGGCCTGGTCGTCACCAGGGGTTAAGTTTTTTGCTCTACGAGTGTCCCTGTCACCCTGCAAAATCAGAAGGACAAGGTTATAATCGAACCATTTCGAGCTGAATCTGTAGGGCGTGCGCCCGTGTCTTTACCCACTTAAATATTACCCAAACTCCTATTATGACCAAGGCCAAAGCTATTCCTCCAAACATCGCTGTCTGCTTTACCGTTAGGTTGGGTTTGTGGACTACACCTACCCACCGTGGGGTACATTGGCTCTATTGCCAGAGGTGATGGTGCTATGGCTGCGCACTGCACTATCCGTCTAGACCCGTTATCTCTTCCAGCCTGTTTATCTTAGCTTTTAACTCTTCAATTTGTTTTATTGAGTATCTATTTCTTTATTGTATCAGGCAAGTATTATTACATAAGCTAGTTCTGTTTTTATTAATAATGTTCAGTATAAAACGGCTGTCAATGGAAAGGGTTAACTCCTTTCCAGGTTTGTAAGAAGACCTGATGTCATTACGTGACTTCACGTAATCATCTGAAAAAAAAAAGTCTTTGTGCCTTCAAAACTGGCTTCGAAATTAGGAATCCGTTAAAAACAGCATAAATCATTAGAGTAAACTCCAATGTTTTCTTAACTTCTAATTCAAGTACTTGCCAAAGAATTTTTTTTTTTTTTTAATGGTTTTAAAACAAGACCACACATACAATAGCAATTTTGTTTAATGAAATTCAATCTTCAAAACCCTCCTGCTTGTTTAAACTGTTCGGGACATTTTTGATAAACACTGTCCATTTTGGAAATCTTTTCAAACTGCATTGAAACTTTTTCATAATTTAAAATTCATGTAGAGTGTTTTTTACTTATTCCAAAATTTTTTTTTTTTTTCGAATTAAACCAATATCTTTTTCACAGCAAACATCAACTAGTATTTAGTAAGTTATGTCTTTTTCCATTTAGTCCGTTACATCTTTTTTTTCTTTCTTCAAGTTAGGTTTTGTATTTTACACGGAGGGTTCGTAACTCCATAAAGTTGTTAATTTAAAATCATTTGTTTACTTTCAAAGTGGCGTCTTTATCTTTTTCTTTTTCTCCATAACTGGAATGGAGTCCGGCTTTGAGAGTTTGAGTGCTGCCTTTCGTTATCTCAAAATGCTCCAGTTTCAAAGTCGTTACTAAAGCTTGCTGTTTTTAACATTTTCCAAAAGTTCCTTTTACACCTTCGCAGATAGCTCGCCACTTGCCCAGGAGTTTGACCTGATCAGATTTAATTTAATCTTTTTCTTTTTTTTTTTAAATCCACCTCAGTATTTCCTGTGCCTTCTCTGAATATCTCAAAATCCCAATTCAAACGTTGTAATTTCAATCTTTATTTAAAACTTTTTTTTTAGAAGCTCTTTTTTTTTTAAAGCATTCTTTATCTATTCCGAGACTAAATTTATGTATTTCAACCCAATCAATCATTGCATGTTTTCTTTCGGCAAGTAAGTGAGCATGTCAAATAAATATTTTGCTCAACAAACCTATTCTTTATTTGTTTATTTTCCTAGCTCCGTAACTTATCATCCGAATAAATCCATACCTGCGTTTCGAACTTAAATTTCTTAAAACTTCCCACATACAGGACAACATTACAAAGGGTTAAAAAAAGACTTTCACTCTGTTTCTAAAATAAACAGACACTTGCATTCCTCTTCCAACCAGGCTTTCGGAACTTGAAAACATAAAAAATTCATTCTGCAGTCAAAAATCACACAGACACTTCTCACTCAACGATCATACATTTACAACAGTCTCTCTTCTTGTTTTGGCCGGCTCTATTTTTGGATCCATGACCTTTCAGGGAATTCGTAGTTTTATCTAAATAATTCCTCACATAACTAATTCCTGAGGATTCCACCCTGCTTTAATCATTTTTTCAATTAGCTTCTTTTGTTTTTCCGCCAGGTGGCGGGTAAGCGACCCTTCTGGTCCCCACTCGAGTTTACTTGTTTTCATGGCCATTCCTGGGTAGGACTAGTACCGTTAGGAATCTACTCTCAGAGGTCCGCTTTCTTTCTAGCGCGACTTGTAGTAAACTGTCTCTTGGCTACTGTCAGGTCACAAGTTCTGCTGTTACACAAACTTATACAATTCTTAAAAACGCGTTTAAGCAATTCCCGCAGTGCTCTACGTATCCTTAACGACTACCTACCACCGCTCAGCCCGTTGGTCCGACCCTGTTCACAGGTTTGGATTCCGTTAGCCGCTGTACACCGCTTGGTTCTACCCCGGGGTATTTCAAATTACACTACTGGGTCCGGAAGATGTCTCTCGATATCACGATCCCACGGTCTAAGTGTGTTCCCTACACCTACTTGGTTCCTGGCCGTCACGTGGGACAAAAGTCCTCTTAATTCAGGCTCAGGCTAGGCGTTTGAGATATTAGACCGTCTCCTCATGTCGATCAACCAGCTTCCACCTTCCGCACCCTTTATACTTAAAAATTGTTTTTTATACTCACCCGGGTTTTTTTTTCCAAGGGCGTCCAGCGACTCCGGGAAATCCCGTCGACTACGCCATTGTTAGCGTTAGTGTTTTCTTAGAAGAATCACTCAACACTCAGGGTCGGTTCCAATGCTGAAGCAGCTTTTATTACGCTCAGCGGGAAGGAAAAACTCAGGACCGTATCCAGGTTTCTCTTCACAGAACAAAGAGTTACATGTACCTTTATATGTTTCACAACAGTTACAAAACAGTTTACTACAGTTACACAGCCCATCACGGCTGGACACAAGCCAATCACAACGATTATAGATTACATATAGGTTCTTTTAACCCAATAGAATTCTCCTAGTATCCAGGGAACCATATGTTCGGTTATTGTCAGCTTGGGCTGATCGATGGCTTTATAGGTTCTCTCCCTAGTTCTTTCATCTGGGAGAAATAATTGGTATATAGCCTTGTTTACAGCAAATGGTTTCCCTCTTATCTTTCTTCCTGGGGAATTAATTGGTTTATGGCCTTGTTCACAGGAGATGGTTTCCTTCTTATCTCTGTCTTCCCAGGCATCCCTACAGTGGGCCTCACAGGGTTATTGCTCGGTCAGTGAACGTTCAACAGTTCACAGTTTGACTACCTGATTTCCCATAATGCCTGGGCAGCCATTTTATGTGTGTGTCCATTTAAGCTTATGTGAGTTTTAAATATCCAGCAGGTGCCTAATGCCTAAGTCTATATATATATTTCTACTCTCTACAACAACACTTTATGGCCTTGATATTAAACCCCTACAATGGGTGGAAGGTTGGGAGGGGTGGGAACCTAAAAAATAGAAAATGTGTCCCCAATCTACCGCATATACACCAGTTGCTCTTTTATGCAAGGCGTGCAAGTATCTCATCTTGCTGAGGCGGGACACTCATTAACATATTTAAAATCAGGCTCCAAGAGTGCAACTGAGAGCCTGATCTAAATTTAACAGATTTCCCAGATTTCGTAAAACACGGCACCAAAATAGAGGTGGTAGCTGCTGGCTCAAGAAGGTAACTACTTTTTACTGTACTCCTTGTGGGCCAGGAGGAGCAGGACTTATCCCACCATGCCCCTCAAGGAAGCAAGCGGCCTGTTTTCTGTCAATCGCAGCCTCTCTCTAATCCCTACCTGGATCACCCCCTAGCCCCGATCTGCTTCCTGCCCCGCCATCATTATTGCTCGGGACTGTCCTCATGGGTCTCTGGTTGCGTCCTCCTACCTCTGGGAAATCAAAGAAATAATTATAATGAGGACCTCCGCATACCCTGCACTATTACGCTTCCCCACACCCTCCCCAAAAATATCGGGGCCAATGTGTCAGCCGTGGCTCAGTGGTAGCACTTTTGCCTCCGAGTCAGAAGGTTGTGGATCCAAGCCCCATTCCAGTGGCTTGAGCACATAATGAAAGCTGGCACTCCAGTAAAGTGCAGTACTGAGGGAGTACTGCACTGTAAGAGGTGGTGTGTTTTGGATGGGACGTTAATCGGAGGCCCTATCTTCCCTCTCAGAAGGATGTAAAAGATTCCAATGCACTATTTCAAAGAAAAGCATGGGAGTTATCGCCAGTATCTTGGGCAATATTTATCCCTCAAACCAACAGAACCAAAAAAGATTATCTGGTCATTATCACATTGCCCTTCTGCACCACGGGAGGTTTCTGTCCTCCCTGAGCTCGCCTTAGGACACCTGCGTTACAGTGTCATTTCAGGAGAGCGACTACCTAAACCAGAGCGTGGGAAAATGCGGGTGCTTAAGATAAATAATGTCAACAAAGCTTTGTAAGATCTTGCTGTGTGCAAATTGGCTGCCATGTTTCCTACATTACAACAGTGACCACAGACTACACTTCAAAAGTACTCCGTTGATTCTAAAGCACTTTTGGATGTCCTAAGGTCATGAAAGATGCTATAGAAATGTAAGTCTTTCTTTTCCTGCCAATACTTGTGATCTGATTTCTTCCTCATAATTTACAAAACATTCTGGCCTACCCCAGAATTCAGTGACTATCTTGGATGTGGTGATGTCATATCAAATAGACAGGAAAAAGCACTTGTGAAACAATAACTTTAATAAGCCTGCAATTTGTTAATTGCAGAAGGTAGGATTGCCACCACAGGTCAAAGCATATGCAGAGTCATCAGGACACATTGGGTTTTCCCACACTTTTAGCTAAGCAAATCAAAATGAAAAGCATCAGAGCCCAGAGATGTACGCAAGTATAACAAATTGGGGAATTCAGTGATTTGGAACAAGAAAAGGAGAAAATAACCCATTTTGGGAAGGGAGTAAACATGTCACCCATATCTCCCAGGAGATTGCACCTATACCAAAGGCTTACAAACTGCACAGCAGCAATGGCAAAGTTAATAGGGTGGTTAAGGTTTAGCATTAAGGTTTCGTGTTCGAGTTTAGGGTTATGGTTATTGACAACCTTCACTGTGATTGGCTCATTAGTTGCACCTGTGCACTAATGCATGTGATCTCAAATAAATCAGTGCTCAAAATAGTAAATCCTACAAGTTTGTACAAAATCAGTTGGAAAAAATAACACACCTTTAACACATTTTGTATGATTCAGGAATATCTCTCCTCAAGCAAAATGCATCATAACATGTAAAATATAACTGCCATACAAATTTACCGCTCTACACTTCTCAGATTCCATAAAAAAAAGTTTTGCATTTCATTTCAAGGCGAGGCCTTTAAACGTCACCTTGCTCTTGGAAGGAGGGAATGAAAATAAGTGGGAATTGCAGTTCATTTCTGAAGGACGGTACGTGCAGCAGGTCTCACCGCCTGAGAAGATCATCTCCCAGTTGGACTGGGCTCGTGTCAGGCCACTCCCTGAGGTTAAAAATAAACGGACGACAGTTCCAGGCTCCATCACATTCGGTATTTTTATAATTTAAATGTAATCACACAGATAGTATTTATTCCTTGTCACAAAAGGATACAGTACAATAGTAACTATGTATTCATAATACATCCTTGCAATCATCCATTCGATGATGGATAGGTGTGTTTTAAAGATACAAAAGTATTTTTCAAAAATCAACGTGAATATATCAGTTGTAATTCTACTTGTTTATTGTCATTTCTACATGGACGTTAGCCAGAACAAGTGTTCTGTTTCCCCGGAGTTTAATTTGACTGCTCTGTGAAGCTGCCCCTCCTCTTTCCTGAGCTGGTTCTTCGTGGGATTGGTTCAAAGTGCTGGCCTGGAAAGGTGCCTCCCTTCTCAAGTTTTTCCTGTGGCTTTTTAAATTGCTTCATTCACTAGCTCGGTGTTTACCTCCCTCCCTTATTGTGCATCTTCCTTTTTGCAGGTTTGAGGGACTAGCCCGAGAAGCAGCATGGCAGACCAAGCTCCTTTCGATACTAATCTTGTCACGGTGACCCGCTTCGTGCTGGAGGAGGGCAGAAAGGCGAAAGGCACTGGCGAGTTAAATCAGCTGCTGAGCGCGCTCTGCACTGCCGTCAAGGCCATCTCCTCGGCCGTCAGGAAGGCTGGGATCGCCAACCTGTAGGTATTCTCTGTCTAAGGGCTGCCACGTGTAATGTTTCTGCTCAAGTTATTGCTCTGGTTGCGTTAAGCAACGTTCATTGTACTTGGAGTGTTGCACAGTTTTGCAAAACTTGTAGCGTGTTTTCACTTTGTTTTTTGGACAAATTAGAATATGTTCTGAATGTACCTTCAGTTTTTATCGATTGCAGATTAATTTTATCCTAGCTTCAGGTAAGGATATGCATAGCTTTGGAGTAGCTACCCCCTTTAGGAATTAAATCAGTAATGACATTTTTAGAGTTTCCTAAAACGTAGTTTGAATATTGAATGAATTGCATCCAATCTCCAAACGCCAAATGTGGACCCATGATTGCTTGTAGTTCAATACTGTATGGTATAGTTTTGTTGTACTAGGCGCAAACACTTTCATACTCCATTTTAATAATTTTGCTTCAATGCAAGTGATTTAAAAAAAAAACTGATTTGTTTCGGTGTTGGATTCAGTCCCTTGACTGTTTAACAGTAGGGAGGCGTGCTTTGCGGATCTTCCAATCGGAGAGCGCAGCTTGCAAAACAAGAATTGCTGTTTCATGCTGACACTGGCTTGTTACACAAGATCCCTTAATTGTTCTATTATTTAGTCATCTCCAATAAATACCCACCCGCCCTCTGTTTAATATTGCCTTCTTACTAGTTTAAAGATCTCTGCAAATTTTGTAATTTCAACTCTGGCAAGTGTCACTCAATTTTAAATTAAAAAAAATATTAACTTTTTGTTAGTGTATATATATAATAAACACTGCTCCCTTTGTGAGCTTGCAATCCCAGTGCCACTCTTGATCGTAGCATTTACTTCATGTTGACAACTCCATCATGAGTTTAAAAAGGTGTGGTCCTTTTTTAATATGATCAAGTTTCATTGAAACTTTTTTTGAATGTTTACCAGAATCTTAACTTCCAAAACAGAATTATCCCCACTAAACCTTTTTTAAAAATGTAATTCTTCAACTGCTGAACAATACTCTGACCGTGATTATTTTCTATTATCATTCACTGGGTCACTCAAAAGATAAAATTCCATTGGGAATTGTGTGAATGATGTCCAAAAAAATCTAATTCCCTTTCTGCTGCTCCTGTGCTTTGCACCCTGACCTGGTTGCCTACTGACGATGTGCTTTCACACACATTACGTGCAAGATCTTCATTTTACATTCTAATCTATTGCAAACCATGTGTTAATGGGTAAGCTTTTTCTAAATGGTTGCACTGCACATACAATGCACTAACCTCCCCCATCCCCCAAATGGTGGATTGAAGGTCAGTCAGGTTTTTGTCTATCAAAGGGATCCTTAAAATGTTTTTTTTTTATTGCTTTCATGCTGAGGGATTTCTATGTCCTCATTAGATTCTATGTCCTACGCATTACAACAATGACTAGACTTCAAAAGTACTTCATTGGCTGTAAAGTACTTTGGGACACCCTGAGGTCCTGTCCTTTATGAAAAAGAACAACGATTGGATGCCAGGGATATCAGATGACACTAGAGGTGCACTGGCTGCATCTGCCATTGTGTATCCAGAAGCTGCAGGCTCGGGTTAGGCAGGGAGGTAGTTACAGTGTTGTCATCTGCTTCAAGGAGATCTAAAGTCAAACCTCCACCACCAGAAAGGCACTACCAGTAGCAGTCAAGGTGGCCATGGCCTCAATATTTATGCCTCTGGTTCCTTCACAGGAAACATTTGCAGTATTTTTATTAGCTGCTTGTACATGTATTGACTGACAGCAGCATGACCGCTTTGCCGGATTCCCGAGGTATTAGGGGGTCATATGGCCAGAGCTTCTATGCACAATACAATGGCCTACATGAATAGAATGGACTTCTTCAACATGTTCAGTGACTATTAACAACATATTATGCAGGTTAATGCCCATAACTCAGGCAGCAGTCAATACTTTCATCTTGAGGCAATCATCTATACCAGCTGCTTTGAAAATGATGGGAGCCTAGAAGGATGATTACGCCCATCCTCTTCAGCCCTGGTAAATGACACCCTTGCTGGAGTGATGGACAGAGGCAGAGCCTAGATGCAGCTACCAAGATCAATCAAGAGCTTGCTGCTGGCATCTTGGAGAAAAGGTTCAGATTTTTTTACGGATCAGAATGCCTTACAGAACTGCTTTGCCAAGGTCTCAAAGGTTAGAATTGGAGGAGCGCAGAGATCTGAGGGTTGTAAGGCTGGAGGAGGTTACAGAGATTGGGAGGGACGAGGCTATAGTGGGATTTGAACAAGGTTGATAATTTTAAAATCAAGATGGACTGGAGCCAATGTAGGTTAGACAGCACAGGGGTGGGTGTTAAGTGGGAGGCTGGCATGGAGAGCATTGCGGTAGTTGAGACTGGAGGTAACAAAGGCATGGATGATGGTTTCAGTAACCGATGGGCTGAGGCAAGGATGGAGTCGCTTGAGATCCATACGGTAGTGAATCTCCTTGTACTGGTTACTGAGATGTCCCTACAACTAATTTATCCATGTCTGCTGCTGCTATGTACAGTATTTCAGTTTAGTTATGTGTGTTGCCCTGTCTTGGATAACTAATTAGACCTGGTCTGTGCCAGCATGCAGTATGTATGCTGATGCAGTGACATCCTAATTATTTGCAAAGTTGCAACACTCAATTGTTCTTGATTTAGATCATGTTTTTGCAGCATGTTCTTTATTTTGGAGTATTTTTCACTGAACTTACTCAGTACACTGAACTCTTATCAGCAGGACTTTTAAACTGTTGCAATGATAGAAAATATTTGCACAGTATTTAATTATTAGCTTGTTTCAAAGTCCCAACAGATTAAGCCTCTGAAAACTACAGCTTTTGTAAAACTTGAACAAAACATTTTTTGTTTTATGTAAGTTGAACAAAAATTCTTGGTTACAAATTTTGGACATTTGCAAGAATTTCATTTTCTGAATAAAATATTCATTTGTTTGCTATAATTAACAGTACAAAGTGAAGGGATTGTACATGTATCTTTTATTTCTTTTCTCCCTCATCTTTCCTACTTCTGCAAGGCGTGTAGCACCGTTTGGGTTACATTTGTCTTGGGAAACATTCGTGGCTTTACGCAAACTGGCTGATGGAATGAAATTATCTATCCACTGGTGTATTCAATAGTTGCATTGATTATAAAATAATTAAGAACCTAGGTGAAGGGCTGAAGTCCACAGTAGAGGGTTTCACCAATGTTTCGAGGAAACTTAGAAATTTACAGTGTAGAAGGAGGCCATTTCTGCCCATCGTGTCCGCGCCGGCCGACAAAGAGCAACACGGCCCTCGATCAGCAGCCCTGAAGGTTACATGTAAACCTATGAACAATGGCGGACAGGTAGAGAGCATCCGGCCCAACCAGTCTGCCCCCCACAACTGTGATACCACATGTATTGCAACATTTTACACTCCACCCCACCCGGAGCCATGCGATCTCCAGGGAGAGGCAAAAAAAAGATTTAAAAACCCAGGCAAATTTGGGGGGGGGGGGGGGGGAGAATCTGGGAAATGTCCTCTCCAGCCTATACAGGAGATCACTCTGGCCGTATTAGATGCCCTGAAGTACTTACCATTGTACCATCTGCGCCAGCCAACAAGAGGTTATCCAGTCTAATCCCACTTACCAGCTCTAGGTCTGTAACCCTGCAGGTAATGGCACTTCAAGTGTCCATCCAAGCACCTTTTAAATGTGGTGAGGGTTTCTGCCTCTACCACCCTTCCAGGCAGTGAGTTCCAGACCTCCATAACCCTCTGCGTGAAGACGTTTCCCTCAAATCCCCCCTAAAACCTTCCACCAACCACTTTAAACCTATACCCCCTCGTAATTGACCCCTCCACCAAGGGAAATAGGCCTCTGCTATCCACTATATCCAGGCCCCTCAATTTTATACACCTCAAGGTGGTCTCCTTTCGGCCTCCTCCGCTCCAAGGAGAACAAATCCAATCTGTCCTCATAGCCAAGATTCTCCATTCCAGGCAGCATCCTCGCAAATCTCCTCTGCACTCTCTCCAGTGCAATCACGTCCTTCCTATAAATACAGCGACCAGAACTGCACGCAGTATTCCAGCTGTGGCCTAACCAGTGTATTATACAATTTAAGCATAACCTCCTTGCTCTTGTATTCTATGCGTTGGCCAGTAAAGGCAAGCATTCTATATGCCTTCTTAACCACCTTATCCACCTAGCCAGCTACTTTCAGGAATCTGTGGACAAGCACTCCAAGGTCCCTTTGTTCATCTGCACTTCTAAGTGACCTACTGTTTTAATGTATATACCTTTTCCTTATTAGCCCTCCCCAAGTGCATTAAATTCCATTTGCCACTGTTCTGCCCACCTGACCAGTAAATTGATATCTTCCTACTGTCCATGACTTTGCTCTTCACTATCAACCACACAGCCAATTTTAGTGTCATCTGCAAACTTCTTAATCATATTTGCTATATTCAAATCCAGATCATTGATATATACCACGAAAAGCAAGGGAACTAGTACTGAGCCCTGCGGAACCCCACTGGAAACATCCTTCCAGTCACAAAAACATCCATCAACCATTGCCCTTTGCTTCCTACCTCTAAGCCAATTTTGGATCCAACTTGCCACTTTGCCCTGGATCACATGGGCTTTTACTTTTGTGACCAGTTTGCCATGTGGGACCTTATCAAAAGCTTTGCTGAAGTCCATAGACACTACATCATACTGCCCTCATCGACCCTCCTGGTTACCTCCTCGAAAAATTAAATCGGGTTAGACAAACATGATCTTCCCTTAACAAATCTGACTGTCCCTAATTAATCCTTGCCTTTCTAACTATAGATTATTCTGTCCTTCAGGATTTTTTCCAATAATTTTTCCACCACTGAGGTTAGGTTGACCGGCCTGTAATTACTTGGCCTATCCCTTTCTCCCTTCTTAAGCGAGAGTACCACATTAGCAGTCCTCTAGTCCTCTGGCACCATGCATGAATCCAAAGAGGATTGGAAAATGATGGTCAAGGCCTCTGCTATTTCCTCTCTTGCTTTGCTCAACAGCCTGGGATGCATTTCATCCGAACCTGGAGACTTATCCACTTTCAAAGCCGCTAATACCTCCTTTCATCCAGAATTTCTCTCACTTCCTCGATAGCAGTATCTACATTGCCCCTTTCCTTTGTGAAAACCGGCACAAAGTATTCATTAAGAACCGTACCAACATCTTCCACCTCCACACACACATTACCCTCGTGGTCTCTAATAGGCCCTACCCTTTAGTTACCCTCTTGCTCTTTAATATATTTATAGAACATATTTGGGTTTTCCTTGACTTTACTTGCCAAGAATTTTCCATGCTCTCTCTTAGCATTCCTAATATCCTTTTTAATTTTACCTCTGAACTTTCTATATTCCTCCAGAGATTCTACAGTATTTAGCCGTTGCTATATGACATAAGCTTCCCTTTTTTTTTTAATATCCTCCCCTGTAAGTGCCTAGACATCCAGGGAGCTCTAGATTTGTTATTCCCACCCTTTTTCTTTAAGGGTCCATATTTGGCCTGAGCCCTCCGGATCTCCTCCTTGAATGCCTCTCACTGTTCCGACACTGATTTACCTTCAAGTAGCTGTTTCCAGCCCACTGTGACCAAATCACTCCTCAACTTAGCCAAGTTAGCTTTTCCCCAATTTGGGGCTTTTATTCCTGGTCTATCCTTGTCCTTATCCATAACTACCTTGAATCTGACTGAATTATGGTCACTGGCACCCAAGTGTTCTCCCACTCATACCCCTTCCACCTGCCCTGTTTCATTCCCCAAAACTTAATCCAGAACCGCCCCCATGTTGGGCTTGTTGCATACTGACTTTAAAAAAAGTTCTCTTGAATGTGTTTTAAGAATTCTGCACCCTCTATATCCTTCACACTAAATTTGCCCCATCAATATTAGGATAGTTAAAATCCCCCACTATTACTGCCCTATGGTTGTTGGACTTCACAGAAATTTGCCTACATATTTGCTCTTCCATTTCCCTCCCAGTGTTTGGGGGTCTATAATACACGCCCAACAGTGTGAGCGCCCCTTTTTATATTTTTCATTTTGATCCATGTGGCATCATTTTGCTGATCCCTCTAACACAACATCCCTCCTCATTCTTTAATCAATGCCGTGACCCCCCCCCCCCGTCTCTTTTTTTTAATCCCCCTCTCTCTCCTGTCTAAATATCCTGTAACCAGGAATATTGAGCTGCCAAATCTGCCCCTCATTTAACCATGTCTCTGTAATGGCTATAATGTCATACTCCCAAGTGTCTACCTGTGCTCTCAGCTCAAGAGTAGGAGATTGGTTCGCACCATCCATGGATATCTTGTTCAGACAGCACAGAAGCAATGGCTGAATGGTCTTATGGTTCTGTATTCTTACCCTTTTTAAAATATTTTTCAAAAATGTATCCACTTCTAGTAAAAGCTATTATGGATTCTGTTTGTCACTGTTTCTGGTAGGATATTCATTTGTCGTAACAACCCCTTGTGTAAGAATAAATATATAAATTTACATTGTAACATTTCCCTTTACTCTTTTGATGGCGGTCTTCGATTTATGTCCAGTTACTGATTCGCAAATAATTTTTCTCCCAAAAAACGAGGCAATTCAAAGTTCATAACATCTTCCATCAAATGATGCAGACAATATGGTGTTTACTTTTGGTCTCCTAATCTGAGGAAGGACGTTCTTGCTATTGAGGGAGTGCAGCGAAGGTTCACCAGACTAATTCCAGGGATGGCTGGACTGTCATGAGAGATGAGACTGGATCAACTGGGCCTTCATTCACGAGTTTAGAAGGATGAGGGGATCTCATAGAAACGTGTAAGATTCTGACGGGACTGGACAGGTTAGATGCGGGAAGAATGTTCCCAATGTTGGGGAAGTCCAGAACCAGGGGACACAGTCTTGCAATAAGCCATTTAGGACTGAGATGAGGAGAAACTTCTTCCTTCAGAGAGTTGCTAACCTGTGGCATTCCCTGCCACAGAGAGTTGTTGATGCCAGTTCATTGGATATATTCAAGAGGGAGTTAGATATGGCCCTGATGGCTAAGGGGATCAAGGGGTATGGAGAGAAAGCAGGAAAGGGGTACTGAGGGAATGATCAGCCATGATCTTATTGAATGGCGGTGCGGGCTCGAAGGGCTGAATGGCCTACTCCTGCACTTATTTTCTATGTTTCTATGTAATAGATAAAAATTCAAGGGTCAGATTTTTGAGAAGTTTGCGACCGAGTTTTTGCCGTGATTTGACCCTCCGCGGCAAAAACCTGGTCGCAAAGCCTGGCAGGATCCTTGGTTCGTTGTTTGCGATGGCGCTGGGACGTACCTCTGGCGAGAGGTGCGTCGACGTGCAACACCGCAGATTGTGTTGCAGTCGGACCTTTGGCGCACTCCCGACCCGTACGCAACGCCCAGAATACCGACTGGTCAAACCTGTCGGTGCTGCCCTGCCAGCAGCGGCAAGTATAAAAATGTGCAAAAAAGTAAGTTAAAGTTTGTAGGTTTTTTAAATCAACGATTCGATAGATAAGTGTCTTGTAAATGTAAAAGAAAAAAAAACTTGCTCCTCCCAAAGCGCTTCTCGCAGAGCTCCCGGCCCTGGACTAAATTTGGCGATACTGGCGTTTTTGCACCGCAGATCCTCATGCAACGTCCCCCCCCCTTACCGAAAATTCAGCCTAAAAACAGTAGCGCAGCGAAAATAAATTTCACGTATCACTGCCGTTTTCACCGAAAAAAACCTGAAAGCTGAAAATCCGGCTCCTCTTCAAAATGTCAGTTTTGTCTGAAATAAAATCATGTACAGCGGGACGCGTCATTAGTGCGTCATGTTCCCTATTGGTATAATACTTTCTTCTAGTACCGTAAAGTCCCTATGGTGGCGGAAGAAAGCTGCTTGTGAAATGTGTAATAAACTGACACAGACCTGACAAATGTCTAATTTCCTGGGGGTGATGCAACACAAAACAAACCAGAACAGGAACCAGAAAATCAACTCACGGCTGTTAAGTCTAAAGAATGTTCTCTTCGCTGCCATACAGGATTATCTTCTAAATTACCAAATATGCCAGAGTTGAAAGAACAATTTATTTTTGCTGCTAGCAGCAGAAAGTCAGTAGATTTAAAACATTTATTGGGTTTATATGTTTCTTTATATGAGCTTCTTCAGATTAATTTCTATTAAGTGACTCAATAATGATCTGCACATTTCTGTTAGCCTCTGGTATATGGTTATAGTTTATGTTGCTGTGTGTTACACAATTTGCAGTTTAATAGTCTACTTTTAATTATCTAGTTATGCTGATACCATACTGTAACTTGCAATCATTCCTTAAACTTCTACAATTGGGGCTGATTTTCGATCTGGGCCCTACACTAATGTAACTTGGGTAGTGTAGAATTTCTGCCCGGCCTGGGCCCCAGAGCCTTGCTGATTGCCACGGGGCAGGCTTATTTAATTATTTTTAATGGGCTTCCAGCCAGATGCCCACCTCGAAGGACGAAGGAAAATTGCTGCTGCAGAACCATAGACTAGTAAACTGCCTCTGTAGTAGTCTAAAAGTTCATTTTTTTTTCGGTTGCATTCCATTGGAGGATATAAATGTTAAATCCCATTCAGCCACCATAGGATCCAGTGTTGCTATGAGGCAAATGGCAGGATATATGTTGGCTATCGTATGCTTGTGATTTAATATGCCTGCCTATATTTCAGTAAACATATTGAATGCCTTGTGTCACTTGACGGATGACAGCCGCACTCAGGCCAATGTTTCTACCCTTATCTGCTGGAGTGTCCCCTATTTCCAACGTAACTCCACAAGAAGATCTGGTACCATCTTTGGCTATGACCCTTTCAATTTGGGGAGTGGTTAGTGTTAATTCTTATGCTATATTATGTGACAGGAGCCTACAAGTTACCTCCCAAGGCAGCAGTGTTTCATGTGACAATTGCTTATATGGAGGAGAGATTCAACTTAGCTGTTCAGTGCATAAAATGAATGTTAGACCTTCAAATTTCATGTCACACCTAATCTGGACCAGAAGTGTGCTGCCGCCATAGTAACCCGGGTGACTGTAAGTCATCCAGGGCACTGCCTGAAACAAGCATTGGGTACCTTAAATATAAAATTGGGATCCTACACAAGTTGTAGGACCTGAAATACGGAATTTCAGTACAAATGGATGGAGCTTGTGCTGCGTATGTGCCACCTAATCATAGCTGGTCATGTGGCCGAACCAACAGTCCTTGCAGGGACTGCTGGAGGCAGCTCAAAAAAGGCCATGACATTTTTCAGTTTTTATTGCTTTGGATCCAGGAGCAGCAGGAGTGCTTCTCATGGGCCCACAAAATAACCTCCAACCCACTGGCGGTGCCTTCGAGGCTGCTTCGGGATCCCCTCCTCAACCAGCGAGCTGCAGCGGGGTGCCCATTTGCTGCTCACAGCTCGCCTACTGCATTTAAATGTGGACTGGAAACGGTTACCTGAAGGTAATCCCGTGCCAGAGCAGTGGGAGGCATTCAAGAGAGGGGTACATCGAGTTCAGGGTAAACATGTTCCCACAAAGAAAAAGGGTAGAACTGGCAAATTTAGAGCCCCCCTGGAGGACCAGTTGCATACAGGATAAAATAATGCAAAAAAGGGAAGCCTATATCAAATATTGTGAAGTCAATACTGCTAAAAGCCTAGAAGAGTATAGAAAGTGCAGGGGTAAAATTAAGGAAATTAGAAAAGCAAACAGAGGGCATGAAAAAATACTGGCAAGTAGAATCAAAGAAAACCCAAAGATGTTTTACAATTACATAAAGAGCAAGAGGATAACTAAGGAAATTGTAGGGCCGATTAGAGACCAACTTGCAGACCTACGTGTGGAGACGGATGATGTGGGTAAGGTACTTTGGGTTAGTCTTTCCTGAGAGCCTCTCAACACCCAATTGCCCGCCCAGAAAAACTGCTAACGTTTTGTAAGTAACGCTGGTGAAAATTTCCATGAATTTAAAAATAATCTCCTGGCGAGAAAATGGATATTGCATCATTATTCTCGGTGGTTAAAGGGGAAATGAAGTAAAACGGGCCGTTCCTAATAATTTTTTAAAATTTAGTCTGAGGCTGTGGTTGGGCCTTGGGAGGGGGGGAAACAAAGAAAATTTCACTTTTTAAAAAAAAAAAAGTTTATAAAAAAAAAAAAATTCCCAAGACACTTTTAAACCTAATCGCCATTTTACAATTTAAAAAAAAAATGAACCTTTAACTTGCCTTTCTTTGTAGAGCACTCTCCTACCGCCCTGTTTAAGCAGCTTTCACAGGGGCTCTGAATGGGCTTCCGTTGAGGCCAAACTTCCGCCCTGGCGATTTTCTCGGTGGTTTGGTCCCGGCGGGCCTTTTTGAGATTTGGGCAGTACCAGTGGGAAAAAAAACAAGGGGAAAACTTTCGCCGAGTAGTTTCTCTAACAAAAACAGCTGTACCACTGAGAAAATCGCCGAAAACTTGCTGAAAATGGAGGTAAAAGTTTAGCCCCCAATGAATAATTTGCGGCTGTCTTCAAGAGTGGGATGATGCTGATTTTGAAGTTCAGGAAAAAGTGAAATATTGGACAGGATAAACATGAGAGGAAATATTAAGGGGTTTAGCATCCTTGAAAGTAGATAAATCACCAGGACTGGATGAAATATATCCAAGACTATTAACAGAAGCAAGGGAGTTGTGCCAGAGGATTGGAGAACTGCCAAAGTTGTACCATTGTTTAAAAAGGGAGGAAGGGATAAACTGGAGCAATTACAGGCCCGTTAGTTTAACTTCGGTGGTGGGCAAATTACTGGAATCAATTCTGAGGGACAATATAAACCTTCATTTAGAAAGGCAAATTAATCGAAGACAGTCAGCATGGATTTGTTAAGGGAAGGTTGCGTCTGACCCACCTTGTTGCCTCAAAGAACTCAATGAGGGCAACGCATTTGATGTAGTTTATATGGATTTTAGCAAGGCTTTTGACAAGGCCCCACATGGCAGGCTGCTCAAAAAAGTAAAAGCCCATGGGATCCAAGGGAGACTAGCAAATTGGATCTAAAATTGGCTCAGTGGCAGGAAGCTAAAGGTAATGGTTGAGGGGAGATTTTGCAACTGGATGGCTGTTTCCAGCGGGGTTCCACAGGACTCTGTACTCTGTGTCCCTTACTTTTTGTAGTGTAGATATTAATGATTTAGACTTAAATGTAGGTGGCATGATAAATTTGAAGATTGAACAAAAACTGTCCGTGTGGGTGACAATGAGGAGGAAAGCTCTAGACTGCAGGAAGATATCATTGAACTGGCCAGTTGAGCAGAAAAGTGGCAAATGGAATTCAATCTCATCTCATTGAAACATACAAAATTCTCACAAGGGTTGACAGGGTAGATGCAGGTAGGATGTTTCCTCTGGCTGAGGAGTCTAGAACCAGGGGTCGGCCGTTTAGGACTGAGGTGAGGAGAAACTTCTTCACTCGGAGGATGGTGAATCCTTGAAATTCTCTACCCCAGAGTGCTGTGGAGGCACTTTGTGCACATTTTCATGCCTGGGCGGTGTTTGGGGTGGTTGCGAGCCAGAAGTACTCTTGGAGCGAATGGGAGGGCCGCTGCAAACTCTACAGTTAGTTCAGTTTGGCCCACTGGGCCATCGGGGAGGGTTTCGGCCGGGCAGTGGCCCGGTAACCAAGAGGGGGTGCCGGACTACCTGTTGGAGGCCTGGCTGAACCCGTGGGCGCCATTGTCAGGCCGAACTCTGAGTCAGCAGACAATTAAAATAAAATGGCGATTGCGGCAGGTGCCCTCCCCTTTAAGGGCGGACATGCCGCCCAGCAACAAGCAGCTTCCGCCGGGGATAACTGTCTGGGTCACCAAGCGACGGCCGATTGGCTCCTGTGGTGCAAATTCCCACGTGGGGCGGAAAGGGGTCGCCGCCAGTTGGTGGGAGGTCGACGCATGCCCGCTGGGGTGGCAACATGGGCAGAGCGGTGACAATCTCAGCAGTGGAAAACAAATGGAGGGCAACTTCATAAATGTCAGTGATTCCATGGCAACTAGGCGGTGAGTCCTTACCAACACGTGGCCGCCTCGAGGTGGCCACGGCTCTTTTTTTTTAATTAAAAAAAAAGGGGCAATTTTGGCTCCTCAGTCATTAAGTATATTCAAGACAGAGATTGCTAGATTTTTGGATATTAATGGAATCAAGGTTTTTGAGGATAGTGCAGGAAAATGTTGAGGTAGAAGGTCAGCCATGATCTCAGTGAATGGCAGAGTAGGCTCGAGGGGCCGAATTGCCTACTCCTGCTCCTAGTTCTTATGTTCTTGTGTTAATGTGGAAAAGTGTGAGGTAATGCATTTGGGGAGGGGCAACAAGGTAAGGGAATACACTATAAATGGGAGGATAGAGAGAGCTGTGGAGGAACAGAGGGTCCTTGGAGTATATGTCCACAGATCCTTAAAGGTAGCGGGACAGGTCGATAAGGTAGTTAAAAAGGCATACAGAATGCTTTCCTTTTTATTAGTCGAGGCATAGAATAGAAGAGCAGGAAAGTTGTGCAGAACGGCATACAACACTAGTTAGGCCACAGCTTGAGTACTGCATGTCGTTCTGGTCACCACATTACAGGAAGGATGTGATTGCACTAGAAAGGGTGCAGAGGAGATTTACAAGGATGTTGCTCGGACTGGAAAACTTTCGCTATGAGGAAAGATTGGATAGGCTAGGGTTGTTTTCCTTGGAACAGAGGAGACTGAGGGGAGAACAGAGGAGGCTGAGGGGAGATTTAATTGAGGTATATAGAATTATGAGGAGCCTAGATAGATCCTTCCAATCCACTCTATTTCACTTAGCAGAGGGGTCAATAACCAGTGGGCATAGATTTAAAGTAGTTGGCAGAAGGATTAGAGGGGATGTGAGAAAATATTTCTTCACCGAGGGTGGTGTGGGTCTGGAACTCTCCGAGAGGGTGGTAGAGGCAGAAACCCTAATCACATTTTTAAAATTACTTGGATGTGCACTTAAAGATCCGTAATCTACAGGGCTACGGACCAAGTGCTGGAAGGTGGGATTAGGCTGGCATGGGCCGAATGGCCTCTTTCTATGTCGTAATTTTTCTATGAGGGCACATATTCATATTGGTAGTTGCTGAGCTTCAGCATAATAGAGAATAACATTTAATTTCTGTAAACTTGGTGCAAACCAATGTATTTTACTTGATTCGTGCAGCATATGAACAATGGTGCTAACCTCCAACTCCTTCTCTAGTTATGGGCTTTCTGGAAGCAAAATCAATGTGACGGGGGATGAAGTGAAGAAGCTCGATGTACTTTCCAATGACATGGTAGTAAACATGTTAAAATCCTCCTTCAGTACATGCGTCCTTGTCTCTGAAGAAGAAAAAGATGCCATCATTGTGGATCCAGACCAACAGGTCAGTCAATAGGGATTCCTTATGTATTGTAAAGGCAGCATTTTGCCTTCAAATTGAAGCCCCAAAAATGTGTTTTTTTTTATGTTTACAATAGAGATTTAATGCCAGTTCAAACAATCGCGGGACAGAGTGGCGAGCGCCAGTTCAAACAATTGCAGGACAGAGAGTGGATCAATGGCCTTTGGAATGATTACTTCTCATTGTTCCTTTTGATCTACCTGAGAATGATTTAATGAGACAGTTAGAACTCAAGTTCTGATTTTAAATTTACTTATATTTAATTTGTTCCAGCTGTGGCTCAGTGGGCAGCAGTCTCGCCTCGGAGTCAGAAGGTTGTGGGTTCAAGTCCCACTCCAAGGTCAGTGCAGTGCTGAGGGAGTGCTGCATTGTCAGAGCTGCCGTCTTTCGGATGAGATGTTAAACCGAGGCCCTATCTGCCCCCTCAAGTGGACGTAAAATATCCCATGGCACTATTTCGAAGAACAGTGGAGTTATCCCCGGTGTCCTGGTCAATATTTATCCCTCCAACATAACAAAAACAGATTGGTCATTATCACATTGCTGTTTGTGGGAGTTTGCTGTGTGCAAATTGGCTGCCGCGTTTCCCACATTACAACGGTGACTACACTCCAAAAGTACTTCATTGGCTGTAAAGCACTTGCGGACATCCGGTGGTTGTGAAAGGCACTATAAAAATGCAAGTCTTTTCTTTATCACAAGAACATGAACATAAGAAATAAGAACAGGAGTAGGCCATACGACCCCTCGAGTGTGCTCCACCATTCAATAAGATCATGGCTGATCTGATCATGGACTCGGCTCCACTTCCCCGCCTGCTCCCCATAACCCCTTATTCCCTTATCGGTTAAGAAACTGTCTATCTGTCTTAGACAATGTCCCAGCTTCCACAGCTCTCTGAGGCAGTGAATTCACAGATTTACAACCCTCAGACAAGAAATTGCTCCTCCTCTGTTTTAAATGGGCGTCCTTTATTCTAAGATCATGCCCTCTAGTTCTAGTCTCCCCCATCAGTGAAAACATCCTCTCTGCATCCACCTTGTCAATCAATTTTGTTTGAATATAATTGATCTTGATTTATACTGATTCTACTATTGTAGAATCCCTATTCACTATGTAAATTGAGTTTTTTCCCATGTCTACAAACGTGCACATTTTGGCTGCCACTTCGAACCCGAGCCATTCACTTCTATTTCCCTGACCGTTCTCTCCTGTCATCATGCTGCCTTTCAGCTCTCCTCTCGGATACTCTGTCGTCCTCAAATCCCGACCCAATCCTTCGTTACTTTTCGACCTTCCTACTCTCCTGCCGCCATCCCAAGCTCGACTCTCTTTGAGATAAGCCTGCAGCTTCCCTCTGTGCCTCTCTTGGCATCCTTCGAAGGGCCCATCGTGGCATTAGTCACTATCTCCTCATGAGCAGCAACTCCAACTGTCCCATCCTACTCTCTCACTGACCTAGCTGCCCAGCTTGCCCAGGGGGCTATCCTTGCTAATAATCTCCCTGTTAAACTCATCCCTCCCAGTGCTGACCCTGTGGATCAGCCGTCACTGATCCTCTCCGGATCTCCTTGCAGAATGTCCATTCGCTTGTGAACAAGGTCCTTGTCATCCATAAGCTTATCGTGGATGATTGCATTGACATCATGCCCCTGATGGAAACTTGGCTGAGGGTGGTGACAACTTGCCTTTTTAAACGAAGCCTCCCTGCCTGGCTATACCTTCCAACTCTTGCCCCGCTCAGACTGCCATGGTGGTGGTGTGGCACTCATCACCAAATTATACCTTGGTCTGTCCCACTACTCCTCCGGCACTTTCTCATCCTTTGAACATCTCGCATTATTCCATCCCTCTCACCTCCTTAGAGAACAAGAATTTTAAATATCTCACATCCAAGTATGATTTTATCACGGAGATATCTACACTGCTTTCCTCCCTCAGCCTCTGCACCGAAGGATTTCTCATTCTCTGATTTCAACCTCCATCTCAATTCATCATGCGCTCTCCTGAGTTCACTATCCTCCTGTCCCTTAATCTCTCCCTCCATGTGAATTCCTCAACCCTTTTTCACGACCACCCCCTTGACCTTGCCATCTCTCATGGCGTCGCTATTCCAACCGTGCTAATTACAGAAAAGGCCACCTCTGACCATTTCCTTGTATTGCTCTCCACCCACAACCCCCTTCCCCCACCCAACCCGACTTCCTTCTGCAACCGCCCCTGGAAAAAACTCTTCCAACTCTCTTACAACTGCACTTATCAACTCCAAACTGTCCAGCCTTTGGCTCTCCTTTCACCATGATATTTCTGCTCAACCACACCCTCACCATCACCCTTGATGCCCTAGTCCCTATTAAAACCATTACTCGCTTTCACCCTGTCCATCCCCCTGGCACAGCCCTCCTCTTCGCTCCCTCAAGTCCAAGGTGCGCAGACTTGAACGGATGTGGCGGACAACTGGTTTAGCCATTCACCGCCAGATCTGGCTCGACCACATAAAGCATTATTGGGTCCAACTCTTGTCTGCAAAAATTGCTCACAGTTTCCAGGATCATTCTGGATGCAAAGAGAACACCTGGCTACTATTCTCTACTGCTAACCGTCTTCTTAGATCCCTCTTCCTTATCTCCACCACACTCTCCTCCAACAACAAGTGTGAGGAGTGTTGTATATGAATAGTCTGGATACTGTGAGCTCAAAGTAAAGTGTGACCGTAGTCTTTTATTGCAGGTCTCCAGAGTGCGCCTCCAGCCTGTGAGGCCTCCTTAAGTACAGGTACTCCCAAGGGTTGTGGGATCCCTTGGGACTCCAGGGGATGAGCCCTCTTGTGGCTGTACAAGGTATTTCCAAGGTTACATACATAACCAGGAGCTGATGGACTTTGTCTAAAGATTGAGACCATCCGATCAGCTGCCTCTGCCACTTCTTTTCCTTTCCCTAGCCCACCGGGCCAAACTTCCTTTTGAGGTTTCCCCCTGCCCTTGCCCTAAACTCGCATCGTTCTCTAGTTTCTCTCTGTTCTCCCCTCTTGACCTCTCCATGCTCAACTTATCATGAGATACACTTCCTGCTCCCTTCACCCTATTCCCACTAAACCTGACCCCATAACTTTTTTTTGGCTCCCATGTTAGCTGACATTGTTAACAGTTCTCTCTCCTCAGGCACTGTCTCCCTCTCCTTTACATCTGGTCATCACCCCTCTCCTCAAGAAACCAACCCTTGACCCCACTGTGCGTGCTAGCTGTCGTCGCATCTCCAAACTCTTCTCTCAAGTCCTCGAACATGTTGTCGTCTCCCAAATCTGTGTCCATCTTTCCCGGAACGCAGAGGCGGGAAGCAAAGGGTAATGGTTGTTTTTGTGACTGGAAGGCTGTATCCAGTCGGGTTCCACAGGGCTCAGTGCTGGGTCCTGTGCTTATTGTGGTATATTTCAGTGACTTGGACTTGAATGTTGGGGGTATGATTAAGAAGTTTGCAGATGACACTAAAATATGCTGTGTGGTTGATAATGAAGAAAGTTGCGGATTGTAGGAAGATATCAATCTACTGGTCAGGTGGGCGGAACAGTGGCAAATGGAATTCAATCTGGATAAGTGTGAGGTAATGCATTTGGGGAGGGCTAACAAGGCAAGGGAATACACATTAAATGGTACGACACTGAAGTGTAGAGGAACAAAGGGATCTTGGAGTGCATGTCCACAGATCCCTGAAGGTAGCAGGCCAGGTAGATAAGGTGGTTAAGAAGGCATATGGAACATTTGCCTTTTATTATTCAAGGCATGGAATACCAGGATGTTATGCTTGAACTATATAAAACACTGGTTAGGCCGCAGCTGGAGTACTGTGTGCAGTTCTGGTCACCACATTAAAGGAAAGATGTGATTGCACTGGAAAGGGTGCAGAGGAGATTTACAAGAATGTTGTCCGGAATGGAGAATTTTGGCTAGGAGGAAAGATTGGAGATGCTGGGTCTGTTTTCTTTGGAACCGAGGAGGCCGAGGGGTATATAAAATTGAGGAGCCTGGATAGAGTGGATAAGAAGGACCTGTTTCACTTGGCAGAGGGGTCAACAACCAGCAGACATAAATTTAAAGTAATTGGGAGGTTTAGAGGAGATATGAGGGGAAATTTCTTCACCCAGAGGGTAGTGGAGGTCTTGAGCTCATTACCTGAAAGGGTGCTAGAGGCAGAAACCCTCACCACATTTAAAAGATACTTGGATGTGCACTTAAAGTGCTGTAATCTATAGGGCTACGGACCAAGAGCTGGAAAGTGGGATTAGGCTGGACAGCTCTTGGTCGGCCAGCGTGGACACGATGGGCCGAAATGGCCTCCTGTGGTTAGGCCACAGCTGGAGTACTGCGTGCAGTTCTGGTCGCCGTATTATAGGAAGGACGTGATTGCACTAGAGAAGGTGCAGAGGAGATTTACTAGGATGTTGCCTGAAATGGAGAATCTTAGTTATGAGGACAGATTGGATAGGCTGGCTTAGTTCTTATTGGAACAGAGGAGGTTGAGAGGAGACCTCATTGAGGTGTACAAAATATTGAGGGGCCTGGACATAGTCGATAGTAAGAGCCTATTTCCATTGGTGAAGGGATCTATTACAAGGGGGCATCATTTGAAGGTGGTTGGAAGGTTTGAGGGGGGTGGGGGGAGCTGCTTTACGCAGAGGGTTGTGGGGATCTGGCACTCGCTGCCTGGAAGAGTGGTGGATGCAGAAACCCTCACCACTTTTAAGAGATGGTTGGATGGGCACTTAAAGTGCAGCAACTTGCAAGGTTGCGGACCAAGAGCTGGTAATTGGGATTGGACTAGATGACCTTTTGTTGGTTGGCGCAGATATAATGGTAAGTATTGCAGGGAATAGAATGCGGCCAGGGTGATCGCCTAGATGGGTCGGAGAGGAATTTCCCGAGATTTTTTTTCTCCCGACATTGGCCTGGGTTTTTATCTGTTTTTTGCCCCTCCCAGGAGATCCTGTTGGGATGGAGTGTAAATGTTTTTAGTATAAGGGGTGTTGCAGTGGTGTGGGGCGGACTCGTTGGGCTGGGTACTCTTTGCCTTTCTGTCATTGTTCATGGGTTTGTATGTAACCTTTAGAGCTGCTGACGAAGGGCTGTGCAGCTCTTTGTCGGCCGGCGCAGACACGATGGGCTGAAATGGCCTCCTTCTGCGCTGTAAATTTCTATGTTTCTATGTTTTCTATCTCCACGAGCGATAATACCCGACAGATATCTTCCTAGCATTGAAGCTCACCGACGAGTACTGTGCATAAAAATAATGTCGTTAGCAGGCAGAACTGCATATGGCAGGGCCTACACGTCTGCAGCTGCAAGACCTAGGATGACTGAGTCCGCCATCGGACGTGAATGCAAATCCATTAGCACCATGTTGGCGCTGCGGGGGTAATCATCGAGCCCGTCAATGTCGATCCAAGCACTACGTGCAAAGGCTGCGGAACAATGGGGCACCTCCAGCGAATGTGCAAGAGTGCTGCGACTCACCGTGGCAGAGTCGGCAGAGGATGATCGATCTGGCGCGGATCACGCAGAACAAACGAGGCAACTCAACCCGAGGAAGAAGTGTATGGGGTACACACCTTCACCACTAAGAGTCTTCCTATCACGATGAAAGTCAAATTGAACGGTATTCCAGCATCAATGGAGTTGGACATGGGCAAGTCAGTCAATTATGAGCCAGAAGACTTTTGAGAAACTGTGGGGCAACAAGGCACAAAGGCCCAAACTGAGCCCAATTCAGACAAAGCTGTGCACCTACACCAAAGAGCCCATAGCAGTCATTGGCAGTTAAGGTATCGTACGATGGAGCTGTGCATGATTTATCAATGGATTGTATCAGGCGATGACCCAATGCTATTCAGCAGCAGCTGGCTGAGAAAGATTCAATGGAACTGGGACGATATCAAAGCACTCTCTTCAGTGGATGATGCCTCGTGCGTCCAGGTGCTGAGCAAGTTTCCATCACTGTTTGAACCAGGCATCGGCAACTTCACAGGTGCCAAGGTGCAGATCCATCTAGTCCCCGATGCAAGGCCCGTTCATCACCAGGCTCTAGCAGTTCCATATATGATGAGGGAGAAAGTCTAGATTAAACTGGACAGACTTCAACGAGAGGGAATCATATTGCCAGTCGAGTTCAACGAGTGGGCCAGTCCGATTGTTCCGGTGCTGAAAAGCGATGACACCGTCAGAATCTGCGGAGACTACAAGGCAACGATCAACCGAGTCTCGTTACAAGACCAGTACCCGCTACCGAAGGCGGATGACCTGTTCGCAACATTAGTGGGGGTGAAGCCGTTCAAGTTGGACCTAACCTCTGCCTACATGACACAGGAGCTGGCTGAATCTTCGAAAAGATTGATGTGCATCAACACAAACAAAGGACTGTTTATATACCACAAATGCCCTTTTGGGATTCACTCGGCTGTTGCCACCTTCCAGAGGAACATGGAGAGTCTGCTGAAATCGGTTCCGCGCACCGTTGTGTTTCAAGATGACATCCTGATCACCGGTCGTGACACCACCTGCACAACCTGGAAGAGGTTTTAAGTCGACTAGACAGAGTGGGACTCGGGCTGAAACGCTTCGTGTTTTCCTGGCGCCAGAGGTCGAATTTTGGGGGAGAAAGATTGCAGCAGATGGCATCAGACACACTGACTCAAAGACAGAGGCCATCAAGAATGCACCCAGACCACAGAATGTGATGGAGCTACATTTGTTCCTGGGACGATTCCAATTATTTTGATAACTTTCTACCCAGCTTAAGCACTTTGTCGTTGCACATGTTGCTAAGTAAGGGTGACGATTGGGTTTGGGGTAAATCTCGAGGCAGCCTTTAACAAGGCCAGAAACCTACTTTGTTCCAATAAGTTACTTGTACTGTGTGACCCGTGTAAACTATTAGTGCTAGCTTGTGATGCATCTTCGTACGGGGTCGGCTGTGCGTTACAGCAAACCAATGTATCGGGCAAACTTCGACTGGTTGCATACGTGTCTAGAAGTCTGTCTAAGGCTGAAAGAGCCTACAGTATGGTCGAGAAAGAGGCATTGGCATGTGTATATGGGGTTAAGAAAATGCACCAATACCTATTTGGACTTTGAGCTTGAAACCGACCACAAACAGCTCATTTCGCTGTTTTCAGAAAGCAAAGGTATAAACACCAATGCTTCATCCTGCATCCAAAGAAGGCACTAACATTGTCTGCCTATGACTGTTATCCGCCACAGACCAGGCACGGAGAACTGTACTGATGCCCTCAGTCAGCTGCCATTGCCCCCTACCAGGATGGAAATGGCACAGCCTGCAGACTTGCTTCTGGGCATGGATGCTTTTGAGAGCGAGTGGTCACTGCTTGCCAGATCAGGACCTGGACCAGCCAGGATCCTGTGCTATCACTTGTAAAAAGTTGCATCCTCAATGGGAGCTGGTCGGCTGTTTCTGGGAAAATGCAAGATGACATTAAGCCATTTCACCGATGCAAAGATGAAATGTCCATCCAGTCGGTTTGTCTCTTATGGAGTAATTGCGTGGTTTTGCCAAAAAAGGCAGGGAAGCATTTATATGTGACCTACACAATACCCACCCAGGCATAGTCCTGATGAAGGCTATAGCCAGGTCACATGTTTGGTGGCCCGGCATTGACTTGGACTCAGTCATGTGTACACCAGTGCAACACGTGCTCACAACTCAACAATGCACCAAGAGAGGCCCCACTGAGTCTGTCGTCATGGCCCTCCAAACCGTGGTCCAGGATCCACGTAGATTTTGCTGGCCTCTTTCTCGGAAAGATGCTTTTAGTTGTAGTGGATGCTTACTCTAAATGGATTGAATGTGTAATCATGTCATCCAGCACATCCACTGCTACCATTGAAAGCCTCCAGGCTATGTTCGCCACCCATGGCTTGCCCAACATCCTTGTCAGTGACGATGGACCGTGTTTCACCAGCTCGGAATTGAACAAGTTTATGACCCGCAATGGCATCAAGCACGTTAGGTCTGCCCCATTTAAGCCCACATCCAACAGTCAAGCGGAACGGGCAGTCCAAACTATCAAGCAGAGCTTGAAACGCCTGACGGATGGCTCCCTGCAGACATGCTTATCTCTGGTTCTGCTCAGCTACCAGACGTGACCCCACTCGCTCATTGGGTTTCCCCTGCAGAATTGTTAATGAAGAGAGCACTCAAAACCAGGCTCTCCCTAGTCCACCCGGATCTAAATGATCATGTGGAAGCCCGGTGTCACCGGCAAAACATGTACCACGAGCACGTGGCTGTATCGTGTGACATTGCTAACGACACTGTGTTTGTCTTGAATTACGGTCTTGGTCCTAAATGGGTCGCTGGCACTGTCTTGGCCAAGGAAGGGTACAGTGTTTATAGTCAAACTATTGAATGGACGAACGTGCAGAAAACGTGGATCAGACCAAACTGTGGTTCATGGACAACCAGGAACAACGTGAAGAGGACATCACCATTATCGATCCACCAACACACACCCAACTGGCAATCGACCTTGCTGTCAATCAAGAGGATGAACCCACCATCCTCAACAGTCCTGTCAGACCAGCCGTGCCGCAGTGCAGCAATGGTCTGACCAACTCACCCATGCCAGAGTTTGAACTCAGACGATCAACCAGGAAGCGTAGGGCCCCGGATCGTCTCAATTTGTAAATAATTTGTATCAAAGACTTTTTTTGGGGTTGGTGGGGAGAGATGTTATGTATGTAAACATTGTAACTGTGTAAGACTTGCCACCAGAGGGTGCAACTGTTGGAGGCCCAAGGGTCACTTGCACACCTCGTGCAAGAGAGTCTGCCATACTGCTTAGGCACTATGGAGTTGTATTAAAGAGACTAAGGTCACATCAGTTTTAGCTCTCAGTACTCAGTTTTGAGTTTTTTCATACTTAACAGCCACAGTACCGAAACGGTGCCCTCAAGTCAAAAATGACATCCTGTGTGACTGTGACAAAGGCAAACTATCCCTCATCGTCCAGCTGGGTGGGACTGCACTCGCCTGGTTCCATTCTTATCTATCTAATCGTAGCCAGAAAATTGCCTGCAAAGACTTCTCTTCCCACTCCTGCATCGTTACCTCTGGTGTCCCCCAAGGATCTATCCTTTGCCCCCTCCTATTTCTCACCTATATGTTGCACCTTGGCGATATCATCCGAAAACACGGAGTCAGTTTCCACATGTACACTGACGACACCCGGTTCTACCTCTCCACCACTTCTCGCAGCCCTTCCATGGTCTCTCAATTGTCAGACTGCTTGTCCCAACATCCGGTACTTGATGAGCAGAAATTCTCTCCAATTAAATGTTGCGAAGACTGAAGCCATGGTCTTTGGTCTTCGCCACAAACTGCGTTTCCTAGCCACTGACTCCATCCCTCTCCCTAACTTCTATCTGAGGCTAAACCAGACTGTCTCAACCTATTTGACCCTGAAATGAGCTTCCAGCCATATATCCGTGGCATAACTAAAACCGCCTATTTCCTCCTCCATAACATTGCCCCGCCTCAGTTCATTCACTGCTGAAACCCTCATCCATGCCTGTGTTACCTCTAGACTTGACTACTCCAATGCACTCCTGGCTGGCCTCCCACATTCTACCCTGCATAAGCTTGAGGTCATCCAAAACTCGGCAGCCAGTGTCCTAACTCGCACCAAGTCCTGATCACCCATCACCACGTGCTTGCTGACATACATTGGCTCCTGGTTAAGCAATGTCTCGATTTCAAAATTATCATCCTTGTTTACAAATCCCTCCATGGCCTCGCCTCTCCCTGTCTCTCATCTTTTTCAGCCTCACAACCCCACGAGATGTCTGCGCTCCTCAAATTCTGCCCTTTTGAGCATCCCTGATTATAACTGCTCAACCATTGGTCGCTGTGCCTTCAGTTGCCTAGGCCCTAAGCTCTGGAACTCCCTCCCTAAACCCCTCCACCTCTCCTCCTTTTAAGACACTCCTTAAAACCACCTACTTTGACCAAGCTGTTGGTCGTCATCTGTAATTTCTTATGTGGCTCAGTGTCAAATTCATTTTTAATCATGTGATAAGGTTGTGCAGCACCTTAGGATGTTTTACTATGTTAAAGATGCTATATAAACAAAATATGTTGTTGTATATGATTAAGTATATTACGCAGCATCTATTTTAAAATGTTTTGCAAATTGTAACCTGTAATTTCAGATGTGGATTTGCTATTTACCGGTAGATTTCAATCTGCTCACAAGTACAATGATGCTAACATTGAGTTGACTAGTACTGTAGCATGTTATTTATTGCCAGCAGCATTAGGTGTTAGTTTTTTTTTAAAACTGATTTGCTTCAAAGGAGTATAATATCCAATGCCAACTCTACCATTACCAGTTCAGTATAATCTGGATCTTATTTTAGCAATGCTTGTATAAACTAAAGTTGTTAAGACTATTGCATATAGCTCCATGAAAGCTTTGAGTATTACAAAATGTGTGGTAGTGAGCCATATAAATCGGGGGAATTCAGGATCAATCCCTTTTTCTCTCCAGGCTAAGTTCATCTCAGCCAAGGTAAGTTGTACAAGTGCAGCAGTTGGTCCCCATGCCCAGCTGTACCTCATGCTTTCAAAAGAGCCCTGCTATGTGTGGTGTTGGCAGACTGCGAAAGTTGTATCGTTGTTTAAAACTGAGAAAGGGGATAGACTGAGTAATTACAGCTAGTCAGCCTAACTTCTGTGGTAGGTAAATTATTGGAAAAAATTCTGAGGGAGGAATAGTATAAATCTTCATTTTAGAAAGGCACAGATTAATGAAGGACAACATGGATTTGGTAAGAGTCAGGCACGACCTTCAAACATCCACAGTATTTTGCTTTTGCTGGAAATTTGAAATAAAAATAAAAACAGAAAATGCTGCAAATACTCAGCAGGTCAGTTTAAGATTATAGTCAATTTACTTAGTAATTTGTCTATTAACATTTTCTTTACACACACATGCATGCAGTTACTAATTTGTTCATACTTTATATAAACACACACATGTAATCATAATTAGCTCATAAAGCAATCAACCAACTTGGCGAAAAGACGGATGGGAAAAACTAGAGGAGACTATAGCTGAATGCAGCACTGTAAAAAGACATGAAGTCACAGACCTTGAAAAGACAGGAGTTTAATAACTTGGGGGAAAAACAATGAGTCAGGAATAATAAACGATCTCCTAGTAAAAGATCCTCTCGGAATGAGTGATCACAGTATGGTTGAATTTGTAATACCGATTGAGGGTGAGGAAGTAGTGTCTCAAACGAGCATACTATGCTTAAACAAAGGGGACTACAGTGGGATGAGGACAGAGTTGGCTAAAGTAGACTGGGAACACAGACTAAACGGTGGCACAATTGAGGAACTGGAGGACTTTTAAGGAGCTCTTTCATAGTGCTCAACAAAAATATATTCCAGTGAAAAAGAAGGGTGGTAAGAGAAGGGATAACCAGCCGTGGATAACCAAGGAAATAAAGGAGAGGATCAAATTAAAAACCAATGCGTATAAGGTGGCCAAGGTTAGTGGGAAAATAGAAGATTGGGAAAATTTTAAACGACAGCAAAGAATGACTAAGAAAGCAATAAAGAAAGGAAAGATGGATTACAAAAGTAAACTTGCGCAGAACATAAAAACAGATAGTAAAAGCTTTTACCGATATATAAAATGGAAGAGAGTGACTAAAGTAAATGTTGGTCCCTTAGAAGATGAGAAGCGGGATTTAATAATGGGAAATGTGGAAATGGCTGAGACCTTAAACAATTATTTTGCTTCGGTCTTCACAGTGAAACCATGCCAAAAATTGCTGGTCACGGGAATGTGGGAAGGGAGGATCTTGAGACTATCACTAGGGGGCTAATGGGACTCAAGATAGACAAGTCCCCTAGTCCTGATGAAATGCATCCCAGTGTATTAAAAGAGATGGCGGAAGTTATAGTAGATGCATTCGTTATAATCTACCAAAATTCTCTGGACTCTGGGGAGGTACCAGCGGATTGGAAAGCAGCTAATGTAATGCCTCTGTTTAAAAAAGGGGGCAGACAAAAGGCAGGTAACTATAGGCCGGTTAGTTCAACATCTGTAGTGGGGAAAATGCTTGAAGCTATCATTAAGGAAGAAATAGCGGGACATCTGGATAGGAATAGTGCAATCAAGCAGACGCAACATGGATTCATGAAGGGGAAATCATGTTTAACTAATTTACTGGAATTCTTTGAGGATATAACGAGCATGGTGGATGTGGTGTATTTAGATTTCCAAAAGGCATTCAATAAAGTGCCACACAAAAGGTTACTGCAAAAGATAAAGGTACGTAGAGTTAGAGGAAATGTATTGGCATGGATCGATCATTGGCTGGCTAACAGAAAGCAGAGAGTCGGGATAAATGGGTCCTTTTTCGGGTTGGAAATCGGTGGTGAGTGGTGTGCCACAGGGATTGATGCTGGGACCACAACTGTTCACAATATACCTAGATGACCTGGAAGAGGGGACCGAGTGTAGTGCAACAAAATTTGCAGATGACACAAAGATTAGTGGGAAAGCAGGTTGTGTAGAGGACACAGAGGCTGCAGAGAGATTTGGATAGGTTAAGCGAATGGGCTAAGGTTTGGCAGATGGAATACAATGTCGGAAAATGTGAGGTCATCCACCTTGGGGGTGGGGGGGGGGGGGAGAGAAACAGTAAAAGGGAATATTATTTGAATGGGGAGAAATTACAACATGCTGCGGTGCAGAGGGACCTGGGGGTCCTTGTGCATGAATCCCAAAAAGTTAGTTTGTAGGTGCAGCAGGTAATCAGGAAGGCGAATGGAATGTTGGCCTTCATTGCGAGAGGGATGGAGTACAAAAGCAGGGAGGTCCTGCTGCAACTGTAGAGGGTATTGGTGAGGCCGCACCTGGAGTACTGCGTGCAGTTTGGTCACCTTATTTAAGGAAGGATATGCTAGCTTTGGAGGGGGTACAGAGTCGATTCACTAGGCTGATTCTGGAGATGAGGGGGTTACCTTATGATAGATTAAGTAGACTGGGTCTTTACTCGTTGGCGTTCAGAAGGATGAGGGGTGATCTTATAGAAACATTTAAAATAATGAAAGGGGTAGACAAGATAGAGGCAGAGAGGTTGTTTTCACTGGTTGGGGAGACTAGAACTAGGGGGCACAGCCTCAAAATACGGGGGAGCCAATTTAAAACTGAGTTGAGAAGGAATTTCTTCTCCCAGAGGGTTGTGAATCTGTGGAATTCTCTGCCCAAGGAAGCAGTTGAGGCTAGCTCATTGAATGTATTCAAATCACAGATAGATTTTTAACCAATAAGGGAATTAAGGGTTATGGGGAGCGGGCGGGTAAGTGGTGCTGAGTCCACGGCCAGATCAGCCATGATCTTTTTGAATGGCGGAGCAGGCTTGAGGGGCTAGATGGCCTACTCCTGTTCCTAATTCTTATGTTCTTATAGATCAGAAGGGGGGGACATTCACCACAATAACCTCTTGAAATAGGAAGCAAGGGGTATTGGTCGATGGGTGTTTTTGTGATGAAGGCTCTTTCCAGTGGGGTTCTGCAGCACTCTGTACTAAGTCCCTTGCTTCTTGTGATGTGTATATATAGATGATTTAGACTTCAATTTAGGGAGCATGATTAAGATATTTGCAGATGATACAAAAATTGGCAGTGTGGTTGATAATGAATGTAGACTGTAAGAAGATATCAATGGACTGGGCAGAAAAGTGGCAAATGGAATTCAATCCGGAGACGTGTGAGGTAATGCATTTGGGAAGGGCTAACAAGGTAAGGGAACACACAATAAATGGTAGGATATTGAAGTGTAGAGGGCCCTTGGAGTGCATGTCCACAGATCCCTGAAAGTAGCAGGACAGCTAGGTAAGGTGGTTAAGAAGGTATTCAGGATACTTCTGGCAGCGCCCAGTTTCTCTGTCTCCATCGCTTCTGCTCTGACGACACCACCTTCCACACTAATGCCTCTGACATGTCTTTTTCCTCAACTGAGGATTCCCTCTACCGTTGTTAACATGGCCCTCGACCGTGTCCGTTCTATTTCCCACACCTCTGCTCTCACCCCTTCCCCCTCAGAACCATGACAGGGTTCGCCTTGTCCTTGCCTTTCACCCCACCAGCCTTCATGTTCAATAGATCATCCTCCACCATTTCCGCCACCTCCAGCGTGATCCGACCATCAACCACATCTTCCCCTCCCCTCCCCTCAGCATTCCGAAGGGACTGCTCCCTCAGCGACACCCTGGTCCATTTCCGCAGTCACCCCCAGCACCTCCTTCCCTTCCCACGGCACCTTCTCGTGCAAGCACAGGAGATGCAACATCTGCCCTTTTACCTCCTCCCTTCCCACTATCCAGTGCCCCAAATACTCCTTCCAGGTGAAACAGTGATTTACTTGTACTACTTTCAATTTAGTATACTGTATTCGCTGTTCACGATGTGGTGGTCTCTACATTGGGGAGACCAAACGTAGATTGGGTGACCGCTTTGTGGAACACCTCCGTTCAGTCCGTAAGCATGACCCTGAGCTTCCGGTTGCCTGTCACTTTAATTCTCCATTCTATTCCCACTCCCGACATATCTGTCCTCTGCTTCCTACACTGTTCCAACGTTTAGGCATTTTGCAGCCTTCTAGACTCAATATTGAGTTCAACAATTTCAGACCATAACCTCTGCCCATATTTTGCTCCCTTTCCTCTTTTTTTTTTTAAACCCTGCTCCCCCCCCCCCCCCCCCCCAGCCATTACCATCTCAAATCAGCCCATCATCCCTTTTGTGTCTCAAATCTCCTGTCTTCCACCCTATCACAGACCTTTCCTTTCAGTGCTCCTTAAGAATCTGTTTATTTTGAACATTTGCCAGCTCTGACAAAGGGTCATCGACCTGAAATGTTAATTCTGTTTTTCTCTCCACAGATGCTGCCTGACCATTGAGATTTCCAGCATTTTCTGTTTTTAATCAGGATACATTCCTTAATAGCAGAGACTTGGAATACAAGAGCAGGGAGGTTATGCCATAACTCTATAAAACAGTTAGGCCATAGCTAGAGGACTGCGTACAATTCTGGTCATCACATTACAGCAAATATGTGATTGCACTAGAGAGAATGTTGTCAGGACTGGAGAATTTTAGTTATGATGAAAGCTTGGGTAGGCTGGGGTTGTTTTCTTTGGAACAGAGGAGGCTGAGGGTAGATTTAATTGAGGTGTGTAAAATTGAGGGGCCTAGATAGTGGATGGGAAGTGTCATGTATGCAACACCTTGTAACCAGCATTCTACTGCCACCAGAGGGCACATCCGTTGAAGTCCCAAGGGATCCCATCCTTGTTGGCAGTTATGTCTCAAATAAAGCAATGTGACTGAGTACTGTAGACTTGAGTAAGTGTGACCTTAGTCTCTTCTTTCTGACTCGAGTGCTGACACAGCATGGGGGGCCTGCTTATGTACATGCTGGGATCCCTTGGGACTCCAACAGATGCGCCCTCTGGTGGCTGTAGAATGCTGGTTACAAGGTGGTTCATACATCACAGGAAGGACCTATTTTCCTTAGCAGAGAAGTCAATAACCAAGGGGCATAGATTTAAAGTAATTGGTACAAGAATTAGAGTGGAGTTGAGAAATCTTTTCACCTGAGGGTAATGGGAGTCTGGAACTCACTGTCTGAAAGGGTGGTAGAGGCAAAAACTCATTGTATTTAAAAATACTTGCATATACACTTGAAATGCAATAACAAACAAGGCTATGGATCAAGAACTGGAAGGTGGGATTAGGCTGGATAGCTCTTTTTTGGCAGCACTGATACGATTGGCCAAATGGCTTCTGTGCTTTATTTTTCTATGATTCTGTGTGTGATTGTGTATGTGTGCTCATGTGCCTGCATGTTATGGATAACAAAAGGGAAAGGGGGCAAAAATTTAAAATCCTAGTTTAGCAACAAAGAAAATCTCAACTCTTGCATAATTTTTTTAATAATCCATTTTTTTTACAGCGTAGGCAAGATTTTGGAGGGAAAGGAACTGACTGTTGTATTGATGATTCTATTATTAATTTTCAGGGGAAGTATATCGTCTGCTTTGATCCACTGGATGGCTCTTCCAATATTGACTGTCTTGTTTCCATAGGAACTATTTTTGCCATTTATAGAAAGGTAAAATTTTAATTACCATGACTTGAGGTCTTTCCCAGTGTGTCTTTTTTTTAAAAATAAATCAAGTGAGAAAAGTTTAACTGGTAATTGTTTTACTTTTTTTGGAAAGCTTAAACCTAAGAACAGGAGTAGGCCTTTCGGCCCTTCGAGCCTGCTTCGCCATTCAATAAGATCATGGTTGATCTTCTACCTCAACTCCACCTTCCCGCATTACCCCCATAACCCTTGCATCCCTCAGTACCCAAAAATCTATCGATCTCTGTCTTGAATATACTCAACGATTGAAGAGCCACAACCCTTTTGGGGTACAGAATTCCAAAGAAACAACCCACCGAAATCTCTGCTCTTCCAATTCTGGCCTTTTGTGCATCCCTGATTTGCATAATTCCACCATTGACGGATGGCCTTTCAGCTGCCAAGGCCCCAAGCTCTGAAATTCCCTCACTCAGTGGAAATCTGTAATGTCCTAAGCCCTTGAGGATTTTACTTCTCAATCTGTTTCATTTTTTGCTAAACATCACCTATTCAAAAGACTAGCTCTAACATTCACAATGAAGTGAAATAAATACTGGAAAAAAATTGCTAGTTCCATTGATGACTGAGTGTTGCAGATATTGAAGTTAACTGACATTAAATAGACCGAATAGAACCAGGTTTAATTCCCAGTCTGATGAGTTTGACAATCTCATCCAGGGCAGCAATTTGGGTGCCTGTGCTATGATTGACACTTATCCTGGACTAGGATTGGAGGGAATAAGCCAGCTCTTGATTGCTAGCCACTAACCCATCTTGGAAAGCATTTGGGGATTTCATGTGTAGACAGGATCAGGTTCGGCTATTATACCCGCCATTGTCCAATAGGCTTCTGACACTGACTCTTCAAACTTGTATGAAGAATGGCCATTTAAGTAAGGTATGAAAGGCAGTGGAATTCTTTCACAGCAAGTGTCTGTGCCATTAGGACTAACAGAAGAGGGGAAGGAAATCATTAATGCTCCATGAATAATTCGAGATTAACATTTTCACCTATGCACCTTCATAATATAACTTGTAGCTTTTTTGTTTACCTTTCTAAGACTACTCCTGGCCAACCAACTGAGAAGGATGCTTTACAGTCGGGTCGTAACATTGTAGCAGCTGGTTATGCCTTATATGGCAGTGCCACAATGCTGGTATTATCTTCAGGAAATGGAGTGAACTGCTTCATGCTGGATCCAGTAAGATTTTGTAACTTTTTTTTGTCAAAGTGCATTTTAATTGTCATATTGTGACAATCCATTCAGTCACATCTGCTTGTGATTTGTAAACGCTATGCTCAATCCTACTCTCCCCTTCTCATTCATTCAATCACATTTAGTACATTTATATGTTCATATTCCAGACACGGACAAAGAAAGATTGGTATGTAATTGCTATTCATGTGCGAGGTTTTGCTGAATCATAAATCAATACTGCACTAACAAGTTTCCAGACTACAAACTGTGATTGTGATGTTGACTGGGGACAGTTGATAAATGTCACTGCAGGCTCAGCAT
The DNA here is from genome assembly GCF_044704955.1 of Pristiophorus japonicus. Classification (NCBI taxonomy): domain Eukaryota; kingdom Metazoa; phylum Chordata; class Chondrichthyes; family Pristiophoridae; genus Pristiophorus; species Pristiophorus japonicus. Next base: position 103,555,713 of record NC_091977.1, read on the forward strand.
GTTCCTGCAGGCCAGTAATCATCCAGAAGATTGCCGGCCTACGTTAGTTAATGTTATTGGAGGCAGCCGTTTAGGTTTACCGGCGGTAGCACTATGTCTCCAGCAGCATGTGTGCCTCATGGTTCTCTGCTGGAGGAACTAGCAGCACCTCACTCCTATTATAAAAGCAAAATACTGCGGATAGTGGAAATCCTGAAATAAAAACAGAAAATGCTGGAAATAATCAAGTCAGGCAGCATCTAGAGAGAGAGAGAGAGAGAGAGAGAAATGGAGTTAATGTTTCAAATCGATGATCTTTCATCAGAACTGGAAAAAGTTTGGAATGTAGTGGGTTCTAAGCAAGTACAGAGACTGGAAATGCAGGGATTCTCATTTACATATGCACGATCTTAAAAGTACAATTTTTTATTACGGCCTGAATGTTTACCTGCAAGAAATTCACAATAGGAGCTGACGATCACTGCACAGCTTGTTCTTCCAGGAGCACTGGTATGGACTGTAGATTTCGCTACTGCTGCATGTGCCATTTTCTAATGTGCAGGCAAGCTAATTATCCCTTCACGTTTATGATGGAGGGTTTAGTCTACCTTGAAAATTACAGGATGTGACTGCTCTGCACCCTGTTAACAACATTTATAAATTCAAGCTTGCCATTTGCCATCTGTCATTGTCCAAATTCAAACCCTACCTACATCCAATGTCAATTTGGAAGTGCTACCTAATTTTAGTGTAGGTTAAATGCTTTGTAATCAAGTGTAACAGAGTTTTCAGACGTCAATGCATCCTTAACCTCAAATTGTGTGTTTATAACATACACTGACATCTTAATAATTTGTATCATTAGGCCATTGGGGAATTTATCTTGGTGGACAAGAATGTGACCATGAAGAAGAAGGGGAATATTTACAGCATCAATGAAGGCTATGCAAAGTACTTTGATCCTATAGTCACAGAGTACATAAAGAAAAAGAAATTTCCTGAGGTATGGTAAAGAACATCACATTTACACAGAGAGTGAACAGCTTCTTTGTTCTAGAAGATTCACTTTAGTTATCTTTAACCCACAGGATGGTAGCTCTCCCTACGGTGCGAGATATATTGGGTCCATGGTTGCGGATGTGCATCGGACTCTGATGTATGGAGGGATCTTTCTGTACCCAGCTAATACAAAAAGTCCTAAAGGAAAGGTATGAAAGGAACCTCCAAACTCTAGTTCTTCAAAAGTATCCTGTAGTGCTTAAGGGCCATTTGCAGACACTGAATCATTACCACCACCTACACAAGTCCATTAGCTATCCGAGCAGTTAATTGTTTACATTGTGTTGGCTATATTTCAATTAATCATTTTTTTTAAAGGGATCGCGATGTCGATGTGAATTGTGTACATATTCTTCAAAATTGTAGGTTTGTAATTTTTCTAACACAGAACTGGAATAGCTGTAGGATTAGTAGTTGCCATCAGTGGCATTCAAGACTGTGCTATAAAGCTTTATAATCTCATTGGGTATTGAATTTTCTGGTAATTTAGGATTATTTCTTTAGAAACCAATCGTCAAACATCTTGTGCAACAAATAGCTTCATGTACCCTATGATGTGAATGAAGATTGGCAGCTTCCATTGAATCTCGTTGCTGAGCAAAAACTGAATGAAATTACATGCATTACAAATATGAATGCTTCAGAGTAAATAGGAGAGGAATCTGAGCTTGGAGTTTGAACTGTCAGACTTGAATCAGCTTGAGCTATAAAATATTATCCACAATTATTACTAGACTGTGGGTAAAAGCTTTGTCTGGATTTGTAGTCTAGTCTGTCCTTGTTACGATGAAGCTATGGGAAGTTCAGAAGCATAGGTAATTTATGATTAACAGCGATTAATCAAAAGTACAATGCTTTCGTAGAACTCGGAGTTAAAATTAATTAGGACAGCCCAGCAATGTTCCCTTTAATTCCTTTTTGGTGTGCAACCCCTTTAAGGCACATTCAAAATACTGCGCATTATGTGGATTTCCTACTTGGAAGTCAGTGAGCAGGATGTGTGGGAGCTGCAGAGCACTGCGCAGGCATGCAGCTTAAAGGGAACATTACAGTTCAGTACAGTGTGCCAGTTACTGGCTGGCTATTTGTAATACCAGTCATTAATTTTCTTGATTATGTAAAAAAAAAAACATTCTGCCTGGACAATTTTCTTTGATCCAGGACCAGCTGGTTCCAAGTGCAGATAGGGCGAGTTCGTCTCGGACAGTCCCAGTAAATTTACCAATACTCCCATGTGCAATCTTGCTTCTCCAGTGGTTTGCCGACACTCCTTGTGCTTTTCTGCCATTCAGCAGCTTTGCTGATACCACCTCTGTGGTGTTGACTCTCCTTTTGCTTACTGCTGAGTCCCAGCAGTCTTGCCAAATGTTTTACTGACTGACTGATGGGCAGCATTGCCAACATCTAGAACTTTACAGTCACAATCCTATCACATGCTGCATTCACACTATTTACAGTGTGAATGCAGATTTACAATACAAGCAAGACAGAAATGTTTTTTTTTAAAAACTTCTGATATAAATCTTAACCAGCTCAATGAAGCAACCTCCTTTTTAAAGGATTATCTGTAGAAAATTGTTGAGGCATTTTCTCAGTAGATTACCTACAGTGATTGATATTGACAATGTTGACAGTGGGAAAGCATAAGGACATAAGAAATAGGAGCAGGAGCCTGCTTCACCATTCAATAAGATCATGGCTGATCATTGACCTCAACTCCACTTTCCCGCCGATCTCCATATCCCTTGATTTCCCCTAGACTCCAAAAATCTATCTCTTTCAGCCTTGAATATATTCAGAGATTCAGCATCCACAGCTCTCTGCAGCAGAGAATTCCAAAGATTCATAACTGAGTGTCTTAAGCGATCTTCCCCTTATCCTGAGACTGTGACCCCTAGTTCTAGACATTCCAGCCAGGGGAAACAACCTCTCAGCATCTACCCTGTCAATCCCCTTCAGAATCTTGTATTTTTAAATGAGATCACCTCTCATTCTTCTAAACTGCATACAGTATAGGCCCATTCTACACAATCTCTCATCATAAGACAGCCCTCTCATCCCAGGAATCAATCTAGTGACCCTCCATTGCACCGCCTCCAAGGCAAGTATATCCTTCCTTTGATGAGACCAAAACTGTGCACAGTACTCCAGGTCTCACCAAGGCCCTATACAATTGTAACAAGACTTCCCTACTCTTATACTCCAACCCCCTTGCAATAAAGGACAACATGCCATTTGCCTGCCTTTTTGCTTGCTGTACCTACATGCTAGCTTTCTGTGTTTCTTGCACAAGGACACCCAAATCTCTCTGAACACCAACATTTAAAAGCTTCTCATCATTTAAAAGATATTCTGTTTTTCTATTCTTCCTACCAAAGTGAATAACCTCACATTTCACTCCATCTGCCACCTAACTGCCCACTCACTAAGTCTCTCCATATTCCTTTGCAGATGCATTGTGTTCTCACAGCTTACTGTCCCACCTAGCTTTTTATCATCAGCAAATTTGGAAACATTACACTCGGTCCCTTCATCTAGGTCATTAATATAGATTGTGAGTAGCGGAGGTTGTGGCACCCCACTAGTTACTGCCTGCCAACCTAAAAAATCCATGCTAATACATTAGCTCCAAACTCTTATCTTGTGTAATCTTTTATGTGGCACCTTATCGAATGCTTTTTGGAAATCTAAATATACTACATCCGCTGGTTCCTCTTTATCTACCCTGCTAGTTACATGCTCAAAATACATTTGTCAAACACGATTTCCCTTTCATAAAACCATGTTAACTCTGCCTAATTATGTTATGATTTTCTAAGTGCCCTGATACCACTTTCTTAATGGATTCCAGCATTTTCCTGATGACTGATGTCAAGCTAACTGGCCTGCAGTTCCCTGTTTTCTTTCTCGCTCCTTTCTTGAATAGCTGTGTTACATTTGCTACCTTCTAATCCGCTGGGACTGTTCTAGAATCTAGGGAATTTTGAAGGATCAAACCCAATGCATCCACTATTTCTGCAGTCACCTCTTTTAGAACCCTAGGATGTAGGCCTTAAGCATTAATGCAGAACTATTTCATTAATATTTAGTCATATTATAAAAATAGTGTTACTGTGATCCGTTTACACACACATTTGAATTCAGGGGAAAACATGTTGAGCTCTGTCATATGTGCTACTCCTCTAGGTGGTGCTGTAATAATTTTCAGAGATCATGGTGTCCTACTTCCCCATCACAAGCTATTACATACAATAGCTGTTACTATATTGAGGATATATCATTGTAATTGCAGAATCTGGTCCATAAATCACTCTATATTCTTAGTTACTGAAATTTCTATGCCTAAAATAAAAAAAACTATTTAAATATTTCACTAATTTATTTATTCAATTATCTTTTAATTAAGTCATTAATTTGAAGGCCTAAGTCTCTCCCAAAAGCCTCAGCTTGGAATTACTATTTTTGTGCAGAGTTGTGACTGAGCTGAATTTGGATTAGTTTAAACATGTGTTTTTTGACTCATTCCACAATGCATCAGTACCAGTCAGTTCTACTGATGGGATTATTTTTCTTTAGCTTCTAACAGTTTCGGCGTGAAAGAAATTCAAGAATTATTTGAAGAATAGCCAGAGGACAAATTTCAAAATCTTCATTCTGATGAAATTTATATGGGGACAGAATTTATTGTTGCAATAATGGTGAGGCAGATGCATGATTTAAATGTGAAAATTTGGAAGTTGCTGTCTGAGATGTGCTGCTCAGCCATTGGCTTCCCAAAAATTCCATCTCGCTGTCTGCCTCACCATTCATATCCATTGAACGGGTGAAGTTCCTGTGCTTGGATGGTAGATATGAAGTAAACTCGCCAAAAAATGTTGGGGCATGTCCAATTCAGTTTAAGTACTCTAACAGTGTAATAATTCTTAATTACTGCCAAACTACCTCTCTGGCACTGAAAATTTACTTTTATTAGTGTGGAATTCAACAATTGTTGAAAATTTTGTTCTCAAATAATATTTAATTTTAATTTTACTTTTTTTTTTGTCCAATTTTTCTTTTATTTTGCTTTCTGTACCTGATTTGACATTGAATTCACTATTCTAACTAACTCTTACTGGTCAGACTCTGCACTGTTTATTTCAAAATTCTTCAATCTGATTGGTTAAGGAGATGCACAGTTGTTTGCTCTGTTCACCAGGATCCCAGATGCCCTGTAGAGGGCGCTGCCCCATTTCCATCCCCCCCCCCCCCCCCCCCAACAGCTACTTCCAGTGCAGTCTCATGGAAAATTAAACTGGCAAGGCAAATGTAACAAATGATAGGAACATTTTCCTCACTGTCCCCACCCCAAATACAGCCTAAAAAGTTACTTGTGGCTTGTTTCTCTATCATACCAGACCACTCACCACCTCGTACTCAATATAATGAAAAAGACTGACAGAAGAGGACAGAAAGGAACAAAAAGGTTTAAGGGGAGAGAAACAGAAAAAAAAGAGAGAAGTTGAAGAGGGGCAATAATTAAATTTCAACACTGATGTAAAAGAGGGTAGTCATATTTCCAACCTAGAATGCCAATGCTAGAGGCGCTTGCCTAATAAAAATACAGGAGTTCACTTCCCTGATGGTGCAGTGAGAAAATGCAACATGTGTTTTTATTCCATTTAATATAGTGAAGTTCAGTGTTCTCTCTGATCTCTGCTATGCTAACTGATCTCCGATCTGGCAATGCTGAGACACTGGGTGAGGGAGGGGATAAATCGGGAGATTTTGGATCACCTTTCAGTGGCCTTTATTGGAAATGAATGTGCGTGCTCATTGGATGTGAATAGGATCGGAGGCCCAGCATTGATGCTTCCTGTGCTCGCTATTGGAAAAATAACAGCTTGGGTGAGGTTCCTGATGACTGTGAGGAGCGTAAACTGGGCAAAAATATAGGACGCTTTTACATGTCAAACTAACCTGAGTGTTCTCTTGTAGCTTCGACTTTTGTATGAATGCAATCCCATGGCATACATTATAGAGCAAGCAGGAGGCAAAGCCACAACAGGTACCGAGGCAGTGCTGGACATTATACCGGAATCCATTCATCAGCGGGCACCAATTATAATGGGATCCACAGACGATGTTCAAGAATACATTGACGTTGTAAATAAATTCTCTTGCAAGTAATTACAGCCACACAATGATGGAATGTGAATAACAAACTGTGAACAAATACCTGGACCAAAGATTGTTTTTTTTTTCAGTGCAAAGTAACATTCCAACTTGATGATCCAAATCATATCAATCGTCATGTAATCTTAATTATTAAAGCTCTTGAGGTGTGTCTGGGATCAGCAGTAGTTTTGTGTCTTTCTGTAACTATCCGTGCACAACATCTGTATAACATGGTGAAGGAGTCCAATTAAATACTTGGATCAGTTACTCTTCCAGTCCATCTTTTTACTTTATGAATTTGTTCCATAGTTGTATATTTTTGGTTATAAAAAGTGAAAGCAGTTATTTATTATACAATAATTAACAGATGGTAACAAAGGATTTTAGCTGTATTGTTTAATGTTCTTGTGTAGTAAAATGCATGTTAACTTCCAAAAGATACAAACTTTTAAGATTCCTTCATTAAATCTGTGGGTAAAGGCATTATCTTGAATTTGGTTTGAGTCCGAGAGGCCAAGAAAACCTCTGGTTTTACTGAATAAGCTGATCTTGGCTGTAACAGTAGTAGGGGGTTCTACAGTTGGCCTCTTGAGTTCTCCGACTAGAGAAATACAGTCAGGCAGCTTCCAGTTTTTGGTCGCTACCCAGTGACTTTGCAACAAAGTTTTCATTTTCTGTCAATTGGATATCTGACCTGCAGAAATAAACCACACTGTTTGTGTCTCCAGTTCAAAATAGGATGCGCTTATTTGTACTGCAAAAATAGCCAACAGGCTCCATCCCTTATTTCTGATTGGTCCCCTTGGAGATTAAGCCACATGCTGAAGTTTCACAGGAATGTGTCATTGGATCTGCCCGTCCCAAGGTCTCTCTGACTTTGCAAATTGTAACTCTATCCTCTTTGACTTCCTGAAACGACAGAGGTTAGAGCTCCCCAGAAGACAGCAAGGGCCAGCCAAAGTCCTGTACCCACCCCCAGTCCAAGTGTATGCCTCCCCCAGGCAAAGTGCCTTACCCCAATCCAAGTACTTCCCTCCCTCAACTGAAATGTCTTGCCCCAGTCTAAGTGCATACCTCCCCCAGTGCAAGCTCCGGGTTCGCAGCTCAGCGGGTGGCCCGGTCGGCCGAGGGAGTCTGGGAGTCCTGGGGTGGAGAGTGTGTCCTGGGGTGGGTGGCGTCTGAGTCGGAGGGCTCAGCGAGTCCAGGGTAGGCCTAGCGAGTCCGTGGTGGGTGGTTGGGAACGAGCGAGAGAGAGGGGGTCCTGGAGTGAGTCGGTAAGGGAATCAGCGGAGTCTCGGGCCCTGCTTCTCGGCACCAAGTGGACAGAATGATTCGGGCCCAGGAGGGGACGGTGGGTGGGGCTTGTCGCCTGTTAGTCAAAGTGCAGTATGGGCAGGCGGGCTGAGGGGAGGTGGCGGGGCTGGACGGATGCATGTCTGTCAAAGAAAGTGCAGTGCCAATAGTCCCTTCAAACTACTGAGCAATCGACACCCACCTGCAGAGTTTGTTCAATATGGAGTGCACGTTATAAGAACATAAGAATTAGGAACAGGAGTAGGCCATCTAGCCCCTCGAGCCTGCTCCGCCATTCAAAAAGATCATGGCTGATCTGGCTGTGGACTCAGCTCCACTTACCCGCCTGTTCCCCGTAACCCTTAATTCCCTTATTGGGTAAAAATCTATCTATCTGTGATTTGAATACATTCAATGAGCTAGCCTCAACTGCTTCCTTGGGCAGAGAAATCCACAGATTCACAACCCTCTGGGAGAAGAAATTCCTTCTCAACTCGGTTTTAAATTGGCTCCCCCGTATTTTGAGGCTGTGCCCCCCTAGTTCTAGTCTCCCCGACCAGTGGAAACAACCTCTCTGCCTCTATCTTGTCTATCCCTTTCATTATTTTAAATGTTTCTATAAGATCACCCCTCATCCTTCTGAACTCCAACAAGTAAAGACCCAGTCTACTCAATCTATCATCATAAGGTAACCCCCTCATCTCCGGAATCAGCCTAGTGAATCGTCTCTGTACCCCCTCCAAAGCTAGTATATCCTTCCTTCAGTAAGGTGACCAAAACTGCACGCAGTACTCCAGGTGCGGCCTCACCAATACCCTGTACAGTTGCAGCAGGACCTCCCTTCTTTTGTACTCCATCCCTCTCGCAATGAAGGCCAACATTCCATTCCCTTCCCTGATTACCTGCTGTACCTGCAAACTAACTTTTGCACCTGCAAACTAACCGCTAACCACCGATTTCCAACCCGAAAAGGACCTATTTATCCCGACTCTCTGCTTTCTGTTCGCCAGCCAATTCTCTATCCATGCTAATACATTTCCACTGACTCCGCGTACCTTTTATCTTCTGCAGTAACCTTTTGTGTGGCACCTTATCGAATGTCTTTTGGAAATCTAAATGCACCACATCGGTACACCTCTATCCACCATGTTCGTTATATCAAAGAATTCCAGTAAATTAGTTAAACATGATTTCCCCTTCATGAATCCATGTTGCGTCTGCTTGATTGCACTATTCCTATCTAGATGTCCCGCTATTTCTTCCTTAATGATAGCTTCAAGCATTTTCCCCATTACAGATGTTAAACTAACCGGCCTATAGTTACCTGACTTTTGTCTGCCCCCTTTTTTAAAACCGAGACGTTACATTAGCTGCTTTCCAATCCGCTGGTACCTCCCCAGAGTCCAGAGAATTTTGGTAGATTATAACGAATGCATCTGCTATAACTACCGCCATCTCTCTCAATATCCTGGGATGCATTTCATCAGGACCAGGGGACTTGTCTATCTTGAGTCCCATTAGCCTGTCCAGCACTACCTCCCTTGTGATAGTGATTGTCTCAAGGTCCTCCCTTCCCACATTCCCGTGACCAGCAATTTTTGACATGGTTTTTGTGTCTTCCACTGTGAAGACCGAAGCAAAATAATTGTTTAAGGTCTCGGCCATTTCCACATTTCCCATTATTAAATCCCCCTTCTCATCTTCTAAGGGACCAACATTTACTTTAGTCACTCTCTTCCATTTTATATATTGGTAAAAGCATTTACTATCTGTTTTTATGTTTTGCGCAAGTTTACTTTTGTAATCTATCTTTCCTTTCTTTATTGCTTTCTTAGTAATTTTTTGCTGTCGTTTAAAATTTTCCCAATCTTCTAGTGTCCCGCTAATCTTGGCCACCTTATACGCATTGGTTTTTAATTTGATCCTCTCCTTTATTTCCTTGGTTATCCCTTCTCTTACCACCCTTCTTTTTCACTGGAATATATTTTTGTTGAGCACTATGAAAGAGCTCTTAAAAGTCCTCCACTGTTCCTCAATTGTGCCACCGTTTAGTCTGTGTTCCCAGTCTACTTTAGCCAACTCTGCCCTCATCCCACTGTAGTCCCCTTTGTTTAAGCATAGTACGCTCGTTTGAGACACTACTTCCTCACCCTCAATCTGTATTACCAATTCAACCATACTGTGATCACTCATTCCAAGAGGATCTTTTACGAGGGGATCGTTTATTATTCCTGTCTCATTATACAGGACCAGATCTAAGATAGCTTGCTCCCTTGTAGGTTCTGTAACATACTGTTCTAAGAAATAATTCCGTATGCATTCTATGAATTCCTCGTCCAGGCTACCCCGTGCGATTTGATTTGACCAATCGATATGTAGGTTAAAATCCCCCATGATTACTGCCGTTCCTTTTTCACATGCCTCCATTATTCCCTTGATTATTGTCCGTCCCACCGTGAAGTTATTATTTGGGGGCCTATAAACTACGCCCACCAGTGACTTTTTCCCCTTACTATCTCTAATCTCCACCCTCAATGATTCAACATTTTGTTCATTAGAGCCAATACCATCTCTCACAACTGCCCTGATATCATTCTTAAGAGCTACCCCACCTCCTTTCCCTTCTTGTCTATCTTTCCAAATTGTCAGATACCCCTGTATGTTTAATTCCCAGTCTTGGCCACCCTGCAACCACGTTTCTTTAATGGCCACCAAATCATACCCATTTGTAATGATTTGTGCCGTCAACTCATTTACTTTATTTCGAATGCTGCGTGCATTTAGGTAGTGTGTTTTAAAACTAGTTTTTAAACCATGATTTTTAGTTTTGACCCCTCCTGTAGCCCCTTTATATATTCATACATATTGTCCCTTCCTATCACCTTGTGGTTTACACTTACCCCAGTGCTACTCTGCTCTGTTGCCACCTGCCTTTTGCATTCTTTCTTGGGGTCCTGTTCATCTGCGCTCTCACCCACTCTAACTAGCTGAGAGCCCTCTCCTGGGTTCCGAATACTCCTCGCATTGAGGCACCAAGCTTTCAGGCTTGCCTTTTTATTACACTTTGACCCTTTAGAATTTTGCTGTATGTTGGCCCTTTTTGTTTTTTGCCTTGGGTTTCTCTGTCCTCCACTTTTCCTCATCTCCTTTCTGTCTTTTGCTTTTGTCTCCATTTTGTTTACCTCTGTCTCCCTGCATTGGTTCCCATCCCCCTGCCATATTAGTTTAACTCCTCCCCAACAGCACTAGCAAACACTCCCCTGAGGACATTGGTTCCGGTCCTGCCCAGGTGGTGCAGACTGTCTGGTTTGTACTGGTCCCACCTCTCCCAGAACTGGTTCCAATGCTCCAGGAATTTGAATCCCTCCCTGCTACACCACTGCTCAAGCCACGTATTCATCTGAGCTATCCTGCCATTCCTACTCTGACTAGCACGTGGCACTGGGTAGCAATCCTGAGATTACTACTTTTTGAGGTCCTATTTTTTAATTTAGCTCCTAGCTTCTTAAATTCATCTCTTTGGACCACATCCCTTTTTTAACCTATGTCGTTGGTACCAATGTGCACCACGACAACTGGCTGTTCTCCCTCCCTTTTCAGAATGTCCAAGTAGGGATATACCAAATTACCCAGGTCCAGGGAGCTTCAGTGTAGATTAGCAGAGCCAAGGATTAGGAACCTTCCAACTGTCTGCAGGAATGCTGTTGAATTTAACTGTGCAGTTTACAAGAACAGATTACTTTGTCCATCCAAGGCCTCCATAACTTAGGGAGTTTGGCTTGAAGGGTTAACTGAGTGGTGGGGAAAAATTGCAGCCCTCAGTAACAGGTCTTCCTCTTCACTTTTTATTAATGGGTCAGGCTGGCAGGCCAATTATCAGCAGTGCTCTGGAGTACTACAGATTTATCAACAAGAATTGACTTTGTTCTGAACTTCCTTGCCATGTGTGTCATCTTGGAACAACCTTGACTGCGAAGAGACCGTGCCAAACCTCCCCACTAAGAGGGTAGTCCCTAGTACCAATAAGTGCATGTATACCGTAACTAGGTGGTAAGTAAATACCTGGAACCCCTTACAAGCAACACAACTCAGCATAAAATGTGGGATTGTAGGGGTTGTGGTGTCATCATTCTGCTAACATGAACAATGTGTCTCATGGGTGATTCTAAGCTTGGAAACCAGAACTTCAGCAGCAGTAGCTGACCTCTCAGTAACCCAATTATGACGGGCATCAAGCCCTGGATATGAGCCTGTGCTGTCCTAACTGCTCTCTGCGTAATGGCGTCCAACAGCTGATTGATTTGCAGAGTGTATCTAACCACCTCCCCTTGACATTCATCAGCATTACCACCGCAGAATCCCCCACCATAAACATCCTAGAGGGATCGTCATTGACCAGAAACTTAACTGGACCAGCCACATAAATACTGTGGCTACAAGAGCTGATCAGAAGCTTGGTACTCTGCAGTGAGCAACTCACCATCTGACTCCCCAAAGCCTTTCCACCATCTACAAGGCACAAGTCAGAAGTGTGGTGGAATACTCTTGTATATGCTGACTATGGATGTACTGTATGTGTCGTCACTGTGAGGTTGTATAAGATGGAGACTTGTTTATCTGATGTACTATCAATTAGGTTCACACCATGTACATACATGCTGGCACCACTAGAGGGTGCAACTGGTGGAGACCAGGGGTTTCCTGCCCTGGTGGCAGGGCCCTGTATAAAAGGCTGCACACCATGTTTGCACAGCACTCTGGAGTTTGGAATAACGGACCAAGGTCACTGCAGTTCAAGTACAACACATTGCCTTATGGAGTCATTCATAAGTATACTATAGACATAACGCTCTCCACTTTCCTGGATGAGTGCCACTCCAAAAGTACTCGAAGCTCAACACCATTCAGGACAAAGCAGCTCAATTGATTGGCACCCCATCCACCACATTAAACATTCATTCCCTCCACCACCGGTGTACCATGGCTGCAGTGCCATCTACAAGATGCACTGCAGCAACTCGCCAAGGGTTCTGCGACAGCACCTCCCAAACCCGTGACCTCTACCACCTAGAAGGACAAGGAGCAAGCGCATGGAAACACCCCCCCTCCACATTCCCCTCCGACTCGCACACCATCCTGCCTTCGAAATATATCACTGTTTCTTCTTCATCGTTGGGTCAAAATCCTGGAACTCCCTAACATGGGAGTCCCTCACACAGACTGCAGCGATCCAAGAAGGTGGCTCACCACCACCTACTTGTGGGCAGTTGGAGATGGGCAATAACTTCTGATCGTGCCAGCGATGCCCACATCCTGTGAATGATTAAAAAAAAGTGTGTGATGTGCTTCACAGTTGAATATCCTGTCACTCGCACTCGGAACTCCCAATGGCTTAGTAAATAAATGCAATGCATGGTGTGGTGCAGAAGGTTCCTGCTTTGCTGGGTTCTCTAATTTCTGTCAGGACATGATAGGAATGATATGAATGGCCTTGATGTCCTGGTCTAGGAAAGGAAGGAGGGGAAATGTTATATTTCTGCCCTGATTGGTATTCGATGATCTTGGCTGGAAAGTGATGCGGGGGGAGGACAGGATCAAGATTGGTTATGATGTTCCTGTACTCAAATAGCCTGTCTACACTCACTTTAGGTCTATGCATGAAGAATGTCCACTTGGTTAAGATACAAGAGAGTTAGCAATTCCCATGTAACTGTAGCCCAATATTAGTTAATGCCTCAGACAATAGTGAAAAAGTTTGGTGAATTTAATTTTTTTTAGAAAAAAGCATGGCCACCTGGATGAAGGATGAGGGTGGCCATAGGATCCCAGCCTTGCACGAATTTGTGTCGCACATGATGAATAGCCGCTTCGGAAAGATACCAAAGAGAACTCATGTCCACGCAGTCATATCCCAGCAGGAATCAATTACTTCGGGAGAAGAGGAGGGGGGTAATTCGCTTGCAAAGAAAAAAAAAATCTTGTTTACATGCGTGAAGATACTGCACAACAAAAGAAGAAATGTTTACGTTAGGAATGTTTTGTTGCATTCCATGTAGGGGCACCGATCTACCAGCCCTTACATTTGGTGGCCACTTGCATGCAAGATGATGATCTGGTGTTTTGCTTCAGGATCACATGCTTTTATATATAAACTGTGCCAGTATTTCCCACCACTTCTCTTACTTTTCTTGGTCTCTTATGGGAACATAGAGAGCAAAAAAACCCTTCAGCAGCAGGCTATCACAAGTTGCATAGTAGTAGAATTTCCCTAATAAAGCTAGGGGGATTTACTGTTTTAATAGAGGTCTTTCACTAAGCTGTGGATGCTAAGATAGCTATAAGAACATAAGAAACAGGACCAGGAGTAGGCCATTTGGCCCCTCGAGCCTGCTCCGCCATTCAAGAAGATCATGGCTGATCTGATCATGGACTCAGCTCCACTTTCCTGCCTGATCCTCATGACCCTTTACTTCCTTAACGCTCAAAAATCTGTCTGTCTCTGCCTTAAATATATTTAATGACCCAGCCTCCACAGCTCTCTGGGGCAGAGAATTCCATAGATTTACAACCCTCAAGATAAAAAATTCTTCCTCAATACAGTTTTGAATTGGTGACTCCTAGTTCTAGATTCCCCTATGAGTGGAAATGTCCTCTCTGCATTGATCTTGTTGAGCCCCCTCATTATCTTATATGTTTCTGTTATGTATGTAACTATGTACTACTTGCCACCAGGGCCAGTATAAAAGGTTGGTTGCCATGTTGTTTAGGCACCCTGCAGTTATAATAAAGAAGATTAGAGTCACACTAAGTTTAGCTCACAGTACTCAGCCTCGTGGAGTTCTTCTATACAAACAATTGGCGACGAGTAACAGAATACAAACCTTCACGCAACCATGGCTGCTGTTGGAATATGAAAGATTCGTAGAGGGTGATGATTGGGAAGCCTTTGTCGAGCGTCTCGACCAGTACTTCGTGGCCAATGAGCTGGAAGGAGTCACTAACACGGTCACGCGCAGGGCAGTTCTCCTCACCGGCTGTGGGCCTAAAATATACGGCCTCATCAAGAATCTGCTCGCACCAACGGAGAAGGAATATACAGAGTTGTGCACGCTGGTTCGGGAACACCTCAAGCCGAAGGAGAGTATCCTCATGGCCAGGTATCGTTTTTACACACACCATCGCTCTGGGGGCCAGGACATAGTGGATTATGTCACCGACCTGAGACGCCTCACGGGACCTTGTAATTTTGGAGCTGCGTTGGGGCAAATGCTGCGGGGCTTTTTCATGCTTGGCATCAGCCACGAGGTCATTCTTCGAAAGCTGCTGGCTGCCGAAACCCTAGAACTGAGCAGGGCCATCGCGATCGCCCAGGCATACATGGCCACAGACGATAACACCAAACAGATATCTTCTCAACATTGAAGCTCACCGGCAAGTACTGTGCATAAAATGACGTCACAAGCAGGCCGTACTGCATATGGCAGAGCCTATACGTCTGCGGCTGCAAGACCTGTGATGACTCAGAGTCCGCCATCGGGGGTGAATGTGAATCCATTAGCACCATGTTGGCGCTGCGGGAGTAATCGGGCCCATCAATGTCGATTTAAGCATTACGTGTGCAAAGGCTGTGCAACAATGGGGCACCTCTAGCGAATGTGTAAACGTGCTGCGACACACCACGTGGCAGAGGATCGATCCAGCGCAGATCACGCAGCACAGGCAACTTAACCCGAAAGAAGAAGTGTATTGGGTACATACCTTCACCACCAAGAGCCCTGCTATAATGCTGAAAGTCAAATTAAATGGAGTTCCAGTATCCATGGAGTTGGACATGGGTGCGAGTCAGTCAATAATGAGCCAGAAAGCTTTTGAGAAACTATGGGGCAATAAGGCACAAAAGCCCAAACTGAGCCCGATTAATGCAAAGCTGCGTACCTACACCAAAGAGCTCATATTAGTCATTGGAAGTGCGGCAGTGAAGGTATCGTATGATGGAGCTCTGCATGACCTATCATTGTGGATTGTTCCAGGCAATGACCCAACACTGTTCGGCAGAAGCTGGCTAGAAAAGATTAGATGGAACTGGAACGACATCAAAGCACTATCTTCAGTGGATGACACCTTGTGTGCTCAAGTGCTGAGCAAGTTTCCCTCGCTATTCGAACCAGGCATCTGCAACTTCACAGGCGCCAAGGTACAGATCCATCTAGGCCCCGATGCACGACCCATCCATCACAAGGCTCGGGCGGTTCCGTACGTGATGAGGGAGAAAGTCGAGATCGAACTGGACAGACTCCAACTCAAAGGAATCATATTGCCAGTCGAGAAGCGATGGCACCATCAGAATCTGCGGAGACTACAAGGTACCGATTAACCGAGTCTCACTACAGGGACCATTACCCACTGCCCAAGGCGGGTGACCGGTTCGCAACGTTAGCGGGGTGGGGGGGGAAGTCATTCACCAAGTTAGACCTACCCTCCGCCTACATGACACAGGAGCTTGCTGAATCTTCGAGAAGACTGATGTGCATCAACACACACAAAGGACTGTTTATATATCACAGGTGTCCTTTCAGGATTTGCTCATCTGCAGCTATTTTCCAGAGAAACATGGAGAGTTTGCTGAAATCTGTTCCGCGCACCGTTGTGTTTCAAGACAACATCCTGATCACTGGTCGTGACACCACCGAACACCTACACAACCTGGAAGAGGTTCTAAGCTGCCTCGACAGAGTGGGACTTAGGCTAAAATGCTCCAAGTGTGTTTTCCTGGCACCAGAAGTTGAATTTTTGGGGAGAAAGATTGCAGCAGACGGCATCGGGCCCACGGACTCAAAGACAGAGGCCATCAAGAATGCACCCAGACCACAGAATGTGACGGAGCTGCGTTCGTTCCTGGGACTCCTCAACTATTTTGGTAACTTTCTACCCAATTGAGCACGTTGTTAGAGCCTTTGCACATGTTGCTACGTAAGGGTGATGACTGGGTTTGGGGCAAATCTCAAGACACAGCCTTTGGGAATGCCAGGAACCTGTTATGTTCAAATAAATTACTTGTACACTATGACCCATGTAAACGTTTAGTGCTAGCTGGTGATGCCTCATCGCACGGCTGTGTGTTACAGCAAACCGATGTATCGGGCAACCTCCAACCGGTTGCATACGCGTCTAGAAGTCTGTCTAAGGCTGAGAGAGCCTATAGTATGGTCGAGAAAGAGGCGTTAACATGTGTATATGGGGTTAAGAAAATGCACCAATACCTATTTGGACTTCGGTTTGAGCTTGAAACTGACCACAAGCCTCTCATTTCGCTATTTTCTGAGAGCAAAGGTATAAATACCAATGCTTCGTCCCGCATCCAAAGATGGGCACTAACATTATCCGCTTATGACTATGATATCCGCCACAGACCAGGAACTGAAAACTGTGCCAATGCTCTCAGCCGGCTACAATTACCCACCACCGGGGTTGAAATGGTGCAGCCCACAGACTTGCTACTGGTCATGGATGCTTTTGAGAGTGAGGGGTCACCCATCACGGCTCGCCAGATCAGGACCTGGACCAGCCAGGATCCTGTGCTATCATTAGTAAAGAGTTGTGTCCTAAATGGGAACTGGTCGCAAAGATGAAATGTCCATCCAGTCGGATTGTCTCTTATGGGGTAACCGTGTGGTTTTGCCAAAAAAAGGCAGGGAAACGTTCATATGCGACCTACACAGTACCCACCCAGGCATTGTCATGATGAAGGCAATTGCCAGGTCGCTGGTTTGGTGGCCTGGCATTGACTCAGACTTGGAGTCATGCATGCATCAGTGCAACACTTGCTCGCAACTGAGCAATGCACCAAGGGAGGCTCCACTGAGTCGGTGGTCATGGCCCTCCAAACCATGGTCCAGGATCCACGTAGATTTTGCCGGCCCCTTTCTAGGAAAGATGTTTTTAGTAGTAGTTAACACTGTGGTGTATGTAGCACTCAAATCACTGACTCCACACGGTCTGGTGTAACTCTTAACTGCTGTGACCTTCGTCCTTTATTGTTCAGCTCCAAAGTGCCTCTCAGGTGTGGTGGTCAGCCTTTTATAGTGCCTGTTCTAGGTACTTCCAGGTTTCCCACCACAGCGCCCTCTGTGGTGTGGCATAGTGCTTACATTACATTTAAGATACCAGGACGATACACACATCATTACATAACATCACCTCCCCCCCCCCCCACCAGGACGCAGGACAACGATACACACATCATTACATAACATCACACTTGTCCAACGGAAGGCAGATAGGCATGGACAGTGCGTTAGTATGGTACATATTATCTGGTACATTAACTAGTTATTGACTGGTAACGGATCCTTGATTTCCTTGTTAGCCCTTATCATTAATTGTACTTCATCCATTATTTTACACAAATACAGTGGCCATTCAGCATTAAAAAATTAATTCTTATTATAAATTTGCCATCTCACATTAACATAGCTCATTTTAGACTCGCTCTGCCTTACAGAAGTCCTTTGTGGGGATCACCTCTTAGTAAGGCCCTTTTAAGACTCCTGGTTGCATTTCCTTTTTAAGGCGCCATCTTTGATGCAGGAGGATTCCAGAAGGCTTCTCCTTGGGCGCCGCCATCTTTGATGCTCTGGACCGAGGCCGTCGCCATCCTGCTTTCCGTCGCTCCGGATGCCCTCCGCCGTCGCAGCCTCCGCTCCCCTCTGCCTTGCCGCCTCCCCCGCGGCCTCTGTAGTGGCCGCCCATGCGGCCGCCGTGGCCGCCGACCTCCAGCTGCTGCTGCCGCCCAACGCGAACAGCTCCTCGTCGGGGGCCGCCCAACGGCAACTTCCTCGCCGGGGCCCGCCCGACAGCAGCTTCCTCGGCGGGGCTCTTCCGATCCGCCGGCCATCCTGGATCCCTCACACCCCGCCGGCTCACCCCCCCACTAAGCCCCTCTCTGCAGGGCTGCTTGCCTGTGGGGGCTAAGGCTGCAGGGTCTCTGTGTGAGGTCCGGGGCTGGGTCTTGCCTGTGGGTGGATTGAGGCTGCAGCTCCAGCTCGGTCGGCGCTGCTCTCTGGGGACCCGGGGCACGGCAGCACCCCGGGGAGCAGCAGCCTGTGGAGTGGTGAAGTCTTCCCAGCTCCCACGGACCGTCCCCATCCACCTCCGGCCGAGGAGTGTCGGCCCATCGCCTGCAACGACCCACAAAGGTAACCCGTGCATCTCGTCCCCGTGGGATACCTGCACCATCGCTCTGCCAAGAACAGGTATTAGTTCCCTGGTGTAGGTACGCAGCTTCGCCGTGACCGGGACCAGCTTGGGTCGTGCAGCTGGGTTAATCCACAGTTTATCAAAAGTTCCCCGACTCATCAACGACGGACCCGACCCCGTGTCCACTTCCATACTCACTGGGACTCCCTTGATTTTTACTTCCCTTATCACTGGGGGTGAATCGTCGGTGCACGTATACAGTCCCAACACCTCATCTTCTGCCTGCTCCTCGCTGGATGGTGGATCATCCCCCATCTCCTCAGCCACATGGTGAGTCCGATTTATTTTACACATACGCTGAAGGTGGCCTTTAACGTGGCAGGTATTGCACATGTACTCCGCAAACCTGCACCGGTGAGCCCCATGGCTTCCTCCACAACGCCAGCATGGTGCTGCTTGATTGGCCCCCCCTCAGCGGACTCTGAGTTCCAGGACCCCAAGGTCCGTGCTCTCTGCCCCGGGCAGAGCCACGTTCTGCAGTTTTGTCCATGGTGGGCGCTATCCTGTGGACAGTGCCTGCCGGGTTCGAGACTGTGTGGATCATTTGTTTGGTGCTGCCAGTCGAGGTCATATGTGCCCGGCTGATAGTGATGGCCTTTGTCAGGGTGACTGTGGGTTCCGTGCCAACAGCTTGTGAAGGAGACCCTCGTGGCCAATCCCCATAACGAAAACGTCCCGTAACGCCTCGTCAAGGTGTGCACCAAAATCACATGGCGCCGCGAGTCTCCTGAGGTCCGCAGCATATTTGGTGATATCCTGGCCCTCGGGTCTGCAGTGATGGTAAAATTTGTATCTGGCCGTGAGGATGCTCTCCTTCGGTTTCAACTGGTTACGAATGAGTTCAGTCAGCTCCTCGTATGACTTGTCTCTGGCGCTCCTGGGTGCCAGCAAATCCCTGACGAGACAGTAAACCTCGTCTCCACAACTGAAGAGCAATATCGCCTTACGCTTATCTCTCATTGCGTTCGTGTCCTCCGTCAGGTCGTTTGCTGTGAAGTAGTACTCGAGCCTTTCCGTAAAGGCCTCCCAATCATTGCCCACGGTAAAATCCTTTAGCGAGCCCAGAGTAGCCATGGTTGCGTGGAGTTCGTCCGCTTCCTCGT
Organism: Pristiophorus japonicus; assembly: GCF_044704955.1. NCBI lineage: Eukaryota > Metazoa > Chordata > Chondrichthyes > Pristiophoridae > Pristiophorus > Pristiophorus japonicus. Next base: position 103,575,560 of record NC_091977.1, read on the forward strand.
TGCCAATGTGGTGTATGTAGCACACAAATCACTGACTCCACACGGTCTGGTGTAAATCTAACTGCTGTGACCTTCATCCTTTATTGTTCAGCTCCAGCGTGCCTCTCAGGTGTGGTGTGGCATTGTGCTTACATTACATTTAAGGTACCAGGACGATATACACATCATTACATAACAGACACTTACTCCAAATGGATTGAATACATAATGATGTCATCCAGCATGTCCACAGCCACCATTGAAAGCCTTCGGGCCATGATCGCCACCCATGGCTTGCCTGGCATCCTTGTCAGCGACAATGGACCGTGTTTCATCAGCTCGGAATTTAATGAGTTGATGACCCGCAATGGCATCAAGCATGTCAGGTCTGCTCTGTTTAAGCCTGCGTCTAATGGTTAAGCGGAGGGGGCAGTCCAAACAATCAAGCAGAGCATGAAACGCGTGACGGACGGCTCCCTGCAGACCCGCTTGTCTCACATTCTGCTCAGTTACCAGATGCAACCCCACTCGCTCACTGGGGTTCCCCCGGCAGAATTGTTAATGAAGAGAACCCTCAAAATCAGGCTCTCCCTAGTCCACCCAATGATCATGTGGAAACCCGGTGACACCGACAGAACATGTACAACGATCACGCGGCTGTTTCACGTGACATTGATGTTAACGACCCTGTGTTTGTCCTAAATTACGGTCATGGTCCCAAGTGGGTTGCTGGCACTGTTTTGGCCAAGGAAGGGAATAGGCTGTTTATAATCAAACTGTTAAATGACCAAACGTGCAGAAAGCATTTAGATCAGACCAAATTGCGATTTACTGACAACCAGGAATGACTTGAAGAGGACATCACCATCGACGGTCCACCAACACACACCTAACCAGCAATCGACCTCGCTGTCAATCACGAGGATGAACCCACCGTTCCTGTCAGTCCGGTCAGACCAGCCGCGGTGCAGTGCAGCAATGGTCCGGCCAACTCACACACACCAGGGTTTGAACTTAGACAATCAACCAGAGAGCAAAGGGCTCCGGATCACCTCAACTTGTAAATAACTTGTACCGAAGACTTTGGGGAGGGGGCGGGGGGGCGGGAAGAGTGATGTTATGTATGGAACTATGTAATACTTGCCACCAGAGGGCGCGACTGTTGGAGTCCTAATGGTCACCTGCACACACGTGCAGGGCCAGCATAAAAGGTTGGCTGCCATGTTGTTTAGGCACTCTGGAGATGTAATAAAGAAGACTAAGGTCACACTAAGTTTAGCTCACAGTACTCAGTCTCGTGGAGTTCTTCTATACATAACAGTTTCGATAAGATCACCTCTCATTCTTCTGAACTCCAATGAGTATAGGCATATCCTACTCAACCTATCTTCATAAGTCAACCCCCTCATCTCCGGAATGAACTGCCTCCAATGCAAGTATATCCTTTCTTTAGAAGCATCCATAATGCGAGCAAACATTGACAAATCCTACTGCCAGGCTGTGAGCGGACAGAAAAATAAAGAACAGACAAAGAAGAAAATAAAAGATAAAATAATTAAAGGAGTGGGATGACGACATTAATGTCAGTTGGACATCCCCTGCAGCCCATGTGTGTGATGGATACAGCAATTGTATTTTAACCACTAATGCACTTGCTCAAGCCTGGTGCCTGAAAATCTGCACCTAGGATTTGTTCAATGTTGACAGCTCTGATGATTGTATATTCCCAGGGTAGAGAAACACATTTAAATAAAGGGCCATGTTTAAGTGACACTGAGAAAATTTCCTCCACTGCCGTATTAGAAATGGAAATCCAAGATCAAATAATTTCAGATTTTTATTTCCACAAAAATGAGATTGCATGTCACTTAGTTACTCCTAATGTTTCTTCGCACATGGTGCTTATCACTCACCTAAATGCGATCCCCAGATTTAATTACAATCAAAAGCTTTCCAGACTGTCACAGAAGAACTCTGGCAATTTCAGTCAGAGTGATTTCCTTTTATATGCTAGAGTTTTCTATTGCACCCATGACCTTTCAAAACAGCATAATATTACCACATTATGTTGTTTGTTAATGGTCCCAACTCTGGAACAATTATATCTATTGACACTTTGTGCTTAATAACTAGAAGTATCTGATGTAATACAAGTACTATACCATAGTAAGGCTCACATTAACTCTACTGTGCCATGGTGAATTATAAGTATGTGAGTTATGTACAGCTTGCATGCTTAAAATCTACCTACTGGGCAGTGGCTAATGAATTTCAATGAAAGATCCTGAATCAAAGTCAAATTTGACAAAATGTCTAAAACTTTGCTCTTTCATCAGTCACTAGGGATGTTGTGGGAGTCACGTCTGCTTAAGTGATATGCATGCTCTGACCTCTCATAGATTTCAATCTTAGTCGCATAGCCCTTGCAGCTGTTCCATTTATTTGGCTCACCAACCTGTACTTTAAATAGCTCATCTGGTCGGGCTACATCCACTTGTAACTTCACTAACTCTGCTACCGTGAAAGAGAGAAATTCAGCCACAATGTTGGAACAGTCAACTTTCGATACTGATGTCGAAACAATGACCCGATTTGTTATGGAACAGGGAAGGAAAGCAAAAGGAACGGGGGAATTCACTCAGCTCCTGAATTCTCTGCTAACTGCAATCAAGGCCATCTCCTGTGCTGTGAGAAAAGCGGGCCTTGCCCATTTGTGAGTCCATGGCCTTTGGTTAGCTAGTGTTCCACAAATAGTGTGTGTTGCAAAGTAAGCAATTGTATGCAATTTGTTTTATGCAAGATTGGAGAGTGGATTTTGCTTTACACATCGAAAATAATTATTTTAACGGCTTTCTAGCATTTTCTCGATTATTCGCCACACTAGAGATTATTTGAAGATCTCTTTAAAGTTATTTTTAAATAAACTCCTTGACTATGAATTTCTAATGGATAATATGTATGTTTCTGAAAGCTGTGGTCCTATTATATAAAATAGAAACTTTGAATGTGGGCTTATTGGATATATAAAGTCCAACCCACCCTTACAAAGCCCAACACATCATTATCATATCATAAGCAGTCCCTCGAAATCGAGGAAGACTTGCTTCCACTCAAAGTGAGTTCTCAGGTGACTGTACAGTTGAATATGGGAATTACAGTCTCTGTCACAGGTGGGACAGGTTGAAGGAAAGGGTGGCTGGAGAGTCTGATTTGCCGCATGCTCCTTCCACTGCCTGCGCTTGTTTTCTGCATGCTCTCAGCGACGAGACTCGAGGTGCTCAGCGCCCTCCCGGATGCTCTTCTTCCTCTTAGGGCGGTCTTTGGCCAGGGACTCCCAGGTGTCGGTGGGGATGTTGCATTTTATCAAGGAGGCTTTGAGGGTGTCCTTGAAATGTTTCCTCTGCCCACCTGGGGATCGCCTGTCGTGTAGGAGTTCCGAGTAGAGCACTTGCTTTGGGAGTCCTGTGTTGGGGGTGCGGACAATGTGTCCCATCCAACGGAGCAGATCGAGTGTGGTCAGTGCTTCGATGCCGGGGATGTCAAGAACACTGACGTTGGTGCGTCTATCCTCCCAGGGGATTTGCAGGATCTTGTGGAGTATTTTTCCAGCGATTTGAGGTGTCTACTGTATATGGTTCACGTCTCTGAGCCATACAGGAGGGCGGGTATCATTACAGCCCTGTAGACCATAAGCTTGGTGCCAGATTTGAGGGCCTGATCTTCGAACACTCTCTTCCTCAGGCGACCAAAGGCTACGCTGGCATACTGGAGATAGTGTTGGACCTCGTCATCGATGTCTGCCCTTGCTGATAGTAGGCTCCTGAGGTATGGAAAGTGGTCCACATTGTCCAAGGCTGCGCCGTGGATTTTGATGACTGGGGGGGCAGTGCTGTGTGGCGGGGTCAGGTTGGCGGAGGACCTTTGTCTTACGGATATTTAGTGTAAGTCCCATGCTTTCGCACACCTCGGTGAAGATGTTGACAATGGCTTGGAGCTCAGCCTCTGAATGTGTGCAGATGCAAGCGTCGTCGGCGTACTGTAGTTCAATGACAGAGGATGGGACGGTCTTGGATCTAGCCTGGAGGCGACGAAGTTTGAATAGGTTCCCACTGGTTCTATAGTTTAATTCCATTTCAGCGGGGAGCTTGTTGAGCGTAAGATGGAGCACTGCAGCGAGGAAGATCGAGAAAAGGGTTGGCGTGATGACGCCCAACACATAAGATCAGACGTGGCCACCTTGGCTGATTTGCCCCCTCCCTTCCTAAGGTTTTGCTGAGGCCAATTAACTTGATATTGCAGCACAGTGAACTTTAATGTTTGTCTTTTAATTGTTTCTCGACACTACAAAGTAACAGTGAGCCACATCAGCAATTTTAGTCTTTGTTCAGACAGGGATTAATTGTAAACCTGAAGGTTGGAAAGATTGTGTAATTTTAGGTTCTTAAGAACCTTGCAATTAGAATTGATATGCAAACTTTATCACTTTGACAGAATGTTTATAAATACGCTGTATATTTAAACATTTAGAACTGTAATAAAAAAACAGAGACAGTTTCTAATATTCTTTTGGTAAGTAATTAGGTCATATTGACAATGCATTTTATTTCATTTTATCAAGTAGGCGGTTTGAGGGTGTGTTACTTGTGTTAGTTGTGCAGCAGAGCCACATTTAGATGATCTTTCAACTTCTGAACAGAAGTTATTAATTAAAAGTAGCCCTGGTTGTATTATTATCTCACTTATGTGTATTAAATGTTGTACTATGTGTTTATGCAATTACAAACAATGATCACATTGTGTTATTGGCTGCATATATGCTGTACAAATGTGCTAATCTCTTTTCACCATCGCAAACGTTCTGTCCTGACTGTTCTCCCACATACCTTCCATTCTTTCCTTAAATAATAAATGTAAGGAGCTCCTGCACGTTTTACTTTCCAAATTTGAGGCCATCTTTTGGACTGGATCTGCCTCATCTGACCTCTTCCACCCAACTTTACTTTTGCTCTGCTCTGCAGCTTTTCCCTCAAGCCTTCAACAAACTCTTTGGACGTGAGTTCCCCTACCTCGGCGGGTTGGTGGCGGGGCCCGGCTTCATTGCTGGATCCAGTCCAATGTCCAAAATGATTTTCCCCTGATTGGGCTTCTTAAGCCCACACAGCGCGTTTGCCAGCCAATTGAAGGAAGCGGATCTGATGACATCTTTTGATGACGCGTCATCAGCCGGTTTCCTTAAAGGGACCATGCGCAAGTTTAGTTTGACCGTTCTGCTGTCAGTGTTCTACAGCATTTAGTGCTGCAAACACTGACATGCACTGCACCCAGGCTCTCCCATGAGTCCCTCCATTTGCTTATGGAGGGAGTCACAGCATGCAGGGAGGTTCTCTCCCCTTCCACTGTTCTCTCCCCTCCCCAGGAGACCACGCTGCCTGGTTGCACATTTCGCAGGAGGACACAAGCAGAGATGTTGGCAGGAGGACCAGGCTGCAGTGACGCATACTTTTCAATTATCTCAGTAGATTATGAAACATCACATCCCCATCAATCTGCCTTCCCTATCCTACTCCTGCACATCCTTACTCACACTAACTTACCTTGTACCTCCACTATCCCTCTCTATCTACATTCACTTCCCCATCTCACTAGCCACCCCTCACACTCACCCTCATCTTAGTCCAATCATACCAACTAATAACACACAAGGGTAGCACTTGGGTGTTTTATGCAATGTTCATGTAAAGTGATATGTTTATAATAAAGGATGAAACTGAGTACTGTGTACAATGAGCAAGTGTGAACTTAGCTCCTTTAATAAGACTCCAGAGTGCAGGTACCTCGTGGGTGGTACCTTGGGACTCCAACAAGTGGGCCCTCTGGTGGTAGTGTAATACAGGTTACAAGGGGTTAAATACATAACATCACTCCCCGTTAAGTCAACAGTACACTTATTTACAAGGTGAGACGATCTGGGGCTTTTCGCTCCCTTGTCGATTGTCTCGGTACAAATGCGGATGAGGGTGAGTTGGTTGGTTCTTCACTGGGCTGCTGGGCAGCCGGCCTTGCCGGGCTGCTGGGGATGGTGAGTTCAGCTTTGTGGTCAACTATGATGTCAGTTGCCACTTGTGTGTGTGTTGGAGGGTCAAAGTTGGTGGTGTCTTCTTTGGGTTGTTCATAGCAGTTGGTGAACTGCAATTTGATTTGGTCCAAATGTTTTCTGAACGTTAGTCCATTGGCCAATTTGACCTGAAACACCCTACTCCCCTCTTTGGCTATGACCATGCCAGCGAGCCATTTGGGACCATGGCCATAATTGAATAAAACACAGGATCATTGATCTCAATATCACGTGACAAATTTGCGCGGTCATGGTACACACTTTGTTGATGCCGCCTGCCCTCCACGTGATCATGGAGATCAGGGTGGACAAGAGAGAGCCTTGTTTTGAGCGCCCTTTTCATGAGCAGCTCAGCTGGGGGAACTCCGGTGAATGAGTGGGGTCTGGTGCGGTAGCTGAGCAGCACTCGGGATAGTCGGGTCTGCAGGGAGCCTTCCGACACGCGTTTCAGGCTTTGCTTGATGGTCTGAACTGCCCGTTCTGCCTGGCCATTGGATGTTGGCTTGAACAGGGAAGATGTGACGTGCTTGATCCCATTGCGGGTCATGAATTCCTTGAATTCAGCACTGGTGAAACATGACCCATTGTCACTGACTAGGACATCAGGCAGGCCGTGCGTGACAAACATGATTTGTAGGCTTTCAATAGTGGCTGTGTAAGTGCTTACAGACATTATTGCACATTCAATCCATTTTGAGTAAGCGTCCACGACAACCAAAAACATTTTGCCTAGAAATAGGCCCGCATAGTCCACGTAGATCCTCGACCACGGTTTGGAGGGCCACGACCACAAACTTCGCAGTGCCTCTCTGGGTGCATTGCTCAGCTGAGAGCAAGTGTTGCACTGGCGCACGCATGACTCTAAATCTGAGTTGATGCCGGACTACCATACATGGGATCTGGCTATGGCTTTCATCATTACAATGCCTGAGTGGGTGCTGTGTAGTTCACAAATGAACGTAACTCTACCTTTCTTGGGCAAGACCACGCGATTGCCCCACAACAGACAGTCCGCCTGCAGGGACATTTCATCTTTGCACCTGTGGAACTGCTTAATCACCTCCTGCATCTCCGCTGGGATGCTGGACCAGCTCCCATGGAGGACACAGTTTTTTTACCAAGGACAGTAAAGAATCCTGGCTGGTCCAGGTCCTGATCTGGCGCCGTAATGGGGAACTTTTCATTTTCGAATGCATCCATTACCATGAGCAAGTCCGCTGGCTGTGCCATTTCCTGAGAGCATCTGCGCAGTTCTCTGTGCTCGGTCTGTGGCGGGTTACATAGTTGTATGCCGACAGCGTGAGTGCCCATCTTTGGAATCGGGCAGAGGGATTGGTCTTAATCCCTTTGCTCTCAGAGAACAGCGATGTGAACGGCTTGTGGTCAGTTTCAAGCTCAAACTTGAGGCCAAATAAATACTGATGCATTTTCTTTACCCCGTAAACGCACACCAGAGCCTCTTTTTCAATCATGCTGTAGGCCCTTTCGGCCTTGGACAAACTCCTGGACGCATAAGCGACCGGTTGCAAAATCCTCAATTCATTAGCCTGTTGTAACACACACGCGACCCCATATGACGACGCATCGCAATCTAGCACTAATCTTTTACAAGGGTCATATAGGACAAGCAAGTTGTTTGAACACAACAGATTTCTGGCTTTCTTAAAGGCAGCCTCTTGTGAATTCCCCCATACCCAGTCGTCTCCCTTGCGCAGTAGAGCATGTAGGGGTTCTAGCAGGGTGCTTAACCCAGGTAGGAAATTACCGAAATAGTTAAGGAGTCCCAGGAACGACCGCAGCTCCGTCACATTCTGTGGTCTCGGCGCGTTCTTGATGGCCTCCATCTTGGCGTCGGTGGGTCTGATGCTGTATGCTGTGATTCTTCTTCCCAAGAACTCGAGCACCTGCGCAAGGAAAACACACTTCGGGCGTTTCAACCTGAGCCCCATGTGATCCAATCGACTAAGAACCTCTTCCAGATTCTTCAAGTGCTTAATGGTGTCCCGACCTGTAACCAGTATGTCGTCCTGGAAAACCACGGTGCGAGGAACCGACTTTAGCAGGCTCTCCGTGTTCTGTTGAAAGATTGCTGCGGCCGACCAAATCCTGAACGGGCATCTGTTATAGATGAACAGATCTTTGTGCGTGTTGATGCAGGTGAGGCCTTTCGAAGACTCCTTCAGCTCCTGCGTCATGTAGGCCGAGGTCAGGTCCAGCTTGGTGAACGTCTTCCCTCCAGCCAGGGTCGCAAATAGGTCATCTGCCTTGGGTAGCGGGTACTGGTCCTGCAGTGAAAAATGGTTAATCGTTACTTTATAGTCCCCATAAATTCTGACTGTGCCGTCCTCTTTAAGTACCGGGACAATCGGACTAGCCCACTTGTTGAATTCCACCGGCACGATGATGCCTTCTCGCTGCAGCCTGTCCAGCTCAATTTCCACTTTCTCATGCATCAAATATGGTACCGCCCTTGCCTTGTGGTGGATGGGTCGCATACCGGGAACCAAATGGATCTGCACTTTCGCCCCCAAGAAGCTTCCAATGCCTGGCTCGAACAACGATGAAAACCTGCTCAGAACCTGGGCACATGAGACGTCGTCGACGGATGAAAGTCCTCGGATGTCATCCCAGTTCCAGCGGATTTTTCCCAGCCAGCTTCTGCCAAACAATGTGGGGCCATCCCCGGCACAATCCACAGCGGGAGTTCATGTACTGCTCCATCATAGGAGACTTTGACTTCTGCACTGCCAATTACAGGGATTAGTTCCTTGGTGTAAGTCCTTAGTTTGGTGTGAATGGGGCTGAGCTTGGGCCTGTGTGCTTTTTTGCCCCACAGACTGTCGAAGGCCTTTTTACTCATTATGGACTGACTCGCACCCGTGTCCAGTTCCATAAATACTGGAATTCCGTTCAGTTCAACTTTCAAACATTATTGGTGGACATTTCGTGGTGAATGTGTGTACCCCGTACATTTCTGCCTCCTCGGTACGAGTCTCCAATTCAGCCTGATCCACAGTGGGTCGATTTTCCTCTCCAACATGGTGGTTTGCAGGGTTTGCAGGGTTTGCAGCTCGCCTGCACATTCGCTGGAGGTGTCCCATTGTTCTGCAACCGTTGCACGCATAGTGCTTGAAGCGGCATTGATGGGGCCGATGATCACCTCTCCAGCGCCAACAAGATGTTAACTGCCTCGCATTAACGATTAATGGCGGACTCTGGGTCATCTGAGGTCGGGCAGCAGCAGCCGGCGTGTATGTTCTGCCATGTATATTCCTGCTCGAAAACAACATTATTTTGTGCACAGTACTGGCCGAAACTTCTTTACTCTGCAAAATCTGCTTGGTGTTGTTACTGGTGGACATAAATGCCTGGGCTATCGTTATGGCTTTACTTAGATTCGGAGTTTCAACAGTCAACAGTTTGCAAAGGATTACCTCATGGCCAGTGCCCAGTACAAAAAAGTCTCTGAGCATTTGTTCTCGGAATCCCTCAAATTCGCAATGTCCTGCGAGGTGTCTTAGTTCGGTGGTTGTTCGTTACCTCGTCGCCAATTGATACGTTTATAATAAAGGATGAAACTGAGTACTGTGTACAATGAGCAAGTGTGACCTTAGCTTCATTAATAAGACTCCAGAGTGCAGGTACCTCGTGGGTGACCTGCTTATATACTGTGCTCCCAAGGGATGCTGGGATCCCTTGGGACTCCAACAGGTAGGCCTTCTGGTGGTGGTGTAATGCAGGTTACAAGGGGTTAAATATATAACATAAAGATTCTGTTAATGTGGTGTCAAACTTTGAAATCTTTATTTTCAACACTTTGCGTTCTTTGCCAGAGCTGTGTGCACTTTTGGAAGTGGCTCAGTGAGTTGCAGTGAATGGTGAGACATAACACTACCCTGCACAATGGTGATGAATATGAAAGGAATGGCTTGAGCATTGTAGGGATGCTTTATGGTATGTGGGGTGGTACCAGCATGGCGTATCATGTGGCAGCCAGGGTGTACAATGTCAAGTGAAGTAAATCTGACCATGGTAAGGCCATCCCTGGTGCCCCGGGCAGCAATGTGGTTGGGTGCTGATGCCCTGTGTCCTGTGCCGCATCAGTTGATTGCGGAGAAGGTTGGTGTTGTTGCTGGTGCTGCCGGTGTGCCTGGTGCTGCTGGTGTTAGAGCTGATCGTGGTGGGATTCGGAGGATCAAGGTGAGAAAGTTTCAAGGGCACCGATGCTGATATAATCAATGGCAGGTGAACTTGCGATGAAAGAAGCGATCTGTCAATGGTAAGATAGGTTGTTCCAATGAGGTGAAACTGGATAGAGTGTTTACTCCAAACAGTTGCAACCTGCATTAAGCTAAATCTGTCTTCCAAATGCAGTAAGCAACAGCTTCTGAGCTTGGAAAGTGAACAGCTGTGAGATGGGAGCTTTTATAGAACATTTACAGCTGTCAAGCAATGAGATGATTTCATGGTCATACAACTCTCAATCTGCTTACCTGACGTGATCCCCGAGCAGTGTAGACCCTATGGGAAACTTCGTGAAATGTAAAGGTGAGCTCAAAATCCTTCTTAATGGTCTGTTAACAGGGTCACAATGACCTGAATTGCCCCCCCCATCCAACCCCCCACCCCCATCGCTGTGTGTCAGGTCTACTCAGCGCTAACAGACCCGACATTTGAGAAAGATGCGTGGGGCTGACAGCGAGGTCCCAATCCACTGTCAAAAAAAAATTCCTACCCGACCCGCCACTGAACCCGCTGACACACCACCCCTCCCCCCGAAAAATTCTCCCCTTTGTTTCTATGAAGACCAAAGTTTACTTCCTCATCAACCACCTCCCAACTCAAATCATGAATGCCCATCCTCACTTCTTCCCAACATCATCAACCAGTCTCTATGTTTGGCATTTGTACCCCTTGAAACCCTCTGCCATTAACCCCTGCTCAAAAATTCTATCCTTAACTCCTTCACTCTCTCTGACTACCATTCTGTTTCCAATCTCCTCTCTAAAATCTTGCAATGCCTCATTGCTATTTAACCACACACTAATTTCTCCCACCAAGATGTCCAATCTCGTTTCCACTTCCACACCCTACTGAAAGTCTGCCTACACCCCGATCTCTTCCTCCCCATTGCTAAAACCTAATCTATGCTTTCATCAACTCTTTCGTCATCTTGAGGACCAACTTCGCCAATGCTCTCCATCATCTCCACATTCACAAATTCTAGTTTATTCTGAACATAAGAACGTAAGAACATAAAAAATAGGAGCAGGTGTAGGTCATGCGGCCCTTCGAGCCTGCTCCGCCATTCAATAAGATTGTGGCTGATCTTCAATTTCAACTCCACTTTCCCGCCCGATCCTTATATCCCTTGACTCCCCTAGAGACCAAAAAGTCTATCTATTTAACCTTTGAATATACCAACAACTTAGTATCCACAACCCTTTGGGTTTCAAAGATTCACAATCCTCTGAGTGAAGAAATTCTTCCTCATCTCAGTCTTAAATGGCCGACCCCTTATCCTGAGACTATGCCCCCTTGTTCTAGACTCTCCATCTAGGGAAACAACCTCTCAGCATCTATCCTGTCAATCTCAATCAGAATCTTGCATGTTTCAATGAGATCACCTCTCATTCTTCTAAAAACCAGAGAGTATGGGCCCAATCTACTCAATCTCTCCTCATTAGACAAACCTCTCCTCCCAGGGATCAATCTAAGAACATAAAAACATAAGAAATAGGAGCAGGAGTAGGCCATACTACCCCTCGAGCCTGCTCCACCATTCAATAAGATCATGGCTAATCCGATCGTGGACACAGGTCCACTTCCCTGCCCGCTCCCCATAACCCCTTATTCCCTTATCAGTTAAGAAACTGTCTATTTCTGGCTTAATTTTATTCAGTGATCCAGCTTCCACAGCTATCTGAAGCAGTGAATTCCACAGATTTACAACCCTCTGAGAGAAGAAATTCCTCCTCATCTCAGTTTTAAATGGGCGGCCCCTTATTCTAAGATTATGCCTCCTAGTTCTAGTTGCCCCTAGTTCTAGTCTCCCCTATCAGTGGAAACATCCTCTCTGCATCCACCTTGTCAAGCCCCCTCATAATCTTATACATCTTGATAAGATCACCTCTCATCTAATGAACCTTTCTTGCACCTCTGAGGTAAGTATGTCCTTCCTCAGTTAAGGAGACCAACACAGTACTCCAGGTGTAGTCTCACGAAGGCCCTGTACAATTGTAGTAAAACTTCCTTGCTCTTGTACTCTAACCCCCTTGCAATAAAGGCCAACCTGCCATTTGCTTTTCTAATTGCTTGCTGTACCTGCATGTTGACATTCTGTGTTTCCTGTACAAGGACACCAAAATCTCTCTGAACACCAACATTTATGGCTCAAGTCTTCTCCGCAAAGTTTCATATTTCCAACACTTCCTTGCTGAATCAAGATCTTTGCCCTTATTTCAAAGCCACCCATGGCTTTGCTCTACTGTACCTCAATGACCCTATCCAGCAATATCTCCACACTTGCATCTTACACTCCATACACTCTATGGAAACCAAATTACTGCTCATCCCCATTCAATCTGCTCCATCATCAGTGATTCATCCTGCAGTCACAATATCCATGTCCTCTGGAATTCTCTCAAAGTCACTAAGCGTTGTCGCTCACTCCCTGTCTTCATTAGCTTCCTATAAATTCTTCTGTTTGACAGTGTCATGGCCTTTCCCCATTTACATTCTTTTTTCCTGCCTATTGTTTATCTTTTCCCTTATTCAGCCCTCTGAGGTTTTATTTTTCTGCAAAGAATGCTATAGAAATGTAAGTTGTTGTAAGCACTGAACACTTTTCACTTTGGCAGCTCTATCTCACAGTTGGTTCTACTCGCAGAAAAAGGACAAATTCACCCTTGCTTTTAGTGTGAGTTTCCATTGTACTGTGATATAGCAAATGTGACATTTTCATTTTAAGGTCCCCTCGGTGTAATTTGTCGTTTTGTATCAGATAGATGTTAAATGCAGAAAGTGAAATATGTATACCTTGCTCTATGATTAGTAATTTATACAGTATTCAGTCTTACAAACCTTTAGCTGAACTGTTACCAAAGTTCTGCCAAGTTTAGTCAGACTTATTAAGTTTTTGGAAATGATAAAATAACACAGCTGAAATCATGGCTTGACTTTACTTAGCTCCTCTGAACCTTGTTTGAAGTATATCAAGTTTGTGGAAGGTTTTTTTTTTTACTGTCAAAACTTCTAGTGATTTTTGCCAGGTGGTTGAAGTCAGGAATTGGGATCCACGGTGGAAATTAATGAACTCATTCCTAGACCTTGTGAACATATCTGTTTTTGAACAACAAGTACAAAACTCTCCAAATATAATTATCCTAGGACATGGTACAAAATGCAGATGTGATTTGAAGCAACAGGTATCACAAAGTCCAATTTTATTTAACCTCTAGACCCTTTAAGCACTGGATCCATTATCCCAAGCAAATTGCAACCAGACACAACTCTAATTAGTACTTGCTGCTCAATAAAGATTACTTTACATATCAAAATATCCGACTGCTGAGATGTTTCCTTTCTTTTTCCCATTCTTTGTCAGTGAGGCCCCCTTCCTTCCCACCCTCATTTCCCAACTTGTTCTATTTCCACTGATTCAGCTCCCTGTCATGTGCATGCTAAGGTGCATGCACAGAGACAGCCAGTAATAAGAACATTAAGAAACAAATAATAAAGATAAAGGACAAAACCCAAATAAAATAGATAGCAGAAATGAGATTGAAAAGTGACAAACAACAAAATGAAAAACAGCATAAACTGTATATGAAACAGGAAAGGTGCTACTCCAAGAAGTTGCTTAGCTATCCAGCAGATGGCAGCATCATCATCATACACAATGAAATCACTGATTTTTGAAGTCTGTTTTATTACAGGGCAAAATCACCTAGTCTGCAAAAAGTGGAATAAGTTTTCTTTATGGACTTTATGTGACACTGTGCCAAACAAACTAGGAAGGTTGCAGGTTTAATCATTGCCTTCTACTGAGTTAGTTGATCTCGGTACATAGTAGGATTGCAAAAATTGGCTTCAGTTACCTGGCCTGGGAATCAGCTAGGGTTTCTGAGCATGATGACTATCAACTGACTCCCTGTTAGGAAACATCGTTTGTGGATGTGGAGTAAGGACAGACTCAAGTTTGACAATGATGCCTCCCATGGTAGGATAACCAGGTGCTTCCCAACAACAGGTTAACACTCACTGTCTATATTTACACATGAAGAATGGTCACTTGGGTGAATTACTGTAAGGCTGACATAGCTGACAACAATGCATTTTTCTATTATATTTGTCATTCAGAGGATACTTAAAGGATATCTTCAATATCGTACTAAATCTGAGGGTCTACTGCTCTAAGAAAGTTAGCTTATTCTTTGCAGCATTGAGGTTGTTCAATAATAAAGCCTATTTTTTTTAGCTCTGTAATAGTTAACCAACTTAATTTCCAAACCAGTTAAATCTAATTTGCCAAATACCCTATTCGGATACTTTGGGTCCTTTGCAAAACAAAATGGCAGCATTTGTGTACAGAGAGACAAGAGAGTACATTTTCACTTTTAGCAGTGGCAAAAAAAAGGGCGGTACCAGATCAGCTGCCCGTTTTGCACCAAGCCCAATTTTTCTTTCCATTGAAATAAAAATGTTCTTCAGCATATGCAGATTCCATCTTTATATTCCACTTCAAGATTCCCTCCTGATAAATGTAGCCCCAGGATACTAAGTCATACAAGTCATACAAGTCATACAAACCATAAAGGTCCCAGGTTTGACCCATAGTTTGTGTTGAGCTAGTTATTTCAGCCAGGGTGTAAATTGGCCATAGCAATCTGGGCTAGGAAGGGGAAACATTCACCGCCATTCCTCCTCCCGGTTGTTAACTCCATTGATCTCTGGACTTGGCTGTAAGGTCCGATTGTCAAGTAGCTAATCAAAGCTCACTCACTGTGCAAGACTCACTTTTGAAGAATGATCATTTGGGTGAGGTAATCAGATAGTTGCTTGAGCCCATGCAGCCATTTGTCAATATTAATCATTACTTTCAGGAGAGAAGGGGATACAATTGAGGGGAAATCAGTTTCCCTGTCACAGATCTTGGACTAAAGTGAATCTAGACCCAGTTGAAGAGTTTTAGTGGGCAGCACTAGGTTACTTTCAGTTTAGTATATGAGAGTTCTGGAGAAAATCCCTGTCCTTGGGTGATCTCTAACCAACAGTTTTAAAGCATAAAGCAATATAATGACAAAACTTTGATTATTAGAAAATGTTCAAAGTGATATTTACAGAACTAGCTGCCAACACTTTTAATACGTGAAATCGTATAAATTTTCCAAAATGTGATACTTTAGAACAGATCACATTTTAAAACAGAAATGAGTGAGCCTCACTCCAAGCGATAATGAAGAGGCACTGGTATGTGTACAGATTCCAGCTATAACATATTAATTTCAGGGCAATTCAGCAGAATGAAACAAGCCTTCAAATGGATGTCAGAATATTAATTTTTAAGCCAGCCTCATATATGTTATGTCTCCAGATGTTCTAAACTCTTCAGTTCTTAGATACCCACATATAGGATGAATAAAGACGGAAAAGAAATAAAGCAATGAAAATAGGGACACATAAATAAAAGAAATAAGAGAACAAAGACAAGAAAGAAAAAGGAATAAAATAGATTGTACACTATTAGCAGTTCTCCTGTGGTGTTGTTCACAGTGATTTGGAGGATATGCTGCGTTATGCAATCCAACAACACACAAATTGCATGATTACGACTTTTAATGTAATATAGAGAATGAAAACTCTACAAGTTCACTAACTCCCACTTTCTCAGTACCATAGAGATATCACATTACTCCATCTCCCACTTACCAAAGAAATCTCCATGACCGAAAACCATATTGATTTAGTACAACAAATTTAACCTGTGAATGTAAAAGTTCTGTTATAAATCTTTAGTTACTGTTCACAAAGGTTATTTACAAACAAATGCCTTTTGGCTAAGATCAAGTGTAGTATCTGTTCTTATCAGTTAATATCCCCTATGGGGACATGATATTGAATTGATTTTTGGACAGGGAGCTGGATCAGGGGCATGCCCCGTCCACTCCATGCACCGACCTGGTATTGCAATATTTCCAGGAACGGTGCAACTTCGCCTCTCGGCCTTTTGGCCTAAGATCAAACACATTGGCGCAAAGTGATCTTTGGCGTTAAATTGATCTGGAACGAAATTGGATTAAAAAAAAAAAAAATTTACAAACAAATGAATAAAGCAATCAGCCAAATTCTCATTAAATGATGAAGACTAACTTTACAGAGGACATTCAAATCTGCGCCATTATTTCAATTAATGAATTGAGTCACCATGGAGCCTGGTGGAAGGCTCCCAGCTTGCAACCTTCTTGCCAATTACTGAGCAAGTGGGGTTAGTGAACTTGTAGAGAGTTTTCTATATCCATATTCCATTAAAAGTCTTGTAATCATGCAATTTTTGATATTACATTTCATAAAGCAGCATATTCTCCAAGTCACTGTGAACAACATAAAAACTCTGGAGAAAGGAGAGAATGAAGGGCTATCTCAGTAAACAAGCATTTTGGAGAAGGAGATTTTTAATCATAGATCTTTGCCATTTAAAAGGGTTGTGTCTGTGTAGCCAGACTACAAAATAGCCTCTAACCAAACTGTTAACATCTAGTGTTAGACTGTATATTTAAGTGGATGTTGCTTGATAAATGCTCAAATATCCATCATGTATTATTTTTTTCAGGTGTGGAATTGCAGGGACTGTGAATGTGACTGGAGATGAAGTCAAGAAATTGGATGTCCTGTCTAACGATCTCATCATTAATATGCTAAAATCATCCTACAGTACTTGCGTGCTAGTGTCGGAGGAGAATAAAGATGCTATAATTGTTGAGCCTGATAGGAGGGTGAGTGTATAACGATGGTGGTCAGTGATGATTCCTTATAAACATGAATTTTGAATTTATCATCATCATAGGCAGTCCCTCGGAATCGAGGAAGACTTGCTTCTATTTTTAACATGCGTTCTTAGGTGGCTGTACAGTCCAATACGAGAACCACAGTCTCTGTCACAGGTGGGACAGATAGTCGTTGAGGGAAGGGGTGGGTGGGACTGAATTGCTGCACGCTCGTTCCGCTGCTTGTGCTTGATTTCTGCATGCTCTCGGTGACGAGACTCAAGGAGCTCAGCGCCCTCCCAGATGCATTTCTTCCACTTAGGGCGGTCTTTGGCCAGGGACTCCCAGGGCCAGTGGGGATGTTGCACTTTATCAGGAAGGCTTTGAGGGGGTGAATGCTAGCGGGTGAGGCTCCTTGCTAATAATGCAAAGGTGGAGAATTAACCCTATAATGTGTAGGGGCATGAAGTGCTGGAAAAACACAAATCAGCAACTGTAAAGCAAAATGGCAGGTCACTATTTGGGATATAATCTTTTATTAAAATATAAATTCTAAGTGCTCTCTCCTGTGTAGCTCTATCTTTGAGGTACTTCTCTGAAAATACAGATCCACATTGTAACTACCCACAACAAAATAAGAAAGGATTGAAGTCACAGTAAACATGCAGAGACACTGTTGAAGGTGGGCATTTTGGTGAAGAAAAGAGTTTCACAAAAAATATCTCAAAGTGGATTCTAAAATAAAGATTTAAATTGAATGGAAAAGTGGCCACAATGGCTCGGTGGGTATGTGCACTGCCCAGTATGGCATGAGCCTCAGGTTTGATCTCTTGTTTATGCAGGGCTTTGGGGAGGGTGGGGGGGGCGGTCTGTATTTGGCCACAGTGTTTCCAAAATTCTACATGTTTATGTTTGTTGGTCTTTAGATGTAATTACAGTAATGAATGCTTAACGACATGAACAGAGAAGTTTATCCCAAAATTCTAATGTGTTCAGGATAGCCATGCTCCCTCATGAGTAGTTTTCTGGAGAGACTGTTCGTCAACAGTCCAGTGAATTTCCTTGTATTATTGTGAACTGAACAGTAATGGTCTTGTAGCAGCATAATATTATATTTTCATAGTTTTAAAGATATTGCTAAGAAATGGCAAAATTCCCCAAAAGTATTTAGTATATCATTGTTAATTAATTATTAGTTTTATCTATCACAAGTCTGAGATGTCATAGAACGTTACAATACCGCAATAATTTACATTTTTATATGTGCAAAAATGCCTCACAAAGCGATTAACATTAGGAGAATAAAACAATGAATGCCAAGCAGGAGGGAAAAAGGAAATATGGAAAGGAATGGGGAGGGGGGGAACCAAAGGCATGGTTGAAGAGAAGGATTTTGAAGAGGTTTTTAAAAGCACTATTATATATACATAGATATTACAGTCAGTTTAATTTATAATTATTTCTTTCCAGGGTAAATATCTGGTCTGCTTTGATCCATTGGACGGTTCTTCTAACATCGATTGCTTGGTATCTATCGGAACCATTTTTGGTATTTACAAGAAGGTACATGTTTCCCTTTGTTATAGGAAATTAAATCAGATTCATCAGTGACATGCAGCTAGAACACAACAAAGTTGTGAGTTAATTATAATTGTTTTTCTTCTTTATTAAAAAAAGAAGACATATATCTTCTCTTACCCCTTTGGTTAGTGTTCTAGTGACAGTATGCTCCCAGCTTCCACCAATGCCACTCTGTAACTGGCTGCCAAGTGGCACATAGGAGTGGTCACAATTGATTCCGTATGGCTTTCTCTATCTCTCTACTTTCTCTAGCCGCATAACCTACTTTTACCAGCGTAAGAGTTTTAAAACATAGAAAAATAAAATATTATTACTTATTTTTATATTAAAAACCTTTTCTATGAAGGTAAGTTTATTTTTAACACTATTAAATCTTTTTTTGTTAATTTCAAAACAACATTTTCTCTAAAACATTTATTTAATGCAATTTCTATTAATTTAAAAAAGTGAAGTGTTTTTTTTTACTTATGTTTGTGCATTATTTGATTTTAGGAGTGATCTCATTGATAGTAATGGGAATTCGGAGCTCCCATTATTATGAATGAGAATACTACATTGTGATTGGTAGTCCAGGTCCACATGATCCCAGGATACGCATAGATCCTGGAAGACATATTTCCATATTCTGGACTGCGAAATTAGGCCTCCGACGCAATCCTATGTTCCTCTGGGACCACCAGCTATTTTCGTTAAAACATTTTCGGTTGGAGGCATCGCTCGCAGGAAGCCTCCGACCGCAATTCCCCCCCCCGCCAGTACGTTAATGCCCCAGTGCTCTTCATGGTGTCGCCCCAGAGGAATTTCCCCCCTCCATTTCTCTCTCCTTATCTATCCTTTCTTAAAAGATGGGGTACTATTCCATGAGCACAGTGACCTTCCTATGTGAGGCTGAGCCAACACAAGAGGATTGGAGCTGACCCCCAACCCGATACCCGGAACAGTAGCATAGTAATAATCCAGTGGCCTAGCTAAATGATTCAAAGATGCGAGTCTAAATCCCACCTATGGCAGTAGTTCATGCTACAGTGCATAAGAGAAATATCTGTGAATGCTCAAAATCATAGCAGGATAAAAAATGTTCAGTGGTTTAACATATATGTGCACCTTTTGTTTGCAAGCAGTAATCCTAATGCTGTGTAAGTGGGTAACATAGCTACGCCAGGCAACAGATGCAACAACATGCAGGGGATACAGTCGCAGAATGGTTATGTTACTGGACTAGTAATCCAGAGGCCTAGTCTAATGATCCAGAAATGTGAGTTTAAATCCCATAACGGCAGCTGGGGAATTTAAATTCAGTTAATTTAATACATCTGGAATTTAAAAAGCTAGCATCAGTAATGGAACTATCAGATTGTCGTAAAACCCATCTGGTTCACTAATGTCCTTTAGGGAAGGAAATCTGCCATTCTTATCTGGTCTGGCCTATATGTGACTCCAGACCCACACCAATGTGGTTGACTTTTAACTGCCCTCAGTTGTAACAAACATAGAAAGTAGGTGCAGGAGCAGGCCATTCGGCCCTTCGAGCCTGCTCCAAGATTCAATATGATCATGGCTGATCATGCAACTTCAATACCCCATTCCTGCTTTCTCTCCATACCTCTTGATCCCTTTAGCCGTCAGGGCCACATCTAACTCCCTTTTGAATATATCTAACAAACTGGCCTCAACAACTTTCTGTGTTAGAGAATTCCACAGTGTCATGTATTCAACTATCATTGTAACCCATGTATAAGCTGACCTAAGTTGTACACCTTGAGAACATTGACCACAAGGGGGTGAACTTGTGGGAGACACTCCTAACCTGGACTTTCAAGTATAAAAGGGAAAGCTCCACCCACCTACATCACTTGAGGTCTTGGTAATAAAGGTGACTGACCACAGAGTGATCTTTTCTCAAGTATGGGCCTCGTATGCATTTATACTGTACAGTAAGGACATATCATTGGCGACGAGAAACTGGGATTTAAACCAGGCGAGCATGGCCACTAGCAGCACAGAAGAGAGGTACTGTGTTGGTGATGATTGGGACGACTTCATTGAGAGACTACAGCAAAGTTTTGTCACTAAGGAATGGTTGGGACAGGATTCGGCCGACAAACGCAGGGCTCATCTCCTGACGGTTTGTAGATCCAGAACGTACTCCCTGATGAAGGACCTTCTAGCGCCAGAGAAGCCGGCGGACAAGACGTTCGAAGAGCTCAGTAAGTTGATCAGGGAACACCTTAAACCGGCGAGCAGCATGCACATGGCGAGACACCGGTTTTACACGCACCGGCGGCGAGAAGGGCAAAGCGTTCCAGACTTCATGGCAGATCTCCGGCGACTGGTGAGCCTATGCAAGTTCCCAGATACATGCCCAGCAGAGATGCTGCGAGACTTTTTTATTGAGGGCATCGGATACTCTGGGGTTTTCAGGAAACTGATTGAGACCAAAGGCTTGACTTTGGAAGCGGCGGCTCTGATAGCCCAGACATTTATCTCAGGGGAGGAAGAGACCAGAATGATGTAGGACAAAAATCTTGGCTCAAATGCGGCAAACAACCAGGGAGTCAACATGGTTAACGCGGCACACAGTTCTCTAGGCAAACAAGGGCAATCGGATATGCCCCAGCATGTAGTTGAACCCACAGGGGGAATTCAACAGAAACAATGGCCAGCTGAATGATGATTCATACCATCGCAATGGACAATGCGGCCATCAACACCTGTTAATGGTGCGCTTAAGGACAGTTACAGAGACAGTCAGAGACGATCAACTGGTAATGGACCTTTTGTTTCAAACAGCGGGGCTTCCAGCTCATGCTGGAGGTGTGGAGGCAAACACCCAGCCAGAGCTTGCAGGTATCAGCAATATACATGCAGAAACTGCAACGTCAGCGGTCACTTGGCGCATACGTGCAGGAAGCCTGCAGCCAGGTTGATGTACAAGGAGGACGGGCCCGATGTAAGCCCTACAAGGCCAAATGAATCGCTGGAAGCTGAAGTTCAGTGAGTTCAAGTGGAGCACATATACAGTTCATACACCAGGACGCCACCGATAATGATGAAAGTGCTCCTCAATGGCATCCCAGTATTAATGGAGCTAGACATGGGGTCCAGCCAGTCCCTGATGAGTATCAAACAGTTCGAAAGGTTGTGGGTGTCCAAGGCCAGGAGGCCAAAATTATTGCCGATTGGCGCATAGCTACAGACATATACAAAGGAGATCATTCCGGTGCTCGGCAGCGCCACGGTAGTCGTGACCCACAAAGATTCGGAGAACAGGTTGCCACTCTGGATTGTCCCGGGGGACGGTCCCGCACTACTGGGGAGGAGTTGGCTTGCTGTCATGAACTGGAAATGGGGCGATGTCAATGCAATTTCTTCTGTGGAGCGAGTGTCATGCTCACAGGTCCTGGACAATTTTGACTCATTATTTCAATCCAGCATCGGCAGTTTCATGGGGACCAAGGTAGTGATTCACATAAACCCGGATGCCAGGCCAGTACACCACAAGGCCAGAGCGGTGCTGTACGTGATGTGGGAAAAGATAGAATGCGAATTGGATCGCCTGCTGAGGGAAGGCATCATCTCGGCAGTCGAATTCAGTGACTGGGCGAGCCCGATCGTGCCGGTGCTCAAGGCGGATGGGTCAGTCAGGATATGTGACAATTACAAGGCCACCATCAATCGGGTGTCACTCCAAGACCAGTACCCGCTACTGAGAGCAGAGGAGCTCTTTGCGACGCTATCCGGTGACAAACTTTTTTCAAAATTGGACCTGACCTCAGCTTACATGACCCAGGAGCTGGCGAGTGAGTCGAAGAAGCTGACCACCATCACAACACACAAGGGGTTGTTTGAGTAGAACAGATGTCCGTTCGGGATTCGTTTGGCCACCGCGATCTTTCAGCGAAATATGGAAAGCCTCCTCAAGTCAATTCCAAGGACAGTGGTTTTTCAAGACGACAGCCTCATCACGGGTCGCGATACTGAAGAACATCTCCACAACCTGGAGGAGGTGCTACGCAGACTGGACCGGGTAGGGCTGTGACTGAAAAAGACGAAGTACGTCTTCTTAGCTCCAGAGGTAGAATTCCTGGGGAGGAGGGTAGCAGCAGACGGGATCAGGCCTACTGCGTCCAAAACGGAAGCGATCCAGAGAGCACCCAGACCCTGTAACAGGGACTCCTGAACTATTTTGATAACTTTCTTCCCAAATTGAGCACGCTGTTAGAGCCGCTACACGTGCTCCTATGCAAAGGTCGCGATTGGGTCTGAGGGGACAGCCAGGAAAGGGCTTTTGATAGAGCACGCAATTTGTTATGCTCCAACAAACTGTTAACGTTATATGACCTTGTAAGAAACTTGTTTTAACGTGCGATGCATCCTCCTATGGGGTCGAGTATGTGTTGCAGCATGTGAATGCCAATGGTCAGTTACAGCCGGTAGCTTATGCCTCCAGAAGTCTGTCCCAGGCAGAAAGGGGCTACGGGATGGTAGAAAAGGAAGCGCTAGCATGTGTATATGCAGTAAAAAAAATGCACCAATACCTGTTTGGCAGGAAATTTGAGCTGGAGACAGATCCCAAACCCCTAACGTCCCTTTTGGCTGACAACAAGGCCATAAATGCGAATGCATCGGCCCGCATACAGAGGTGGGCACTTACATTAGCCGCCTATGACTACACAATTCGGCACAGACCGGGCACTGAAAACTGCACTGATGCACTCAGCAGGCTCCCACTAGCCACCACTGAGGGGGCAACTGAGCATGATGCTGAGATGGTCATGGCTGTTGAAGCTTTCGAAAGTGAAGGCTCACCTGTGACAGCCCGTCAGATTAAAATCTGGACAAATAAAGATCCGCTACTTTCTTTCGTTAAGAAATGTGTCCTGAATGGGGACTGGGCAGCCACGTACGGGGCATGCCCTGAGGAATTTAAACCGTTTCATAGGCGCAAGGATGAACTCTCGATTCAGGCCGATTGCCTACTGTGGGGAAACCGAGTAGTCATGCCCCAGATGGGCAGAGAGGTGTTTATCAGAGAACTTCACAATGAGCACCCGGGCATTGCCATGATAAAGGCAATTGCCAGGTCACACGTTTGGTGGCCAGGGATAGATGCAGACCTGGAACTTCGTGTTCGCAGGTGCAACACGTGTGCTCAGCTGGGCAATGCACCCAGGGAAGCCCCCCTTAGCCCCTGGTCCTGGCCCGCCAAGGTCACGCATCCATGTGGACTACGCTGGTCCTTTCATGGGAAAAATGTTTTTGGTTGTAGTCGATGCCTACTCCAAATGGATTGAGTGTGCCATTTTAAATTCAAGCGCATCCTCTGCCACGGTCGAAAGTCTACGGGCAATGTTCGCCGCCCATGGTCTACCGGATGTCTTGGTCAGCGACAATGGCCCGTGCTTCACAAGCACTGAATTCCAGGACTTCATGGCAGGCAATGGAATCAACCATGTCAGAACGGTACCGTTCAAGCCAGCCTCAAACAGCCAGACGGAACGAGCAGTGCAGATAATCAAACAGGGGATGCTCAGAATCCAAGGGGATTCCCTACAAAGCTGCTTATCACGCCTCCTGTTGGCCAATAGATCCCGACCACACTTGCTCACAGGAGTTCCACCCGCAGAACTGCTAATGAAAAGGACCCTCAATACCAGGTTATCCCTTATACACCCTACTATGAAAGAAATTGTTGAGAACAGGCATCAGTCACAATGTGACTACCATAACAGGAATGCAAGGGCGCGATGTATTGATGTCAATGACCCTGTTTTTGTCCTTAATTACGCTGCAGGGCCCAAATGGCTTGCAGGCACTGTGGGAATAGGGTTTTGGTAGTTAAACTTACCAATGGACAAATCTGCCGCAAACACGTGGATCAAAATAAAAGGAGGTTCAGCAACCCCATAGAAGAAGCAGGGGAAGAACACGACGTAGAGTTTCCTCCACCACAGGTGACCGAACACCGGAACCAAGTGGAGAAGAGCCCAGTCACTGTGGGCAGTCCGGACAGGCCTGAGACACCGCAAACAGCGGACACTCAGGCCAGCGCCCAACAACCGGAGCCCCAACTCAGGCGCTCTACAAGGGAGCGTAAACCACCAGAGAGACTTAACCTGTGATCCCAATAAGACTTTGGGGGGAGGTGATCTCATGTATTCAACTGTCATTGTAATCCATGTATAAACTGACCTAAGTTGTACACCTTGAGAACATTGACCACAAGGGGGTGAACTTGTGGGAGACACCCTAACCTGGACTTTCAGGTATAAAAAGGGAACATCCACCCACCTTCATCACTTGAGGTCTTGGTCATAAAGGTAACTGGTCACAGAGTGACCTTCTCTCAAGTATGAGCCTCGTGTGCATTCATATTGTATAGTGAGGACATATTAGGCCACATTACAGCCAAAATTCTAAAGGGACAATGTGTGTTAAAAAGACAAGCCTGAAGGCTCTGTGCCTCAATGCGAAGCGAATTCGGAATAAGGTGGACAAATTAACTGCGCAGATAGCATTTAACGGATATGATGTAATTGGCTTCACAGAGACATGGCTCCAAGGTGACCAAGGATGGGAACTCAACATCCAGGGGTATTCAACATTTAGGAAGGATAGACAGAGAGGAAAAGGAGGTGAAGCGGTGCTGCTGGTTAAAGAGGAAATTAATGCAATAGTAAGGAGGGTCATTAGCATGGATGATGTGGAATCGGCATGGGTGGAGCTGCGGAATACCAAAGGGCAGAAAACGCTAGTGGGAGTCGTGTACAGACCACCAAACAGTAGCAGTGAGGTTGGGGACAGCATCAAACAAGAAATAAGGGATGCAGGCAATAAGGGTACAGCAGTTATCATGGGCGACTTTAATCTACATATTGATTGGGCTAACCAAACTGGTAGCAATGTGGTGGAGGAGGATTTCCTGGAGTGTATTAGGGATGGTTTTCGAGACCAATATGTCGAGAAACCAACTAAAGAGCTGGCCATCCTAGACTGGGCGATGTGTAATGAGAAGGGACTAATTAGCAATCTTGTTGTGCGAGGCCCCTTGGGGAAGAGTGACCATAATATGGTAGAATTCTTTATTAAGATGGAGAGTGACACAGTTAATTCGGAAACTAGGGTCCTGAACTTAAGGAAAGGTAACTTCGACGGTATGAGGCGTGAATTGGCTAGAATAGCCTTGCAAAGGATACTTAAAGGATTGACGGTGGATAGGCAATGGCAAACATTTAAAGATCACATGGATGAACTTCAGCAATTGTACATCCCTGTCTGGAGTAAAAATAAAACGGGGAAGGTGGCTCAATCGTGGCTAACAAGGGAAATTAAGGATAGTGTTAAAGCCAAGAAAGAGGCATATAAATTGGCTAGAAAAAGCAACAAACCTGAGGACTGGGAGAAATTTAGAATTCAACAGGAGAGGAGGACTAAGGGTTTAATTAAGAGGGGGAAAATAGAGTACGAGAGAAAGCTTGCAGGGAACATAAAAACTGACTGCAAAAGCTTCTATAGATATGTGAAGAGAAAAAGATTAGTGAAGACAAGCTTAGGTCCCTTGCAGTCGGATTCAGGCGAATTTATATTGGGGAACAAGGATCAGGCAGACCAATTGAACAAATACTTCGGTTTTGTCTTCACAAAGGAAGACACAGATAACCTTCCGAATGTACTAGGGGACAGTGGGTCTAGTGAGAAGGAGGAACTGAAGGATATCCTTATAAAGCGGGAAATTGTGTTCGGGAAATTGATGGGATTGATGGCCGATAAATCCCCGGGGCCTGATAGTCTGCATCCCAGAGTACTTAAGGAAGTGGCCCTAGAAACAGTGGATGCATTAGTGATCATATTCCAACAGTCTATCAACTCTGGATCAGTTCCTATGGACTGGAGGGTAGCTAATGTAACACCACTTTTTAAAGAGGGAGAGAGAAAGCGGGTAATTACAGACTGGTTAGCCTGACATCAGTAGAGGGGAAAATGTTCGAATCAATCATTAAGGATGAAATAGCAGCGCATTTGAAAAGCAGTGACAGGATTGGTCCAAGACAGCATGGATTTATGAAAGGGAAATCATGCTTGACGAATCTTCTGGAATTTTTTGAGGATGTAACTAGCAGAGTGGACAAGGGAGAACCAGTGGATGTGCTGCATTTGGAATTTCAAAAGGCTTTTGACAAGGTCCCACACAAGAGATTGGTGTGCAAAATCAAAGCACATGGTATTGGGGGTAATGTACTGACGTGGATAGAGAACTGGTTGGCAGATAGGAAGCAGAGAGTCGGGATAAACAGGTCCTTTTCAGAATGGCAGGCAGTGACTAGTGGAGTGCCACAGGGCTCAGTGCTGGGACCCCAGCTCTTTACAATATATATTAACGATTTGGATGAAGGAATTGAGTGTAATATCTCCAAGTTTGCAGATGACACTAAACTGGGTGGCGGTGTGAGCTGTGAGGAGGACGCTAAGAGGCTGCAGGGTGACTTGGACAGGTTAGGTGAGTGGGCAAATGCATGGCAGATGCAGTATAATGTAGATAAATGTGAGGTTATCCATTTTGGGGGCAAAAACTCGAAGGCAGAATATTATCTGAATGGTGGCAGATTAGGAAAAGGGGAGGTGCAACGAGACCTGGGTGTCATGGTTGATCAGTCATTGAAAGTTGGCATGCAGGTATAGCAGGCGGTGAAGCAGGCAAATGGTATGTTGGCCTTCATAGCTAGGGGATTTGAGTATAGGAGCAGGGAGGTCTTACTGCAGTTGTACAGGGCCTTGGTGAGGCCTCACCTGGAATATTGTGTTCAGTTTTGGTCTCTTAATCTGAGGAAGGACGTTCTTGCTAACGAGGGAGTGCAGCGAAGGTTCACCAGACTGATTCCAGGGATGGCTGGATTGACATATGAGGAGAGATTGGATCAACTAGGCCTGTATTCACTGGAGTTCAGAAGGATGAGAGGGGATCTCATAGAAACGTATCAGATTCTGACGGGACTGGACAGGTTAGATGCGGGAAGAATGTTCCCTATGTTGGAGAAGTCCAGAACCAGGGGACATAGTCTTAGGATAAGGGGTAGGCCATTTAGGACTGAGATGAGGAGAAACTTCTTCACCCAGAGAGTTGTTAACCTGTGGAATTCCCTGCCGCAGAGAGTTGTTGATGCCAGTTCATTGTATATATTCAAGAGGGAGTTATATAGGGCCCTTACGGCTAAAGAGATCAAGGAGTATGGAGAGAAAGCAGGAAAGGGTTACTGAGGGAATGATCAGCCATGATCTTATTGAATGGCGGTGCAGGCTCGAAGGGCCGAATGGCATACTCCCGCACCTATTTTCTATGTTTCTATTCAGATAATAATCTGCCTTCCTGTTTTTGCAACGAAAATGGATAACCTCACAATTATCCACATTATACTGCATCTGCCATGCATTTGCCCATTCATCTAGCCTGTCCAAGTCCTCCTGCAGCCTCCTAGCATCCTCCTCGCAGCTCGCACTGTCACCCAGCTTAGTGTCATCTGCAAACTTGGGGATATTACATTCAATTAGTTCGTCTAAATCATGAATGTATACTGTAAATAGCTGGGGTCCCAGCACTGAACCTGCGGCACCCCACTAGTCACTGCCTGCCATTCAGAAAAGCACCTGTTTATTCCTACTCTTTGCTTCCTGTCTGCCAACCAGTTCTTTATCCTCATCAATACATTACCCCCAATACCATATGCCTTAATTTTGCACACTAATCTCTTGTGTGGGACCTTGTCAAAAGCCTTTTGAATGTCCAAATACACCACATCCACTGGTTCTCCCTTATCCACTCTACTAGTTACAGCCTGAAAAAACTCTAGAAGATTTGTCAAGCATGATTTCCCTTTCATAAATCCAGACTGACTTGGACCAATCCTGTCACTGCTTTCCAAATGCACTGCTATTACATCTTTAATAATTGATTCCAACATTTTCCCCACTACCGATGTCAGGCTAACCGGTCTATAATTCCATGTTTTCTCTCTACCTCCTTTTTTAAAAAGTGGGGTTAATTAGCTACCCTCCAATCCATAGGAACTGAACCAGAGTCTATAGAATGTTGGAAATGAGTATCAGTGCATCCACTATTTCTAGAGCCACTTCCTTAAGTACTCTGGGATGCAGACTATCAGGCCCTGGGGATTTATCGGTCTTCAGTCCCTTCAATTTCCCTAACACAATTTCCTGACTAATAAGAATTTCACTCAGTTCGCCCTTCTCGCTAGACCCTCGGTCCCCTAGTATTTTCGGGAGGTTATTCGTGTCTTCCTTCGTGAAGACAGAACCAAAGTATTTTTTCAATTGGTCTGCCATTTCCTTGTTCCCCATTATAAATTCCCCTGATTCTGATGGCAAGGGACCTACATTAGCCTTCACTAATTTTTTTCTCTTCACATATCTATAGAAGCTTTTATGTTCCCTGCAAGCTTACTCTCATACTCTATTTTCTCCCTCCTAATTAAACCCTTAGTCCTCTTCTGATGAATTCTAAATTTCTCTCAGTCCTCAGGTTTGCTGCTTTTTCTGGCCAATGTATATGTCTCTTCCTTGGATTTAACACTTTCCCTCATTTCCCTTGTTCGCCACGGTTGAGCCACCTTCCTTTTTTTATTCTTACGCCACACAGGGATGTACAATTGTTGTAGTTCATCCATGTGATATTTAAATGTCTGCCATTGCCTATCCACCGTCAACCCTTTAAGTATCATTCTCCAGTCTATCCTAGCCAATTCACATCTCATACCGTCGAAGTTTCCTTTCTTTAAGTTCAGAACCCTAGTCTCTGAATTAACTGTGTCACTCTCCATTTTAGTGAAGAATTCTGCCTTATTATGGTCACTCTTCCCCAAGGGGCCTCGCTAATTAATCATCTCTCGTTACACAAGACCCAGTCTAGAATGGCCTGCTCTCTAGTTGGTTCCTCGACATATTGGTCTAGAAAACCATCCCTTATACACTCCAGGAAATCCTCCTCCATAGTATTGCTACCAGTTTGGTTAGCCCAATGAATATGCAGATTAAAGTCACCCATGATAACTGCTGTACCCTTATTGCACGCGTCCCTAATTTCCTGTTTGATGCCCTCCCCAATCTCCCTACTACTGTTTGGTGGTCTGTACACAACTCCCACTAACGTTTACTGCCCTTTGGTGTTTCGCAGCTCCACCCATATAGATTCCACATCTTCCACGCTAATGTCCTTCCTTACTATTGTGTTAATCTCTTTAACCAGTTATGCTACCCCACCTCCTTTTCCTTCTTGTCTGTCCTTCCTGAACATTGAATACCCCTGGATGTTGAGTTCCCAGCCTTGGTTTCCTTGGAGCCACGTCTCCGTAATCCCAGTTACGTCATATCCGTTACGTCATATCTGTGCAGTCAATTCATCCACCTTATGACGAATGCACCTCACATTGCGACTCAGAGCCTTCAGGCTTGTTTTTTTAACACTCTTTGTCCTTTTAGAATTATGTTGTAATGTGGCCCTTTTTGATTTTTGCCCTTGATTTTTCTGCCCTCCACTCTTGTTGTTCTCCTTCCTACCTTTTGCTTCTGCCCCCTTTTTAATTCCCTCTATCTCCCTGCATAGATTCCCATCCCCCTGCCTTTTTAGTTTAAACCCTCCCCAACAGCACTAGCAAACACTCTGCCTGGGACATCGGTTCCGGTCCTGCTCAGGTGCAGACTGTCCGGTTTGTACTGGTCCCACCTCCCCCAGAACCGGTTCCAATGTCCCAGGAATTTGAATCCTTCCCTCTTTCACCATTCCTCAAGCGACGTATTCATCTGAGCTATCCTGCTATTCCTACTCTGTCTAGCACATAGCACTGGTAGCAATCCTGAGATTACTACCTTTAAGGTCCTACTTTTTAATTTAACTCCTAGCTTCATAAATTCAGCTTGTAGGATCTTATCCTGTTTTTTACCTATATTGTTGGTACCTATATGTACCACGACAGCTGGCTGTTCACCCTCCCCCTCCAGAATGCGCTACAGCCGCTCCAAGACATCCTTGACCCTTGCACCAGGGAGGCAACATCTATCCTGGAGTGTTATTTGCGGCCGCAGAAACACCTATCTATTCCCCTTACACTAGAATCCCCTATCACTATAGCTCTCCCACTCTTTTTCCTGCCCTCCAGTGCAGCAGAGCCACCCCTGGTGCCATGGACTTGGCTGCTGCTGCCTTTCCCTGATGAGTCATCTCCCCCAACAGTACCCAAGGTGGTGTATCTGTTTTGGAGGGAGATGACCGCAGGGGACCCCTGCACTACCTTCCTTCCACTGCTCTTCCTGCTGGTCACCCATTCCCTATCTGTCTGTGTAACCTTTACCTGCGGTGTGACCAACTCACTAAACGTGCTATTCATGACATCCTCAGCATCGTGGATGCTCCAGAGTGAATCCATGCGTAGCTCCAGTGCTGCAATGCAGTCTGGCGGGAGCTGCAGCTGGATACACTTTCTGTACACATAGTAGTCAGGGACACTGGAAGCGTCCCTGATTTCCCACATAGCACAGGAGGAGCATGACGTGGGTCTGGATTCTCCTGCCATGACTTAACCCTTAAATTAACCTAATTGATAACAACATCAAAGGTTTCTTACTGATCAGAAAAGAAAAATAAAAATAAAAAGATTAAATACTCACCAATCCACCAGCCAATCACTTACCCTCTTGGCTGTGATGTCACACTTCGATTTCTTTTTATTCCTTTGTTTACCTTCTGCCCCTGCACCAGCTGGCTCTTCCGACTTGGTCACCTTGAAACCACGACTCTGTAATGGATGCTTTCCTGTGATGTCAGGCGTTGATTTCTTTTTACTTCCCTCCCCTCACAGGTCTGTTTGTGCTGCTCCCAGTTAGCTCCTTTATCTCCCCCTCCGATCTCGCGCTGTTTGAATCTCCCGGCTCTCGCTCCTTTATCTCCCCCTCCGATCTACGAGAAACAATAACAAGAATAAAAGCGGAGGGACTCCTCGTTACCGGCTTCGTGCACGACAATGGCACATCCAGCTCAGTTGACCCTGCAAAGTCATCCTCACCAACATCTGACAAATTGTGCCAAAATTGGGAGAGCTGTCCCACAGACTAGTCAAGCAACAGGCTGACGTAGTCATACTCACAGAATCATATCTTTCAGCCAAAGTCCCAAACTCCTCCATCACCATCCCTGAGTATGTCCTGACCCACCCGAGGTGGCGGCACAGTGGTATACGGGAGGGAGGGAGTGGCCCTGGGAGTCCTCAACCTTGACTCCGGAAACCATGAAATCTCATGGATGCAGGTTAAGCATGAGTAAGGAAACCTCCTGCTGATTACCACCTACCGCCCTCCCTCAGCTGATCAATCAGTATTTCTCCATGTTAAACACCACTTGGAAGAAGCACTGAGGGTAGCAAGGGCACAGAATGTAGTCTGGGTGGGGGACATCAATCTCCATCACCAAGAGTGGCTTGGTAGCACCACTACTGACCGAGCTGGCCGAATCCTGAAGGACATAACTGCCAGACTAGGACCGTGGCAGGTGGTGAGAGAACCATCACGAGGAAAAACCTATTTGACCTCGTCCTCACCAATCTACCTGTCGCAGATGCATTTGTCTACGACACCATTGGTAGCAGTGACCACTGCACAGTCATTGTGGAGACAAAGTCCCCACTTCACACTGAGGACACCCTCCATCGTGTTGTGTGTCCTCAGTGCTAAATGGGATAGATTCAGAACAGATTTAGCAGCTCAAAACATGAGATGCTGTGGGCCATCAGCAGCAGCAGAATTATATTCCACCACAATCTTTAACCTCATGGCCCGGCATATCCCTCACTCTACTATTACCATCAAGCCAGGGGACCAACCCTGGTTCAACGAGGAGTGGAGAAGAGCATGCCAGGATCAGCACCAAGCATAATGAGGTACCAACCTGGGAAAGCTGCAACACAGGACTACATGCATGGTAAGCCGTGGAAGCAGCATGCTATAGACAGAGCTAAGCGATCCCACAATCAACGGATCAGATCAAAGCTCTGTAGTCCTGCCACATCCAGTCGTGAATGGTGGTGGACAATTAAACAACTAACGGGAGGAGGAGACACCATGAATATCCCCATCCTCAATGATGACGGAGCCCAGCACACGAGTGCAAAAGATCAAGGTTAAAGCGTTTGCAACTATCTTCAGCCAGAAGTACCAAGTGGATGATCCATATTGGTCTCCTCCGGAGGTCCCCACCATCGTAGTCTTAAGCCAACTCGATTCACTCCATGTTCTATCAAGAAACGGCTGAGCACTCTGCATACAGCAAAGGCTATGGGCCCTGACAACATCCCGGCTGTGGTGCTGAAGACTGCTGCGCCTCTAGCCAAGCCATTCCAGTACAGCTGCAACACTGGCATCTACCCAACAATGTGGAAAACTGCCCAGGTATGTCCTGTCCACAAAACGTAGGACAAATCCAATGAAGCCAATTACCGCCCCATCAGTCTACTCTCAAACCATCAGCAAAGTGATGGCAGGTGTTGTCAACAGTGCTATCAGGCAGCACTTATTCACCAATAACCTGCTCACCGATGCCCAGTTTTGTGTTCTGCCAGGACCACTCGGCTCCAGACCTCATTACAGCCTTGGTCCAAACATGGACAAAAGAGCTGAATTCCAGAGGTGAGGTGAGAATGACTGCCCTTGACATCAAAGCAGCATTTGACTGAGTGTGGCATCAAGGAGCCCTAGTAAAATTGAAGTCAATGGGAATCAGGGGGAAAACTCTCCACTGGCTGGAGTCATACCTAGCACAAAGGAAAGTGGTTGTAGTTGTTGGGGGTTAATCATCTCAGCCCCAGGACATCACTGCAGGAGTTCCTCAGAGCAATGTGCTAGGCCCAACCATCGTCAGCAGCTTTATCAGTGAATTCCCTCCATCATAAGGTCAGAAGTGGGGATGTTCGCTGATGACTGCACAGTGTTCAGTGCCTTTCGCAACTCCTCAGATAATGAAGCAGTCTGTGCCTGAAAGCAGCAAGACCTGGATGACTTTTAGGCTTGGGCTGATAAGTGGCAAGTAACAGTCGCGCCACACAAGTGCTAGACAATGACTATCTCCAACAAGCGAGAGTCTAACCACCACCCCTTGACATTCAACGGCATTATCATCGCCGAATCCCCCACTATCAACACCCTGGGGGTCACCATTGACCAGAAACTGAACTGGATCAGCCACATAAATACTGTGGCTACAAGAGCAGGTCAGAGGCTAGGTATTCTGCAATGAATGTTTCACCTCATGACTCCCCAAAGCCTTTCCACCATCCACAAGGCACAAGTCAGCAGTGTGATGGAATACTCTCCACTTGCCTGGATGAGTGCAGCTCCAACAACACTCAAGAAGCTCGACACCATCCAGGACGAAGCAGCCCGCTTGATTGGCACCCCCTCCACCACCTTAAACATTCATTCTCTCCACCACTGGCATACCGTGGCTGCAGTGTGAACTATTTACAAGATACACTGCAGCAACTCACCAAGGCTTCTTCGACAGCATCTCCAAAACTGGCGACCCCTACCACCTAGAAGGACAAGAGCAGCAGGCGCGTGGGAACACCATCACCTCCAAGTTCCCCACCAAGTTACACATCATCCTGACTTGGAAATATATCGGCGTTCCTTCGTCGTCACTGGGTCAAAATCCTGGAACGCCCTCCCTAACAGCACTGTGGGAGTACCTTCACCACATGGACTGCAGCGATTGAAGAAGTTGGCTCAGCACCATCTTCTCAAGGGTAATTAAGGATGGGCAATAAATGCTGGCCTTGCCAATGACACCCACATCACAGGAACAAATAAAGAAATATTCTCACCAGATGCGCGTACATACTGCTGACACCGCATTGACCAGTCGATGAGCCTTTTACACAAACTTTTCTGTTGGCTCAAAAGTTGTCTATAACTGAGAAAGACAAACCAGAAGGTCGCAGATTTTATTCCTGGTTATTTTTTCTCACCTTCAGTCCAGGTCATGTGTAGTGCAGTATAATATATTGGCCCTTAAATTCCGGTCGAGCTCTTCCTGTGGGCAAACGACAGAAAAAGAGAAAAAAAATGCGCACTTACCTGGAACTTCTGAGCCTGAGGCCTCTCGTGACTGCGCGTCGCAGCGCGTATACGTGGGGACGTGCGCAGGCCGGGATCTGGTGACAGCAGCCAATCAGGTGTATTATAGATTCTCATTCATAGTAATAGGTCCGGAACTCCTATTACTATGAATGAGAAACCCCCCACAAACACCCAAAACACAATAAAAAATAGAAAATAAACTACACATTTAACATTCATTTAAATTAAAGTTATTATAAAAAAATATATATTCCCGACTAATTTAAAACATTTTTTAATTAAGCCTTAAAATAAACTTACCATAGTGGGAAGGGTTTTTAAAATAAAATGTGTTTTTATAACTTTATTTTAAAATGTTTTTGTGTATTTTTAAACACTTGTGCCTGCAAAAGTAGGCTATACGCCTGTTTTTTCAGGCGTAAGATTTTAAAGGACATTTGCAGGGCAAGATATTCGTAAGTATCGGAAATCTTGCCCTGCAAGTGTCCTCGCTCCCGAGATACAGAGGATCTGTCAAGCCAGAAAACCGGCTTTGTGCGCTGAAAACCGGCTTTTCCAATGCCTTCCTGGGTCTGTAGAAACTTCGTACGGACCCGGGACATCGGAATTTCAAGGTCAATATAACTGTAGTTTGTGCCCATGTTACAAGGATCTTTTTAAAAAAATAATGCAGTTCTGAGAGGACTAGTTAACTGAAATTCAGAGAACAGTCACATGCAGTGCAGGTGCAGAATGGGGCTGCAGTACAGAAATAAGCAGACATTTTTTACAAGGGAATATTCTATCAGCTGTTTGTTTCATAGTTTGTGTTACTTCAACTTTCCAATTTGAATACATATTTATACTTCCACCGTACAATCTATTTTGTGAATTAAAGACTTACACATATGGTGTTGACATTTTGAATTCACTGCATAGTCACAGACATAGAGCTCATCCCATTATTTAGCAAAGAGTTAGTTCCCTCACTTTGTGCCTAATGCACCCATTTTATTAGGCTTTACGAAGCTGTGCTTCACGTCATCCAGTGAATATCAATGGTTCCTTAAAACCATCAGCACATGAAGACAAATATCACTAGATATTAATTGTTGTGGGGTCACTGATATTTTTTCACTTATATGGAATGGAATTTTGCACTACAAAATATCCCAGGAGATGACAGGGTAGAAATGACTTCATGCAGTTCATGTAAAATAGAGAGGCTGCTTCCCCCACTTTAGAGAACCAAGCAGATAATTTTTTAAAGGATGAAGCACAAAAGCTGTTTGGTATAGATTTTTCTGTTAAAAGATTTTTTTTTAAGATAAATTAACAATCACTCACAACTCTATCATGTTTTGGTAATTTTGACTATTTTACCTAGGATTATTTATATTAATATGTTGTTATTAATTTAAATTTAACCCAAGTGATGGTGATGCTAAATTTGGTCTCATTGCTCCTGGATTAGGAAAGGGAAAATCAGTCAAAGTTGCTGCTGCTTAGTGCTATCCATTGATGCCTGTTGGAAAGCGCTGACTATTCGATCACGTTTGTACAAAATCAAAATACTGCGGATGCCGGAAATCTGAAATAAAAACAAAAAATGTTGGAAATACTCAGCTTCTTTCATCGTTTATATATGACCACAAGATGGTGCTCTTTAGCAATTGCTTTTCAGATAAATTAGGAATAATGTTCTGAAACTGCTCCTGGCTGGGACCGCGCATCAGAAATTTGAGCATATACAGACCCTATAATTTTCCATCCATCATAAAATTATCCATCATCATCATCATAGGCAGTCCCTTGGAATCAAGGAAGACTTGCTTCCATTCTAAAAATGAGTTCTTATGGACCGAACAGTCCAATACAGGAATTACAGCCTCTGTCACAAGTGGGAAAGACAGTTGCCGAAGGAAAGGGCGGGTGGGACTGGTTTGCCGCACGCTCCGTCCACTGTCTGCGCTTGTTTTCTGCATGCTCTCGGCGATGAGACTCAAGGTGCTCAGCGCCTTCCCGGATGCACTTCCGTCACTTAGGGCGGTCTTTGGCTAGGGACTCCCAGGTGTCAGTGGGGATGATGCATTTTATCAAGGAGGCTTTGAGGGTGTCCTTGAAACATTTCCTCTGCCCACCTTGGGTTCGTTTGCCGTGAATGAGTTTCGAGTCGAGCGCTTGCTTTGGGAATCTTGTGTCAGGCATGCGAACAATGTGGCCCGTCGAGCAGAGCTAGTCGAGTGTGGTCAGTGCTTCAATGCTGGTGATGTTGGCCTGGTTGAGGACGCTAACATTGGTGCATCTATCCTCGCAGGGGATTTGCAGGATCTTGCGGAGACATTGTTGGTGGTATTTCTCCAGCGATTTGAGGTGTCCACTGGATATGGTCCACGTCTCTGAGCCATACAGGAGGGCAGGTATCACTACAGCCCTGTAGACCATGAGCTTGGTGGCAGATTTGAGGAACACTCTTTTCCTCAGGCAGCCGAAGGCTGCATTGGCGCACTGGAGGCAGTGTTGAATCTCGTTGTCAATGTCTGCCCTTGTTGATAAGAGGCTCCCGAGCATGGGAAGTGGTCCACATTGTCCAGGGCCCCGCCATGGATCTTGATGACTGGGGGGTAGTGCTGTGTGGTGGGGACAGGCTGGTGGAGGACCTTTGTCTTAGGGATGTTTAGTGTAAGGCCCATGCTTTCGTACGCCTCAGTGAAGATGTGACTATGACTTGGAGTTCAGTCTCTGAATATGCGCAGACACAAGCGTCGTCCGTGTACTGTTGCTGGACGACAGAGGTCGGGGTGGTCTTGGATCTGGCCTGGAGACGACGAAGGTTGAACAGGTTCCCACTGGTTCTGTAGTTTAGTTCCACTCCAGCAGGGAGCTTGTTGAGTGTGAGGTGGAGCATGGCAGCGAGGAAGATTGAGAAGAGGGTTAGCGCGATGACGCAGCCCTGTTTGACCCCGGTCCGGACATGGATTGGGTCTGTGATGGATCTGTTGGTAAGGATCACAGCCTGCATGTCGTCGTGGAGCAGGTGGAGGATGGTGACGAACTTTTGGGGACAGCCGAAACGGAGGAGGACGCTCATAGACCCTCGCGGTTGACAGTGTCAAGTTCAAAGAAGGCCATGTTCAAGGGTTGGTGCTGTTCCCTGCATTTTTCTTGCAGCTGTCGCGCTATAAAAATAATATCCATTGTACCCCGTACGGGAAGAAATCCGCACTGTGACTCCGGGAGGAGCTCCTCAGTCACAGAGAGAAGACGGTTGAGGAGAATTCAAGTGACGACTTTCCCAGTGGCTGATAACAAGGAGATTCCTCTGTAGTTGCCACAGTCGGACTTGTCCCCTTTTTTAAAGATGGTCACGCTTACTGCATCTCTGGGATCACCTGGCATTCTCTCCTCCCTCCAGATGAGAGAGATGAGGTCATGCATTCATGCCAATAGTGCCTCTCCGCCAAATTTTAGTGTCTCAGCTGGGATGAGATCTTACAAGACGAATTTAGGGAGCTAGGAGTTAAATTAAAAAGTAAGACCTCAAAAATAGTAATCTCAGGATTGCAACCAGTGCCACATGCTAGTCAGAGTAAGAATCGCAGAATAGCTCAGATGAATACGTGGCTTGAGGAATGGTGCAGAAGGGAGGGATTCAAATGCCTGGGAAATTGGAACCGGTTCTGGGGGAGGTGGGACCAGTACAAACCGGACGGTCTGCACCTGGGCAGGACCGGGATCAATGTCCTAGGAGGAGTGTTTGCTAGTGCTGTCAGGGAGGGGTTAAACTAATATGGTAGGGGGATGGGAACCTATGCAGGGAGACAGAGTGAAGTAGAATGGGGGCAGAAGCAAAAGATAGAAAGAAGAAAAGTAAAAGTGGAGGGCAGAGAAACCCAAGGCAAAAAGCAAAAAGGGCCACATTAGAGCAAAATTCTAAAGGGGCAAATTGTGTTAAAAAGACAAGCCTGAAGACTCTGTGCCTCAATGCGAGGAATATTCGGAATAAGGTGGACGAATTAACTGCGCAGATAGCACTTAACAGGTATGATGTAATTGGCATCACGGAGACATGGCTCCAGGGTGACCAAGGCTGAGAACTCAACATCCAGGGGTATTCAACATTTAGGAAGGATAGACAGAAAGGAAAAGGAGGCGTGGTGGCATTGCTGGTTAAGGAGGAAATTAATGCAATAGTAAGAAAGGACATTAGCTTGGATGATGTGGAATCGGTATGGGCGGAGCTGCGGAATATCAAGGGGCAGAAAACGCTGTAGGTGGCCTTGACTGTGATGAAGAATCCTCGCACATCATGGCTGCCGGCCAGCTGCTGTAACTCCTGTGCTTTCTCCATCCACCACATGTTCTTTAGGTCCTGGGTTTTTTGTTGGACCTCAGCCTTAAGCCGTCTGTAATGTTGCTTTGCTGCTCCCAAATTGGGTTGTTGTTTTAGGCTCAGAAATGCCCTGCGCTTGCGATCAATTAGCTCTTGGATCTCCTGGTCATTCTCAGCAAACCTGTCCTGGTGTTTCCTGGTTGAGTGACCGAGCGTCTCTTCGCAGGCACTGGTTATAGAGGCCTGTAGGGCAGACCAAGCGCTGTGGGCATTCTACGTCTCGGGGTCATCAAGGGTTGCCAGGTTAGCAGTGAGGCGTTGGCTGTATAGGGCTCTCTTAGCTGGGTCTTTGAGTGCCCCGGCATTGAATTTTTTGTGGCACTGCTTCTGCTGCCATCGCTGCTTTGGGGCTATGTTGATGTTGATGATGGAACGGATTAGAAGGTTGTCCGTCCAGCAGTCGGCAGCTCCTGTCATGGCGCGGGTGATATGCACATCCTTGCGATCCCTGGCTCGTACAATGACATAGTCGAGCAGGTGCCAGTGTTTAGAGCGAGGGTGTTGCCACGATGCCTTGTACTTGTCCCTCTGGTGAAACAAGGTGTTGGTGATGACAAGGTCGTGCTCTAGACATTTTGTCAGGAGCAGGGTACTGCTGGAATTGGTTTTCCCTACCCTCTCTCTGCCGATCACGCCTCCCCAGAGGGCTGTGTCCATGCCGACCCTGGCGTCGAAGTCACCGAGGAGGATCAGTTTATCATCCGTAGAGACGCGGGACAGGGATTTTTTGAGGCTGGAGTAAAAACTCTCTTTGGTCTCATATGTTGCATCGAGTGTTGGGGAGTACGCACTGATGACTGTGGTGCATTGATTCCGGGATAGGGTGAGTCGGAGAATCATGAGACGTTCGTTAATCCCGCAGGAGGAATCTTTGAGGTGGTAGACCAGCTCATTTTTGATAGCGAAACCGACTCCGTGGAGGCAGCGTTCTTCCTCTGGTTTCCCTTTCCAGAAGAAGGTGTAACTTCCACCTTGTTCCTTGAGCTGGCCT
Organism: Pristiophorus japonicus; assembly: GCF_044704955.1. Classification (NCBI taxonomy): domain Eukaryota; kingdom Metazoa; phylum Chordata; class Chondrichthyes; family Pristiophoridae; genus Pristiophorus; species Pristiophorus japonicus. Next base: position 103,615,717 of record NC_091977.1, read on the forward strand.
TTCCCTTCCCGCCGGGTCTCGCTTAGGGCGGCGATGTTGACATCGAAGCGTCTAAGTTCCCCGGCAACTATGGTGGTGCAGTGTTCCGGCCTGTCGCTGTTGGAGTTATCCATGAGAGTCCTGACATTCCAGGTCCAGAATTTCATATTAACGGAGTGGAAGATGCCTGTGCGTGAAAATTAGCCATATCATCTGTGTGTTGTCTATATGCAAAAAAAATATTCTATTTCAAACACAAATTTGTAACTCTATGGTGGCAATTTGAATAAGATCTGGAAACTGATTTGATTTTGGTGCATGTCAGTACAGGCACAGAAGTGACTCTTATGGCACTCAAAGTTAAATCAATGACGGAAAATTCCTTTAGTCAGCGCAGTTTTAAGCAACGCTCTGGAGCTTTATGATCTCTGTGATGCTAAATGCAGTAATAACTGAAAGGATATGTGCGTATCTACATATGACTTCCTGTGACTCAATATACTTGTCTGCAGCTCACTACTTTGTAAATTTGAATGTGACTGAACCAGGACTGAGAATGTCAAAATGAGACATCTTTACACAAGAGCCTAAGGGCAGCAATAAAGAAAGACTTGTATTTATATATCACCATTTATGACCATAGGACATCCCAAAGCATTTTACAGCCAATAAAGTACTTTTTGAAGTCTAGTCACTGTTGTAATGTAGGAAACACGGCAACCAATTTGTGCACAGCAAGCTCCCACCAACAGCGATGTGATAATGACCAGATAATCTGCTTTTAGTGATGTAGATTGATGGATACAATTTGGCCAGGACACTGGGGTAACTCCCCTGCTCTTCTTCGAAATAGTGCCATGGGATCTTTTATGTCCACCTGAGAGAGCAGACGGGGCCTCGGTTTAACATTTCATCTGTGGGGATGTGAGATCATTACAGCTGAGCCGAGTCATGTCCTCACCTGACATCCACACACATTGGCCACGATTTCCCCTACCTCGGCAGGTCTGGTGCAGGCAGCGTCGGTAGCGGGTCCCGACCTCGCTGTTGGCTCCAGCCTGCTGTAGAAATGATTTTCCATTGATTGGATTTGTTAAGCCAACCCAGCGCGTTTCCCGGCCAATTGAAGGAGGAGGGTCTGATGACATCACTTGATGAAGTGTCATCAGTCGGGCGCTTTAAAGGGACCATGTGCAAATTAATTTTGACAGTTGTGCTGTCAGTGTTCTATAGCATTGAGGTCCAGCAAACACTGAAAAGCACTGCACAGAGGTGCATCCAAACTCTCCCATGACTGCCTCCATATGCTTATAGCACGCAAGGAGGTTCTCTGACCTCCCCAGCAGCTTGGTTGAACATTGTACAGGAGGACACAAGCAGGGATGTCATCAAGGGGACCAGGCTGCAATGCTTCAAACCTTTCAATGATCTCAGTAGATCATGAAATGTAGCTGCAAAGCCATATTCAACCTCATCCTGCTGTGCCACTCATCACATCCCCATCACTCTGCCTTTCTTACCCTACTCCTGCACATCCTTACTCACACCAGCTTACCTCCAGCTATCCCTTTCTATCTACATTATAACTTTCCCATCTCTCGAGTCATCCCTCACACACACCCTCATCCTTATCCAATCATACCAACTAACAACACACAAAGGTAGGCACTTGGGAAGTTTCTGTCAATGTGCTGTCAAACATTGAAATCTTTATTTTCAACACTTTGCATTCTTGGACAGATTTCTGGGCATCTTTGGTAGTGGCTTAGTAAGTTGCAGGGAATGGTGAGACATAACTTCTCCCAAGACAGTCACTAGGGGAATGCATAAGGGCGATTAGTTGATTTCTTGATGTCATATTGGATGGATGGATGTGTAACGTTGGATTGGAATGTTTGCTTTGTGCTGGCTTTTATTTTAGCATTATGGTCAAGAGGACACTGTGATGGTCATTAACAAGGCAAGTTAAGGTGTGAGACTAAAGTTGAATGGGGAATTGGGATTGTGTTCACTTGGACTGCAGGCGGATGAGTTCATCCCGGATATCCCAGCCAGAAAGGGGCTGTCTGGGTTGCATCCTTCCTTCTGCTTTCTCCTGTTCTGTGTCTTCCTCTTCCCTCTGTGATCGAATGCTGAAAATTTGAAATAAAAGCAGAAAATGCTGGAAATACTCAGCAGGTCAAGCAGCATCTCGACCTGGGATGTGAACTTTGTTTCTCTCGCCACAGTTGCTGCCGGACCTGCTGAGTATTTCCAGCATTTTCCGTCTTCTCAGAGGACTTTCTTTACCATCCAAGGCCATGCAAGCATCCAGCAGCACTCCCTGCACTCTTTAACAACTTTTAATATCTATTGCACCAAGCCACTAGTTCAATAAAATTTAAAAAATACAATCCAAAAAGTTAAATGCAAAATCACATGAAAGATGTGTGTGTCCCTTTAAGAAGTGCTGAGAGTGTCTCTGTCGATCTACTGCATGCTCGCTTTTCAGAGTGAGCTTAGGACCCAGCATTAAAGTCAATGCAAAGGTCCAAGTTTGCAGTGCATGGCATCAAGTCGGCTTTGCACGACAATTGATGTCACGCTCTCCAGATTTGCATGTCCAGGGTCAACACTGCTAACGGAAGCGCTATGGCCCTCACCAAAATGTCGGCTGCCGAGTCGCGCAGCAGAGGCGGACGGAAGAGTGGCGGCCACCTTTTTCTTTCAGAAATCTGACAGTAACAGGTGGCAGTAAGTAGCGGAATTTCTAGACCCCAGTGTTGGAAACACTCAAATATGTCAAGCAGCAGCTGTGGAGCGAGAAACAGAGTTAATGTTTCAGCTCGTTGACCTTTCATCAGACCTGAACAGTGGAGTTCCCACCTGGTTTTCCTCTACTTAGCCCAGGGACGCTGAGGCCAACTCTTGCACAACTTCTGAGAGCCTAGCTGAGATCACATGACACATTGGGGATCAGACCTGAGATTTTCTGGTATTATATTAGGGAATGATTTTATTCACTAACCCATCAGGGGAAACTTGAGGTACAATTTGATCATCGGGGATTGTTCTGAGCAGTCTATCCAGAACCGCAGTGGGTTCAGTGCCCCATCTGCTTGCCTACCTCAAACACATTTACTAAAAAAATAATGTGGTTAAAACTCACGCACAATAAGACAAACTGCAACATTATTAAAGGTCTTGAGAGATTTGTCGCAATTGTTTTATTTTTCACATATTTTTGTCTGTCTTAGTCTGATTAAATAAAGCCCTCTTGTGCTTTGGGCCCCTCATTATATGTACAAAAAGCAGCCCTGTTCTTTATAATTAGATTTAAGAAAAGCACTCATTTTTATACAAGTACAGTTTTGGTTTCCATATTTACAAAAGGATATACTTGCTTTGGAGGCAGTTCAGAGAAGGTTCACTCGGTTGATTCCAGAGATGAGGGAGTTGACTGATGAGGAAAGGTTGAGTAGGTTGGGCCTCTACTCTTTGGAATTCAGAAGAATGAGAGGTGATATTATCGAAAAGTATTAGATTATGAGGGGGCTTGACAAGGTGGATGCAGAGGGGATTTTTCCACCGATAGGGGAGACTAGAACTAGGGGACATAATCTTAAAATAAGGGGCTGCCCGTTTAAAACTGAGAAGAGGAGGAATTTCTTCTTTCAGAGGGTTGTAAATCTGTGGAATTCACTGCCTCAGAGAGCTGTGGAAGCTGGGACATTGAATAAATTTAAGACAGAAATAGACAGTTTCTTAACCGATAAGGGGATAAGGGGTTATGGGGAGCGGGCAGGGAAGTGGACCTGAGTCCATGATCTAATCAGCCATGATTGTATTAAATGGCGGAGCAGGCTCGAGGGGCCGTATGGCCTATTCCTGCTCCTATTTCTTATGTTCTTATGTTCTTATGTAGAAAATCCGTTTAATCAGAAGATGTTTTGAAGATGTCGTGCCTTCCTTCCCCCCTCCCAAGTTGCTCAGTTTATAAATGCACTACCAAGTGTGCGACTAATATGCATAGATCAGGAACGCCCACAGTCTGTGCTGAGTTCATTTATTTTAATTCTGCTATATTAGAACATAAGAAATAGGAACAGGAATAGGCCATTCAATATCATGACTGATCTGATCATGGACTCAGCTCCACTTCCCTGCCCGCTCCCCATAACCCTTTATCGTTTAAGAAACTGTTTATTTCTGTCTTAAATTTATTCAATGTCCCAGCTTCCACAGCTTTCTGAGGCAGTGAATTCCACAGATTTACAACCCTGTGAGCGAAGAAATTTCTCCTCATCTCTGTTTTAAATGGGCGGTCCCGTATTCTAAGATCATGCCCTCTAGTTCTAGTCTCCCCTATCAGTGGAAACATCCTCTCTGCATCCACCTTGTCAAGCCCCCTCATAATCTTATACGTTTCGATATGATCACCTCTCATTCTTCTGAATTCCAATGAGTAGAGGCCCAACCTACTCAACCTTTCCTCATAAGTCAACCCCCTCATCCCCAGAATCAACCTAGTGAACCTTCTCTCAATTGCCTCCAAAGCAAGTATATCCTTTTGTAAATATGGAAACCAAAACTGCACGCAGTATTCCAGGTGTGGTCTCACCAATACCTTATATAGCTGTAGCAAGACTTTCCTGCTTTTATACTCCATCCCCTTTGCAATAAAGGCCAAGATACCAATGGCCTTCCTGATCACTTGATGTACCTGCATACTATCCTTTTGCATTTCTTGCACAAGTACCCCCAGGTTCCGCTGTACTGCGGCACTTTGCAATCTTTCTCCATTTAAATAATAACTTGCTCTTTGATTTTTTTCTGCCAAAGTGCATGACCTCACACTTTCCAACATTATACTCCATCTGCCAAACTTTTGCCCACTCACTTAGCCTGTCTATGTCCTTTTGCAGATTTTTTGTGTCCTCCTCACACATTGCTTTTCCTCCCATCTTTGTATCGTCAGCAAACTTGGCTACGTTACACTCAGTCCCTTCTTCCAAGTCGTTAATATAGATATATATATATTAGTGTCATAATTTCCAGAACCATGGGTCTCATGTAGTTGCTGGCAATCTAAAAATAAACTTTTTTTTAAACCAGACCTTCCGAGAAGCTGGCCTCAGCAAATCCAGTTTGCTAGTAATCTCAATGTGGCATGCATCCTGTGGCATGAGCAGGCAAATTCTCAACAGCCTTGTTTTAGCAATCTTCCTAAGGCTGATAATTTTCCTCTGATGCTGCTAGGAATATGGGCACAAGAGATTGCATTCACTCCCTCTGCCATTGCTATCCAGACATTTCTAAGGCTGCCCCTTACACAAGGGTTCCCTCAGCTTTGACCTCTTTTGCTGCTACTCCTGCAGCATCTTCAAATGGAGCAGCAACTCTTCTGTCCCTGAGTTGCTCACCGGATGGATTTCTGATTTGCAGCTCCGCAGGGCACCTCCACTTTAAGTGAGAGCAGCTCATCGTGCAAGAGCTGCTGCTTCACTGGATCTCCTGACCACTTTCCCCTCACCCAATCAGTGAACTCTCTGTACCTGGGGCAAACATATGGGGAGTAATCTGTCCTTACTATACAGTATAAATGCACACGAGGCCCATACTTGAGAAAAGATCACTCTGTGACCAGTTATCTTTATTACCAAGACCTCAAGAGCACACGCGGGTGGAGCTTCCCCTTTTATACCGGAAAGTCCAGGATAGGAGTGTCTCCCACAAGTTCGCCCCCTGTGGTCAGTGTTCTCAAGATATCCAAATTAGGTCAGCTGAAACATGGGTTACAATGATAGTTGAATACATGACAGGGAACATATTGTGTTCCTAACACAGAGGAGGCTGCACACAGGGAGGTTAAAGTAACAGTGACCTCAGTTTTTAATAAGACACTCCAGAGTGAGGAACAGGCCTTAGGGGCCGGCTTATATACAGTGCTCCCAAGGGATGCTGGGATCCCTTGGGACTTCAGGGGATGAGCTCCCTGGTGGCAGAGCATGGGAGTGCTTTTTTTTTAAAGATACACAACATCACACCCCCACCAAAGTCAAAGTGAAAACTATTTACAATGTGAGGCGGTCGGGAGCCTTTCTTTCCCTGGTGGACCGCCTCGGTACATATGTCTGTTCTGGTGTGTTGGCTGTGCCCTCGCTGGGCTGGTGTGTTGTTGGCCCTGCAGGGCTGCTGGGTGAGCCTGGCCTTGCTGGGCTGTTGGGCGTGATGGGTTCGATTTCCTGGTCCGGGGTTGTGTTGTTGATCCGTTGGGTGTGTGTTGTGGGCTCGGAAAAGGTGGTGTCTTCTGTGGGTTGTTCAGGGCAGTCTGTGAACCGCAGCCTCGTTTGGCCCAGGTGCTTTCTGCAAATTTGTCCATTGTCTAGTTTGAATACAAACACCCTATTCCCTTCTTTAGCTGTCACCGCGATCCACTTGGGACCATGTCCATAGTTTAGCACATACACAGGATCATTCAGATCAATTTCCCGTGACACAGTGGCGCGACCATCGTTTACATTTTGTTGCTGCCACCTGCTCTCTACCTGATCATGCAGATTGGGGTGAACCAGCGAGAGTCTGGTTTTAAGTGTCCTTTTCATGAGTAGCTCAGCCGGGGACACCCCTGTGAGCAAGTGGGGTCTCATGCGGTAGCTGAACACTACTCGGGACAGGCAGGTTTGGAGTGAGCCTTCCGTGACTTGTTTAAGGCTCTGCTTGATGGTTTGTACTGCCCGCTCTGCCTGCCCATTGGAGGCTGGTTTAAACGGGGCCGAGGTGACATGTTTGATCTCATTGCAGGTCATGAATTCTTTAAATTCGGCACTGCTGAAACATGGCCCGTTGTCACTGACCAGTATGTTAGGCAGGCCATGGGTGGCAAACATGGCCCCCAGGCTTTCAATGGTGGCGGTGGTGGTGCTTCCTGACATTATTTCACATTCAATCCATTTTGAAAAAGCATCCACCACCACCGGGAACATTTTACTGAGAAACGGGCCCGCATAGTCGACATGGATCCTCGACCGTGGTCTGGAGGGCCAGGACCACAAACTTAGTGGTTCTCTGGGCGCATTGCTCAACTGAGCACATATGCTGCATTGCCGTACACAGGACTCTAAGTCAGAGTCGATACCGGGCCACCGGTGTGATCTGGCTATCGCTTTCATCATTACTATACCCGGGTGTGTGCTGTGGAGATCCGAGATGAACGTCTCCCTGCCCTTTTTTAGTAGCTGTCATGTTTGTAATTACAATGTAACACCACTGTATTACTGTATACACTCAACTGAGATGCACATCTTGACCACAGGGGGTGAACTTGTGGGAAACACTCCTTACCTGATCACACAGGTATATAAAAGGAGGTCCCACGCAGGGTCATTACTTCTGGAGTCCTGTAATAAAGAGTTAAGGTCACAGAGTGGCCTTTTCCCTGAAACGTGCCTCGTGTGGTTTCATGCTGTAGAGTAGGGACTTTACATTGGCGACGAGAAACGGGAATTCACGACCCACGAGAATGGCCACCGGTAGCACAGAGGAATGTACTGTGTTGGGGAAGACTGGGACGATTTTGTCGAGAGGCTTCAGCAAAGCTTCGTGACTAAAGACTGGCTGGGGGATGCAGCGGCCGACAAGCGACGGGCTCATCTCCTGACCAGCTGCGGGCCAAAGACTTATGCGCTTATGAAGGACTTACTGGCACCCGAAAAGCCATCGGACAAAACCTTTGAAGAGCTCAGCAAATTCATCGGGGAGCACCTCAAACCGGCGAGCAGCATACACATGGCTCGACACAGATTGTACACCCACCGACGTCGTGAAGGACAGAGCATACCGGACTTTGTAGCGGACCTCCGGCGTTTGGCCAGCCTCTGTAAGTTCGCAGACGCCTGCAGGGGGGAGATGCTAAGGGACTTCTTCATCGAGGGTATCGGTCATGCGGGAATTTTTCACAAGTTAATTGAGACCAAGGACTTGACCTTGGAAGCGGCAGCGTTGTTAGCTCAAACTTTCATGGCGGGGGAGGAAGAGACAAAATGATTTACGCGCGCAATTCTGCCTCTAACGCGGCGATGGATCAGGGAGTCAATATCATAAATGCTACTCAGAGCCCCGCAGGCAGGCAGAGGCAGTCCGACATTTACCAGGCAGCAATAGACCCCAGAGCAGGACTTCAACAGAGACAATGGCAGGCTGAACAGATGTTCACGCCATCACAGTGGACAATGCGGCCCGGGGAGGGGCCGTTGACACCCACTAATAGGGTACTTAAGAGCAGTCAAAGGGACAATCAGCGCGGCATTCCTGGCCATAGTCCCTTTGTCCCCAACAATGGAAACTTTAACTCATGCTGGAGGTGTGGGGGAAAACACTCAGCCAGATCTTGCAGATTCCAACATTTTGTCTGCAGAAACTGCAATCTCAGTGGCCATTTCGCTCAAATGTGCCGAAAACCTGCAACCAGACTAATATATGAGATAGAGGGACCAGAAGAGGGTTCTGTGAGGCAGGATGACTTTTGGGGCCAATCGATGGATGCCGAGGTTCAGCGGGTCCATGTGGCGAATATTCACAGTTCATACACCAAAACGCCACCAATGATGATGAGGGTTTTATTAAACGGTATCCAGTACACATGGAGCTGGACACTGGGGCCAGCCAGTCACTCATGGGCATTCAGCAATTCGAGAAGCTATGGCCACTCAAAGCCAGTAGACCCAAATTAGAACGTATTGAGACACAATTACAGACTTACACCAAGGAAATCATTGCGCTGCTAGGCAGTGCAATGATGGCTGTCACACACAATGGGTTAGTGAACCGGCTGCCACTCTGGATTGTCCCGGGCAATGGTCCCACTCTGTTGGGGAGGAGCTGGTTAGCCGAGATGAACTAGAAATGGGGGGATGTTCACGCAATGTCATCTATGGAGCGAAGTTCGTGCTCACAAGTCCTACAACAATTCGAGTCACTATTTCAACCGGGCATCGGGACTTTCGAAGGCACTAAAGTAAGGATACACATCACCCCGGACACCAGGCCAGTGCACCACAAAGCCAGAGTGGTGCCGTATGTGATGCGGGAAAAAATCGAGAGCGAATTGGACCGGCTGTTGCGAGAGGGCATCATCTCGCCTGTTGAATTCAGCGACTGGGCGAGCCCCATCGTTCCCGTTCTAAAAGCGGATGGCTCTGTCAGGATCTGTGGTGACTACAAGGCCACCATCAATCGGGTGTCCCTACAAGACCAATACCCGCTCCCAAGAGCGGAGGATCTTTTCGCCACGCTGGCAGGTGGCAAGCTATTCACCAAGTTGGACCTCACTTCAGCCTATATGACCCAGGAACTGGCCGACGAATCCAAACTACTGACCACCATCACCACGCACAAGGGACTGTTTGCGTATAACAGGTGCCCGTTTGGCATTCGATCAGCGGCCGCGATTTTTCAACGTAACATGGAAAGCCTGCTTAAATCCATTCCTGGAACCATCATATTCCAGGACGACATCCTCATCACGGGTCGAGATACCAAGGAACACCTCCACAACCTGGAGGAGGTGCTACACCGACTGGACCAGGTAGGCCTGCGACTCGAAGTCTAAGTGTGTATTTTTGGCTCCCGAGGTCGAGTTTCTGGGCAGGAGGGTTGCTGCAGATGGGATTCGGCCCACCGAATCCAAAACAGAGGCGATTCGACGAGCACCCAGGCCCTGCAACACATTGGAGCTGCGTTCATTCCTGGGACTGTTGAACTATTTCGGGAACTTTCTGCCGAACTAGAGCATGTTGTTGGAGCCGCTATACGTGCTCCTGCATAAGGGTTGCAGTTGGTTTTGGGGGGACTGTCAGGAACGGGCTTTTGATCGGGCGCGAAACCTACTTTGTTCAAATAAACTGTTGACCCTGTACAACCCCGGTAAACGTTTAGTTCTGAACTTGTGATGCATCGTCCTATGGGATTGGGTGCGTGTTGCAGCAGGGTAATGCTGAGGGTCAGCTACAACCTGTGGCTTATGCCTCCAGGTCACTCCCTCAAGCAGAACGGGGATATGGGATGGTCGAGAAGGAAGCGCTTGCATGTGTCTATGGTGTAAAAAAAATGCATCAGTACCTCTTCGGTAGGAAGTTTGAATTAGAGACGGACCACAAGCCACTCACATCCCTGTTGTCAGACAGCAAGGCTGTCAATGCCAACGCATCAGCTCGCATACAGCGGTGGGCCCTCACGCTAGCTGCTTATGACTACTCCATCCGGCTCCGGCCCAGCACTGAAAACTGCGCTGACGCGCTCAGCAGGCTTCCACTGGCCACCACCGAGGGGGCAGCTGAGCAAAGCTTTGAGATGGTCATGGCTGTCGATGCCTTTGACAGTGCAGGATCCCCCATCACATCCTGCCAGATCAAAATCTGGACAAATAGAGATCCCCTCCTATCCTTGATTAAGAAATGTGTCCTGACTGGGGATTTGGCGCCTGCACACAGAGCATGCCCTGAGGAGGTCAGACAATTCCACAGGCTGATGGATGAGCTCTCCATCCAAGCCGACTGCCTGCTATGGGGCAGCCGGGTAGTCATGCCCCAGAAGGGCAGGGAGGCATTCATCAGGGATCTCCACAGCGAGCACCCAGGCATTGTGATGATGAAGGCCATTGCCCGGTCACACGTTTGGTGGCGTGGAATTGATTCAGACCTGGAACACTGTGTTCGCAGGTGCACGACCTGTGCTCAGCTGTGTAATGCCCCCAGGGAGGCCCCGCTCAGCCCGTAGCCCTGGCCCACCAAGCCATGGTCACGCATTCACATTGACTACACAGGCCCGTTCATGGGGAAGATGTTCCTCATTGTCGTAGATGCGTACTCGAAATGGATCGAGTGCATCATCCTGAATTCATGCACGTCATCCACCACTGTGGAAAGCCTACGTGCGATCTTTGCAACCCATGGCTTGCCGGACATCCTGGTTAGTGACAATGGCCCGTGTTTCACGAGCTATGAATTCCGGGAGTTTATGTCGGGCAATGGCATCAACCACGTCAGTGGCCAGGGCAGTCCAAATCATTAAGCAAGGTATGCTCAGGATTCAAGGACCCTCCCTACAATGCCGCCTATCGCGCCTCCTGCTGGCCTATAGGTCCCACCCGCACTCGCTCACAGGGGTCCCGCACGCAGAGCTACTCATGAAACGGACACTCAAAACTCCGTTGTCCCTCATCCACCCAGTCCTGACCGACATAGTTGAGGGCAAGCGCAAGTCACAAAACGAGTACCATGACCGTAATTCAAGGGGGAGATGTATAGAAATAAATGATCCTGTATTCGTCCTCAATCACGCAATGGGGCCCAAATGGCTTGAGGGTACTGTAATTGGCAAAGAGGATCATCGTGGTAAAACTCAACAATGGCCAGATATGCCGTTAGCATCTGGACCAAGTAAAAAAAAAGGTTCAGCATGGACACGGAGGAACCTGAAGAAGACCATGAGATGGAGCTTACACTACCGCCAGCGAACGTGCAACAAGAGCAATCGGAAGAATGCACAGTCCCTGTGGTCAGCCCGGACAGGCCGGAATCACCACAGGTGACAGACACTCCCGTCAGTGTCCAACAACCAGAGCCCCAACTGCGGCGCTCCACGAGGGAGCGTAGACCACCTGAAAGACTGAACCTATGATCCCAGTAAGACTTTGGGGGGGGGGGGGGGAGGTGATGTCATGTTTGTAACTACAATGTAACACCACTGTATTATTGTATACACTCAACTGAGATGCACACCTTGACCACAGGGGGTGAACTTGTGGGAGACACTCCTTACCTGATCACACAATTATATAAAGGGAGGTCCCACGCAGGGTCATCACTTCTGGAGACCTGTAATAAAGAGTTAAGGTCACAGATTGGCCTTGTCCCTGGAATGTGCCTTGTGTAGTTTCATGCTGTAGAGTAAGGACTTTACAGTAGCACTACACGGTTACCTCACAACAGGCAGTCTGCCTGAATGGACAGCTCGTCCTTTCGCCGTTGGAACAGCTTGATTGGCTCTTGCATTTTAACGGGGATGCTGGCCCAGCTCCCATGCAGTACACAGTTTTTTACTAGGGACAGCAGAGGATCTTGGCTGGTCCGAGTCCTAATCTGGCGGGCCGTGACAGGTGATTTATCATTTTCAAACGCTTCCATGACCATCAACAAGTCTGCGGGCTGCGCCACCATCAACAAGTTTGCAGGCTGCGCCATTTCCACCCCCGTGGTGGGCAATGGTAGCCAACTGAGAGCATCTGCACAGTTCTCGGTGCCTGGCTTGTGGCGGATGGTATAGTTATACGCTGATAATGCGAGTGCCCACCTTTGTATGCGGGCTGAGGCATTAGTATTTATCCCCTTGTTTTCAGTGAACAGGGATGTGAAGGGCTTGTGATCAGTTTCCAAGTCAAATTTGAGGCCAAAGAGGTACTGATGCATCTTCTTTACCCCGAACACACAAGCTAATGCCTCTTTCTCAATCATGCTGTCGGTTGCAACTTCCCCGCAACGTTAGCTTGTTGTTATACACACTCGACTCCGTACGACGACGCGTCACATGCTAGCACAAGTCTTTTACATGGGTTATACAATACAAGCAGCTTGTTGGAGCATAAAATGTTTCTGGCTTTCTCAAAATCAAATACTTGTTTTTTCCCCCATACCCAGTTCTCAACTTTGCGCAATAACACATGTAGGGGCTTTAAAAGAGTGCTTAACCCTGGTAGGAAGTTACCAAAATAGTTGAGGAGTCCCAGGAACGACCGCAGCTCCCTGACGTTCTGTGGCCTGGGCGCGTTCCTGATAGCCTCTGCCTTGGCGTCTATGGGCCGAATGCCGTCCGCCGCGATCCTTCTCCCCAAAAACTCCACTTCTGTTGCATTTCGACCTCTTCAGCCGCAGCCCTACGCGATCCAGTCGCTGGAGGACCTCTTCCAGGTTTTATAGGTGCTCTGCGGTGTTCCGACCCGTGACCAATACGTTGTCCTGAAAGACCACCATGTGTGGTACCGACTTGAGTGGGCTCTCCATGTTTCTCTGGAAGGTTGCTGCAGCCGACTGAATTCCAAACGGGCATGTGTTGTAGATGAACAGTCCCTTGTGCGTATTGATGCAGGTGAGGCCCTTCGAAGACTCCTCTAGCTCCTGCGTCATGTAGGCCGAAGTCAGGTTGAGCTTGGTGAACGTCTTGCCTCCTGCCAGCGTCGCAAATAGGTCGCCTGCCTCAGGTAGTGGGTATTGGTCCTGTAGCGAGAAACGATTAATAGTTACTTTACAATCACCGCAAATCCTGACCGTGCCATCACTTTTGAGTACTGGAACAATCGGGCTGGCCCACTCGCTGAATTCCACTGGGGAGATGATGCCCTCGCGTTGCAGCCTGTCCAGCTCAATTTCCACTCTCTCCCTCATCATGTGAGGTACCGCTCGTGCCTTGTGGTGAATGGGTCATGCCTCTGGGACCAAGTGGATCCGCACCTTCGCCCCGGAAAAGTTTCCAATGCCTGGCTCAAAAAGGGAAGGAAATTTGTTAAGAACCTAGGTAATATGAGGCCTCATCGACATGTGATGGCGCTCGGATGTCATCCCAGTTCCAGCGGATTTTGCCCAGCCAGCTCCTTCCAAGCAGTATGGGACCATCACCCAGGACAATCCAGAGAGCGGTTCGTGCACCGTGCCCTCGTAGGTGACCTTGACCATGGCGCTGCCCAGGACAGTGATAAGCTCTTTGGTGTACATTCTCAGTTTCGTGTGGATGGGGCTCAGGGTTAGTTTGAATGCCTTGTTGCACCATAGTCTCGCAAACATCTTTTTACTCATGATGGATTGGCTAGCGCCAGTGTCCAATTCCATGGCTACGGGTAAGCCATTCAATTTTACGTTTAGCATTATAGGTGGACATTTCATCGAAAATGTGTGCACCCCGTGTACTTCAGCATCCCTCCTCTTTCTGAGGCTCAAAATTGCTTTGATCCACCATGGACCGATCTTCCTCTGCCACATGGTGGTTAGTAGGTTTTGCAGAGCTTGCATCTTGTTTGCAAGCTCGTTGGGGGTGCCCCATTGTTCCACAGCTCTTGCAAACATACCCTTTGAAGCGGCATGAATAGGCTGAATGGAAGCCTCCACAACGCCAACAAGGTGTGAATTGCCTTGCATTCATCCTTTGTTGGGGACTCTGAGTCATCTGGGTCACCTGAGGCCTGCTGGCAGTGGCAGACTCGTGGGTTCTGCCCTGTACATTTCTGCTCACAAACACAGTTCTAGTTAATTTATGAACATTGCTAGCACTTGTGTGCTGAGAGATTTGTTTGGTGTTATTACTGGTGGACATAAACGCCTGTGCTATCACAATGGCCTTACTGAGGGTCGGTGTCTCTACAGTCAAAAGATTTCGTAGGATGGTCTCGTGGCTAATGCCCAGAACAAAAAAGTCTCTGAGCATTTGCTCCAGGTAGCCATCAAACTCACATTGTCCTGCAAGTCGCCTTAGCTCGGCGACGTAGCTCACCACTTCCTGACCTTCAGATCGCTGACACGTGTAGAACCGATATCTCGCCATCAGCACGCTCTCCTTCGGGTTAAGGTGCTCCCAAACCAGTGTACACAGCTCCTCATATGACTTATCTGTGGGTTTCACAGGAGCCAAAAGATTCTTCATGAGGCTGTAGGTCGGTGCCCCGCAGACTGTGAGGAGGATCGCTCTCCTTTTTGCAGCGCTTCCTTCTCCGTCCAGCTCGTTGGCTACAAAGTACTGGTCTAGCCGTTCGACATAGGCTTCCCAGTCCTCACTCTCTGAGAACTTCTCCAGGATGCCCACAGTTGCTGCATCTTTGCGTTGGATTCGTATACTCGTCGCCAGCTATTGTGTTCCTAACACAGATGAGGCTGCACACAGGAAGGTTCAAGTAATAGTGACCTCAGTCTTTAATAAGACACTCCAGAGTGAGGAACAGGTCTTTGGGGCCAGCTTATATACAGTGCTCCCAAGGGATGCTGGGATCCCTTGGGACTTCAGGGGATGAGCTCCCTGGTGGCAGAACACAGGAGTGCATGCTTTACAGATACACAACAGAGCACGTCAATTATGTTAATGACATGACCTCATCTAATCGCACACGACCAACTTTCCAAGTACTGCGCTGAAGTCCAGAATATCTATCCATATATTTTTCTTGTGATTTTTTTCTGTGAGCCCCTACACATTAACAAAGGCAAGTATGGAGTAAACTGCTGCAAGGAAGTACGTGAATTGATTGGTAATGGCAATCATTTTGATAAGCACATGGGATTTGGGTGTTGAGCTATCACACCGGTTTCATTCTCACATGTGGAAGGTAGTCCCTATTGATCTCCGGAGTGAGTTTGTGAACTCATCAGGTTTTGTTTAGTTTACAGAACGTTAGATGTTCCTAAATTTATACATGAACCCAAAGTCCATTTAATAAACGAATCAGGATATAAATGTATCAATGAGACTGGGTTTGTGAAGCTCACTGTGATTCTTAGCTTGTGTTTGACATTGTGACCATTTTAATTTAGTGCCCTATACCTCCTGACAGTTTTGCCCTGCCATATGTATCAACATCATCATGGGCAGTCCCTCGAAATCGAGGAAGACTTGCTTCCACTCTAAAAATGATTTCTTAGGTGACTGAACAGTCCAATATGGGAATTACAGTCTCTGTCACAGGTGGGACAGACAATCGTTGAAGGAAAGGGTGTGTGGGACTGGTTTGCCACACATTCCTTCTGCTGCCTGCGCTTGGTTTCTGCATGCACTCAGTGACGAGACTCAAGGTGCTCAGCGCCCTCCCGGATGCGCTTCCTGCACTTAGGGCGGTCTTTGGCCAGGGACTCCCAGGTATCGGTGGGGATGTTGCATTTTATCATGGAGGCTTTGAGGGTATCCTTGTAACGTTTCCTCTGCCCACCTTGGGCTCGCTTGCAGTGTAGGAGTTCTGAGTAGAGCGCTTGCTTTGGGAGTCTTATGTCAGGCATGCGAACAATATATATTTACCTTTTATTCAAAGCCTTGTTTTACAGCAACAAGTTTCAGGCAATGTGGATTTTACTGCAACTTAATTCAAATGTTTAGAACTTTTGTGTTTTGCCACACAAGCTGATCTACACGTCCACTCGGAAAAAGATGGGGCATACAGTGGTGTAAAGGGAGATCACAACATTCAAACAGCTCTGTCTGATTGAGGAACATTTTCCAGACAGTATAATCTAGAAGCGAAAAGGAAAACACGTTTATTCCCACATTTCTCATCAGCTGTCGTACTTCCACATGTCACAGAGAAATAAACCAAGTAATGCTTCCATAAACTAAAAATAAGCCAATGTATTCTAGAAACTAACTGAAATGAGGTGAAAATATAACTGTGACCTTTTGTGAGAGAATAGTGGAGTTACTGTTACCCATGACAATGTCATTCACTAAGCAATGCTGAGATTGTGAAAGACTGCAGAGATCAGCAAAAAAGGGAAGATTGAGTAAAGACCAGGGACTAAGAATTCAATCTCAGAAACATCACAGGCAGGTGAACGAAAGTTCATTTCCAATAGTTATTTAAAAATAATAAAAAGTGATAAAGTAAATTAACTTACAATTTATTGAATGTAATCCATGTGCATCAATAAATATAAGAGGAAGTCACACTATATACCTAGCCGGACAGTTCTACAGTGCAGAGCTCAAGTCTGTCGAGCTATTGTTTTACCTCAGCTCCTTAGTTCCTTAAAGTTAGTTCACCAAAGTGGATGAGATAGAGATTTCCTGAGTCCTTGCCCTGTGTAACTTTCCCCGTTAAAATCCATAAACATGAGGAGGGAATCAACTTCAACCTGTGATCTTTTCAGCTCTTTCAGTGCATGGGACTACAAATGACAAAATTCAGAACATCTTTGAGGAAGTTTGGAGAACAGCCCTAAATTTCCTCTGTTAAATCAGTATGAAAAGACAACAAACTGGGTGGAAAGGGACGGAAGTTGGAGCAAGCCCGATTATTCTGGGTGCCTGCTCCTTTTCACTTGTCAAAATTCCTATTTATTATGGGGGTGATCACATAATATGTCTCCCCACATTTGGGCAGGCATAGGATAACTGTATGGAGAAAGAGTCAGACTGAACACTGTGAGCTCAAAGTAAAGTGTGACAGTCTTTTATTGCAGGTCTCCAGAGTGCCTCTCCAACCTGTGAAGTCTTCTTAAATATCTGTGCTCCCAAGGGATTATGGGATCCATTGGGACTCTGTGGAATGAGCCCTCTGGTGGCTGTACAGAGTAAATACAAGTCCACATATCTAAAAACATTCCCCCCCCCAAAGCCAATAGTGTAACTATTTACAATCTGAGTCGATCTGGGGCCCTCCTTGCCCTGGTTGATCGTCTCGGTGTGAAAGCTGGTGTTGTTGAATCATTTGTTGGGCCCTCGCTGGGCTGCTGTGCAGCTGGCCTTGCTGGGCTGCCTGGTGTGTTGGCCCCTGCAGGGCCCTGATGGGTTCTGCTTCGTGGTCAACCGTGGTGTCGGTTGCCACTGGTGTGTGTGTTGGGGGATCAAAAAAGGTAGGGGCCAAGGTGGGTTGCTCAGGGTAGTCCACGAACCTGAGTTTGATTTAGTCCAAGTGTTTCCGGTGATTGAGTCCATTTGAAAGTTTGACCCGAAACACCCTGCTCCCTTCTTTGGCCATGACAGTGCCGGGAAGCCACTTGGGACCTTGTCCATAATTTAATACAAATACAGGATCATTGATTTCAATCTCGCATGACACATTTGCGCTATCATGGTATGCACTTTGTTGAAGCCGCCTGATCTCTACCTGTTCATGTAGATCAGAGTGAACTAACGAGAGCCTTGTCTTAAATGCTCTTTTCATGAGCAGTTCAGCAGGTGGGATCCCAGTGAGTGAGTGGGGTCTCGTGCGGTAGTTAAGCAGGACTCGGGATAGGCGCGTCTGCAGTGAGCCTTCAGTTACCCTCCAAGACTTGCTTGATGGTTTGCACTGCTCTCTCTGCCTGACCATTGGACGCTGGTTTAAACGGGGCAGATGTGATATCTTTGATCCTGTTACGGGTCATGAATTCTTTGAACTCAGCACTGGTAAAACATGGCCCGTTGTCGCTCACCAGGACATCGGGTAAGCTGTGTGTGGCAAACATGGCCCGCAGGCTTTCAGTGGTGGCAGCGGACGTGCTAGCCGACATTATCTCACATTCAATCCACTTGGAGTACGCGTCTACAACCACAAGGAACATTTTACCCAAGAACGGGCCTGCATCGTCGATGTGTACCTTAGACCATGGTTTGGAGGGCCAAGACCATAAATTTAGCGGCGCCTCCCTGGGTACATTGCTTAACTGCGAGCATGTATTACATCTGTGAATGCAGGACTCTAAGTCCGCATCGATACCGGGCCACCACACGTGGGATCTGGCTATCGCTTTCATCATTACGATGCCTGGGTGGGTACTGTGGAGGTCATTGATGAAGATGTCTCTGCCCTTCTTGGGGACCACTACCACTACTCGATTGCTCCACAGATAGGCATTTCATCTTTGCGCCGCTGGAACGGCTTTATCTCTTCCTGCATTTCCACTGGGACACTGGACCAGCTCCCGTGAAGCACACAGCTTTTGACTAGAGATAATAAGGGGTCCTGGCTTGTCCAGATTTTGATCTGCCAGGCAGTGACGGGTGATTGCTCACTCTTAAATGCTTCCATAACCATGGCTAGATCTGCGGACTGCGCCATTTCCATAACATGGTGGGCAATGGCAGCCTACTGAGAGCATCGGCGCAGTTTTCTGTGCCTGGTCTGTGGCGGATGGCATAGTTGTATGCGGACAACATGAGCGTCCATCTCTGGATGTGGGCCGATGTGTTGGTATTTATCCCTTTACTCTCAGAAAGCAGGGATATAAGTGGCTTATGATCAGTTTCCAATTTGAATTTTAGCCCAAACAGGTACTGATGCATTTTCTTTACCCCATAGACACATGCTAACGCTTCTTTTTCAATCATGCTGTAGGCTCTCTTGGCCTTAGACAGACTCCTGGATGCATAAGCAACCAGTTGCAGTTTCCCGAAATCATTAGCTTGTTGCAATACACACTTGACGCCATATGACGACATATCACATGCTAGTACCAAACGCTTACATGGATCATACAACACAAGCAATTTGTTTGAGCATAACAATTTTCTAGCTTTTACAAAGGCATTTTCTTGGCTTTTGCCCCAAACCCATTAGCCCCCTTTTCGTAGTAAGACATATTCTAGCAGTGTGCTGAGACCCGATAAGAAGTTACCAAAGTAGTTCAAGAGTACCAGAAATGACCGCAGCTCCATCACGTTCTGTGGCCTCGATGCGTTCTCGATTACCTCCGTCTTTGCATTGGTGGGCCTGATGCCATTCGCTGCAATCCTCCTTCCGAGGAACTCCACTTCAGGTGCCAGGAAAACGCACTTCGAGCGTTTTAACCTGAGCCCCAGTGCTCGACTGTGTTCCGACCTGTGACCAAGATGTCGCCTGGAAGACCACGGTGTACGGAACTGACTTCAGTAAACTTTCCATGTTTCTCTGGAATATCGCCGCCACTGAGCGGATTCCAAATGGGCATCTGTTATAAACAAAAAGACCTTTGTGTGTGTTGATGCAGGTGAGGGCCTTCGATGATTCCTCCAGTTATTGCGTCATGTAGGCTGAAGTCAGATCCAGCTTCTTGAATGTCTGTCCTCCCGCCAACGTTGCAAAGAGGGCGTTGGCTTTTGGTAGTGGGTATTGATCCGTGGATAGAGAACTGGTTGGCAGATAGGAAGCAGAGAGTCGGGATAAACGGGTCATTTTCAGACTGGCAGGCAATGACTAGTAGAGTGCCGCAGGGCTCAGTGCTGGGACCCCAGCTATTTACAATATACATTAATGATTTAGATGAAGGAATTGAGTGTAATATCTCCAAGTTTGCAGATGATACTAAACTGGGTGTGAGCTGTGAGGAGGACATTAAGAGGCTGCAGGGTGACTTGGACAGGTTAGGTGAGTGGGCAAATGCATGGCAGATGCAGTATAATGTGGATAAATGTGAGGTTATCCACTTTGGGGGCAAAAACACGAAGGCAGAATATTATCTGGATGGCGGCAGATTAGGAAAAGGGGAGGTGCAACGAGACCTGGGTGTCATGGTTGGCATGCAGGTACAGCAGGCGGTGAAGAAGACAAATGGTATGTTGGCCTTCATAGTTAGGGGATTTGAGTATAGGATCAGGGAGGTCTTACTGCAGTTGTACGGGGCCTGGAATATTGTGTTCAATTTTGGTCCCCTAATCTGAGGAAGGACGTTCTTGCTATTGAGGGAGTGCAGCGAAGATTCACCAGACTGATTCCAGGGATGGCTGGACTGACATATGAGGAAAGACTGGATCAACTGGGCCTTTATACACTGGAGTTTAGAAGGATGAGAGGGGATCTGATAGAAAGGTATAAGATTCTGACGGGACGCGACAGGTTAGATGCGGGTAGATTGTTCCCGATGTTGGGGGAAGTCCAGAACCAGGGGACACAGTCTTAGGATAAGAGGTAGGCCATTTAGGACTGAGATGAGGAGATAATTCTTCACTGAGAGAGTTGTTAACCTGTGGAATTCCCTGCCGCAGAGAGTTGTTGATGCCAGTTCATTCGATATATTCAAGAGGGAGTTAGATATGGCCCTTATGGCTAAAGGGATCAAGGGGTATGGAGAGAAAGCAGGAAAGGGGTACTGAGGAAATGATCAGCCATGATCTTATTGAATAGTGGTGCAGGCTCGAAGGGCCGAACGGCCTACTCCTGCACCTATTTTCTATGTTTCTATGTTGTGCACCGCTCCATCATAGGAGACCTTTAGTAGCACTGCCGATTACAGGATTCAGTTCTTTAGTGTAAGTTCTTAGTCTCGTGCAAACTGAAGTTAAGACTGGCCTTGAGGCAATGTTGCACCACAACCTTTCAAAAGTCTTTTGGCCCATGATGGACTGGCTCGCGTCTGTATCCAGCTCCAATGACACCGGGAGTCCATTTAGTTCAACATTCAGCATTATCGGGGGACAATTCATGGTGAATGTGCACCCCATGTACTTTTGCCCGCTCTATCTGAGGCTCTGGTTCGTAGTGATCCTCCGTGGATCTGTCCTCCTCTGCAACGTGGTGGTTTGCAGGGTTAACAGGCTTAGCAGCTCGCCTGCACACTTGTTGGAGATATCCCATTGTTCCACAGCCCTCGCAAACGTATCCTTTGAATTGGCATGAATGGAAATGATGATCACCCCTGCAGTGCCAACATGGTGTAATGGCCTAGCATTCATCACCCTTGATGGTGGACTCTGAGATATCTGCGGACATGTAGCTGCAGGTATGTGTGACTTGCCCTGTACGTTACGATTCAAAAACAACATCACTTTGTTCACAGTACTTGTAGCAGCATTTGTGTGCTGAGAGATTTGCTTAGTATTATAACTGGTAGCAATGAACGCCTGGGCTATTGCTATGGCCTTACTCAAGGTTGGGGTCACTACAATCAAAAGCTTGCGAAGTATGGTTTATTTGCCAATGCCAAGTACGAAAATGTCTCTGAGCATGTGCTCCAAATGTCCTTCGAATTCGCAATGTCCTGCAAGGCGTCTCAGCTCGGCGACATAACTCGCTACTTCCTGGCCTTCAGATCTTTTGTAGGTGTAGAACCATTACCTCGTCATCAGAATGCTTTCCTTCAGGTTCAAATGCTCTCGGACAAGTGTGCACAAATCGTCGAACGATTTCTCCGTGGGTTTCACTGGAGTGAGCAAATTCTTCATGAGGCCAAAAGTTGGTGCCCCACAGACGGTGAGGAGGATCGCCCTTCGTTTGGCAGCGCTCTCTTCCCCATCTAGCTCGTTGGCCACGAAGTATTGGTCGAGTCACTCCACAAAAGTTTCCCAATCATCTCCCTCCGAAAATTTCTCCAGGATGTTCTCTGCATCTTTGGGTTCGCTATCTGTATCTCGTCGCCAGTTGTTGTGTATGGAGAAAGAGTCAGACTGAACACTGTGAGCTCAAAGTAAAGTGTGACCTTAGTCTTTTATTGCAGGTCTCGAGAGTGCCTCTCCAACCTGTGAAGCTTTCTTAAATATTTGTGCTCCCAAGGGATTATGGTATCCCTTGGGACTCCAGGGAATGAGCCCTCTGGTGGCTTTTCAGAGTAAATACAAGTCCACATATATAACAATAACAATATGCAAATGATGGAAATACCTCACCCTCTGCAACAACGCTAGGTGCAAGGGATGTTTATTTGTCCATGGTTTTTACTGTTGCTCAAGGCCTTGGGCGTAAGTAAAATTTAAAAGGTAATTTTCGTTATGGCAGTTGATTGCAAAGTGACTGAAACACCTGGTCTATTGAATAACGAGACACTTTTGAAAAATCTGCGGATGAACAATGTACCCACATATGCTGTGGGAAAGCACCAGTGAGTTTTATACCCTGCCCGCCCCCACCACCGCCCCCCGCCGAGATTGGTGCCCCTGCTGCACCATCAATGGCACAGGCGTCCCCCTGAAATATTTAAATGACCCTGAGCCCCTGACCCCTGGATGTGCAACAGGGTCCAGGACCAACTTGTGGGTGTCCGAGTATCCCGCCTGATGGCAATGGAACAGGACCAGACGAAAGTTAGGGCCAGAAATTCAAGTTAGAATTCTGAATCTCTTTATTAATACAGCAGCTTGGCAATTTTATTATGGCATCACCTTTAAAACAACAAAAATACTCTTAACATGTGACACAGAAAGGCATGTGATGGTTGAGCAAGAATTATTAGTCATAATTACTCAGTCACTGCATCTTATTTACTTGGGTTCCTGGAAGAATGAGCAGTGTAGATTCAGTAGATTCCTCAATAACTGACCATTTGTTTTGCTTTCGCAGGAATCTGAAGAACAGCCCACTGAGAAAGATATTCTTCAACCTGGGCGAACCATGGTGGCTGCTGGATACGCTCTCTATGGCAGTGCTACCCTAATAGCGCTCTCCACGGGACAAGGAGTCAACTTCTTCATGTTGGACCCAGTATGTAGTTGATATTACTCGTAGAATTATCACCATTTCTATTCTGATACACGACCTACAACTGTTCTTGGCAGTCGAACAATCCAAAATGAAACATTACACCATCGTTGTCTTTGCATTGTGCTGAGAGGGGCGGGGTGGGGGGGCGGGAGATTTATATGAATACAAATTACTTGAGAGAACTTCACTTCAGGTCCTGACAGTTCTCACAATTCAGTCAAACAAAAAATAATTCATAGAATCATAGAATCAGAAATTTACAGCACCGAAGGAGGCCATTTCAGCCCATTGTGTCTGTGCCGGCCAACAAGATGCTATACAGCCTAATCCCACTTTCCAGGTCCAGGTCCGTAGCCCTGCAGGTCACAGCACCTCAAGTGCACATCCAAGTACTTTTTAAGTGTGTTGAGGGTTTCTGCCTCTACCACCCTTTCAGGCAGTGAGTTTCAGACCCGCACAACCCTCTGGGTGAAGAAATTTCCCCTCAAGTCCCCTCTAAACCTTCTACCAATTACTTTAAATTTATGCCTGGTTGACCCCTCTACTAAGGGAAATAGGCCCTTTCTATCCACTATATCTTGGCCCCCTCATAATTTTATACATCTCAATGAGGTCTCCCCTCAGCCTCCTCTGTTCCAAGGAAGACAAACCCAGCCTATCCAATCTGTCCTCATAGCTAAGATTCTCCAATCCCGGCAACATCCTCGTAAACTTCCTCTGTACCCTCTCCAGTGCAATCACGTCCTTCCTGTAATGCGGTGACTAGAACTGCATGCAGTACTCTAGCTGTGGCCTAGCCAGTGTATTATAACTGCTACCTTCAGGGATCTGTGGACATGCACTCCAAGGTCTCTTTGTTCCTCTACACTTCTCAGTGTCCTACCATTTAATGTGTATTCCCTTTCCTTGTTAGCCCTCCCCAACTGCAATACCTTAAACATCTCCAGATTAAATTCCATTTGGCACTGTTCTGTCCAACTGACCAGTTGAGCAAAACAGTGATTGATATCTTCCTGCAGTTCGCAGTTTTCTTCTTCATTATGAATCGCACAGCCGATTTTAGTGTCATCTGCAAACTTCTTAATCATACCTCCTATATTCAATTCTAGATCATTGATGTATACCACAAAAATCAAGGGACCTAGTTCTGAGTCCTGCGGAACCCCACTGGAAACAGCCTTCCAGTCATAAAAACATCCATTAATCATTACCCTCTGCTTCTTGCTTTTGAGCCAATTTTGGATCCAACTTGCCACGTTGCCCTGGATCCCATGGGCTTTTACTTTTGTGACCAGTCTGCCATGTGGGACCTTATCAAAATCCTTACTAAGATCCATATAGACTACATCAAATGCACTACCCTCATCGACCCTCCTTGTTACCTCCTCAAAAAATTCAACCAAGTTAGTCAGACACGACCTTCCCTTAACAAATCCATGCTGATTATCCTTGATTAATCCGTGTCTTTCTAAATGAAGATTTATCCTGTCCTTCAGAATTTTTTCCAATAATTTTCGCACCACCGAGGTTAGGCTGACTGGAATGTAATTACTCGGTCTATCTCCTTCTCCCTTCTTAAACAAAGGTATCACATTAGCAGTCCTCCAGTCCTCCGGCACCACACCTGAAGCCAGAGAGGATTGGAAAATGATGGTCAAAGCCTCTGCTATTTCCTCTTTTGCTTCGCTTAACAGCTTGGGATACATTTCATCCAGGCCTGAGGATTTATCCACTTTCAAAGTTGCTAAATCCCTTAATACCTCCTCTCTCACTTTGTTTATTTCATCTAATATTTCACACTCCTTCTCCCCGATAGCAGTGTCTGCATCGCCTCTCTCCTTTGTGAAAACAGACGCAAAGTATTCATTAAGAACCATAACCACATCTCCCACCTCCACACACAGATTACCCACATGGTCCCTAATAGGCCCTACCCTTTCTTTAGTTATCCTCTTGCTCTTAATATATTTATAAAACGTCTTTAGGTTTTCCTTGATTTTACTTGCCAAGAATTTTTCATGCTCTCTCTTTGCTTTCCTAATATCCTTTTTAATTTCACCCCTGCACTTTCTATACTCCTCCAGAGATTCTGAAGTATTTAGCCCTCAGTATCTGTCATAAGTCTCCTTTTTTTCTTTATCCTACCCTGTATGTCCCTAGACATCCAGGGGCTCTAGATTTGTTAGTCCCACCCTTTTTCTTTGAGGACACATATTTGGTCTGAACCCTCTGGATCTCCTCCTTGGATGCCTCCCACTGCTCTGACACTGATTTGCCTTCAAGTCACTGTTTCCAGTCCACTATGGCTAAATCACCTCTCAGCTTAGCAAAGTTGGCTTTTCCCCAATTTAGAACTTTTCTTCCTGGTCTAACCTTGTCCTTTTACATAAATCTAACTGAATTATGGTCATTAGGATAGTTGAAATTCCCTACTATTACTGACCTATTCTGCATTTCTCAGAAATCTGCCAACATTTTTGCTCTTCTAACTCCCTCTCACTATTTGGGAGTCTATAGTACACGCCCAGCAGTGTGATCACCCCTTTTTTGTTTTTCAGTTCGACCCATATGGCCTCGTTTGATGATCCCTCTAACATAACATCCCTCCTCACAACTGTAATAGTTTCTTTAATCAATACCGCACCCCCCTCCCTTGTTACACCCCTCTCTATCCCATCTGAAAATCCTGTAATGAGGAATGTTGAGCTGCCAGACCTGCCCTTCTTTTTGCCATGTCTCTGTAATAGCTATAATATCGTACTCCCAAGTTTCTACCTGTGCTCTCAGCTCATCTGCCTTATTCACTATAATTGTGGGGCATTAGCTGTCACTTGATGAAATAAAACTTTGGGCTCAATTTTCCATAGAGAATTGCGCCGCTTTTTTGGAGCAGGCTGTTTTTTTTTGGCCTAAGTTAAAAAAAATCACAGTTTCCCCAATCAATTTGCACCAGCAGTAACTTAGATGTTGAACAAATATTTTGTATCGGTCTTCACGGCAGAAGACACTAAAAACATCCTAATAGTGGATAATCAAGGGGCTATAGGATGACGCCTGCATTTGCGCACATACAGAGGCTGAACTCCAGGACATAGTCGACATATTTACTGAGGCGTACGAAAGCATGGGCCTTACATTAAACATCCGTAAGACAAAAGTCCTCCACCAGCCTGTCCTCATCGCATAGCACTGCCGCCCAGTCATCAAGATCCATGGCGCGGCCCTGGACAATGTGGGTCATCTCCCATACCTCGGGAGCCTCTTGTCAACAAGAGCAGACATTGACGACGAGATTCAACACCGCCTCCAGTGCGCCAGTGCAGCCTTCGGCCGCCTGAGGAAAAGAGTGTTCGAAGACCAGGCCCTCAAATCTGCCACCAAGCTCATGGTCTACAGGGCTGTAGTAATACCCACCCTCCTGTATGGCTCAGAGACATGGACCATGTACAGTAGACACCTCAAGTCGCTGGAGAAATACCACCAATGATGTCTCCGCAACATCCTACCAATCCCCTGGGAGGACAGATGCACCAACATTAGTGTCCTTGACCAGGTCAACATCCCCAGCATTGAAGCACTGACCACACTTGATCAGCTCCACTGGGCAGGCCAGACACGAGACTCCCAAAGCAAGCGCTCTACTTGGAACTCCTGTATGGAAAACGAGCCAAAGGTGGGCAGCAGAAATGTTACAAGGACACCCTCAAAGCCTCCCTGATAAAATGTAACATTCCCACTCATACCTGGGAGTCCCTGGCCAAAGACCACCCTAAGTGGAGGAAGTGCATCCGGGAGGGCGCTGAGCACCTCGAGTCTCACCGTCGAGAGCATGCAGAAATCAAGCGCAGGCAGCGGAAAGAGCATGCGGCAAACCAGTCCCACCCACCCTTTCCCTCAATCTGTCCCACCTGTGGTTCTCGTATTGGACTGTTCAGCCACATAAGGACTCATTTTAAGAGTGGAAGCAAGTCTTCCTCGATTTCGAGGGACTGCCTATGATGATGATAGGTAGGGAGGAACTTAATACAAGCACTATCACTAATAAGAACATAAGAACATAAAAAATAGGAGCAGGAGTCGGCCATGCAGCCCCTCGAGCCTGCTCCGCCATTCATGGCTGATCCGATCATGGACTCAGGTCCACTTCCCTATCTGCTCCCCATAACCTCTTATTCCCTTATTGGTTAATAAACTGTCTATTACGTTTAGAATACCTCCACAAGAGCGTACATCTTAAGCTCAAACTGTTGTGACCTTGGTCTCTTTATTGTAACTCCAGAGTGAGGAGGCAGTATGGTAGACTGCCTTTTATACCTGCTTGCCAGGGTGTGCAGGTGACCCTTGGGTCTCCCACAGGTACGCCCCCTGGTGGCAAGTCTTACACATTGGTAATGTTTACATACATAACATCATTCCCCCCCCCCCCCCCCCAAATCTTATGTACGTTATTTACAAGTTGAGGCGATCCGGGGCTCTGCGCTCCCTGAGTTGAAGTCCTGGCATGGGTGAGTCGGTTGGATCATTGCTGTGCTGCAGTGTGGCTGGTCTGATCGGACTGTCGAGCAAGGTGGGTTCAGCCTCGTGGTTGACTGCGAGGTCGATTGCTGGTTGGGTGTGTGTGGGTGGATCGTTGATGGTAAAGTCCTCTTCAAACTGTTCTTGGTTGTCAGTGAACCACAGCTTGGTGTGATCAAGTGCTTTCTGCACGTTTGTCCGTTCAAAAGTTTGACAACAAACACTCTATTCCTCTCTTGACTAACACAGTGCCAGCAACCCATAGAAACGTAGAAACATCGAAAATAGGTGCAGGAGTAGGCCATTTGGCCTTTCGAGCCTGCGCCACCATTCAATATGATCATGGCCGATCGTGCAACTTCAGTACCCCATTCCTGCTTTCTGTCCATACAGCCTTGATCGCTTTAGCCGTAAGTGCCATATCTAACTCCCTTTTGAATATATCTAACGAACTGGACTCAACAACCTTCTGTGGTAGAGAATTCCACAGGTTCACAATTCTCTGAGTGAAGAAGTTTCTCCTCATCTCGATCCTAAATGGCTTATCCCTTATCCTTAGACTGTGACCCCTGGTTCTGAACTTCCCCAACATTGGGAACATTGTTTTTGCATCTAACCTGTCCAATCCCGTCAGAATTTTATATGTTTCTCTGAGATCCCCTCTCATTCTTCTAAAGTCCAGTGAATATAAGCCTAGTCAATCCAGTCTTTCCTCACATGTCAGTCCTGCCATCCTGGGAATCAGTCTGGTGAACCTTCGTTGCATTCCGTCAATAGCAAAAACGTCCTTCCTCAGATTAGGAGACCAAAACTGTAACTGTCTGCCAACCAGTTCTCCATCCATGTCAGTACATTACCCTCAATACCATGTGCTTTAATTTTGCACACCAATCTCTTGTGTGGGACCTTCTCAAAAGCCTTTTGAAAGTCCAAATACACCACATCCACTGGTTCTCCCTTGTCCACTCTACTAGTTACATCCTCAAAAAATTCTGGAAGATTTGTCAAGCATGATTTCCCTTTCATAAATCCATGCTGTCTTGGACCGATCCTGTCACTGCTTTCCAAATATGTTGCTATTACATCTTTAATAATTGATTCCAACATTTTCCCAACCACCGATGTCAGGCTAACCAGTCTATAAGTCCCTGTTTTCTCTCTCCCTCCTTTTTTAAAAAGTGGGGTTACATTAGCTAATCCATAGGAACTGATCCAGAGTCTGTAGAATGTTGGAAAATGACCACCAGTGCATCCACTATTTCTAGGGCCACTTCCTTAAGTATTCTGGGATGCAGACTATCAGGCCCTGGGGATTTATCGGCCTAAAATCCCATCAATTTCCCTAACACAATTTCCTGACTAATAAGGATTTCCTTCAATTCCTCCTTCTCGCTAGACCATCGGTCCGCTAGTATTTCCGGAAGGTTATTTGTGTCTTCCTTCGTGAAGACAGAACTAAAGTATTTGTTCAATTGGTCTCCCATTTCTTTGTTCCCCATTATAAATTCACCTGATTCTGACTGCAAGGGACCTACATTTGTGTTCACTAATCCATTTGGGACCATGATTGTAATTAAGAACAAACACAGGGTCATTAACCTCAATGTCACGCGATACAGCCGCGCGATCGTGGTATACGTTATGCCGGTGACGCCGAGTTTCTACATGATCATTGAAATCCGGGTGGACTAAGGAGAGCTTGGTTTTGAGTGCTCTCTTCATTAGCAATTCTGCAGGGGGAACCCCGGTAAGTGAATGGGGTCGAGTGCGGCAACTGAGCAGAATTTGAGATAACTAGATCTGCAGGGAATCATCCGTCACGCATTTCAAGCTCTGCATGATGGTTTGGACTGCCCGTTCCGCTTGATGATTGGATGCGGGCTTAAACGGCGCAGACCTGATATGATTGATGCCATTGCGGGTCATGAACTCGTTGAATTCCGAGCTGGTGAAGCATGGTCCATTGTCACTAACAAGGACGTCGGGCAAACCATGGGTGGCGAATATGGCCCGGAGGCTTTCAATGGTTGCAGTGGACGTACATGACGACATTATTGTACATTCAATCCATTTCGAGTAAGCGTTCACTGCTACTGGGAACATATTACCTAGAAAGGGGCCAGCGAAATTCATGTGGACCCTTGACCACGGTTTGGAGGGCCATGACCACAGACTCAGTGGGGCCTCTCTTGGTGCATTGCTCAACTGTGAGCAAGTGTTGCATTGGTGTACGCATGACTCCAATTCCGAGTCAATGCCGGGCCACCAAACGTGAGACCTGGCGATAGCCTTCATCATGACTATGCCTGGGTGGGTACTGTGAACGTCGTGTGTAAACGTTTCCCTGCCTTTTTTTGGGCAAATTTACATGATTCCCCCATAGGAGGCAGTCCGTATGGATGGACATCTCGTCCTTACGTCGGTGGAACGGCTTAATTTCATCTTGCATTTCCCCTGGGATTGCCAACCAGCTCCCATTGAGGACACAGCTTTTAACTAGTTATAGCACAGGGTCCTGGCTAGTCCAGGTCCTGATCTGGCGAACCCTGATGGGTGACCCCTCACTCACAAAAGCATCCATTACAAAGAGCAAGTCTGTGGGTTGCACCATTTCCACCCCGGTGGTGGGCAATTGTGGCCGACTGAGGGCATCTGCACAGATCTCAGTACCTGGTCTATGGCGGATTACATAGTCATACGCAGATAACGTTAGTGCCCATCTTCGGATGTGGGACGAAGCATTGGTGTTAATACCTTTGCTTTCTGAGAACAACGAAATGAGCGGCTTGTGGTCGGTTTCGAGCTCGAACCGGAGTCCAAATAGGTATTGATGCATTTTCTTAACCCCGTACACGCATGCTAATGCTTCTTTCTCAACCATACTGTAGGCTCTTTCGGCCTTAGATAAGCTGCTGGACGCATATGCAACCGGTTGCAGTTTGCCTGACCCATTGGCTTGCTGTAACACACAACCGACCCCGCACGGAGAGGCATCACAAGCTAGTATTAAATGTTTACATGGGTCATACAGTACAATTAGCTTGTTAGAACATAGCAGGTTTCTGGCCTTGTTAAAGGCTGTCTCGAGATTTATCCCAAACCCAGTTGTCACCCTTGCGTAGCAATAAATGCAATGGTTCCAGCAAAGTGCCAAAGTTACCAAAATAGTTGAGGAGTCCCAAGAACAAACGCAGCTCGGTCACGTTCTGTGGTCTGGGTGCATTCTTGATGGCCTCCGTCTTGGAGTCCGTGGGTCTGACGCCATCCGCCGCAATCTTTCTCCCTGGAAATTCAACCTCTGGTGCCAGGAAAACACATTTGGAGCATTTTAGCCTGAGTCCCACTCTGTCCAGTCACTTGAGAACCTCTTCCAGATTGTGCAAGTGTTCGATGGTGTTGCAACCAGTGATCAAGATGCGCGGAACCGATTTCAGCAGACTCTCCATGTTCCTCTGGAAGATGGCCGCAGCCGAGCGAATCCCAAAGGGGCATGTGTAGTATATGAACAGTCCTCTGTGTGTGTTGATGCACGTCAATTTTTTTGAAGTTTCAGCCAGCTCCTGTAAGCAGAGGTTAGATCCAGCTTGGTGAACGACTTCCCCCCTGCTAATGTTGCAAAGAGTTCATCCGCTTTGGCTAGTGGGTACTGGTCCTGTAATGAGACTCGGTTGATCGTTACCTTGTAGTCCCCGCAGATTCTGACCGTCCCATCGCTCTTCAACACCGGCACGATTGGACTGGCCCACTCGTTGAAATCGACTGGCGATATGATCCTCTCTCGTTGAAGTCTATCCAGCTCGATCTTGACTTTCTCTTGCATCATGTATGGAACCGCTCGGGCCTTGTGATGAACGGGTCGTGCATCAGGGACTAGATGGATCTGCACTTTGGCGCCTGTGAAGCTGCCGATGCCTGGCTCAAATAATGACGGGAATTTGTTTAGCACTTGGGCACACGGGGCTTCATCCACCGAAGACAGTGCTTTGATGTTGTCCCAGTTCCATCGGATCTTTCCTAGCCAGCTTCTGCTGAACAGCGTTGGGCCATCGCCTGGTACAATCCATAATGGTAAATGAGGCACAGCTCCATCGTACGATACCTTCACTGCCGCACTGCCAATGACTGGTATGAGCTCTTTGGTGTAAGTGCGCAGCTTGGTGTGGATCGGGCTTAGTTTTGGCCTTTGTGCCTTGTTGCTCCACAGTTTCTCAAAAGCCTTCTGGCTCATAATTGACTGACTCTCCCCCATGTCCAATTCCATGGAATTTGACTTTTAACATTATCGGAGGACTTTTGGTGGTGAAGGTGTGTACCCGATACACTTCCGCTTCAGCCTTGGGTTGAGGTGCCTCTCTTACTCGTTCAGCGTGATCCGCGCTGGATCGGTCATCTTCTGCTGACTCTGTCATGTAGTGAGTCGCAGCATGTTTGCACATTCGCTGGAGATGTGCCATTGTTCCACAGCCCTTGCACACGTAGTGCTTGAATCGACATTGATTGGCTCGATGATTACACCCGCAGCGCCAACATGGTGCTAATGGATTCGCATTCACACCCCACAGCGGGTTCTGAGTCATCCTAGGTCTGGCCTCTGCGGGAGTGTAGACCCTGCCATGTACAGTTCTGCCTATTGAAGGCATTATTTTATGCATAGTACTTGCCAGTGAGTTCCAATGCTGCAATGATATCTGTTTGGTGTTATCGTTCGTGGACATAAAAGCCTGGGCTATCGTGATGGCCTTGCTCAGATCTAGGGATTCGGCAGACAGCAGTTTGCGAAGAATGACCTCGTGGCCGATTCAAAGCACGAAAAAGTCCTGCAACACTTCCCCCAAAAATGCAGCAAATATGCACGGTCCCGCAAGACGTCTTAAGTTGGCGACATAGCTTGCCATGTCCTGACCCTCGGAGCGGTGGTGCGTATAAAAGCGATACCTGGCCATCAAGATGCTCTCCTTTGGCTCGAGGTGTTCCCGAACCAGTGTGCACAGCTCTTCATATGTCTTCTCCATTGGTTTCGTCCGTGCTAGCAGAATTTTGATGAGGCTATATATCGACCCGCAAATGGTGAGGAGAATTGCCCTGCGCTTGATCGCGATTTCTTCTTTTTCAGCTCGTTGGCCACGAAGTACTGGTCAAGGCACTCAACGAAGGCTTCCCAATCATCACCCTCAACAAATCTCTCAAGAATGCCAATAGCAGACATAACTGCGTGAAAGTTCGTGATCTGTTACTCGTCGCCAATTGTTACGTTTAGAATAACTCCACAAGACCGTACATCTTGAGCTCAAACTGTTGTGACCTTGGTCTCTTTATTCTAACTCCAGAGTGAGGAGGCAGCATGATAGGCTGCCTTTTATATCTGCTTGCCTAGGATGTGCAGGTGATTCTTGGCTCTCCCACAGGTGCGCCCTCTGGTGGCAAGTCTTCTACATTGGTAACGTTTACATACATAACGCTGTCTATCTCTGTCTTAAATTTATTCAATGTCCCAGCTTCCACAGCTCTCTGAGGCAGCGAATTCCACAGATTTACAACCCTCTGAGAGAAGAAATTCCTCCTCATCTCTGTTTTAAATGGGCGGCCCCTTACTCTAAGATTATGCCCCCTATTTCTAGTCTCCCCTATCAGTGAAAACATACTCTCTGCATCCAGCTCGTTAAGCCCCCTCATAAGCTTATATGTTTCGATTCGATCACCTCTCAGTCTTTTGAATTCCAATGAGTAGAGGCCCAACCTACTCAACCATTCCTCATAAGTCAACCCTTTCATTTCCAGAATCAACCTAGTGAACCTTCTCTGAAGTGCCTCCAAAGCAAGTATATCCTTTCTTAAATATGGAAACCAAAACTGCACACATTATTCCAGATGTGGCCTCACCAATACTCTCTATAACTGTAGCAAGACTTCTCTGCTCGATACTCCATCCCCTTTGCAATAAAGGCCAAGATTCCATTGGCCTTCCTGATCACTTGCTGTACCTGCATACTAACCTTTTCTGTTTCATGCACCAGGACCCCCAGATCCCGCTGTACTGCAGCACTTTGCAATTTTTCTCCATTTAAATAATAATTTGGACTTTGATTTTTTTCTGCCAAAGTGCATGACCTCACACTTTCCAAAATTTACTGCATCTGCCAAATTTTTGCCCACTCACTTAGCCTGTCTATGTCCTTTTGCAGATTTTTTGTGTCCTCCTCACACATTGCTTTTCCTCCTATCTTTGTGGCGTCAGCAAACTTGGCTACGTTACACCCAGTCCGTTCTTCCAAGTCGTTAATATAGATTGTAAATAGTTGGGGTCCCAGAACTGATCCCTGCGGCACCCCACTAGTTACTGATTGCCAACCCGAGAATGAACCATTTATCCTGACTCTCTGTTTTCTGTTAGTTAGCCAATCCTTTATCCATGCTAATATATTACCCCCAATCCCGTGAACTTTTATCTTGTGCAGTAACCTTTTATGTGGCACCTTCTCAAATGCCTTCTGGAAGTCCAAATACACCACATCCACTGGTTCCTCTTTATCCACCCTGTTCGTTACATCCTCAAAGAATTCCAGCAAATTTGTCAAATATGACTTCCCCTTCATCATCATCATTATCATAGGCAATCCCTCAGAATCGAGGAAGACTTGCTTCCACTCTTAAAATGAGTTCTTGGGTGGCTGAACAGTCCAATACGGGAACCACAGTCCCTGCCACAGGTGGGACAGATAGTTGTTGAGTAAGGGAGGGTGGGACATGTTTGCCACATGCTCTTTCCACTGATTGCGCTTGATTTCTGCATGTTCTCAGCGATGAGACTCGAGGTGATCAGCACCCTCCCGGATGCACTTCCTCCACTTAGGGCGGTCTTTGGCCAGGGACTCCCAGGTGCCAGTGGGGATGTTGCACTTTATCAGGGAGGCTTTGAGGGTGTCCTTGTAACGTTTCCCCTGCCCAACTTTGGCTCGTTTGCCGTGAAGGAGTTCCGAGTAGAGCGCTTGCTTTGGGAGTCTCCCAAAGATTCCCCTTCATAAATCCATGCTGACTCTGCGTGACTGAATTTTGCTTTTCCAAATGTCCTGCTAGTATTTCTTTAATAATGGACTCCAACATTTTCCCACCCACAGATGTTAGGCTAACTGGTCTATAGTTTCCCGCTTTTTGTCTGCCTCCTTTTTTGAATGGGGCATTACATTTGCAGTTTTCCAATCTGCTGGGACCTCCCCAGAATCCAGGGAATTTTGGTAAATTACAACCAATGCATCCACTAATCCTGCCGCTCCTTCTCTTAAGACCCTAGGATGCAAGCCATCAGGTCCAGGGGATTTATCTGCCTTTAGTCCCATTTTCTTACTGAGTACCACCTCCGTAGTGATTGTGATTGTATTAAGTTCCTCCCCCACTATAGCCCCTTGACTATCCACTGTTGGGATATTGTTAGTGTCCTGTACCTTAAAGACTGATACAAAATATTTGTTCAGAGTTTCTGCCATCTCCATGTTCCCCATTACTAATTCCCCGGTCTCTTCCTCTCTGTGACCAACATTTACTTTGGCGACTCTTTTCCTTTTTATATACCTACAGGAACTCTTGCTATCTGTTTTTATATTTTGTTTTGGTTTACTTTCATAAATTATCTTCCTTTTCTTAATCATTTTTTTCGTCATTCTTTGCTGGCTTTTAAAAGCTTCCCAATTTTCTGTCCTCCCACTAGTTTTGGTCACATTGTATGCCCTTGTTTTTAATTGGATACCGTCCTTTAAATAGAAACATAGAAACATAGAAAATAGGTGCAGGAGTAGGCCATTCGGCCCTTCGAGCCTGCACCACCATTCAATAAGATCATGGCTGATCATTCCCTCAGTACCCCTTTCCTGCTTTCTCTCCCTTTAGTCGTAAGGGCCATATCTAACTCCCTCTTGAATATATCTAATGAACTGACATCAACAACTCTCTGCGGCAGGGAATTCCACAGGTTAACAACTCTCTTTAGTTAGCCACGGGTGACTATCTTTTCTCTTGCACCCTTTCCTCCTCACTGGAATATATTTTTCTTTCGAGTTGAGAAATATCTCCTTAAATGTACACCACTGTTCATCAACCATTCTACACTTTAATCTGTTTTCCCAGTCCACTTTCGCCAACTCTGCCCTCATACCTTCATAGTCTCCTTTATTTAAGCTTAGTACGCTGGTTTGAGATCCAACTTTCTCACCCTCCATCTGAATTTGAAATTCAATCATGCTATGATCACTCATTCCAAGGGAATCCTTTACTAGGAGATTGTTTATTAATCGTGTCTCATTACACAAGACCAGATCTAAGATAGCTTGCCCCCTGATTGGTTCAGTTACATACTGCTCAAGGAACCCATCCCTTCTGCACTCTATGAACTTTTCCTCAAGGCTCCCCTGGCCAATTTGATTTGTCCAATCAATATGGAGATTAAAATCACCCATGATTAATGCTGTTCCTTTTTCCAAGCCCCACTATTTCCTGGTTTATACTCCGACCAACAGAGTTTCTACTGTTAGGGGGCCTATAGATTACCAGTGACTTTTTCCCCTTATTATTCCTTATCTCCAAACTGTTTCAACATCCTGATAATTTGAGCCATTTGAGTCACTATTGCAGTGATTCCATCCTTTATCAATAGAGCTACCCCACCTCCTTTTCCTTTCTGTCTGTCCTTCCGGATTGTCAAATACCCCTGAATATTTAATTCCCAGTCCTGGTCACCTTGCAACCACGTCTCTGCAATGGCTATCAGATCATACCCATTTGTATCTATTTGTGCTGTCTAGAAAAAACACCCAAACGCTTCGATTAGATTCACAGGGGCCCCAAAATAACGGGGCAACAACCCGAGGTCCGCTCAGTACACAACTATTTTATTTTGTTATGAATGCTACGTGCATTTAGACAAAGTGCCTTTAAATTTGTTTTTTTACCCTTTTTTCCTGCTTGTTTCCTCTCTCCTTCAAACTCACTTTCTTTATTTTTGCTTTCTAATTCCAGCTTTATTCTCCTCCTTACTGAATCTATTTTGAGGTTCCCGTCCCCCTGCCAAGCTAGTTTCAACCCTCCCCAACAGCACTAGCAACCCCCCACCCCCCACCAACGAGGATATTGGTCCCGGCTCTGTTGAGGTGTAACCCGTCCGGCTTGTACTGGTCCCACCTCCTCCGGAAGCGGTCCCAGTGCCTCAGGAAACTAAAGCCCTGCCGCCTGCACCATCTCTCCAGCCACATATTCATCTGCTCTATCCTCCTATTTCTGTACTCACTAGCTCGTGGCACCGGGAGTAATCTGGAGATTACTAGCTTTGAGATCCTGTTTTTTAATCTCTCTCCTTGCTCCCTAAATTCTGCCTGCAGGACCTCATCCCTCTTTCTACCTATGTCATTGGTCCTGATATGAACCACGATCTCTGGTTGTTCGCCCTGTCCCCCCAGAATGCCCTGCAGCCACTCAGTGACATCCTTGACCCTGGCAGCAGGGAGGCAACATATCATCCTGGAGTCAAGTCTGCGGCCGCAGAAATGCCTGTCTGCTCCCCTGCCTAGCGAATTCCCTACCACTATAGCCCATTCTTCTTCCTCCCCCCTGTGCAGCTGAGCC
This sequence comes from Pristiophorus japonicus, assembly GCF_044704955.1. Lineage (NCBI taxonomy): Eukaryota > Metazoa > Chordata > Chondrichthyes > Pristiophoridae > Pristiophorus > Pristiophorus japonicus. The sequence goes on from NC_091977.1 coordinate 103,652,912, forward strand.
ACCCGTGGTGCCGTGGTCTTGGCTCTGGCTGCACTCCCCAGAGCCACCGTCGCCCTCACCGGTACTCAGAACAGAGTAGCGGTTGGAGAGCGAGATAGACTCGGGGGACTCCTGCACTACCTGCCTAGTCATCCTCTTCTGTCCGACGATCACCCAATCCCTATCTGCCAGCACACTCTTAAGCTGTGGGGTGACCGCCTCTAGAAACGTGCTATCCACGTAGCTCTCAATTTCATGAAGGCACCGCAGTGACTCCAGCTGCCGCTCAAGCTCCAAAACACAGAGCTTGAGTTGGTGCAGCTGGAGACACCTCCTGCACAAGTGGTCGCCCGGCTGTGCAAAGCATCCGGTACTTCCCACATGCTACAAGATGTGCAATCCACAGGACTGAGCTGCCCTGTTGTCCCTCTAGTTAGACTCCGAACTATCAAGTAGAACTAAAACACACCCAGCCGCTACTCAGCAAACAGCTGATTTAATTAATTAGTTCTCCTTAGATAATAAAGATCACTTATCTATTTGATTGCAGTTCCTAACTTACACCAATGTCCAAGGTTTTTCAAAGAAAAGAAAAATACTCACCAATCCACCAGCCAATCACTTACCTGCTTGGCTGTGACGTCACATTTCGATTTTGATTCTTTTTACTTTTTGTCCCTTATTCCTGTCGCTGATGAAGATAGCTCCTTCTGATCCCGCTGCCGCCTTTTGAAGCGCCGCACCCAGTCACCCCTCGTGATGCTTGCCCTACGACCTCTGAAGTAGTACTCGGTAAAATAATGGGACTAAAGGTGGACAGATCCCCTGGACCTGATGCCTTACATCCTAAGGTCTTAAGAGAAGTGACTGCAGAGATAGTGAATGCATTGGTTGTAATCTACCAAAATTCCCTGGATTCTGGGGTGGTCCTGGTGGATTGGAAAATCGCAAATGTAATACCCAAGACCATCAGCAGGCCGGGGCCATTGGAGGGAGCAGTGTGCAGCGTACCACTGCAGGGCACAGCACGTGCCGCTGCAGGAGGGCGACGGCTACGAACCCAGGTCGCTGATTGCAGTGCGGGCAGGCACAGCAGGAGGGGCGAAGGAGTGGCAAGAGTTTGTAGAGGGAAGTGACCGGGACCCAGGAGAGGCGCGAGTTCGGGGCCCAGGAGAGACGAGGGCCCAGGGGCAGCACGAACCAGCCCACACTGCAATATGTGTGCGCACTGAATCCGTGCAGCAGAGCAGGTCTCCAGTCGTCTTGGACAACCATTGCCATGGGACCAAGACCTAGCTCTGTCAAGCCCGTGTAGTGGTTGGTGTGCAACGGCCACCACACATTAAAAAAATCCAAGCACAGGCATCTTCCACCCTTCAGGATGTAGTTTGGGATCTGGAATATTAGGTCCTTCATTGAAACACCTGTGAACTCATCCCTTTTTGGCATGGAAGCATGTCATCCTCACTTCGAGGGACTGCCTATGATGATGATGATTTAAAAAAGGAGGCAGACAAAAAGCAAGAAATTATAGACCCGTTAGCCTAATGCTGGAGTCTATTATTAAGGAAGCAGTAGTGGGACATTTGGAAAAGCATGATTCAATCAAGCAGAGTCAGCATGGTTTTATGTAAGGGAAACCATGTTTGACAAATTTGCTCGAGTTCTTTGAGGATGTAATGAGCAGGATGGATTAGGGAGAACCAGTGGATGTGGTGCATTTGGATTTCCAGAAGACATTCGATAAGGTGCCTCATGAGAGGTTACTGTACAAGATAAAAGTTCAAGGGGTTGGGGGTAATATATTAGCATGGATAGAGGATTGCCTAACTAACAGAAAACAGAGAGTCGGGATAAATGGGTCATTTTCCGGTTGGCAAACAGTGACTAGTGGTGTGCCGCAGGGATCGGTTCTGGGTCCTCAACTATTTATAATCTATATTAATGACTTGGATGAAGAAATTGAGTGTAATGTAGCCAAGCCTGCTGATGATACAAACATGGGTGGGAAAGCAATTTGTGAGGAGGACACAAAAAATCTGCAAAGTGATATGGACAGGCTAAGTGAGTGGGCAAAAATTTGGTCAATGGAGTATAATGTGGGAAAATGTGAGGTTATCCACTTTGGCAGAAATAATAGAAAAGCAAATTCTAATTTAAATGGAGAAAAATTGCAAAGTGCTGCAGTACAGAGGGACCTGGGGGACCTTGTGCATGAAACACAAAAAGTTAGTATGCAGGTACAGCAAATAATCAGGAAGGCAAATGGAATGTTGGCCTTTATTGCAAAGGGGGTAGAGTAGAAAAGCAGAGAAGTCCTGCTACAACAGTACAGGGTATTGGTGAGGCCACACCTGGAGTACTGCATACAGTTTTTGTCTCCGTATTTAAGGAAGGATATACTTGCATTGGAGGTTCATAGAAGGTTCACTAGGTTAGAAACATAGAAACATAGAAAAATAGGTGCAGGAGTAGGCCATTCGGCCCTTCGAGCCTGCACCACCATTCAATAAGATAATGGCTGATCGTTCACCTCAGTACCCCTTTCCTGCTTTTACTCCTTGATCCCTTTAGCCGTAAGGGCCATAGCTAACTCTCTGTTGAAAATATCCAATGAACTGGCATCAACAACTCTCTGCGGTTGGGAATTCCACAGGTTAACAACTCTCTGAGTGAAGAAGTTTCTCCTCATCTCAGTCCTAAATGACTTACCCCTTATCCTTAGACTGTGTCCCCTGGTTCTGGACTTCCCCAACATCGGGAACATTCTTCCTGCATCTAGTCTCTCCAATCCCGTCAGAATTTAATATGTTTCTATGAGATCCCCTCTCATCCTTCTAAACTCCAGTGAATACAGGCCCAGTCGATCCAGTCTCTCCTCATATGTCAGTCCTGCCATCCCGGGAATCATTCTGGTGAACCTTTGCTGCACTCCTTCAATAGCAAGAATGTCCTTCCTCAGATTAGGAGACCAAAACTGAACACAATATTCCAGATGAGGCCTCACCAAGACCCTGTACAACTACAGTAAGACCTCCCTGTTCCTATACTCAAATCCCCTGGCTATGAAAGCCAGCACTTCTTCACTGCCTGCTGTACCTGCATGCCAACTTTCAATAACTGATGTACCATGACATCCAGGTCTCGTTGCACCTCCTCTTTTCCTAATCTGCCGCCATTCAGATAATATTCTGCCTTCGTGTTTTTGCCACCGAAGTGGATAACCTCACATTTATCCACATTATACTGCATCTGCCATGCGTTTGCCCACTTACCTAACCTGTCCAAGTCACCCTGCAGCCTCTTAGCATTCTCCTCACAGCTGACACCACCACCCAGCTTAGCGTCATCTGCAAACTTGGAGATATTACACTCAATTCCTTCATCTAAATCATTAATGTATATTGTAAATTGCTGGAGTCCCAGCACTGAGCCCTGCAGCACCCCACTAGTCACTGCCTGCCATTCTGAAAAGGACCCACTTATCCCGACTCTTTGCTTTCCTGTCTGCCAACCAGTTCTCTATCCACGTCAGTACATTACCCCCAGTACCATGTGATTTAATTTTGCACAGCAACCTCTTGTGTGGGACCTTGTCAAAAGCCTTTTGAAAGTCCAAATACACCACATCCACTGGTTCTCCCTTGTCCACTCTACTAGTTACATCCTCAAAAAATTCCAGAAGATTTGTCAAGCATGATTTCCCTTTCATAAATCCATGCTGACTTGAACCGATCCTGTCACTGCTTTCTAAATGTGTTCCTATTTAATAATTGATCCCAACATTTTCCCCACTACTGTTATCAGGCTATCCGGTCTATAATTATTTTCTCTCTCCCTCCTTTCTTAAAAAGTGGTGTTACATTAGCTACCCTCCAGTCCATAGGAACTAATCCAGAGTCGATAGACTGTTGGAAAATGATCACCAATGCATCCATTATTTCTAGGGCCACTTCCTTAAGTACTCTGGGATGCAGACTATCAGGCCCCTGGGATTTATCGGCTTTCAATCCCATCAATTTCCCTAACACAATTTCCCGCCTAATAAGGATTTCCTTCAGTTCCTCCTTCTCGCTAGACCCTCGGTCCCCTAGTATTTCCGGAAGGTTATTTGTGTCTTCCTTTGTGAAGATAGAACCAAAATATTTGTTTAACTGGTCTGCCAGTTCTTTGTTCCCCATTATAAATTCACCTGAATCTGACTGCAAGGCACCTACGTTTGTCTTCACTAATCTTTTTCTCTTCACATATCAATAGAAGCTTTTGCAGTCAGTTTTTATGTTCCCAGCAAGCTTCCTCTCATACTCTATTTCCCCCCTCCTAATTAAATCCTTTGTCCTCATCTGCTGAATTCTAAATTTCTCCCAGTCCTCAGGTTTTCTGCTTTTTCTGGCCAATTTATATACTTCTTCCTTAGATTTAACACTATCCTTAATTTTCCTTTTTAGCCACGGTTGAGCCATCTTCCCCGTTTTATTTTTACTCCAGACAGGGATGTACAATTGTTGAAGTTCATCCATGTGATCTTTAAATGTCTGCCATTGCCTATCCACTATCAACCCTTTAAGTATCATTCGCCAGTCTATTCTAGCCAATTCACGTCTCATACCATTGAAGTTACCTTTCCTTAAGTTCAGGACCCTAGTCTCTGAATTAACTGTGTCACTCTGCATGTTAATAAAGAATTCTACCTTATTATGGTCACTCTTCCCCAAGGGGCCTCGCACAACATGATTGCTAATTAGTCCTTTCTCATTACACATCACCCAGTCTGGGATGGTCAGCCCTCCAGTTTGTTCCTCGACATATTGGTCTAGAAAACCATCCCTAATACACTCCAAGAAATCCTCCTCCACCGCATTGCTACCAGTTTGGTTATCCCAATCAATATGTAGATTAAAGTCGCCTATGATAACTGCTGTACCTTTATTGCACGCATCCCTAATTTCTTGTTTGATGCTGTCCCCAACCTCACTACTACTGTTTGGAGGTCTGTACACAACTCCCACTAGCGTTTTCTGCCCTTTGGTATTCTGTAGCTCCACCCATACCGATTCCACATCATCCAAGCTAATGTCCTTCCTTATTATTGCGTTAATTTCCTCTTTAACCAGCAACGCCATCCCACCTCTTTTTCCTTTCTGTCTATCCTTCCTGAATGTTGAATACCCCCGGATGTTGAGTTCCTAGCCTTGGTCACCCTGGAGCCAGGTTGATTTGGGAGATGAGGGGGTTGACTTATGAGGATAGGTTGAGTAGTTTGAACCTATACACATTGGAGTTCAGAAGAATGAGAGGTGATCTTATTGAAACATATAAGATAATGAGGGGGCTCAACAAGGTGGATGCAGAGAGAATATTTCCACTCATAGGGGAAACTAAAACTAGGGGACATAGTCTTAGAATAAGGTGCCGCCCATTTAAAACTGAGATGAGAAATTTCTGCTCTCAAGAGGGTTGTAAATCTATTGAATTCTCTGCCCCAGAGAGCTGTGGAGGCTGAGTCATTGAATATATTTAAAGCGGAGATAGACAGATTACTGAGCGATAAGGGAGTAAAGAGTTATGGGGAGCGGGCAAGGAAGTGGAGCTGAATCCATGATCAGATCAGCCATGATCTTATTGAATGGCGGAGCAGGCTTGAGGGGCCAAATGGACTACTCCTGCTCCTATTTCTTATATTCTTATGTTCTTAATGCGAGCTGCGATCATGCCCTCTAGTTCTAGTCTCCCCCCTCAGTGGAAACATCCTCTCTGCATCCACCTTGTCAAGCCCCTCATAATCTTACATGTTTCGATAAGATCATCTCTCATTCTTCTGAATTCCAATGAGTAGAGGCCCAACCTACACAATCTTTCCTCATAAGTCAAACCCCTCATCTTCGGAATCAACCTAGTAAACCTTCTCTGAACTGCCTGCAAATCAATTATGTCCTTTTGTAAATATGGAAACCAAAACTGCATGCAGTAGTCCAGGTGTGGCCTCGCCAATACCCTATATAGCTTCAGCAAGACTTCCCTGCTTTTATACTGCATCCCCTTTGCAATAAAGGCCAAGATTCCATTGGCCTTCCTGATCACTTGCTGTACCTGCATACTATCTTTTTGTGTTTCATGCACAAGTTCCCCCAGGTCCCGCTGTACTGCAGCAATTTGCAATCTTTCTCCATTTAAATAATAACTTGCTCTTTGATTTTTTTCTGCCAAAGTGCATAACCTCACACTTTCCAACATTATACTCCATCTGCCAAATTTTTGCCCACTCACTTAGCCTGTCTATGTCCTTTTGCAGATTTTTTGTGTTCTCCTCACACATTGCTTTTCCTCTCATCTTTGTATCATCAGCAAAATTGGCTACGTTACACTCGGTCCCTTCTTCCAAGTCGTTAATATAGATGTAAATAGTTGGGGTCCCAGCAATGATCCCTGTGGCACTCCACTAGTTACTGGTTGCCAACCAGAGACTGAACCATTTATCCCGACTCTCTGTTTTCTGTTAGTTCGCCAATCCTCTATCCATGCTAATATATTACCCCCAACCCCGTGAACTTTATCTTGTGCAGTAACCTTTTATGTGGTACCTTGTCAAATGCCTTCTGGAAGTCCAAATACACCGCATCCACTGGTTCCCCTTTATCCACCCTGTTTGTTATATCCTAAAAGAACTCCAGCAAATTTATCAAACATGACTTCCCCTTCATAAATCCGTGCTGACTCTGCCTGACCGAATTTTGCTTTTCCAAATGTCCTACTTCTGCTTCTTTAATAATGGACTCCAACATTTTCCCAACCACAGACATTAGGCTAACTGGTCTATAGTTTCCTGCTTTTGTCTGCCTCCTTTTTTAAATAGGGACATTACATTTGCAGTTTTCCAATCTGCTGGGACCTCTCCAGAATCCAGGGAATTTTGGTAAATTACAACCAATGCATCCACTATCCCTGCCGCTACTTCTCTGGTGTCGCATTGTGTGCCTGGTTACCATGGCAACCCGATCTTTTTGGCGCAGTTCAAGGCTCCACCCCCAAAACTAAAGGACAGATTAGGGCACGCCAAAACGAAGAAATCCAACCGGGAAACTTGGAACAGTTTTGGCGTACTTGGGCCCAAAAAAAACAGGCGTAACTCTTCAAGTATGCCAAAATTAAAGCTTTGGGGACAATTGAGCCCTTGGACCTTAAATTCTCCATAAAATTATTAACTGAAAAGACCAACAAAATAAGACATTCTTGGTTAAATCAGACATGATTTTCTGCTTCACTCTCATTGCACTCTGATTTACTCCCTCTTGCTGATTCTCACATCATAGAAACATAGAAACATAGAAAATAGGTGCAGGAGTAGGCCATTCGGCCCTTCGAGCCTGCACCACCATTCAATGAGTTCATGGCTGAACATGCAACTTCAGTACCCCATTCCTGCTTTCTCGCCATACCCCTTGATCCCCCGAGTAGTAAGGACTACATCTAACTCCTTTTTGAATATATTTAGCGAATTGGCCTCAACAACTTTCTGTGGTAGAGAATTCCACAGGTTCACCACTCTCTGGGTGAAGAAGTTTCTCCTCATCTCAGTCCTAAATGGCTTACCCCTTATCCTTAGACTGTGATCCCTGGTTCTGGATTTCCAAACATTGGGAACATTCTTCCTGCATCTAACCTGTCTAAACCCATCAGAATTTTAAACGTTTCTATGAGATCCCCTCTCATTCTTCTGAACTCCAGTGAATACAAGCCCAGTTGATCCAGTCTTTCTTTATATGTCAGTCCCGCCATCCCGGGAATCAGTCTGGTGAACCTTCGCTGTACTCCCTCAATTAGCAAGAATGTCCTTCCTCAAGTTAGGAGACCAAAACTGTGCACAATACTCCAGGTGTGGCCTCACCAAGACCCTGTACAACTGTAGCAACACCTCCCTGCCCCTGTACTCAAATCCCCTCGCTATGAAGGCCAACATGCCATTTGCTTTCTTAACCGCCTGCTGTACCTGCATGCCAACCTTCAATGACTGATGTACCATGACACCCAGGTCTCGTCGCACCTCCCCTTTTCCTAATCTGTCACCATTCAGATAATAGTCTGTCTCTCTGTTTTTACCACCAAAGTGGATAACCTCACATTTATCCACATTATACTTCATCTGCCATGCATTTGCCCACTCACCTAACCTATCCAAGTCACTCTGCAGCCTCATAGCATCCTCCTCGCAGCTCACACTGCCACCCAACTTCGTGTCATCCACAAATTTGGAGATACTACATTTAATCCCCTTGTCTAAATCATTAATGTACAATGTAAACAGCTGGGGCCCCAGCACAGAACCTTGTGGTACCCCACTAGTCACTGCCTGCCATTCTGAAAAGTACCCATTTACTCCTACTCTTTGCTTCCTGTCTGACAACCAGTTCTCAATCCATGTCAGCACACTACCCCCTCATGTGCTTCCTGCGGCCAAAAGGATGGCCTGCTTTGCTCTTTCCCAGTCACCAGGAGGCATACAAATAAGTCCAAATAAACCTCCAACTGATTTTCTGTGTGTTGGTCGAGGTGGGCATATAAGTTATCTCCTCCCCACAGAGTTGGCTAAAACTGGGATCTCATTAGAGCGGGAATTAAACCTGTGCTCATTGTGGAATGCACTGGCACTATGCCACCCTCTTTATGCACTATGCCTCCTTGCCATATTCTTTGTGTTTCTTAAGTTTAATAGCATGACCCCATACAACTTACTGTATATGCATTTGTTATTATTTCAAAACTACTTACACCAGATGTCTTACTTAAATAGAGTACATGTCCCTCCCACTCCCCATCCCCACCCAAATTGGGCAAATAATCTGCCAAAACTCACTGTGAAAGCTCAAACATGAATAATGACCAGGTACCAGAAGATGCCAAGTAGCCATAGAATAGCACCACAGCAAGAAATCAATACCTTCAGGAGAGGAAGATGAAAACTGGTGAGAAAAAGAGAACTAAATATTAAGAAACACGTACACAGCTGCTTCTACATGTGGCTCTCTGTACATTTGTGGTTTCTTTTGCCAGCTTTAGTGAACACACCCAGAGACATTCTGACACCACACACCCATCATCAGCTGCTATTCCTGATATAGTCCTTTCAAACTGAATCCCAAAAATAATAAAGTTATTAAAATATGTAAAATTAAGTCAAATAATGATAATTTGCTGAGTTTCACGTGATAATTTTTAGATCTGTAAATTATAAAATTAATTTAAAGTAACTGTGCTTCAGATTAATTACAGTTGTTTATACCCAAATTAACATTAACCTTAATTGTAGCAAATACTACCAAATTCCTGAGCGATAACTCTAATCATCTAAAATTTATATTGCTTGACAACTGTGATAATTCTCTTTCTTTATTTAGGCTATGGGTGAATTTATTCTTGTGGAACAGGATGTGAAAATCAAGAAGAAGGGAAGTATATACAGTCTAAATGAGGGTTATGCCAAATACTTCGATCCTGCACTCACAGAATATATCCAGAAGAAAAAATTCCCTGAGGTATGAACTTTAATATATTAAAGGGAACCTTCAGTAATCTTAGTAAAATTCAAATCTAATAGGTTCAAATCAATCAAGTCTGGCAAGTGATTTCCATTAACTGTCACTCCTGTGGCCAAAGAATGTGTCTCACAAATTTGAAAACATGCCTAGACTGCCAAAACTCATTTCACATGGGATGAGACCCTGGCAACCTACTCGAGAGGACACTCTTTTAGTTGAATTTGAACCCAGGTAGCAGAGGCAAAACCCCAGTGTCTAACCCACTCCACTATGCCTTTCAGTTGCCCAATTCTAATCATTTCAGAGGAGTTGCTCCAATCTGTATCACTGATTCCCCACCCCCAAGAAAAGCTACTGGCCCAGAAATCCCGGTTGGTTAACTTAAAAAGAATGCGCACTTACCTTATCCTGCTGCACCCACGCAAGTTCCCAGTCCTGAGGACTCCCCTGACAGCGCATCGCAGTGCGTGCACATCAGGACGTGCGCAGGCCTGGAGCTGGAGTCTCATGGCTCTGGGCAGCTAATCAGGTATAGTATGTTCTCATTCATAATAATGGGAACTCCATAAGTTGGAGTTCCCATTATTATGAATGAGAAACAGCCCGCAAAACACACAAAACCAATAATAAAAAATAGAAAAAATACAGCACATATTTTTATTAATTTAAATTAAAGTTATTTATGTATTTTAAATATATATATTTTTCCGATTTTTAAAAAAGTTTTTTAAATTATGATTTAAAATAAACTTATCATAGTGGGAAGAGTTTTTAACAATAAAATGTGTTTTTATCATTTAATTTTAAAATGTTTTTGTGTATTTTAAAACTCTTGCACTTGTAAAAGTAGGCTATGCACCTGCTTTTATCAGGCGCAAGAGTTTTGAGGACATTTGCCGGTAAGATATGGGTGAATCCCGCAATCTTTCCCTTGCAAATGTCCTCGCACCCGTGATATGGAAGATCTGTCAAGCTCCAGTTTGACAGATCAGAAAAGCCGATTTTCAGCACATGAGCATTGTGCGCTGAAAACCGGCTTTTGTGATGCCTTCCGGGGTGTGTACACCCTCGGCACGGACCCGGGAGGCCGGAATTTCTGCTCCATTGCTTCTACTGGATCTGATACTGGCAATGCTGTGACACTCACTAATCAAAATTACACAGGCATAATACTGCAGATACTGACTAAGATAACAGCGTCTATTAAAATGGTTCTGAAGTAAAAGGAAGACAAGAAATAAAAATCATAAAAGTTGAGGGACGAAATTTTAAAATAAATTCTGGTATGTTCAGTGAGTGATGAGATAGCACATGATTTGAAGTGATGTGTTGAAAGAGTGAAGATCTTGTAACTGAGCAGATTTCAGTGATTTAATTACTGACGCATTACAAAAAAGAAACAACTTCCATTTATGTAATGCCTTTTACAACCTCAGGACATCCCAAAGCATTTACAACCAACTTTTGGAGGTGTAATCACTTCTGTAATGTAGGTAACACGGCAGCCAATTTGTGCACAGCAAGGTCCCACAAACAACAATGAAATAAATTGCAAGATCATCTGTTTTGTTGCAGAATGAATAACAAATGTTAGCCAAGACACCGGGAGAACTCCCCTGATCTTTTCCCAATAATGCCATGGGATCCTATACATTCACATGAGAGGGTAGACGTGGGCCTCAGTTTAATGTCTCATCCAAAAGACAGCAGTCTAGCACTCCTTCAGTACTGTGCTGGAGCGTCAGCCTGGATTGCTCAAAACCTGGTTGCTAGTAGAGAATGGTTTTAATCCCCTCAACTCAGCACACTTCTGCTGTGCCAAATGACTCTCATATGTCTATCATTAGCATTTTTCTAAATATATAACAAAACCTTTGGGAATAATAAAAATATGATTGCAATAAGCCAGATATTGATTTAAGAGATGAGTCAAAAATAGTTGAACTGCACCACAGGTGTGGTACTTACCGACCAGGAAGATCTTGATTTTGATCTGGCAGTCAGTGCCGAGTTAGCTGATCACAGCCAAGGCTGCTGTGGGTCAGGGGACTACAATTGATCTCTGCAATGAAAAGCTAGAAAGGGGTTGGAATCAGCGTGTCCATCGTCATTGCAAACATTTTACTATTCCTCATTCACTTCAGCTTTTGCCATATCAAATGTAACTTAAAATAATTCATTGCTTGGGGGTGAAGTTGTGGTGGGGTTGGCAACATTGTTCCCAAGTCAGAGAAGTTCAAATGACCAAAGAATCCCAAAAGGGAATGACTCTTACTCTACTAACTAGTAATTTCACCAAAATCTGCAGAATTGCATTAGGTTTTCTTCAATATATCTATGGTAAGAACTATGAAAGTATGCTTTGTATTTTGACCTGAGAAAGCATGTCAATTCTTGTACAACTGAATTTTTAAAAAATGGACTAAAAATATAATAAAAGTTCTGTGCAAGTAGCAACTTGTTGAGGGATGGACGATTGGGGAAAAATCACCTCCTGAAGTGGACTCTGTGTCAACTTCGTACTATCAATAACTTTTAACATGCAATCACTCTTTGTTATCTAGGCAAAAATGGCAGCCATTCTGTACTAGCCATGTCAACAAACAAGAATAATATAAATGGAATAACATGAATGATCAGTTATTGTTTTATTTTTGTGGTATTGGCCACAAAAGGGAGGGAATCAAATTCCTGAGACATTGGAACCGGTTCTGGGGGAGGTGGGACCAGTACAAACCGGACGGTTTGCACCTGGGCAAGACCGGAACCAATGTCCTAGGGGGAGTGTTTGCTAGTGCTGTTGGGGAGGAGTCAAACTAATATGGCAGGGGGATGGGAACCTATGCAGGGAGACAGGGAGCAGAAGCAAAAGATAGAAAGAAGAAAAGTAAAAGTAAAGGGCAGAGAAACCTAAGGCAAAAAGCAAAAAGGGCCACATTACAGCAAAATTCTACAGTGGCAAAATGTGTCAGAAAGGCAAGCCTGAAGGCTCTGAGCCTCAATGCGAGGAGCATTCGGAATAAGGTGGACGAATTAACTGCGCAGATAGCAGTTAACGGGTATGATGCAACTGGCATTACGGAGACATGGCTCCAGGGTGACCAAGGCTGGGAATTCAACATCCAGGGGTATTAAACATTTAAGAAGGATAGACAGAAAGGAAAAGGAGGTGGGATGGCGTTGCTGGTTAAAGAGATAATTAATGCAATAGTAAGGAAGGACATTAGCTTGGATGATGTGGAATCAGTATGCATGGTGCTGTGGAATACCAAGGGGCAGAAAATGCTAGTGGGAGTTGTGTATAGTCCACCAAACAGTAGTAGTGAGGTTGGGGACAGCATCAACCAAGAAATTAGGGATGCATGCAATAAAGGTACAGCAGTTATCATGGGTGACTTTAATCTACATATTGATTGGGCTAACCAAACTGGGAGCAATGCAGTGGAGGAGGATTTCCTGGAGTGTATTAGGGATGGTTTTCTAGACCAATATGTCGAGGAACCAATGAGAGAGCTGGCCATCCTAGACTGGGTGATGTGTAATGAGAAAGGACCAATTAGCAAACTTGTTGTGCGAGGCCCCTTGGAGAAGAGTGACCATAACATGGTAGAATTCTTTATTAAGATGGAGAGTGAAACAGTTAATTCAGAAACTAGGGTCCTGAACTTAAGGAAAGGTAACTTCGAGGGTTTGAGGCGTGAATTGGCTAGAATAGATTGGCAAATGAAACTTAAAGGGTTGATGGTGGATAGGCAATGGCAAACATTTAAAGATCACATGGATGAACTTCAGCAGTTGTACGTCCCTGTCTGGAGTAAAAATAAAACGGGGAAGGTGGCTCAACCGTGACTAACAAGCGAAATTAAGGATAGTGTTAAATCCAAGGAAGAGGCATATAAATTGGCCAGAAAAAGCAACACACCTGAGAACTGGGAGAAATTTAGAATTCAGCAGAGAAGGACTAAGGGTTTAATTAAGAGGGGGAAAATAGAGTACAAGAAGAAGCTTGCTGGGAACATAAAAACTGATTGCAAAAGCTTCTATAAATATGTGAAGAGAAAAAGATTAGTGAAGACAAACATAGGTTCCTTGCAGTCGGATTCAGGTGAATTTATAATGGGGAACCAAGAAATGGCAGACCAATTGAACAAATACTTTGGTTTTGTCTTCACGAAGGAAGACACAAATAATCTTCCAGGAATACTAGGGGACCGAGGGTCTAGTGAGAAGGAGGAACTGAAGGATACCCTTATTAGGCGGGAAATTCTGTTAGGGAAATTGATGGGATTGAAGGCCGATAAATCCCCGGAGCCTGATAGTCTGCATCCCAGAGTACTTAAGGAAGTGGCCCTTGAAATAGTGGTTGCATTGGTGATCATTTTCCAACAGTCTATCGACTCGGGATCAGTTCCTATGGACTGGAGGGTAGCTAATGTAACACCACTTTTTAAAAAGGGAGAAAGCGGGTAATTATAGACCGGTTAGCCTGACATCAGCAGTGGGGAAAATGTTCGAATCAATTATTAAGGATGAAATAGCAGCGCATTTGGAAAGCAGTGACAGGATCGGTCCAAGTCAGCATGGATTTATGAAGGAGAAATCATGCTTGACAAATCTTCTGGAATTTTTTGAGGATGTAACTAGTGGTGTATTTGGACTTTCAAAAGACTTTTGACAAGGTCCCATACAAGAGATTGGTGTGCAAAATCAAAGCACATGGAATTGGGGGTGATATACTGACATGGATAGAGAGCTGGTTGGCAGACAGGAAGCAGAGAGTTGGGATAAACGGGTCATAGAAACATAGAAAATAGGTGCAGGAGTAGGCCATTCGGCCCTTCTAGCCTGCACCGCCATTCAATGAGTTCATGGCTGAACATGCAACTTCAGTACCCCATTCCTGCTTTCTCACCATACCCCTTGATAGAAACATAGAATGGCAGGCAGTGACTAGTGGAGTGCCGCAGGGCTCAGTGCTGGGACCCCAGCTCTTTACAATATACATCAATGATTTGGATGAAGGAATTGAGTGTAATATCTCCAAGTTTGCAGATGACACTAAACTGGGTGGCGGTGTGAGCTGTGAGGAGACGCTAGGAGGCTGCAGGGTGACTTGGACAGGTTAGGTGAGTGGGCAAATGCATGGCAGATGCAGTATAATGTGGATAAATGTGAGGTTATCCACTTTGGGGGCAAAAACGCAAAGACAGAATATTATCTGAATGGTGGCAGATTAGGAAAAGGGGAGGTGCAACGAGACCTGGGTGTCATGGTTCATCAGTCATTGAAAGTTGGCATGCAGGTACAGCAGGTGGTGAAGAAGGCAAATGGTCTGAGTGGCGAGAGTGCGAGCAGCAGGGAGTCCGGGGACGTCGGAGAGGCCTATAAAGGCCCAATGCGTCGGAGAGACGAGTGTGCGAGCAGCAGGGAGTCCGGTGAGGTCGGAGAGGCCTATAAAGGCCCAACGCGTCGGAGAGGCCTATAAAGGCATACTGGTGCAGCTGCAGGGAGAGAAGGCAAAAAAGAAGTAGAAATAAATCGAAAGGTGACGTCACAGCCAAGGGGGTAAGTGATTGGCTGGTGATTGGTAAGTAATTTTTCTTTTTTTCTTTATCAGTAAGTAACCTTTAGCATTGTTGTTGCCAAATTAAGTTTATCTAGGGGTTAAGTCATGGCAGGAGAGCTCAGACATATGTTATGCTCCTCCTGTACTATGTGGGAAGTCAGGGATGCTTCCAGTGTCCCTTACGACTATGTGTGAG
Source organism: Pristiophorus japonicus (assembly GCF_044704955.1). Taxonomy (NCBI): domain Eukaryota; kingdom Metazoa; phylum Chordata; class Chondrichthyes; family Pristiophoridae; genus Pristiophorus; species Pristiophorus japonicus. The sequence goes on from NC_091977.1 coordinate 103,668,186, forward strand.
GGTAGTGTGTCCGGCTGCAGCTCCTGATGGACTGCATTGCGACGTTGAAGCTGCGGGTGGATTTACTCTGGAGCATGCACGATGCTGAGAATGACGTGAATAGCACGTTTAGCGAGTTGGTCTTACTGCAGGAAAAGGGTACACAGCCAGATAGGGAATGGATGACCAACAGGAAGAGCAGTGCAAAGAAGGTAGTGCAGGGGTCCCCTGCGGTCATCGCCCTGCAAAACAGATACACCGCTTTGGTACTGTTGAGGGGGATGACTCATCAGGGGAGGGCAGCAGCAGCCAAGTTCATGGCACCGTGGGTGGCTCTGCTGCATAGGAGGGCAGGAAAAAGAGTGGAAGAGCTACAGTGATAGGGGATTCAATTGTAAGGGGAATAGATAGACGTTTCTGCGGTCGCAACCAAGACTCCAGGATGGTATGTTGCCTCCCTGGTGCAAGGATCAAGGATGTCTCGGAGCGGGTGCAGGAAATTCTGAAAAGGGAGGGTCAACAGCCAGTTGTTGTGGTGCATATAAGTACCAACGATATAGGTAAAAAACGGGATGAGGTCCTGCGAGACGAATTTAGGGAGCTAGGAGCTAAATTAAAAAGTAGGACCTCAAAAGTAGTAATCTCAGGATTGCTACCAGTGCCACGTGCTAGTCAGAGTAGGAATCACAGGATATCTCAGATGAATACGTGGCTTGAGGAGTGTTGCAACAGGGAGGGATTCAAATTCCTGGGATATTGGAACCGGTTCTGGGGGAGGTGGGACCAGAACAAACCGGATGGTCTGGACCTGGACAGGATCAGAACCAATGTCCTAGGGGGCGTGTTTGCTAGTGCTGTCAGGGAGGGGTTAAACTAATATGGCAGGGGGTGGGAACCTATGCAGGGAGACAGAGTGAAGTAGAATGGGGGCAGAAGCAAAAGATAGAAAGAAGAAAAGTAAAAGTGGAGGGCAGAGAAACCCAAGGCAAAAAGCAAAAAGGGCCACGTTACAGCAAAATTCAAAAGGGGCAAAGTGTGTTAGAAAGACAAGCCTGAAGGCTCTGTGCCTCAATGCGAGGAGTATTCGGAATAAGGTGGACGAATTAACTGCGCAGATAACAGTTAATGGGTATGATGTAATTGGCATCACGGAGACATGGCTCCAGGGTGACCAAGGCTGGGAACTCGACATCCAGGGGTATTCAACATTTAGGAAGGATAGACAGAATGGAAAAGGAGGCGGGGTGGCATTGCTGGTTAAGGAGGAAATTAATGCAATAGTAAGAAAGGACATTAGCTTGGATGATGTGGTTTCAGTATGGGTGGAGTTGCGGAATACCAAGGGGCAGAAAACGCTCGTGGGAGTTGTGTACAGACCACCAAACACTAGTAGTAAGGTTGGGGACAGCATTGAACAAGAAATTAGGGTGCATGCAATAAAGGTACAGCAGTTATCATAGGTGACTTTAATCTACATATTGATTGGACTAACCAAACTGGTAGAAACATAGACATAGAAAATAGATGCAGGAGTAGGCCATTCGGCCCTTTGAGTCTGCACCGCCATTCAATGAGTTCATGGCTGAACATGCAACTTCAGTACCCCATTCCTGCTTTCTCACCATACCCCTTGATCTCCCTAGTAGTAAGGACTACATCTAACTCCTTTTTGAATATATTTAGTAAATTGGCCTCAACAATTTTCTGTGGTAGAGAATTCCACAGGTTCACCACTCTCTGGGTGAAGAAGTTTCTCCTCATCTCGGTCCTAACTGGCTTACCCCTTATCCTTAGACTGTGACCCCTGGTTCTGGACTTCCCCAACATTGGGAACATTCTTCCTGCATCTAAACTGTCTAAACCCATCAGAATTTTAAACGTTTCTATGAGATCCCCTCTCATTCTTCTGAACTCCAGTGAATACAAGCCCAGTTAATCCACTCTTTCTTGATATGTCAGTCCCGCCATCCCGGGAATCAGTCTGGTGAACCTTCGCTGAACTCCCTCAAAAGCAAAAATGTCCTTCCTCAAGTTAGGAGATCAAAACTGTACACAATACTCCAGGTGTGGCCTCACCAAGGCCCTGTACAACTGTAGTAACAGCTCTCTGCCCCTGTACTCAAATCCCCTCGCTATGAAGGCCAACATGCCATTTGGTTTCTTAACCGCCTGCTGTACCTGCACGCCAACCTTCAATGACTGATGTACCATGACACCCAGGTCTCGTTGCACCTCCCCTTTTCCTAATTGTAGCAATGCGGTGGAGGAGGATTTCCTGGCGTATATTAGGGATGGTTTTCTAGACCAATATGTCGAGGAACCAACCAGGGAGCTGGCCATCCTAGACTGGGTGATGTGTAATGAGAAAGGACGAATTAGCAATCTTGATTTGCGAGACCCCTTGGGGAAGAGTGACCATAATATGGTAGAATTCTTTATTAGGATGGAGAGTGACACAGTTAATTCAGAAACTAGGGTCCTGAATATAAGGAAAGTTAACTTCGATGGGTTGAGGCGTGAATTGGCTAGAATAGACTGGCAAATGATACTTAAAGGGTTGATGGTGGATAGGCAATGGCAAACATTTAAAGATCACATGGATGAACTTCAACAATTGTACATCCCTGTCTGGAATAAAAATGAAACGGGGAAGGTGGCACAACCGAGGCTAACAAGGGAAATTAAGGACAGTGTTAAATCCAAGGAAGAGGCATATATATTGGCCAGAAAAAACAGCAGACCTGAGGACTGGGAGAAATTTGGAATTCAGCAGAGGAGGACAAAGATTTAATTAAGAGGTGGAAAATAGAGTCCGAGAAGAAGCTTGCCGGGAACATAAAAACTTTCTGCAAAAGCTTCTATAGATAGGTGAAGAGAAAAAGATTAGTGAAAACAAATGTAGGTCCCTTGCAGTCGGATTCAGATGAATTTATAATGGGGAACAAAGAAATGGCAGACCAATTGAACAAATACTTTGGTTCTGTCTTCACGAAGGAAGACACAAATAACCTTCCAGAAGTACTAGGGGACCGAGGGTCTAGTGAGAAGGAAGAACTGAAGGATACCCTTATAAGGTGGGAAATTATGTTAAGGAAATTGATGGGATTGAAGGCTGATAAATCCCCGTGGCCTGCATCCCAGAGTACTTAAGTAAGTGGCCCTCGAAATAGTGGATCATTTTCCAACAGTCTATCGACTCGGGATCAGTTCCTATGGACTGGAGGGTAGCTAATGTAACATCACTTTTTAAAAAGGGAGGGAGAGGGAAAGCAGGTAATTATAGACCAGTTAGCCTGAAAATGTTGGAATCAATTATTAAGGATGAAGTAGCAGTGCATTTGGAAAGCAGTGACAGGATTGGTCCAAGTCAGCATGGATTTACGAAGTGGAAATCATGCTTGCCAAATCTTCTGGAATTTTTGAGGATGTAACTAATAGGGTGGACAAGGGAGAACCAGTGGATGTGGTGTATTTGGACTTTCAAAAGGCTTTTGACAAGGTCCCACATAAGAGATTGGTGTGCAAAATCAAAGCACATGGTATTGGGGGTAGTATTGGTGGATAGAGAACTGGTTGGCAGACAGGAAGCAGAGAGTCGAGATAAACGGGTCCTTTTGAGAATGGCAGGCAGTGACTAGTGGAGTGCCGCAGGACTCAGTGCTGGAACCCCAGTTCTTTACAATATACATCAATGATTTGGATGAGGAAATTGAATGTAATATCTCCAAGTTTGCAGATGACACTAAACTGGGTGGCGGTGTGAGCTGTGAGGGGGACGCTAAGAGGCTGCAGGGTGACTTGGACAGGTTAGGTGAGTGGACAAATGCATGGCAGATACAGTATAATGTGGATAAATGTGAGGTTATCCACTTTGGGGGCAAAAACGCAAAGACAGAATTTATCTGAATGGTGGCAGATTAGGAAAAGGGGAGGCGCAATGAGACCTGGGTGTCATGGTTCATCAGTCATTGAAAGTTGGCATACAGGTACAGCAGGCGGTAAAGAAGGCAAATGGTATGTTGGCTAGGGGATTTGAGCATAGGAGCAGGGAGGTCTTACTGCAGTTGTACAGGGCCTTGGTAAGGTCTCACCTGGAATATTGTGTTCAGTTTTGGTCTCCTAATCTGAGGAAGGATGTTCTTGCTATTGAGGGAGTGCAGCGAAGGTTCACCAGACTGATTCCCAGGATGGCTGGACTGACATATGAGGAGAGACTGGATCAACTGGGCCTTTATACATTGGAGTTTAAAAGAATGAGAGGAGATCTCATAGAAATATACAAGATTCTGACAGGACGGGACAGGTTAGATGCGGGTAGATTGTTCCTGATGTTGGGAAAGTCCAGAACCAGGGGACACAGTCTTAGGATAAGGGGTAAGCCATTTAGGACTGAGTTGAGGCGAAACTTCTTCACTCAGAGAGTTGTTAACCTATGGAATTCCCTGCCGCAGAGAGTTGTTGATGCCAGTTCATTGGATATATTCAAGAGGGAGTTAGATATGGCCCTTATGGCTAAGGTGATCAAGGGGTATGGAGAGAAAGCAGGAAAGGGGTACTGAGGGAATGATCAGCCATGATCTTATCGAATGGCGGTGCAGGCTCGAAGGGCCGAATGGCCTACTCCTGCACCTATTTTCTTTGTTTCTATGTTTTTATGGTATGTTGGCCTTCATAGCTAGGGGATTTGAGTATCGGAGCAGGGAGGTCTTACTGCAGTTGTACAGGGCTTTGGTGAGGCCTCACCTGGAATATTGTGTTTAGTTTTGGTCTCCTAATCTGAGGAGGGATGTTCTTGCTATTGAGGGAGTGCAGCGAAGGTTCACCAGACTGATTCCCGGGATGGCAGGACTGACATATGAGGAGGGACTGGATCAACTGGGCCTTTATACATTGGAGTTTAGAAGGATGAGAGGGGATCTCATAGAAGCAGATAAGATTCTGACAAGACTGGACAGGTTAGATGCGGGTAGAATGTTCCCGATGTTCGAGAAGTCCAGAACCAGGGGACACAGTCTTCGGATAAGGGGTAGGCCATTTAGGACTGAGATGAGGAGAAACTTCTTCACTCAGAGAGTTGTTAATCTGTGGTATTCCCTGCCGCAGAGAGTTGTTGATGCCAGTTCATTGGATGTATTCAAGAGGGATTTAGATATGGCCCTTACGGCTAAGGTGATCAAGGGGTATGGAGAGAAAGCAGGAAAGGGGTACTGAGGGAATGATCAGCCATGATCTTATTGAATGGTGGTGCAGGCTCGAAGGGCCGAATGGCCTACTCCTGCACCTATTTTCTATGTTTCTATGTTAACATTAGGAGAACGCCTTGCTCTTCCTCAAAGAATGCCCTGAAATCGTGACCATCCACCTGAACAGGCAGTCTGGACTCTCGTTTAATGTCTCATGAAGCAGATAACAACTCTGACAATATCCTCAGTATTGCACAGGAGTGTCAGCCTCGATTATATGTTCAAATCCTGGTACGAACTTGCTTCTGACCCAGGGACAAGAGTGCTCCCAACTGAGCCAAGCTGACATGTTTTCCTTGTTTAATCTGAGCAACGGTGTACCCTTACTGCCTCTGCTTTAAGGCAACTTGGGAACAAACTAACCTGGAGAGCGCCTTCAGAGTATTCGGTTGGCAGTACGGCATGACCTTTGATCAGTTTGAATGTGCAACTAGTTTGTTTGGGGCTGTTGACTGATGTTGCGCAGCAGTATTCATTAGTTGTTTAGCTGGTTACTTGCCAGATTAGATGGGGGTTTGGTATGTTTTTCAGCATGTGTTTTGAGTCACAAACAAAGCCAGTCATGCGACAAGTATTTTACTCTCTCACCAATTCTCTCCTCTTTGGAAGACCTTGAATCCATCAGTGAATTATGACACCTCAGGAGCTAGTCACCCTCCAGTACCTTACTCAGGTAGCAATTAGTCATGTGTGAGCCTTGACAATGGATGCCAGCAGGCTACCTGCCTTTGGTGGGCATCACAGCTGAGCCTGATCCTCCACTCACTTAGTATCCATACATAAGCACTTCCAGTCGGGGGTCAATGTTTTGTGATGAAGTAATACTGGCCAATTTTACCTTCTCTAACCCAGGGGTGCTGCAAACAATTATAGACCTTTATGCCACTCTGCCTGAGTCAGCAGATTGCACTTGGATATCACTTCTCATGTAAAAGAATATCTTGGAGCACCTTATAAGGGAAGAGGTGGACACTGAGCAAGAAAGGGAAGAAAATTAGGAGGAGAGGCCAAACACACAAATGAGGAGATGGATTTTTTGAAGAAAGGGAGTGTGATAACAAGGCAAAGTGGCTTTGGGAGAAAATTTCAAAGTGCAAAGGGGTAATGGCTAAAAGATCAGCTCCTGGTGTTGCCACAGAGGGAGCAGGGAACAAAAAGCAATCTGCAGTCTGAGGAATGCATTGTACTAGGTGAAATGTAGGGCTGGAGAAGATTCTCAGTTAGGGTGAAATGGAGCTGTGGAAGATGTGAAAACAGGGAGAGGTGTTTGAAATTGATTTGCTGGGGCACAGAGAGCTTTGCAAAGACTGGGGTAATGGGTATACAGAAATTCATATAGTAGAGGATTTGGGTCACAGAGTTCTGCATTAACTGATGTTTGTGATGGGTGGAGATGGAAGGCCATCAATATTAAAGGCCTGGATTAGATTTTCAATAACAGTCTGGAAGAAGTGGGGACATTATGTGTCAGAAGTAGAAGAATGTAGTATTTGTGAGAAACTCAATTTTCCCCAGTGATTTGCGTTGTTTTTTTTGAGCAGGCTGCTCTTTTCGGCTTAAGTTAAAAAAACAAAGTTTCCTCCAATCAATTTGCACCAGCGTAACTCAGTTAGTTACGGTTTTTTTAGGTCAGTTTTTTTTTTCAATCAAAGGGGGCATAACAAGCCACCTGCGCCAATTCTGGTAATTTAGGGAAGTTTGGCCAGCTGAGAGTTACTCCAGTTCTGCTTAGGCCAGCGTATGTGGCCTCTCCAGAAATATCTTCCGGAGAGTTAAGGAAATCGACGCAGCTAAGGAAATCGGCACAGCAGATGCCCAGACATACTAAAAGAATTGAAAAATACACAGCAGCAACTTACCTCCAACCCCGTCCGAAGGCTGTCCAGTCCCATTCTCGGTCTCCAGTTCACTCACTCACACACACACATGGAGAGAGAGAGAGAGAGAGAGAGAGAGAGAACGACAAAGAGAGAAAAATCCGGGGACAGAGAATGGGACCGGACCGGGAGAATGGGGACCGCACCAGGAGAATGGGGACTGAGAATGGGACCGGGCCGGCAAGCCCTTCGGGCGGGGTTGGAGGTAAGTTGCTGCTATGTGTTTTTCAATTCTTTTAATGTGTTGGGAGTTGGCTGTATGCTTCACTTTGCAGCCCCAGCTCGCATTGTGTCCCTGGTTACCATGGCAACCAGATCTTTTTGGTGCAGATCAAGGCTCCACCCCCAAAACTAAAGGTCGGGTTACACCACACCAAAATGAAGAAATCCAACGGGGAAACTTAGAATATTTTTTTGGGGCGTACTTAGGCCCCCAAAAAATAGGGCATAACTCTTCAAGTACGCCAAAAAAATGCTTTGGGGAAAATTGAGATGTGGGGTTAAAAAATTCAGCTCAGGGTCAAACAGAATTCTGGGTATGCACAATTCCATTACTGGTCACCTTTTCCATGTTATTTAGCTCTCAAATATGTTTTGAATAGAAACTCATCTCTGAACAAAGGAAAAAATTCATTCAGTTGACACTTGGAAGGAAGTCTAAGGTACAACTTGGCTTGGTAGGTCAAGACCTTAGGATTATGCAACCTGTGCAATCACGCGTGGTCCCGAGTGGATCTAGTGAAATGTACCTACGCAATGGTAATAGCTGATCCCTGACCATTTTGTCAACTATTTTTATATTCATTATTGCAAACCTGCGTTTTCACAGTCGATGTGTGCGTGTTTGACACCAGATTCATTTGGTAGTATTTAGTATCCTTGTTTAGTAAAAGGTAGAGGTCCCAAAGCGAACCTTTACATAGGCCTCCAGCAAGGCAGCTGCTGCTCCTGTTGTCAAGCACACTTACTGGCCATCTGAATAAAATTATATCTTTTGGCCCAATTTTACAACAATAATAGAGTCTAATCTGAGTAATGGACATTCTGTACAGCAAAAATATTTTGAACTTCCATTGCAAGGACACAAATTTGAGGTAATTCCAACTTGCTTATTCTCAGAGATCTGGCGACTAGATGGACTTCATGGTAAATTGACGGTTTTACAGTAGTCCGACATCTATGAACTAGAGGATGGAGCAACAAGCATTGGTTCATCCTGCAAATGATGCCTGCTGTTGCTCAATAAGAAGGAAGTGTGCTATGTACGGTGAAATATAAACATGCTTATATGAACAAATTTATGATTTTCCTACACTTGGCACACAGAGAAAATACTCCCTCCATGCAGCAACATTTACAGCACCTACATGTGGTGTGGACCATCCGGCTTTCTTGGCCCGAGGAATGCATGGCGCAGATAGAGAGTGTTATATGTGGAGGTAGAGAGGGACTGAAAGCACCAGTGACACAGGTTACTTCTTCAACATTTAAGAGCAATGTCTGTTTGATGAGAAAGTCTTAGATTTTGGTTCTAGAGCTTATGGAAAAATGCAGAAGATGATTCACGTAAATAAATAACAAGGTTTTAATCATAGCATCATAGAATGGTTACAGCACAGAAGGAGGCCATTCGACCCGTCGAGCCAGTGCGCTCTCTGCAAGAGCACTTCAGCTTGTCCCACTCCCCTGCCTTTTCCCTACAGTACTGCAAATTTTTTTCCTTCAGGTACTTATCCAATTCCCTTTTAAAAGCCACAATTGAATCTGCGTCCACCACCTTTTCGGCAGTGAATTCCAGATCCTAACCACTTGCTGCGTAAAAAAGATTTTCCTCATGTCGTCGTTGATTCTTCTGCCAATCACCTTAAATCTGTGTCCTCTAGTTCTCGGCCCTTCTGCCAATGGGAACAGTTTCTCTCTATCTACTCTGCCTAGACCCCTCATGATTTTGAACACCTCCAACAAATGTTCTCTCAATCTTCTCTGCTCTAAAGAGAACAACAACAGCTTCTCTAGTCTCTCCATGTAACTGAAGTCTTTCATCCCTGGTACCATTCTAGTAAATCTCCTCTATGATTCTCTGCTCCAAGGAGAACAACCCCAACTTCTCCAGTGTATCTAGGCAACTGAAGTCCCTCATCCCTGGAACCATTCTTGTAAATCTTTTCTGCACCCTCTCGAAGACCTTCACATCCTTCCCAGAATTGGACACAATGGAGGGAAAATTGCGGTTGGAGGCTTCCCACGGGCGAACGCCTCTGACCGAAAAATTTTTATTGAAAATACCTGGTGGTCCTGGAGGAACATAGGCCTAGTTTTACAGTCCAGCATCCGGGCCTATGCCTTCCAGGATCATATGCATATCCTGGGATCACGTGGGCCTGGACCACCAGCTCCGAGCTCCCATTAATATCTATGAGAATTCCTCTAAAATCAAATAAAACACAAATATAAATTAAAAAACACTTTTATTTAATTATTAGAAATCGTATTAAATTAAATGTTTTAGAAAAAAATTATTTTTTTTGAAAGTAAAAAAAAATGTTTTAATACCTATAGTGTTAAAAATAAACTTACCTTCATAGACAGGGATTTAAATATAAAAATAAACAGTAATGTTTAATTTTTCTATGTTTTAAAACTTATGCTCACCTACTTTTACCAGGCGCAAGAGTTTGAAGAACATTCGCTGGGCAAAAAGAAATGTTGACAGATCGCAAAAGCCGGTTCTCAGTACATGCACATTGCGCGCCGAGAACCAGCATTTGCGAGGCCTCTTCGAGAACGTGTGCACATCTTAAGCACCCGGAAAGGCAGCAATTTTCACGCCATTACTCCAGTTGAGGCTGAACCAGTGTTTTATAAAGGTTCATCATTATCAACTTCCTTGCTTTTGCACTCGATGCCTCTTTTTATGAAGCTCAGGATCCCATATAGAAACATAGAAAATAGGTGCAGGAGTAGGCCATTCGGCCCTTCGAGCCTGCACCACCATTCAATAAGATCATGGCTGATCATTCACCTCAGTACCCCTTTCCTGCTTTCTCTCCATACCCCTTGATCCCTTTAGCAGTAAGGGCCATATCTAACTCCCTCTTGACTATATCCAATGAACAGGATTCAACAACTCTCTGCATTAGGGAATTCCACAGGTTAACAACTCTCTGAGTGAAGAAGTTTCTCCTTATCTCAGTCTTAAATGGCTTACCCCTTATCCTTAGACTATGTCCCCTGGTTCTGGACTTCCCCAACATCGGGAACACAATATTCCAGGTGAGGCCTCAATAAGGCCCTGTACAACTCCAGTAAGACCTCCCTGCTCCTATACTCAAATCCCCTAGCTATGAAGGTCAACATACCATTTGCCTTCTTTACCGCCTGCTGTACCTGCGTGCCAACTTTCAATGACTGATGTACCATGACACCCAGGTCTTTTCCTAAACTGCCACCATTCAGATAATATTCTGCCTTCGTGTTTTTGCCACCAAAGTGGATAACCTCACATTTATCCACATTATATTGCATCTGCCACGTGTTTGTCCACTCATCTAACCTGTCCAAGTCACCCTGCAGCCTTTTAGCGTCCTCCTCACAGCTCACACCGCCACCCAGCTTAGTGTCATCTGCAAACTTGGAGATATTACACTCAATTCCCTCATCCAAATCATTAATGTATGTTGTAAAAAGCTAGGGTCCCAGCATTGAGCCCTGCGGCACCCCACTAGTCACTGCCTGCCATTCTAAAAAGGACCCATTTATTCCGACTCTCTGCTTCCTGTCCGCCAACCAATTCTCTATCCACGTCAGTACATTACCCCCAATACCATGTGCTTTAATTTTGCTCACCAATTTCTTGTGTGGGTCTTTGTCAAAAGCTTTTTGAAAGTCCAAATACACCACATCCACTTGTTCTCCCTTGTCCACTCTACTAGTTACATCCTCAAAAAATTCTAGAAGATTTGTCAAGCAGGATTTCCCTTTCATAAATCCATGCTGACTTGGACCGATTCCATCACTGCTTTCCAAATGTGCTGCTATTTCATCTTTAATAGTTGATTCCAACATTTTCCCCACTACTGATGTCAGACTAACCGGTCTATAATTAATCGTTTTCTTTCTCCCTCCTTTCTTAAAAAGTGGTGTTACATTAGCTAACCTCCAGTCCATAGGAACCGATCCAGAGTCGATAGACTGTTGGAAAATTATCACCAATGCATCCACTATTTCTAGGGCTACTTCCTTAAGTACTCTATGATGCAGACTATCAGGCCCCAGGGATTTATCGGCCTTCAATCCCATCAATTTCCCTAACAGAATTTCCTGCCTAATAAGGATTTCCTTCAGTTCCTCGTTCTCAGTAGACCTTCGGTCCCCTAGTATTAGTTATTTGTGTCTTCCTTCGTGAAGACAGAACCAAAGTATTTGTTTAACTGGGCTGCCATTTCTTTGTTCCCTATTATAAATTCACCTGAATCTGACTGCAAGGGACCTACGTTTGTTTTCACTAATCTTTTTCTCTTCACATATCTATAGAAGCTTTTGCAGTCAGTTTTTATGTTCCCAGCAAGCTTCCTCTTTTACTCTATTTTCCCCACCCTAATTAAAACCTTTGTCCTCCTCTGCTGTATTACAAAATTCTCCCGGGCCTCAGGTTTGCTGCTTTTTCTGGCCAATTTAAAAGCCTGTTCTTTGGATTTAATACTTTCCTTAATTTCCCTTGTTCGCCACGGTTGAGCCACCTTTCCCTTTTTATTTTTAACCGCTTTCTCAACCTGCCCTGCCACCTTCAACGTTTTGTGCACATATGCCCCCAAGTCCCTCTGTTCCTGCATCGCCTTTAGGATTGTACCCTTCAGTTTATATTGCCTCTTCTCGTTCTTCCTACCAAAATATATCACTTAGCACTTTTCTGCATTCAATTTCATCTGCCACGTGTCTACCCATTCCACCTTCCTGTCTATATCTTCTTGAAAGCTATCACTATCTTTCGCACTGTTCAATATCTTGTAAATATATTAAAATTATGTAATTAATGTCAGGTAACACATGAAAATTCCAACCCGCCTCAGATCACTTCAGAAGACAGATAATCTGCTAAGCACCTTTTCACTTTTATAGTAAGTCAAACAACTAAACAGGTTTATCCATGAACAGAGCTATTGCTATAAACAAGTAGTAGGAACAAGATATTGTAATCAGCCCAAAAGCAGCAGTCTGGTATCAAATTACAAACTTCCTTTCAGCTGCTCCTTCTTTGCCAGAAGTGTGGAGGCAATCCCATTTATGTGTGTAAACGCAGTTTCCACCACACTTCTAGAGAAGATATGGTGATATAGCTCCATGGAAATTCCTGGTCAAAACATTTATAAACACTGGTTAGGCCCAGCTGAAGTAGTGTCCAATTCTGGGCACCAGACTTTAGGAAGGATGTCAAGGCCTTAGAAAGGGTACAGATGAAATTTTGGAGAGACTAGAAAAGTTGTTGTTCTCTTTAGAGCAGAGAAGGCTAGGGGGAGATTTGATAGAGGTGTTCAAATTCATGAGCAGTTTTGATAGAGTAGATAAGGAGCAACTGTTTCTGTTACGTATCTCACATTACTGTATATAACTGTATCTTACCATGTTATACATGACTGTAACTGGATATAACCTGTAACAATAAGCATACCTTACCACCAGGGGTGCACTTGTAGGAGACACTCCATACCTGTCCCACTGAGGTATATAAAGGGAGGTCTCAGGCAAGTGCAGCACTGGAGAGCTGGAATTAAAGGTGCAGGTCTTGAGTGACCTTGACTTCAGCATGTGTCTCGTGTAAGTCAGTACATTAGAGTCAGGACTTAACAGTGGCGATGAGTTACAGGATCACAGAATCCACAGAATGGCTACCAACAGCTCAGATGAGAAATACAATGCTGGAGACAATTGGGATGATTTTATAGAAAGGCTCCAGCAAAGCTTTGCGACCAAAGACTGGCTGGGCGACGATAAGGCAGACAAGAGAAGAGCCCATCTCTTGACCAGCTGTAGCTCGAAAACATACGCTTTAATGAAAGACCTGCTGGCACCCGAGAAACCAGCAAGCAAGTCATTTGAGGAGTTGAGCACACTGGTGAGAGACCACCTGAAGCCAGCGAGCAGCCTACACATGGCCAGACACAGGTTCTACAATTACAGATGCTGTGTGGGCCAAAGCATACCCGACTTCGTGGCGAAACTTCGGAGGCTGGCTAGTTCATGTGAGTTCCCCGATGAACTAAGGAGAGAAGTACTGAGAGACTTTTTTATTGAAGGAATAGGCCACGCAGGCATATTCCGAAAGCTTATAGAGACTAAGAACTTGACTCTAGAGGCAGCAGCACTGGTCGCACAGACGTTCTTGGCAGGCGAAGAAGAAACGAGGCTGATCTATACTTCGGGTACGATAACCAACGAGGCATCGGAACAAGGGGTTCACATTGTGAAACAAACCACTACCCCCACACACAGCCAAAGGCAGGAAAGCAGGCCTTCAACAGCAGACAGTGGCGCCAGAAGCCATCAAAATCAAGGGCCACATGAACAGCCGATCACACCTCATCAACCCACAATACGAGCAATCAACAACAGATTGAGAGAAGCTCAAGGGAGATCAGCCAGACGCAGCTCATCCTTCGGAAACAATGGAAACGGTCTGTGTCGGAGATGTGGGGGAAGGCACTCAACCAGGGTGTGTCGATTTCAACATGCCGTTTGCAGAAACTGCAACTATACAAGGCATCTGGCTCGCATGTGCAGAAAAACAGTAGCTCGGCTGGTATACAAATCAGAAAGGTCGAAAAGCGGACCAGAAGACAGTTGGAGCAGTGCACGGGACGCCGAGGTACAGCGGGTTAACACGATCAATGTCCACTATTCTTACACCAAGACGCCTCCAATTATGATGAGGGTTCTACTCAACGGGATACCCGTCAACATGGAACTGGACACGGGGGCAAGTCAATCCCTCATGAGCGTTCAACAATTTGAACAGCTGTGGCTGCACAAAAGCAACAGACCAAAACTCACAAAGATCGACACCAAACTAAGGACCTATATTAAAGAAATCGTTCCAGTCCTTGGCAGCGCCATGCTCTCGGTCGCACACAAAGGGATGTTGAACCGACTTTCCCTGTGGATTGTCCCCGGGGATCTCCCAGCCCTGTTGGGGAGAAGCTGGCTAGCAGAACTTAACTGGAAATGGGATGATGTTCACGCCATGTCGTCAGAGGAACAGACCTCTTGCTCAACAGTTCTAAGCCGTTTTGAACATCTCTTTCAGCCAGGTGTGGGCACCTTCAAAGGGGCTCAAGTTAGAATCTACATCACACAGACCGATCCATCACAAGGCTAGAGCTGTGCCTTATGTGATGAGGGAAAAGATTGAAAACGAACTGGACCGGCTTCTGCGGGAAGGCATAATTTCTCCCATGGAATTCAGCGACTGGGCAAGCCCCATCGTCCCCGTCATGAAGCCTGATGGATCCGTGCGAATCTGTGGGGATTACAAGTCTACCATAAACAAAGTCTCCCTACAGGACCAATACCCGCTGCCCAGAGCGGAGGACTTATTTGCCACATTGGCTGGAGGAAAACTTTTCTCGAAACTTGACCTCACATCTGCGTATATGACTCAAGAACTGACCGAACAGTCTAAGCTACTCACCACAATCAACACACATTGAGGCCTTTTTGTGTACAATCGATGCCCATTCGGCATCAGGTCGGCAGCTGCTATATTCCAGCGCAACATGGAGAGTCTGCTCAAGTCCATCCCGGGGACGGTTGTGTTTCAAAGATGACATACTCATCACGGGCAAGGACACCGACTCTTATCTCCGCAATCTTGAGGAAGTACTAAGTCGATTGGATCGGGTAGGCCTAAGAGTTAAGAAACCCAAGTGTCTGTTTCTCGCGCCTGAGGTTGAATTTTTGGGCAGAAGGATTGCCGCTGATGGAATCCGTCCAACCGAATCCAAAACAGAAGCAATTCGCCTGGCACCCAGGCCCCAGAATGTCTCGGAACTGCGCGCCTTTCTCGGGCTACTCAATTACTTTGGGAACTTTATGCAGAACTTGAGCACGCTGGTGGAGCCTCTCCACGTGCTACTCAGAAAGGGGTGCGATTGGTTTTGGGGGGACGCCCAAGAACGCTCCTTCAATAAGGCACACAACCTTCTATGTTCCAAGAGTGTTTTAGCCTTTTTTGACCCAGGTAAAAAGTTAGTCCTTACGTGTGATGTGTCAGCGTACGTGGTTGGGTGCGTTTTACAGCACATCAATGATGCGGGTAAATTGCTGCCCGTTGCTTATGCCTCCAGGTTACTTTCGCGGGCGGAGCGCAGGTATGGTATGGTTGAGAAGCAGGTGCTTGCGTGCGTGTACGGTGTCAAAAAGATGCACCAATACCTTTTCGGGGCCAAGTTTGTGTTAGAAACTGACCACAAACCCCTCACATCCCTACTATCCGAGTGCAAGGCAATCAACGCCAACGCCTCGGTGCGCATTCAGCAGTGGGCACTCATGCTGGCGGCTTACGACTACACAATAAGACACAGACCAGGCACAGACAATTGTGCCGACGCGCTTAGCAGGCTACCCCTGGCGACCACAGAAGGGTCCGACGAACAGGACTGTGAGATGGTCATGGCAATCAATGCCTTTGAGTCCACAGGTTCGCCCATGACGGCTCGCCAAATCAGAGCCTGGACAACCAGCGACCCCACGTTATCTCTAGTTAAAAGATGCGTTTTAACCGGTGACTGGGCAGAGGCTCGTGATGCCGGCTCCGAGGAGGTCAAACCCTTTCATAGGCGCATGCATGAACTCTCACTACAGGCAGATTGCCTGATGTGGGGTAGCCGAGTAGTTA
Organism: Pristiophorus japonicus; assembly: GCF_044704955.1. NCBI lineage: Eukaryota > Metazoa > Chordata > Chondrichthyes > Pristiophoridae > Pristiophorus > Pristiophorus japonicus. The sequence continues at coordinate 103,684,175 of NC_091977.1, forward strand.
TGCCCTTATGAGGCAGGGAGGCGTTTGTCCGGGAGCTCCATCGTGAGCACCCGGGGATCGTCCTTATGAAGGCCATAGCCAGATCTCATGTCTGGTGGCCTGGCATTGACGTGGACTTGGAGCTCTGCGTCCGTCGGTGCACCATTTGTGCCCAACTCAGTAATGCCCCCAGGGAGGTCCCCCTAATGCCCCTGGCCCACCAAACCATGGTCGCGGGTGCATGTAGACTATGCGGGCTCATTCATGGGCAAAATGTTCCTCGTAGTTGTTGATGCATTTTCAAAATGGATCGGGTGCACCATTTTAAACTTGAGCACCACCTCCACCACTGTGGAGAGCCTTAGAACCATGTTTGCAATGCACGGCATTCCTGACATATTGGTCAGTGATAATGGTCCGTGCTTCACCAGCACAGAATTTCATGATTTTATAGTTGACCATGATATAAATCACGTTAAGACAGCACCTTTCAAGCCGGCCTCCAATGGCCAGGAGGAGCGAGCAGTGCAGATCATTAAACAAGGCATGCTCAGAACCCAAGGTCCCACACTGCAGAGCCGCCTGTCGCGAATGCTGCTGGCATACAGATCTCATCCACATTCATTGACTGGGGTTCCCCCTGTGCAACTATTAATGAAATGAACCTTAAAGACCAGGCTCTCGTTAATCCTCCCAGACATGCATGAAATTGTTGAGGCTAAGCGTCAAAAGCTAACTGAGTACCATGACCGAAATTCGAGGTGGAGGTGGAATGAGATAGGGGACAAAGTGTTTGTGCGAAACTATGGCCGGGGTCCCAAATGGCTTGCAGGGACAAAGAGGGAAACAGGCTACTGGTTGTACAAATGGACCAAGTAAAAAGTAGATTCACTGAAAACACTGAAGAACCAGAGGCAGACTATAATGTGGAACTCACACTACATCTGGTGGACAGACAGGTGGAACAACCTGAGGAAAGGGCAATCTCAACAGAGAGCCCAGGCGAGAGACCAGCAATCACACCAAACGAAACAGACAGCCCAGGTGAGATACCAGCAATCGCACCGAACGAAACACAGGCACCAAGGCAAACAACTGAACCACAACTAAGACGCTCCACGCAAGAGCGCAGACCACCTGAGAGACTGAATCTATAAAGGCAATAAGACCTTGGGGGAGGGTGATGTCATGTATCTCACATTACTGTATATAACTGTATCTTACCATGCTATACATGACTGTAACTGGATATGACCTGTAACAATAAGCATACCTTATCACCAGGGGTGCACTTGCAGGAGACACTCCATACTTGTCCCACTGAGGTATGTAAAGGGAGGTCTCAGGCAAGTGCAGCACTGGAGAGCTGTGAATTAAAGGTGCAGGTCCTGAGTGACCTTGACTTCAGCATGTGTCTCGTGTAAGTCAGTACATTAGAATCAGGACTTAACAATTTCCAGTGGCAGAAGGGATAGTAACCAGTGGACACAGATTTACTGTAATTGGCAAAAGAAATAATGGCAATATGAGGAAAATTAAATTTATGCAGTGAGTTGTTATGATCTGGAATGCACTGCCTAAAAGCAGATCACTTTTAAAGGGAATTGGATAAATATTTGAACTTGACAAAAATTACATGTGCTATGGGAATAGAGCATGGGAATGGGACTAATTGGATAGATGCTAGCACAGACACGATGGATCAAATAGCCTCCTTCTGTGCTGTATCATTCTATGCTTCTCTAAGGGTTCAGCTGACAATCCAATTAGGTGAGATTATTTTAAATGAATATATAGCCTCCATCTTCAGTATTGCCTTTTTAAATGCCTGTTTAAATGAAGAAACATAGGGCCAGAACTTGGTCAATGCTAAGGCCCGCCCAAGTGCCACCCAAAGGGCCACCGAGAGACCTGGCGGTACTTTGCCAGGAAGATTCCTCTGAAAGATCTGCCAGTATCGCCCGGCGGCAACAAAACGACTTACGGCGTGAATCTGAGCAGCAGCAGGCGGGAGCTCTCAATTTCGGCGGCAAATACGACCCTCGCCAAAGTGCTACCGAGGATTGAGTCGGGCCCAGGGAGTGGGGCGGGGGGGGTGGGGGGGGAGCACATAAAAATAAAAATTTACCCAAAAAAAAAATCCAGTGGAAAACCTTCACGGGACCCCATCCACCTAAATCGCTGGACAAAAAATAAATAAAAGAAGTTCACTAACGTTTTTTTACATGTCTTCTTATTTACCGTTGGGGTTAGACCTGCATTCACGCAGCGGTCCTTCCTCTGCTGCCACCCACTCCAGCCCGCACCAAACTGACAGCTCGGCGGGCGGGAGGACACTTAAGTGCCTTGCAGTTCCCAGTGGTCTCCCCTCTCGCCGGCGGGAGGCCTAGTGGAAAATGGCACTTGAGGGGAGACCGCCCAAAACGTTTGGCGACTGTGGGCAGTAAAAGAAAAAAATAAGAAATTGTAGACAAAATATTTTGTCACAATAGATTTCAGTGCTGTTATCAATCTGAAAATAGGGGTGTTCCCAGAAATAATGGTATTAGTTTATGGCTTCTTTCCATTAATGTCACAAAATCCACAAATAACATTCAGTGCCACATTATCAAATTGCCTCATAGTCAAAAATAACAACTTTCAAGAAAGGTACAAGTAAAGTAAAACTAACCATAATTCTTTGCATCTTTTTTCATGTACTAGAATGATTTCTTACTACTCTCCTGCAGTTTAGTCTAATACCACAATGTTTACTTGTTGAACATGATCACAAGACTGCTGATCTGGAGATTATTTTAACATGACCTAATTCCATGTTTTCTGCTCTAATCTGGAGGAGAATGGTTAAAACCCAAATTTTTAAAAATAGCATATTTGTAATTATCTATTTTATTCCATTAAAATGCTTCACACAATAAATTACTTCTGAAGTGCAGTTGTATCATCATCATAGGCAGTCCTTCGGAATCGAGGAAGACTCGCTTCTACTTTTAACATGAGTTCTTAGGTGGCTGTACAGTCCAATACGAGAACCACAGTCTCTGTCACAGGTGGGACAGATAGTCGTGGAGGGAAGGGATAGGTTTGCCGCACGCTCTTTCCGCTGCCTGCGCTTGATTTCTGCATGCTCTCGGTGACGAGACTCGAGGTGCTCAGCGCCCTCCCATCCTCCACTTAAGGCACACATCCTCCACTTAGGGCGGTCTTTGGCCAGGGACTCCCAGGTGTCAGTGGGGATGTTGCACTTTATAAGAGAGGCTTTGAGGGTGTCCTAGTAACGTTTCCGCTGCCCACCTTTGGCTCATTTGCCGTGAAGGAGTTCCAAGGAGAGCGCTTGATTTGGGAGTCTCGTGTCTGGCATGTGAACTATGTGGCTTGCCCAGCGGCCTGCCCAGCAGTTGTATATGCAACATGTTAACGGAGTGGAAGATACCTGTGCATGAGTTCTTTTAACGTGGGGTGGTCGTTGCACACCGGCTATCACAGCTAACCTGACATGCCTTGATAACCCCGAGACGCAGACTGCGTACAGTCTGCCCTCCAGGCCTCCATAACCAGGAAATACCAGGACTGGTTTGATGAAACATAGAAACATAGAAACATAGAAAATAGGTGCAGGAGTAGGCCATTCGGCCCTTCTAGCCTGCACCGCCATTCAATGAGTTCATGGCTGAACATTCAACTTCAGTACCCCATTCCTGCTTTCTCGCCATACCCCTTGATCCCCCTAGTAGTAAGGACCTCATCTAACTCCTTTTTGAATATATTTAGTGAATTGGCCTCAACAACTTTCTGTGGTAGAGAATTCCACAGGTTCACCACTCTCTGGGTGAAGAAGTTCCTCCGCATCTCGGTCCTAAATGGCTTACCCCTTATCCTTAGACTGTGACCTCTGGTTCTGGACTTCCCCAACATTGGGAACATTCTTCCTGCATCTAACCTGTCTAACCCCGTCAGAATTTTAAATGTTTCTATGAGGTCCCCTCTCATTCTTCTGAACTCCAGTGAATACAAGCCCAGTTGATCCAGTCTTTCTTGATAGGTCAGTCCCGCCATCCCGGGAATCAGTCTGGTGAACCTTCGCTGCACTCCCTCAATAGCAAGAATGTCCTTCCTCAGGTTAGGAGACCAAAACTGTACACAATACTCCAGGTGTGACCTCACCAATGCCCTGTACAACTGTAGCAACACCTCCCAGCCCCTGTACTCAAATCCCCTTGCTATGAAGGCCAACATGCCATTTGCTTTCTTAACCGTCTGCTGCACCTGCATGCCAACCTTCAATGACTGATGTACCATGACACCCAGGTCTCTTTGCACCTCCCCTTTTCCTAATCTGTCACCATTCAGATAATAGTCTGTCTCTCTGTTTTTACCACCAAAGTGGATAACCTCACATTTATCCACATTATACTTCATCTGCCATGCATTTGCCCACTCACCTAACCTATCCAAGTCGCTCATGAGAATGATTAGGAGATCCAAGAGCTAATAGATCACAAGCGCAGGGCATTTCTGAGCCTTAAACAACAACCCAACTCGGGAGCAGCAAAGTAGCATTACAGATGGCTCAAGTCTGAGGTCCAACAAAAAACCCGGGACCTAAAGAACAGGTGGTGGATGGAGAAAGCACAAGAGATAAAGCACCTGGCCGACAGCCATGATGTGCGAAGATTCTTCAACACAGTCAAGGCCACCTATGGGCCAAACACCCAAGGCACCACCGCACTGCTGGCCAAGGATGGGGAAACACTCATCAAGGACACTGAGGCAGTCAGGGCCCGCTGGAAGGAGCACTTCAAAGATCTCCCCAATAGAGAATCTGTCTTCGACTCGAGTGTTCTCGACTCCATTCCGCAGTATGCTACCCGCCACTACTTCAGTAAGACCCCAACACTGCACTGGATAGAAGAAGCCATAAGACAGCTTAAAAACAACAAGGCTTCGGGTGTGGATGGAATCTCTGCTGAGGCATTGAAGTATGGCGGAGAGGCACTGCTGGCACGAATACATGATCTCATCTCTCTTATCTGGAGGGAGGAGAACATGCCGGGGGATCTCAGAGATGCAGTAATTGTGACAGTCTTTAAAAAAGGGGACAAGTCCGACTGCGGCAACTACAGAGGAATCTCCCTGCTATCAGCCACAGGGAAAGTCGTCGCTAGAGTCCTCCTCAACCGTCTTCTTCCAGTGGCCAAGGAGCTCCTCCCAGAGTCACAGTGCGGATTCCGTCCCCTATGGAGCAGAACGGACATGATTTTTGCAGTGTGACAGCTACAGGAAAAATGCAGGGAACAGCGGCAGTCCTTATACATGGCCTCTTTGACCTTACAAAGGGCTTTGACTCTGTCAACCGCGAGGGTCTATGGAGCGTCCTCCTCCATTTCGGATGCCCACAAAAGTTCGGCACCATCCTCCGCCTGCTCCACGACGACATGCAGGCCGAGATCCTTACCAATGGATCCATCACAGACCCAATCCATGTCCGGTCCAGGGTCAAGCAGGGCTGCGTCATTGCCCCAACCCTCTTCTCAATCTTCCTCGCCGCCATGCTCCACCTCACAGTCAACAAACTCCCCGCTGGAGTGGAACTAAACTACTGAACCAGCGGGAAGCTGTTCAAACTGCGCTGACTCCGGGCCAGGTCCAAGACCACCCCAACCTCTGTCATCGAGCTACAGTACGCGGATGACGCCTGCGTCTGCGCACATACAGAGGCTGAACTCCAGGACATAGTCGACATATTTACTGAGGCGTACGAAAGCATGGGCCTTACGCTAAACATCCGTAAGACAAAAGTCCTCCACCAGCCTGTCCTCGCCGCACAGTCATCAAGATCCACGGCACGGCCCTGGACAACGTGGACCATTTCCCATATCTCGGGAGCCTCCTATCAACAAGAACAGGCATTGACGACGAGATCCAACACCGCCTCCAGTGCGCCAGTGTAGCCTTCGGCCGCCTGAGGAAAAGAGTGTTTGAAGACCAGGCCCTCCAACTGCCAGCAAGCTCATGGTCTACAGGGCTGTAGTAATACCCACCCTCCTGTATGGCTCAGAAACATGGACCAGTAGACAATTCAAGTCGCTAGAAAAATATCACCAACAATGTCTCCGCAAGATCCTACAAATCCCCTGGGAGGATAGACACACCAACATCAGCGTCCTCGCCCAGGCTAACATCCCCAGCATTGAAGCACTGACCACACTCGATCAGCTCCGCTGGGCAGGCCACATAGTTTGCATGCCAGACACGAGATTCTCAAAGCAAGTGCTCTACTCGGAGCTCCTTCACGGCAAATGAGCCAAAGGTGGGCAGAGGAAACGTTACAAGGACACCCTCAAATCCTCCCTGATAAAGTGCGACATCCCCACTGACATCTGGGAGTCCCTGGCCAAAGACTGCTGAGCACCTCGTGTCTCAATGCCGAGATCACGTAGAAATCAAGCGCAGGCAGCGGAAAGGGCATGCAGCAAACCTGTCCCACCCACCCCTTCCCTCAACGACTATCTGTCTCACCTGTGACAAAGTCTGTGGCTCTCATATTGGACTTTTCAGCCACCAAAGAATTCACTTCAGGAGTGGAAGCAAGTCTTCCTCGATTCCGAGGGACTGCCTATGATGATGATGATGATGATGGTGCTATACTCACCAGGCCACTAGGGGAGCTGGAGATTTCGGTTTTAATTCTCAATCTGTGTTGAGATGGCTGACCTCAGCAAGAGTGGGATGGAGGTTAGGAGGGGAAAAGGAGAGAAACAGAGACATAATACAGACAGTCAGTGACCCTATTGTGAATGGGTGGAATGAGACCCTAATGAAGGGAAAAGTTGTTGACAGAATTGGTGCTCACAGGTGTCAGCTATGATACACTATGTCGTTTAGTTCATCAGTTCAAGAAAGCTATAACATCTATCAACACCATGACAGCAGCCATGGATGGTATTTCGTAATTAGAGATTGTTGTCACTCATTTGCAGATTTCTAAAGTATTAGTATGCAAGTTCAGAAGGTAACACTATTTCCCAGGGTGACATTGGGGATACAGATTCAAATTTGAATATTACTTTCCAATATATTAGCATTGCTATTAAAGAAATACTGTTTTCAATAAAAAAAACAAATGTATTTACTATTGGAAGTAAATTGATTGAGTTCATCTATTTATTGGTTTCCTGTTTTTGGATCCTGTTCTTACCTGACGTGCCCCTCTAGCCAAGATCATTATATAGCAATCAAAAGATGGAGCCTGGTCTGATTTTTCCCTCTCTCGCATCCAGACTATTACCACAGCTGAGATCGATGAATTCAGTATTCGGATTTGAATTTGAGACTTTCCTGATCTGTGCGTCTTTTAGCTAATCACTGGATAAACTCCGTCATCAGACTTAATGTTTGGTGAGCCTTTCTTCTTTGTTTGAGCGGGAGTTGGGGGGTTTGCGGTGGGGGGAGATAATGTGCCAGAAAAGATGTGATTTATTTTCATTGTGGTGATGTCATGTGCAAGTGACGAGCAGTGAGTTTTGACATGATTTACTCCTTTGCATCTGCATTATGAAGACATAAGACATGAAAAAAAGTTAAATGTCTGACTCTTTTAATGAAAGCATTACTCCTTTCATACTCCTGTAGTGAAATTCAGTAGTTTAAACTGTAATTAAGTAATTTTGTGATTGCTTTCGCTAGATCACAATATAGATATAGATTAAGAAAGCGATTCAGCCCATTTTAGCTTATTGATCCAGAAAGACTTATCAGTTCCCATCAGCTCTTTATTAAATGATTCCAGAATTCTGTCTTCACTACCCCACTTACAAGTCTATTCCATAGTTGATCACTCTATAGGTACTTTTGCACTGATGTTTGTGTCGATTGGATTGTGAGAGATTGATGTCTGCTTTGGCTCCCTGCAAAATATGGCTTTTATGCCACTTTTCTATGGTTCTGTAATTCTACCAGCAGAAATGAAAGAGCCAGATTTAGACTCTTATGATCGGAGCAAGTCAATCTGGCAACAGTACTGAGCCTGGTTATATTTAGCCTGCATACATTAATAAAAGAGAAGCTGTTTTATTGGAGTGTCCCATTAACCAAATGAACAACAAAATTAATTATTCCATCATCAGTGTCATAACATTTTACACAAGTGCAACTTACCAATGATGCAAAATTTACAATCTACTCCTTTTAATTCAAAGTTGCTTAATTCAAATTGTTAGACAATTCAAATATTTTAGCGCAAAATTTATTGAATTATCGGAGCAGATTTTATATATACTGGAAAATCTCCCATGGTGCTGCTCACAATAAGTCAGAGGATATACAGTTTTATGAGGACAGGCGAATTAAAGAAGGTTAAGGACGGTTTTATAAGGACAGGAGCATTATAGAAGGTTAAGTGTTGCCACTTTAAATCTACAAAGTCTAATTTTGGAGCATCTTGGACATATGCCAAGGAAGGGGGTTGTGGGAAAAGTCACTCTGGTCAGCCATTCTTTTGGCAACTGGCAACATTGGTATAAATAGTTCTTTTATTTAAGTTCAGTTGGTCCCATTTACAAGGGGGGCGATACTAATGATGGACCCGCTATTTTTATTGGAGGTCCGGGGCAGGAAACAGGCCTGGATTCCAGTTAGGCCAACAGACTTGTATGTCAGGTTCATCCCGGCATCTAGGATATTGAGGAAATAACAGGTGTGGGAATGCCCTGACCCCCGCTCCTCACCCCGCCCGCCCCCCCAACCAACCCCAATCCTGTCCCCTCCAACATGTTTGGAATGAATGGAAATTCCGTCCCAAACAGGCTCAACAGAAATTCCTGGTATGCGATTTGGATATCCACATTCAGGCAGATTTCCCAATAGCCAATCTGCTCTTCTGATCATCTTATATCAGGTATGCACCGCTGGCCCTGTAGAAATTCGGGGGTATTGTGGCTCTGGTAGTGCTGTGAAGGTTTGGCAGCAGGGTCCATAAGATCTGGGAGAATTTGGTCTGGAACAACTGGCAGTCTCAAAGGTTATCTTCTGTAGCTGGAAACCGTCTTATACTTTGGGCCCGTATTTGGTGGACTTACCAGCGGCTGCCACTGAGTTTTCTCAACGGTCTCCCTGTTTTCTGGGCGCTCTCCCTGCCGAGCGAGTTTGGTGAGTCCCTCACGCCGGCGGGGAGAGAAGACTGCTGGGGAGCATCCACTGGTGTCCATCGGCGTGCAATGCTGACAAAAATCCTCCCACCCGCTCCCCAACGAGATTGGTCCAGGCGGTCCTCCACTCCAGCAGCAGAAAAGACTGCTGTGTAGAGGCAGGTCTTACCTGAACGATAAGTATCAAGACCTGCAAGAAAAGGTTAGTGCACTTGTTTTCTTTTCTTTTGCAGCGATTTTGGTGGATAGGGTCCTCTGAAGAATTGTAATAGATTTTTTTCCATTAGTTTAAATAATCTTTTTTTCCCCGTTCCCACACCCCCGCTCCCCTCCCTGGGCCTGACTCTATACTCGGCGTTACTTTGCTGATGATCACATTTGCCGCCCAGAATCTGACCCACCGCCCGCTGCTGCCCAGAATCGGCATGTAAGGCCCATTTTTTCCGTCGGGCATTTTTTCCCCCCCACTTTTTCACCAAACATCCGCCCAAGGTGCCGTCAGGATCTTAGCGGTCCTTTCGACGGTACGGGGTAGAACTTAGGTTTGACCAAACTCAGGCCCAAAATTTCTTAAATATGTTTTTTGCACTTTTTAATTATTTTAAAGGTGTCAAAAATGCACATAAGGAATTTTGAGCTCTTTCCAGGGAACAAAAACCAAGTTGGGGATGTATAGGTCAGAAGGCTAGCCCTGCAGTTTGGGAAAGGGAGTACTCATAGGATGTGGTAAAATCGGGGCATCTCAAGAGTCTGGGAGAACTGAGAAGGGAATTGCAGGGTGTGGGAGCAATAAGATGGTAGAAGTGAGAGAAGGGTGTCAGATAATGGAGAAACTGGAGGAACCCTGAGGGATGGAAGCATTGGGAGGAAGTGTTGGGTGTGCCAGCATTAGAATTAGCATAGGGAAGGTGGTGACAGGGTGTGGGAACATTGGGAGGGGGATTGAGAGGTGTCGCTGATAAAATGAGGTGATATGAGTTTTCTCAGCAGTGTGACAGAAGTTAGAGGTGCTCAGTGTGGGGGAGCGGTGGGATGAGTGTGTTAAGAGGTGGCGGGGAAGTACAGAGGTTCAAGGATGGCAAATCTGGTCATGCTGGGAGAAGATCTCTTACTTGGGGAAACTTGTAATATATAACATTATTTAAAATACAGCTGAGGGATGAGGTGAATTCCATCATAAGAACATAAGAATTTGGAGCAGGAGTAGGTCATACGGCCCCTCGAGCCTGCTCCGCCATTCAATAAGATCATGGCTGATCCGATCATGGACTCAGCTCCACTTCCCTGTCCGCTCCCCATAACCCTTTATTCCCTTATCGCTCGAAAATCTGTTTATCTCCACCTTAAATATATTCAATGACCCAGCCTCCACAGCCCTCTGGGGCAGAGAATTCCATAGATTTACAATCCTCAAAGAAGAAATTCCTCTTCATCTCAGTTTTAAAGGGGAAATCATGTTTAACTAATTTACTGGAATTCTTTGAGGATATAATGAGCATGATGGATAGAGGTGTACCGATGGATGTGGTGTATTTAGATTTCCAAAAGGCATTCGATAAGGTGCCACACAAAAGGTTACTGCAGAAGATAAATGTACGCGGAGTCAGAGGAAATGTATTAGCATGGATAGAGAATTGGCTGGCTAACAGAAAGCAGAGAGTCGGGATAAATGAGTCCTTTTCGGGTTGGAAATCGGTGGTTAGTGGTGTGCCACAGGGATTGGTGCTGGGACCACAACTGTTTACAATATACATAGATGACCTGGAAGAGGGGACAGAGTGTAGTGTAACAAAATTTGCAGATGACACAAAGATTAGTGGGAAAGCGGGTTGTGTAGAGGACACAGAGAGGCTGCAAAGAGATTTAGATAGGTTAAGCGAATGGGCTAAGGTTTGGCAGATGGAATATAATGTCGGAAAATGTGAGGTCATCCACCTTGGAAGAAAAAACAGTAAAAAGGAATATTATTTGAATGGGGAGATATTACAACATGCTGTGGCGCAGAGGGACCTGGGGGTCCTTGTGCATGAATCCCAAAAAGTTAATTTGCAGGTGCAGCAGGTAATCAGGAAGGCGAATGGAATGTTGGCCTTCATTGCGAGAGGGATGGAGTACAAAAGCAGGGAGGTCCTGCTGCAACTTTACAGGGTATTGGTGAGGCCGCACCTGGAGTACTGCATGCAGTTTTGGTCACCTTACTTAAGGAAAGATAGACTAGCTTTGGAGGGGGTAAAGAGACGATTCACTAGGCTGATTCCGGAGATGAGGGGGTTACCTTATGATGATAGATTGAGTAGACTGGGTCTTTACTCATTGGAGTTCAGAAGGATGAGGGGTGATCTTATAGAAACATTTAAAATAATGAAAGGGATAGACAAGATAGAGGCAGAGAGGTTGTTTCCACTGGTTGGGGAGACTAGAACTAGGGGGCACAGCCTCAAAATACGGGGGAGCCAATTTAAAACCGAGTTGGGAAGGAATTTCTTCTCCCAGAGGGTTGTGAATCTGTGGAATTCTCTGCCCAAGGAAGCAGTTGAGGCTAGCTCATTGAATGTATTCAAATCACAGATAGATAGATTTTTAACCAATAAGGGAATTAAGGGTTACGGGGAGCGGGAGGGTAAGTGGAGCTGAGTCCACGGTCAGATCAGCCATGATCTTGTTGAATGGCGGAGCAGGCTCGAGGGGCTAGATGGCCTACTCCTGTTCCTAATTCTTATGTTCTTATGTTCTTATAAGAAATAGGAGCAGGAGAAGGCCATCTGGCCCCTCGAGCCTGCTCCGCCATTCAATAAGATCATGGCTGATCTGATCTTGGCCTCAACTCCACTTCCCCGTCCTCTCCCCATAACCCTTTACTCCCTTATAATTCAAAAATGTTGTATATCTCCACCTTAAATATATTCAATGACCCAGCCTCCACAGCTCTCTAGGGTAGAGAATTCCAAACATTCACGTCCTTCTGAGAAGAAATTCCTCCTTATTTCTGTTTTAAATGGGCGACTCCTTAATCTGAAACTATGCCCCCTAGTTCTAGATTCCCCCACAAGGGGAAACATCCTCTCTGCAACTACCCTGTCAAACCTCCTCAGAATCTTATGCTTTTCAATAAGATCACCTCTCATTCTTCTGAACTTCAATTGAGTATAGGTCCAACCTGCTCAACCTTTCTTCATATGACAACCCCTTCATCTCAGGAATCAACCTCGTGAACCTTCTCTGAACTGCCTCCTTAAATAAAGAGACCAAAACGGTACACAGTACTCCAGGTGTGGTCCCACCAACGCCCTGTACAGTTGTAAGAGGACTTCCCTACTTTTATACTCTATCCCCTTTGCAATAAAGGCTAACATTGCATTTGCTGTACCTGCATGCTAACGTTTTGTGTTTCATGTACAAGAACCCCCAGATCCTTCTGTACTGCAGCAGTGGGTTGGCATGTAAATTGGTAATGGCTCCCCTATTCAACCCAGATTCATATACCCATAAATGCTGGCCTGCTCATATACTGCCATTGGTATATAATCCCTTAGCTCTATCAGTTATTAATGCCTTTTGTTGTATTATTCTCATGTAGCTCAGACTTGAAAAGTTGTCCTGATCAGATCAGCCATGATCTTATTAAATGACCAAATGACCTACTCCTGCTCCTATTTCTTATGTTTTTATGCTGAACTTTTAAACTTACCTATGCAGTCCCACTATACAGGACAATTCTTTCTCATGCTTTTTGTAGTCTCTAGACTTTAGAAGAATGAGAGGTGATCTCATTGAAACATATAAAATTCTTACAGGGCTTGACAGGGTAGATGCAGGGAGAATGTTTCCCCTGGCTGGGGAGTCTAGAACCAGGGATCACAGTCTCAGAATAAGGGGTCGGCCATTTAGAATGAGATGAGGAGAAATTTCTTCACTGAGAGAGTGGTGAATCTTTGGAATTCTCTACCCCAGAGTGCTGTGGAAACTCAGTCTTTGAATATATTCAAGAAAGAGATCAATAGAATTTTGGATATTAAAGGAATCAAGGGATATGGGGATAGTACAGGCAAGTGGAGTTGAGGTAGAAGATCAGCCATGATCTCATTGAATGGTGGAGAGGGCTCGAAGGGCCAAATGGCCTACTCCTGCTCCTATTTCTTATGTTATCATCTGTTTCTGCAGGAGCTCTGAGAAATGGAATGTTTGCTTCAGGGAATAATTCTGCTTTCTGAAATATCAAGGCTATAGTTATGATATGAGTCTTGTCCTTGCCTCACCTTCTCAACTGCCTCCCAAACCTTGTTCCAGTCCTGCATATCAGTGCTCAGTTTGCTTTGTTAGACTGGTGGTAGCCTAATTGAGTACGGATTGTGATGATTAGGTGGAAATGCAGCATGGTAATAGCCGATGACAGTCTAAGCTGTTACTATCTGATCTGCGGTAGAAGATGAGTAACTCTGTGAAAGCTTATAGCTATTCATGTGATCCATAATCTGTTCAGATGAGCACAAAGGGGGTTTGATATGTCAAGCTTCCATATAAAAGGGGGAAACAGAAACTGCCAAACATTTTCAAATTAATACCTGTTCTGCTAACTATTACAAAATGTGGTTGTTTTATGTGGTTGGGTTACTAGTGTTGATAATCAGTGGCCTGACACATATCCTGTACATTATCATCCAGTCATAATGAATATAGAGCTGAATGAGGCTGTTTGCATTCCATTGTCCAGATATCTAATCCTGGCAACAACAGATGATTATTAAGTTATAAGTATTGGGCTAACCAAAGCAAACATATTACATGTAGAAAATTGATTTAGTTTCCATCAGGCTTTTAAAATTGTTAACAGGGAATTCCCCTCTTAAGGCTTGGTTGCACTGCATTATATGGTGTCAAGCCATATCAATCATAAAGATCCCAGGTGCAATCATTTGTCTCATTAATAATAAGAACATAAGAACATAAGAATTAGGAACAGGAGTAGGCCGTCTAGCCCCTCGAGCCTGCTCCGCCATTCAACAAGATCATGGCTGATCTGGCCGTGGACTCAGTTCCACTTACCCGCCCGCTCCCCGTAACCCTTAATTCCCTTATTGGTTAAAAATCTATCTATCTGTGATTTGAATACATTCAATGAGCTAGCCTCAACTGCTTCCTTGGGCAGAGAATTCCACAGATTCACAACCCTCTGGGAGAAGAAATTCCTCTCAACTCGGTTTTAAATTGGCTCCCCCGTATTTTGAGGCTGTGCCCCCTAGTTCTAGTCTCCCCGACCAGTGGAAACAACCTCTCTGCTCTATTTTGTCTATCCCTTTCATTATTTTAAATGTTTCTATAAGATCACCCCTCATCCTTCTGAACTCCAACGAGTAAAGACCCAGTCTACTCAATCTATCATCATAAGGTAACCCCTTCATCTCCGGAATCAGCCTAGTGACTCGGCTCTGTACCCCCTCCAAGGCTAGTATATCCCTCCTTAAGTAAGGTGACCAAAACTGCATGCAGTACTCCAGGTGCGGCCTCACCAATACCCTGTAAAGTTGCAGCAGGACCTCCCTGCTTTTGTACTCCATCCCTCTCGCAATGAAGGCCAACATTCCATTCGCCTTCCTGATTACCTGCTGCACCTGCACACTAACCTTTTGGGATTCATGCACAAGGAGCCCGTACAAGAAACCCCTCTGCGCGGAACTGAAAGGCACGGAGGGGATTTCCCCGAGGCGGCTCAAGTTGTGAGGCGCCGGCCCCCGAGGGAGGTTCCGGGGTTTGGCGCCGATGAGGAATTCCGTCCGGACGGGGGTCAGTTCGGACGGGATCTCCCCACGTGCTTGAGCCTCCTCAATGCACCTAACGGAGTCAGGGCCCAGAGATGTTTTTAGCGACTCGATGGCATCGGCCGCGTGGCGGACGTTGGCAGAATTTAGGCGCCGCGCCAGTGTGTCTGGCGCCATCCAGCCCGCTCCTCCGCCATCGAGCAGGTCCCTGACCCTGGTCACCTCACCAGCCACAGCCCTCTCTTCCGACCGCCACATAAAACCTCGGTCGTGGAGGTACGGATTCCTGAGCAGCGGCTCCTGCAGGACGGCCGCCACTCCAGCCGGCGGAGAGCTGCGCTTGGTGGAGACTTTGTTCCAGACCCTGATGAGTTCCCTGTAAAAGACAGGCAGCTCCCGGAGGGCGGTCCTAGCACCCCCAAGTTCACAAACAGGAGCTGCGTGTCATAATTGAGGTCACGCTGCTGGCGGAAGAAATACCTCGCCAGAGCACACCACCTAGGAGGGGGCTCGACGTAAAGGTATCTCTGCAGGGTCTGAAGACGGAAAGTCGCGAGCTGGGCGCTGACGCACACCAACGACTGACCGCCCTCCTCAAGCGGGAGACTCAAGACCGCAGCAGAGACCCAGTGCTTCCTGTTGTTCCAGAAGAAGTCCACCAGCTTCTTCTGTATCTTGGCGACAAACGCAGGGGGAGGGGTCAAAGTGACCAGCCGGTACCACAACATTGCGGCCACCAGCTGGTTTATGACTAGCGCTCGACCCCTGTAGGACAGCACTCGGAGCAGTCCTGTCCAGCGCCCTAGGCGAGCGGCGACCTTGGCCTCCAGCTCCTGCCAGTTCGCCGGCCAGGCTCCCTCGTTGGGGCTAAGGTAGACTCCCAGATAGAGGAGATGGGTCGTGCTCCAGGCAAAAGGCCTGAGCTCCTCCGGCAGGGAGTCCACCCGCCACTGACCCACCAGGAGTCCGGAACATTTCTCCCAGTTGATCCTGGCGGAGGACGCGGCCGAGTAAATCTCCTGGCACTCACGCATCCTCCGCAGGTCAGCAGGATCCTCTACCGCGAGGAGCACGTCATCGGCGTAAGCCGAGAGGACGACCTCCACGCCCGGCCCTTGCAGAGCCAGTCCCGTCAACCTCGTCCGCAAGAGGCGCAGGAAAGGCTCCACGCAAACGGCGTATAACTGGCCGGACATGGGGCAACCCTGGCGCACCCCTCTCCTAAAGCGAAGGGGCGCCGTCAAGGACCCGTTAACCTTAATCAGACACTCCGCGGCGGCGTACAAAAGTTGGATCCGGGCGACGAAATGCGTCCCGAACCCGAAAGCGCGCAGAGTTCCGAGCAGATAGTCGTGATCCACCCTGTCGAACGCCTTCTCTTGGTCGAGGGATAGGAAGGCGACCGACAGACCAGCCTCCTGGGAACAATGGATGAGGTCCCGGACCAGATGGATGTTATCGTGGATTGTCCGGCCCGGGACCGTGTAGGACTGGTCGGGGTGGATCATGTGGTCCAGCACGGCACCAAGGCGAGCAGACATCGCCCTGGCGAAAATTTTGTAGTCCGTGCTGAGGAGGGAGACCGGGCGCCAGTTCTTAAGGAGGCGGAGATCGCTCTTCTTAGGCAGCAGGACGATGACTGCCCTGCGCCAAGAGAGGGGCATCTCCCCGATCGCCAGACTTTCCCCCAGGACCCGCACGTAGTCGCCCCCCAGGACGTCCCAGAACGCCCTGTGGAACTCCACGGTCAGGCCGTCCAGCCCCGGGGATTTTCCCCTCGAGAGCCGGTCGAGGGCACCGGTCAGCTCCGCCAGGCTTAGCGGAGCTTCCAGATTTTCGGCGCCCTCCGGGCTGACCTTCGGCAGGTCCTCCCACAAAACTCTACGCGCTTCCTCGCTGGACGGATCCGGAGAGAACAGGGCCCCGTAATATTCACGGGCCCTGTTGTTGACGCCCTCCGGATCCGAGACGAGAGAGCCGTCGTCGGCCAGCAGCGTCAAGAGCTGCTTACGGACACTCTGCCTTTTTTCCAGCGAGTAGAAGAAGGGGGAGCCGCGGTCCAGATCCCGCAGGAACCGGATCCGCGACCTCACGAACGCGCCTCGGGACCCGACGAGCTGCAGGTCCTTCAGCGCGGCCTTCTTCGCTTCGCACACCGTCCGCAGGGCCGGGTCCTGGACGACTTGACCGAGACGGGATTCCAGGTCGAGCACCTCTTTTTCTAGGCGCCCGACCCTGGCCGCCCGCCTCTTCGTCGACCCGCTCGCGTACTCTTGACAGAAGACGCGGACGTGAGCCTTGCCCACGTCCCACCATAGCCTCAAGGAGGGGAAGCCCCCCTGCTTCCTTTTCCAGTCGGCCCAGAATCGACGGAACGAGTCCTGGAACCGCACGTCCTCCAGCAGCCGGTTGTTAAAGTGCCAGTACGCGGACCCCGTCCTCGCGCGGAGCGAAGCGAGCTCCGCCCACACCAGGTGGTGGTCCGAACACGGCACCGGCCGCATGGAGGCCGCCGGGACGCAGGAAACGTACGCCCGAGACACGTAAAGGCGGTCGACTCTAGACCATCCAACTCCAGGCCTCACCCAAGTAAAGGCGCTGGAGTCGGGGTGGAGATTTCGCCTGACGTCCACCAAGTCGAAGGACCCGACCAGGTCCCTCAACTTCTCCATCGCCGTAATGCACTGCAGGACACCGGAGCGGTCCCTCGCCTCGAGGGTGCAGTTAAAATCCCCCCCGAGGACAATGCAGTCGCCGACGTCGACGGAGCCAAGAAGAGCGGACACCTCTTCAAAGAAGCGCGTTTGCTGCGGGCCGGGCTGAGGGGCGTACACGTTCACGAGATGGAGCGGCACGTCCCCCAGGCGAACCGTTACGTGCAGCAAGCGGCCTGGCACGGGCTCCTCGACCCCCAAGATCTCCGGCTGAAAATGCGGGCCCAGCAAGATGGCCACCCCACTAGAAATGGCGGTGAGGTGGCTCATGCGGACCTCTCCTTGCCATTCCAGGAGCCACGTGGCTTCGTCTCCCGGAACGGTGTGGGTTTCTTGCAGGAAGCACACCGCATATTTCCCCTCCCGCAGGAGCGAAAAATTGTCAAATCTACGGCGTGCCCCTCTGCCGCCGTTGATGTTGAGGCTGGCTATGGTTATCTTCATGACTAGAGCATAGTGCAACCTCTACCTAACCTATTGTGGGGGGGGAATGGAGTCGTTTGTTGACCTCCACTCCTTCAGCAGCCCAGCGAGGAACTTTTTGAGCCGGCGCAGCTCAAGGCCTTGAGCCTTTGATAAGGGCCCGCCCGTGGCCATGGTTTTAGCGGCGGCGCGGACGGACGCGACGAGCAGCCCCGGCTCGGACCATCTTTCCAGGGCCAGACGGGCTTGGTCGCGGCGACCCCGGCACTGGACCAAAAAGTCCCGGAGTTCCTCTGCGGGAATGAGGAGGGTCTCAGTGGCGGCCGCGAGCAGATCCACCGCCTCACTGGCGATGGACTCGAGATCTTCACCCGCGTCCTCCACCGAGTCCCCGTCCCCCTCCGGGAGGTCGCCGCTAGCAGCCGGCCCGTCGGCCGCACGAGGTACGGCAAACGGCCCGGCCGCTCCATCCGGCCCTGGCTCTGCCCCGATCCCACCCCCAGGATCGTCGGCAGAGGAGTCCCCACTGGGCTCTTTTAAAATTGGTGCTGGGTCGGGAAGCGACAGCGGAAGGGGTTCCTCCTCCGCCCCAGGAGCCGGGGAACACGGAGAGACCTGGTTTAGAAAATTCTCCAGATCCACCAAGTCCCTCAGCTCCAAAGTAGGGGGCGAGGGTTGTTGTTCTTCCCCCTCCCCGCCGCCACCCCCCGGCCCAGCGTGTGGATGTATGTTAAAATTTTCAGTTTCTGCCGAGTCGAGCAAATCCCGGGGGAAGTTGGGTATTGGCTGGGCGGGCTCAGGTTCGGCCTTTTCGTCCCCGCCCACCTCAGTCCCCGGGATGCTCGACCCGGCGGCTACGCATTCTTCCGCCGGCCCCACGCCCCCCACGACAGGCAGATCTTTCACGCCCTCCCCAGGAGGCAGCGGCTGGGCAGCCTCGACTGCCTCACCCTCCCCGGGGAAAGACTCCTCGCGCCTGCAGCGCAATTTGGGGGCGCTGGTGGGGGACGCGGGACACGCGGCGGGCACCGCCTCCTCCGCGGAGGGATGTTGTTCCCCCTCCGCCTCATTGGGGCGGTGCCTCTTTTTGTTCCTGGGGGTGCGCGAAGGCAGGGAGACCTCCATGTCTGCCGAGGCCTCCCGCTCCGCCCCCCCCCTTTTCCTTTTCTTGCCTGCGCCCGGGCCCCTCTGCGGTATTGGTCAAGGGCTCAGGCACGGGCTCAGGGCACCCCGCGCTCGCCGGTGACGGGGTTGGGCTGAGCGCGGTGGTCATATTTTCTGGCGCACTGAGGGGATCCGCCTCTGGATGTTTTGCCTTCTTCCGCGCCTTCTTTCCGGTCGGACGCAATCCCTCCCCCCCGCCAGAGGCCGTGAAAGCATCGGCCCCCGGCGATGCTCGCGCACCTACGGCTCCTGGCACGCGGACGCATCTAGGGGGAGGGGTGGCGGCGGCGCCAGCCTTGGCCGCCTTCGGTGGTTTGGCGGCCTTGGAGGCGGGGCAGTTCTTGCGAACGTGCCCCACCTCCCTGCAGGCATGGCACCGCACGCCGTCCGACGTCCAAAAGACGCGGTAGGCAGTCCCCTCGTGCACCACATTAAAATAACCCTCCGTCGTCTCCTCCCGCGCTAGCCGGACAAAGAGCTGGCGGCGGAAGGAGAACACGTGGTGCAGGCTGTTCTCCCGGAGTCCAAGCGGTATGGAGTTGATCCCCGACCTTACCTCCCCCAGTTGGTGTAGGTGAGGGAGGAGGAGCTCAGCGGGAACAAAGGGCGGGACGTTCGATATGATGACCCTCTGCGCGGTGGCCTCGAGAGGGTCCACCGGCAGGAACGTCCCGCCCACCGTGAGCCCCTTTTCGAGGGCCAGGGACACCGCCCGCTCCGACCCCAGGAAGAACACGGCCTTCCCAGACATCTTGGAGGCTGCGACAATGGCCGAGGGGCCGACTACCCCAGCCATCGCCCGCACGCACTCCTCGATGGTCATTGTGGGGTGAGTGTAGCTCTTGACCCCGTGTTTTTTAGTAATAAGTCGAAAGGGTGGAAGGGCAGCAGGTGGCGCAGGAGGTGCCGTGGAAGCGGTTGCCACCTGCGCATATGTTTTTGCTGGCCCTGCCACCGGCGTGGATGGGGTCGCCATCACGGGGTCCCTTTAAGGGCTACACCCACCCCAAAGTCACAGGCCTTAATGGTCTTGATTGGCCTCGTTTGATTTGACTGAGCAGAGGAGCTCTTAACGAGGCACACCTCTCCCCTAGTTGGCAATTGGGGAGGGGCCTTGCTCCCTCTGCTCAGTTGTCTTAATTGTTTTATCTTTTTTTTAAATTAGGAGGAAGGGGTCTCAGAGAGAGAGGGGAGAAACAGAGAGTAACAGAGAAAGAGAGAGGGGGGTGGGAAGGGGGGGGGAACTGCGAGGGCAGGTCTCCCCTCGCAGCTGTGGGTGGGTGCACTCCCCAGATGGCAAAACACAAAAACACAGTCTTTGGATTGGTCTTCAGGTGGGGGGAGAAGACGTCTTCACCTGGGGCAGCTAGAGCCACCAGGCACACACTCCTAACGATGTTCAGTGGGTGATTAAAGAAATCTTCAGCCTGGTAGCTCCAGCTATCCCAGGCTAGGCAATTGGGGGGGGGGGGGGGTTCAGTTGTGTGTGGGGCCTAGTTGTAAGCAAGGCCCCCACACACACTTCCACACACACACACCCCCCGCGATGTTCCGGCCCTCAGTGGTCTTCTTTCCTCCCCCCACCGATTCAACAAAGTCTTTTTGGAAATGCACCCACACCCACCTGTAGAAATAGTAGAGTCTCCCTCCTTCCACACTGGATGTTGTTTTGGTCTTTCCCCCTCTCTCCAACTCTTTGTAGAAATGTTAAAAGTTGGTAAGTTTTCTCTCTTCCTCCTCTTCCTCTGGGTGAAAGTTGGTGGTGAAGCCCCTTCCTTCCTTCTCTTCCTGGGCTGTTCTCAGGGCTCTCCAGGCAGGAGCAAAAGTTGATAGCTGCTCCTGCACACTCTCAACTTTGCCATCCTCGCCTGCCGTCCGGACACGCCATGGCGTACCATCTTGCCGTCCGGAGGAGGCGGGGGTCCCCGATGGAGGGCACTCTACACAGGGGTCCTCCCACTATTCGTCAGGGACTTGGCCTGGAGGGTGGTGCACGGAGCAGTGCTGTGCAACAAATTTTTAAGCCGGTTCACGGACTCCCAGGCCGCCTGCAATTTCTGCGGTCTGGAGGAGTCCGTGTTCCATGTTTTTATTGAGTGCACAAGGTTGCAGCCCCTGTTCCATTATTTGAAGGGGCTGCTCCTGAAATTCTGGCTGTACTTCAGTCCCACTCTCCTGATCTTTGGGCACCCTGTGCGGAGGGGAGCGGGTAGGTCCGAAGGCCTCCTCGTAGGACTGCTCCTGGGCACGGCCAAGGGTGCCATCAGCCGGTCCAGGCAGCGGGCGGTCGAGGGGGCCGTTCAACCTGACTGCCTGCCTCTCTTCCGCTCTTACATCCGGTCCAGGGTGTCCTTGGAGATGGAGCACGCGGTGTCCACCGGTACGCTCGCGGCCTTCCGCGAGAGGTGGGCATCGGAGGGACTGGAGTGCATCATCACGCCCGGCAACCAAATTTTAATTTGATTTTACGTTTTAAAGTTTAATTTGTTTTAATTGCCGGTGTTTTTAGTGTCCCCTTCCCTTTTATAGGGGGCACTGGGGAGAAATTGTGATTTTAGTGCCCCAAAACAAAACCAAAAAAAGGAAAAAAAAAACCAAAAAAAAAACCAAAAAAAGGAAAAAAAAAAGGGCCTTGTAAATGTCTGGTGTGTCACCCAGGTCGGGTGGCACGGTTTAATGTGTTTTGTTTTGCAGATAAACTCCAAAAAGAGTTTCATGCACAAGGACCCCCAGGTCCCTCTGCACTGCAGCATGTTGTAATTTCTCCCCATTCAAATAATATTCCCTTTTACTGTTTTTCCCAAGGTGGATGACCTCACATTTTCCGACATTGTATTCCATCTGCCAAATCTTAGCCCATTCGCTTAACCTATCTAAATCTCTTTGCAGCCTCTCTGTGTTCTCTACACAACCCGCTTTCCCACTAATCTTTGTGTCATCTGCAAATTTTGTTACACTACACTCTGTCCCCTCTTCCAGGTCATCTATGTATATTTCCTATGTATATGCTAGATGAGATGCTGCAATTGCCCTCAATATCCATGACTAGCTAGGGAAAGAGTTGGCAAGGGTTTCCATTACTATTTGCCATGCAGTGACCACTGTAGGAAAGTATATCTGTGGAAATTAGGTTTGGACAGAATTGGACTCAAGTGTGACACCCCCCATGATTGAATAACTTGTCAACACTCAAGGCAAATTTCCTTGCTCTTTACAGTGCATTAGCAGTGCTGCAACAGCATAGGAATGATTTTTAGTGAGGAAATTCGGGTTTAAATGACTTGTTCCGCTTGTGAACCAGAAGGAAGATGAGGAGAATTTCTTTTACGCAGTGAGTTGTTAGGATTTGGAATGCACTGCCTAAAAGGCTGGTAGAAGCAGATTCAATAGTAACGTTCAAAGGAAATTGGATAAATACTTGGCGCTCAATTTTCCCCAGCGAGTTGCGCTGTTTTTTTTGGAGCAGGTTGCTCTTTTTGGCCTAAGTTGATAAACCAGAGTTTCCCCAATCAATTTGCACCAGCGTAACTCAGTTAGTTACGATTTTTTTAGGTCATTATTTTTTCAGCCATAGGGGGCGTAACCAGCCACCCGCGCCAATTCTGGTAATTTATGGAAGTTTGACCAGCTGAGAGTTACTCCAGTTCTGCTTAGGCCAGCGTATGTGGCCCCTCCAGAAAACCCTTGCAGAGAATTAAATAAATTGGCGCAAGCAAGCAGGTGCCCGGGCACACACTAAAAGAATTAAAAAACACATAGCAGCAACTTACCTCCAACCCCGCCCAAAGTAAGTTGCTGTTATGTGTTTTTCAATTCTTTTAATGTGTTGGGAGCTGGCTGTATGCTTCACTTTGCAGCCTCAGTTCGCATTGTGTCCCTGGTTACCATGGCAGCTCAATCTTTTTGGTGCAGATCAAGACTCCACCCCCAAAACTAAAGGACAGGTTAGGCCATGCCAAAATGAAGAAATCCAACAGGAAATTTAGAAAATTTTTTTTGGTGTACTTGGGCCCCCAAACTCTTCAAGTATGCCAAAAAAAAAGCTTTGGGGAAAATTGAGCTCTTGAAAAGGAAGAATCTGCAGTGCTATGGGGAAAGAGTAGGGGAGTGGGACTAATTCATAGAGCCAGCATTGGCACGATGAGCCAAATGTCCTCCTTCTACGCTGCATGATTCTATAAATCACTTCCCTACAAATTGGCAGCCGTATTTCCTACATTACAACAGTGACTACACGTCAAAAAGTACTTCATTGGCTGTAAAGCACTTTGGGATGTCCTGAGATTGTGAAAAGCACTATATAAATACAAGTTTTTATTTTTCTCAAGCCTCCCACCCCCACGGTCAGAGCAACTCGGGGTCATGTGTGACTTTGCCCCGGGGCATTATTATGAAGGAGGAGGATGAGTAGCACCGGTTCAGGGATGGACTGGCCAAATGGGAAATCACAAGGTTTCCTGAGTACGCCCATGAATGGTTCCATAGTGCTGTATTATCGTCGGCCCACTTTTCCATGAAAATCCCAAAGAATCCCATGCCCTTTTGGGGGAGCCAGTCAACATTTGCACAGGTTGGACAGAAGGACATCAGAGAGCATGCCAGAAGATTGAAGCCCACCAGATCTGAAAAAATGTACAGGCAGCATTGATCCTATATGGACGTCTCTAAGGAGCTCTGAATCAGAAGTGTTCACTTCTCAAAAGCTACAATAGAGCATCTCTATGACCTGCTGCACGAAGATCACAGGCGACTTTCATCTGCCCGCTCTGTTCGCTCAGTGGCTCATCATCATCATCATAGGCAGTCCCTCGAAATTGAGGAAGACTTACTTCCACTTTAAAAGTGAGTTCTCAGGTGGCTGTACAGTCCAATGCAAGAATTACAGTCTCTGTCACAGGTGGGGAAGACATTGGTTGAAGGAAAGGTTGGGTGCTGTATATAGTTTGCCGCACGCTCCTTCCACTGTCTGCGCTTGATTTCTGCATGCTCTCGGCGACGAGACTCGAGGTGCTCAGCACCCTCCTGGATGCTCTTCCTCCATTTTGGGTGGTCTTGGGCCAGGGATTCCCAGGTGCCAGTGGGGATGATGCACTTTATCAAGGAGGCTTTGAGCGTTTCCTTGAAACGTTTCCTCTGCCCACCTGGGGCTCGCTTGCCGTGTAGGAGTTCCGAGTAGAGCGCTTGCTTAGGGGGTCTCGTGTCGGGCATGCGGATGATGTGGCCCACCCAATGGAGCTGGTCGAGCGTGGTCAGTGCTTCGATGCTGGGGATGTTGGCCTGAGCGAGAGAACACTGACATTCTGACACTGACACTGACAGTGGCTATGAAGTTGACCACTGACCTCTAATTTTATGACTCAGACTCTTTTCAGGCACCCTCCAGGGATCTATGCAAGATAAGCCAGGGAATAATAAGGTCATACATACATCAGGTCACTGACACTA
Organism: Pristiophorus japonicus; assembly: GCF_044704955.1. Classification (NCBI taxonomy): domain Eukaryota; kingdom Metazoa; phylum Chordata; class Chondrichthyes; family Pristiophoridae; genus Pristiophorus; species Pristiophorus japonicus. Next base: position 103,708,802 of record NC_091977.1, read on the forward strand.
TACAACAGAGCAGACCACTTTATTACATTTGACTTCACAGCCACGCAGCAGAAATAAAGGGCCACAATGTTCTATAAGGTTGCTGCTTTCCTCAAGTTACAGGGTGTCATCAACGGCATCCACGTCACATTGAAGGTGGCCAGAGCACCCCCTCACCTCGAAGGGGTCAGATACTTCAGGTTGAGGAACCCCCCCCCCCAGCCTAGGGTCTTGCTTGTGGTGGTCATTGCATGCCAATTTGTCCTGCAGGAAAGTAGAGTGACTGAGGGTAAGGCTAGCGGTTGAGGAGTGTGTGATAAGTGGTATTGAAGAGGTGAACTAAGAGATTATGGGGGTGTGAGGATATTAAAGTGGAAGAAGGGTTTTTAGGGTTGTGCATGTAACTAATTGTTGTGAGGGGAGCTGGGTAGCCAAAGTGCAAGATGATGAGTTCGAGCCCCCCTTAACCAAAAAGCACTATGAAGAGTTAGTTGAGTTAACGTTGCTTTAAATGGGTGAAGAGTGTACTGGGTGCCCAAGGTGAACATGGAAGAAAGTATGTTACGTTGCCTGCCCTGCTGAGGATGTGGAATTTTTTGTAGCACAGCTCTGCAGTCTTGGGAGTGAGGGAGCTGGGAGTCAGTGTCAGTGCTGGCTCCCTTCATGTGGCGTGAGTGATAATTCTGGGTGACTTAGTGGCACCCACACCCAGGATTCTGTTTGTCCCTCCTTCAAAGTCTTCCACGAGGAGCTGGAGGTCTAAAAGAGTTAAGTTGTGCATTCTTCTTTGGTTGTTTGCCACGCCATGATGCCCTCTGGGCACAGATGACACATGAAGATTCATAATTCTGTCTAAGTGTAATAAAAATATTGGTAAGACATGCAGTGAAGTAACTTGAGAGAGAAATGCCAGACCCAAGCACTATTTCTATCTTACTGGCTTGATCCTTGAGTTCTACTGAAGAGCACACACTGAACATTGAATTTAAGAGGCTGCACAGAAGTTCCTGCTGGTTCAGTTACTTACACCGATTTTACACCAGTCTTACCTAATACCTGAGCCACATACCAGGAAACTTCGATGTATCTCCTTCCATACACACAGGCGGATGCTACACTTTTTTTTAAAGTCCAATGTAAATCACATTGAGGAAATTTCAGGCCTCACTGTTTAAGCTCATACATTAAGAATGGTCATTTGGATGAGGTACCTGTTATATATATGGACTTGTATTTACTCTGTACAGCCATCAGAGGGCTCATCACCTGGAGTCCCAAAGGATTCCATCATCCCTTGGGAGCACAGGTATTTAAGGAGGCTTCACAGGTTGGAGAGGCACTCTGGAGACATGCAATAAAAGACTAAGGTCACACTTTACATTCAGTCTGACTCTTTCACCATACATAACAACTGGCGACGAGATACAGATAGCGAACCCAAAGATGCAGAGGACAGTGGGCATCCTGGAGAAATTCTCGGAGGGAAATGATTGGGAAACTTTTGTGGAGCGACTCGACCAATACTTCATGGCCAACAAGCTAGATGGGGAAGAGAGCACTGCCAAACAAAGGGCGATCCTCCTCACCGTCTGTGGGGCACCAATGAATGGCCTCATGAAGAATCTGCTCACTCCAGCGAAACCCAAGGAGAAATCGTACAATGATTTGTGCATACTGATCCGAGAGCATCTGAACCCGAAGGAAAGCATTCGGATGGTGAGGTACTGGTTCTACACCTACAAAAGGTCTGAAGGTCAGGAAGTGGCGAATTATGTCGTCGAGCTAAGACGCCTTGCAGGACATTGCGAATTTGAAGGACATTTGGAGAACATGCTCAGAGACTTTTTCATACTTGGCGTTGGCCACGAAACCATATTTTGCAAACTTTTGACTGTAGAGACCCCAACCTTGAGTAAGACCATAGCGATAGCCCAGGCGTTCATTGCCACCAGTGACAATACTAAGCAAATCTCTCAGCACACAAGTGCTGCTACAAGTACTGTGAACAAAGTGATGCTGCTTTCGAATCGTAACGGACAGGGCAGGTCACACATACCTGCAGCTACACGTCCGCAGATGTCTCAAAGTCCACCATCAAGGGTGATGAATGCAAGGCGCTGTGGGGGTGATCATCGTTTCCATTCATGCCGATTCAAAGGGTACGTTTTCAAGGGCTGTGGAACAATGGGACACCTCCAACGAGTGTGCAGGCAAGCTGCAAAGTCTGTTAAACCTGCAAACCACCATGTTGCAGAGGAGGACAGATCCACGGAGGGTCACGATGAACCAGAGCCTCAGACTGAGGAGGCAGAGGTACATGGGGTGCACACATTCACCACGAATTGTCCCCCGATAAAGCTGAATGCTGAACTAAACGGACTCCCGGTGTCAATGGAGCTGGACACGGGCACAAGCCAGTCCATCATGGGCAAAAAGACTTTCGAAAGGTTGTGGTGCAACAAGGCCTCAAGGCCAGTCTTAACTTCAGTTTGCACCAAAACTAAGAGCTTACACTAAAGAACTGATCGGCAGTGCTACCGTAAAGGTCTCCTACGATGGAGCGGTGCACAAGCTACCATTCTGGGTGGTACCGGGCGATGGTCCCACGCTTCTCGGCAGGAGCTGGCTGGGAAAGATACGCTGGAACTGGGACAACGTCCGAGCGCTATTGCCCGCTGATGACACTTCGTGTGCCCAGGTCTTAAACAAATTTCCTTCGCTGTTCGAACCAGGCATCGGGAAATTTCAAGGAGCAAAAGTGCAGATCCACCTAATTCCGGGGGCGCGACCCATCCATCACAAGGCGAGAGCAGTACCGTACATGATGAGAAAAAGGGTAGAGATCGAGCTAGACCGGCTGCAAAGAGAGGGCATCATTTCACCGATCGAGTTCAGCGAGTGGGCCAGTCCAATTGTCCCAGTCCTCAAGGGAGATGGCACCGTCAGAATCTGTGGCGATTACAACTATCAGTCGTTTCTCACTGCAGGACCAATAGCCAATACCAAAGGCCGACAACCTCTTTGCAACGCTGACGGGAGGAGAGATGTTCATGAAGCTGGATCTGACTTCAGCTTACATGACACAGGAACTGGAGGAATCATCGAAGGCCCTCACCTGCATCAACACGCACAAAGGTCTTTTTGTTTATAACAGATGCCCATTTGGAATCCAATCAGCGGCGGCGATATTCCAGAGAAACTTGATAAGTTTACTGAAGTCAGTCCCGCACACCGTGGTCTTCCAGGATGACATCTTGGTCACAGGCCGAACACAGTCGAGCACCTGCAGAACCTGGAGGAGGTTCTTAGTCGACTCAACCGCGTGGGGCTCAGGTTAAAACGCTCGAAGTGCGTTTTCCTGGCGCCTGAAGTGTAGGTGCTGGCAAGGAGGATTGCGGCAGACGGCATCAGGCCCACCAACGCGAAGACGGAGGCAATCGAGAACACACCGAGGCCACAGAACGTGACGGAGCTGCGGTCGTTTATGGGACTCTTGAACTACTTTGGTGACTTCTTACTGGATCTCAGCACACTGCTAGAACCACTGCATGTCTTGCTACGAAAAGGAGGCAAATGGGTTTGGGGCAAAAGCCAAGAAAATGCCTTTGTAAAAGCAAGGAAATTGTCATGCTCAAACAAATTGCTTGTGTTGTATGATCCATGTAAGCATATGGTGCGAGCATGTGATGCGTCGTCATATGGCGTCGGGTGTGTATTGCAACAAGCTAATGATTTCGGGAAACTGCAAACGGTTGCTTATGCATCCAGGAGTCTGTCTAAGGCTGGGAGAGCCTACAGCATGATTGAAAAAGAAGCGTTAGCATGTGTCTATGGGGTAAAGAAAATGCATCAATACCTGTTTGGACTAAAATTCGAATCGGAAACTGACCATAAGCCACTGTTTTCCGCGAGTAAAGGGATAAATACCAACGCATCGGCCCAATCCAGAGATGGGCACTCACGTTGTCTGCATACAACTACGCCATCCGCCACAGGCCAGGCACAGAAAACTGCGCCGATGCTCTCAGTAGGCTGCCATTGCCCACCACAAGGGTGGAAATGGCGCAGCTCGCAGACCTAGCCATGGTTATGGAAGCATTTGAGAGTGAGCAATCACCCGTCACTGCCCGGCAGATCAAAACCTGGACAAGCCAGGACCCCTTATTATCTCTAGTCAAAAGCTGTGTGCTTCACGGGAGCTGGTCCAGTGTCCCAGTGGAAATGCAGGAAGAGATAAAACCGTTCCAGCGGTGCAAAGATGAAATGTCTATACAGTCAGACTGTCTTCTGTCGAGTAGTGGTCCCCAAGAAGGGCAGAGACACCTTCATCAATGACCTCCACAGTACCCACCCAGGCATCGTAATGATGAAAGCGATAGCCAGATCCCACGTGTGGTGGCCCGGTATCAATGCGGACTTAGAGTCCTGCGTTCACAGATGTAATACATGCTCGCAGTTAAGCAATGTACCCAGGGTGGCGCCGCTGAGGTTATGATTTTGGCCCTCCAAACCATGGTCTAGGGTACACGTTGACTATGCAGGCCCGTTCTTGGGTAAAATGTTCCTTGTGGTTGTAGACGCGTAATCCAAGTAGATTGAATGTGAGATAATGTCGGCTAGCACGTCCGCTGCCACCACTGGAAGCCCTGTGGACCATGTTTGCCACACACGGCCTACCCGATGTCCTGGTGAGCGACAACTGGCCATGTTTTACCAGTGCTGAGTTCAAAGAATTCATGACCCGTAACGGGATCTAACATGTCACATCTGCTCCATTTAAACCAGCGTCCAATGGTCAGGCAGAGAGAGCAGTGCAAGGCTTGAAGAAGGTAACTGAAGGCTCACTGCAGACTCACCTATCCCGAGTCCTGCTTAGCTACCGCACGAGACCCCACTCACTCACTGGGATCCCATCTGCTGAACTGCTCATGAAAAGAGCACTTAAGACAAGGCTCTCATTAGTTCACCCTGATCTACATGAACAGGTAGAGAGCAGGCGGCTTCAACAAAGTGCATACCATGATAGCGCAAATGTGTCACGCGAGATTAAAATCAATGATCCTGTATTTGTATTAAATTATGGACAAGGTCCCAAGTGGCTTCCCAGCACTGAGATGGCAAAAGAAGGGATCAGGGTGTTTCGGGTCAAACTTTCAAATGGACTCATTCACCAGAAACACTTGGACCAAATCAAACTCAGATTCATGGACTATCCTGAGCAACCCACCTTGGACCCTACCTTTTTTGATCCCCCAACATACACACCAGTGGCAACCGGCACCACGGTTAACCACAAAGCAGAACCCATCATTCACAGCAGCCCTGCAGGGCCCAACACACCAAGCAGCCCAGCAAGGCCAGCTGCACAGCAGCCCAGCGAGGGCCCAACAAATGATTCAACAACACGAGCTTTCACACCGAGACAATCAACCAGGGCAAGAAGGGCCCCAGATCGACTCACATTGTAAATAGTTACACTATTGACTTTGGGGGGGAGTGTTGCTGTATATGTGGACTTGTATTTACTCTGTACAGCCACCAGAGGGCTCATCCCCTGGAGTCCCAAGGGATCCCATCATCCCTTGGGAGCACAGGTATTTAAGGAGGCTTCACAGGTTGGAGAGGCACTCTGGAGACCTGCAATAAAAGACTAAGGTCACACTTTACTTTGAGCTCAGTGTTCAGTCTGACTCTTTCTCCATACACAACAGTACCAGAGAGAGTTCAGCACCTATGAAACTGTACCCTGGAAAGTTACTGCCTTCATGTGAAAATTAGGAGAGAAAGCTATATATTTACAGGATGGATACTCAATTAAGTGAAATTAACAGTGCATTGCACTGTTTTTCAGAATAGCTGCATTCACTTACATTATCTCTGTCCTCTGTGCAGGATGGCACTGCTCCCTACAGTGCAAGATATGTAGGCTCTATGGTGGCAGATGTTCACCGTACGTTGAAGTATGGAGGAATCTTCATGTATCCTGCCAACACGAAAAGTCCAAAAGGAAAGGTAGGTTTTCACCTGTTTTAATTGCACACTCTCAGGTCTGTACCTGATTTAGATGTAAACACTAGGGGGCCGAAATTTCCCCCTTTATAAAGGGGTGGTAAGGCCATTCTGACCGGGGCCAGACGACCCCTCCGCAATTGCCCCATTTCCGCCGCGCCGCGACTTTCCGCCCCGCCCGGCGCTCCAACCCCTTGTCCGCCACACCCCAACCCCTTACTGCCCAGTGGCGACCCCTTTTCTGCCCCATGTGGGAAATTGCCCCGTGGAAAAACGGCCACTGCCGGTCGGTGCCCCCGACGGCTTGGCGAGGCGGGAAGCTGCCAGTGGCTGGGTGGTGCAGCCGCCCCGCCACATTTCCTTTTAATTGCCGGCAGACTCTGAAGTTGGCCAACAATAGTGGCTGCAGGCTCGGCCCGGCTGCCAACAGGCAGCCTGGCACTCCCGATGACCCAGTGGGCGCCGCGGAGACCTCACTCAACCACGCGGAGTCCCACCCCTTTAACTGAAGGGTAAGGACGTTACTACCCGTCAGCACTGCGCTGATGTGCTCAGCGCAATGCTAAATGACACCACCTGCCTTCTGCCCTGCTCCCGCCTCTCTTCCGTCCCACTCCCGCCTCCTACAGCGCCCAAGATCACCGGGAGGCTTCCGAGAAAACAAAGTCACCAATATCTCTCTATTCTCTGCCCCATCTGTACAGGTGCTAAATTTTCATCTAATTCAAATTATCCGCCCCAAAAGGGACAGGGGCCAATTTTCAGCACTAGCACTGCTATTGCAGCACAAGTAACAACAACAACTTGTATTTATATAGCGCCTTTAACGTAGTGAAACATCCCAAGGTGCTTCACAGGAGTATTATGAGATAAATAATTTGACCCCGAGGCACTAAGGGGAAATCAGGTCATGTGACCAAAAGCTTAGTCAAAGAGCTAGGTTTTAAGGAGCATTTTGAAGGGGGAAAGAGAGGTAGAGAGGCGGAGAGTCAAGGCAAGAAATTCCAGGGCTTATAGCCTAGGCAACAGAAGGCATGGCCACCAATGGCTGAGCAGTTATAATCATGGATGCTGAAGAGGGCAGAATTAGAGGTGCACAGACATCTTGGTAAGGTTGTGGGGCTGGAGGAGATTACCGAGATTGGGAGGGTGAAACATAAATCTGCTTCTTCATGCTTCACAGAATCATAGAAATTTACAGCATGGAAGGATGCTATTTCGGGCCATTGTGTCTGCACCGGCCAACAAACAGCTATCCAGCCTAATCCCACATTCAAGCACTTGGTCCGTAGCCCTGTAGGTTATGGCACTTCAAGTGCACATCCAAGTACTTTTAAGTGTGATGAGGGTTTCTGCCTCTACCATCCTTTCAGGCAGAGTTCCAGACCCTCACCACCCTCTGGGTGAAGAAATTTCTCCTCAAATCCCCTCTAACATAAGAACATAAGAAATAGGAGCAAGAGTAGGCCATTCGGCCCCTCGAGCCTGCTCCGCCATTCAATATCATGGCTGATCTGATCATGGACTCAGCTCCACTTCCCTGCCCGCTCCCCATAACCCTTTATTCCCTTATCACTCAAAGATCTGTCTATCGCCGCCTTAAATATATTCAATAACCCAGCCTGCACAGCTCTCTGGGACACAGAATTCCATAGATTTACAACCTTCTGAGAGAAGAAATTTTTCCTCATCTCAGTTTTAAATGGGCGGCCCCTTATTGAGACTATATCCTCTAGTTTTAATTTCCCCTATGAGTGGAAATATCCTCTCTGCATTCATCTTGTCGAGCCCCCTCATTATCTTATATGTTTCAATAAGATCACCTCTCATTCTTCTGAACTCCAATGTGTATAGGCCCAACCTACTCAACCTATCCTCATAAGTCAACCTCCTCATCTCAGAAATCAACCTAGTGAATCTTCTCTGAACAGCCTCCAATGCAAGTATATCCTTCCTTAAATACGGAGACCAAAACTGTACGCAGTACTCCAGGTGTGGCCTTACCAATATCCTGTACAGTTGTAGCAGGACTTCTCTGCTTTTATACTCTATCCCCCTTGCAATAAAGGCCAACATTCCATTTGCCTTCCTGATTACTTGCTGTACCTACATAATAACTTTTTGTGTTTCATGCACAAGGACCCCCAGGTTCCTCTGTACTGCAGCACTTTGCAATTTTTCTCCATTTAAATTATAATTTGCTTTTCTATTATTTCTGCCAAAGTGGATAACCTCACAATTTCCCACATTATACTCTATCTGCCAAATTTTTGCCCACTGACTTAGCCTGTCCATATCACTTTGCAGATTTTTTGTGTCCTCCTCACAAATTGCTTTCCCGCCCATCTTTATATTATCAGCAAACTTGGCTCCATTACACTTGGTCCCTTCATCCAAATCATTAATATAGATTGTAAATAGTTGAGGACCCAGCGCCGATCCCTGCGGCACCCCATTAGTCACTGTTTACCAACCGGAAAATGACCCATTTATCCCGACACTCTGTTTTCTGTTAGTAATCCAATTCTCTATCCATGCTAATATATTACCTCCAATCCCGTGAACTTTAATCTTGTGCAGTAACCTCTTTTGTGGCACCTTATCGAATATCTTCTGGAACTCCAAATACACAACATCCACTGGTTCTCCCTTATCCACCCTGTTCATTACATCCTCAAAGAACTCCAGCAAATTTGTCAAACAGGATTATCTTACATAAAACCATGCTGACTCTGCTTGATTGAATTATACTTTTACAAATGTCCCGTGACTGCTTCCTTAATAATGGACGCCAGTGATTTCCCAACGACAGATGTTAGGTGAACTGGTCTATAGTTTCCTGCTTTTTGTCTGCCTCCTTTTTTTAAATAGGGGAGTTACATTTGCAGTTTTCCAATTCTCTGGGACCGCTCCAGAATCCAGGGAATTTTGGTAGATTACAACCAATGCATCCACTATCTCTGTAGCCACTTCTTTTAAGACCCTAGGATGTAATCCATCAGTTCCAGGGGAGTTTAGTCCCATTATTTTACCGAGTACTACTTCATTAGTGATAGTGATTGTATTAAGTTCTTCCCTCCCTATCACCCCATTGATTATCCACTATTGGGATGTTTTTAGTGCATTCTACCGTGAAGATCAATACAAAATATTTGTTCAACGTCTCTGCTGTTTCCCTGTTCTCCATTATTAATTCCCCATTCTCATCCTCTAAGGGACCAACATTTACTTTAGCCACTCTTTTTCTTTTTATGTACCTGTAGAAACTCTTACTTTTTATATTTTGTGCTAGTTTACTTTCATAATCTATCTTCCCTCTCAATCATTTTTTTAGTCGTTCTTTGCTGGCTTTTAAAAATTTCCCAAACCTCTGGCCTCCCACTAGTCTTGGCCACATTGTATGCCCTTATTTTCAATTTGATACCAAACCTCCTACCAATTACTTTAAATCTATGCCTCCTGGTTGTTGATCCCTCGGCTAAGGAAAATAGGTCCTTCTTATCCACTCTATCTAGGTCCCTCATAATTTTATACACCTCAATAAGGTCTCTCCCCAGCCTCCTTTGTTCCAAAGAAAATAACCCCAGCCTATCTAATCTTTCCTCATAGCTACAATTCTCCAGTCCAGGCAACATCCTCGTAAATCTCCTTGTACGCGCTCTCTCGTGCAATCACATCTTTCCTGTAATGTGGTGACCAGAACTACATACAGTACTCTAGTTGTGGCCTAACTAGTGTTTTATACAGTTGACGCATAACCTTCCTGCTTTTGTATTCTATGCCTTGGCTAATAAAGACAAGTATTCCATATGCCTTCTTAACCACCTTATCTACCTGGCCTTCAGGGATCTGCGAACATGCACTCCTAGATCCCTTTGTTCCTCTACACTTTTCAGTGTCCTGCCATTTAGTCTGTATTTCCTCGCATTGTTAGCCCTCTCCAAATGCATTATCTCACACTTTTCCGGATTGAATTCCAATTGTCACTGTTCTGCCCACATGCCCCATTGATATCTTCCTGCAGTCTACAGCTTTCTTCTTCATTATCAATCACACAGCTGATTTTAGTATCATCTGCAAACTTCTTAATCATACCCCCTACATTCAAGTCTAAATCACTGATATATAATCCTAAAAAGTAAAGGACCTAGTACCGAGCTCTGCAAAACGCCATTGGAAACAGCCTTCCAGTCACAAATACATTCATCAACCATTACCCTTTGCTTCCTGCCTCTGAGCCAATTTTGGATCCAATTTTCCACTTTGCCTGGATCTCATGGGCTTTTATTTTTGTGACCAGTCTTCCATATGGGACCTTATCCAAAGCCTTGCTAAAATCCATATAGGTTACATCAAACACACTTCCCTCATCGACCCTCCTTGTTACCTACTCAAAAAATTAAATCAAGTTGGTCAGACATGACCTTCCCTTAACAAATCCATGCTGACTGTCCTTGATTAATCCGTGTCTTTCTAAATGAAGATTTACCCTGTCCCTCAGAATTTTTTCCCATAGTTTTCCCACCACTGAAGTTGGGCTGACTGGCCTGTAATTACTCAGCCTATCCCTTTCTCCCTTTTGAACAAAGGTACCATGTTTGCAGTCCTCCAGCACCACACCTGTAGCCAGAGCGGATTGGAAAATGATGGTCAGAGCCACTGCTATTTCCTCTTTTGCTTTTTTTAATAGCCTGGGATACATTCATCTGGGCCTGCGGATTTATCCACTTTCAAAGCAACTAAACCCCTTAATACTTCCTCTCTCACAATGTTTATTTCATCTAATATTTAACACTCCTCCTCTCTGATTGCAAAGTCTGCATCAACCCTCTCTTTTGTGAAAACAGATGCCAAATATTCAATAAGAATCACACCCATGTCTTCTGCCTCCGCACACAGTCTACCTTTATGGTCTCTAATAGGTCCTACTCTTTCTTTAGTTATCCTCTTGCTCTTAATGTATTTATAAAACAGCTTTGGGTTTTCCTTGATTTTACTTGCCAACATTTTTTCATGCTCTCTCTTTCCTCATTTCCTTTTTAATTGCACCCCTGCATTTTCTATACTCCTCTAGAGTTCCTACAGTACCGCGCCCTCGGTATCTGTCATAAGCCTCCCTTTTTTTCTTTATCTTACCCTGTATGTCCCTTGACATCCAGGCGGCCCTAGATTTATTAGTCCCACTCTTTTTATTTAAGGGAACATACTTGCTCTGAACCCTTAGGATTTCCCCCTTGAAGGCCTCCCACTGCTTGGACAGTGATTTACCTTCAAGTAGTTGTTTCCAGTCCACTATGGCTAAATCCCATCTCAGCTGAGCAAAATTGGCTTTTCCCCAATTGAGAACTTTTATTCCTGGTTTATACTTGTCCTTTTCCATAACACCCCTAAATCTAACTGAATTATGATCACTAGCACCAAAATGCTTTCCCACCGATACCCCTTCCACCTGTCCAGCTTCATTCTCTAAAACTAAGACCAGAACCGCCCCCTCCCTTGTTGGCCTTGCTACATGCTGGTTAAAAAAAGTTCTCCTGAATGCATTTTAGGAATTCCGCACTCTCTATACCTTTCACACTAATTCTATCCTAGTTAATATTAGGGTAGTTGAAATCCTCTACTATTACTGTCCTATAGTTTTTGCACTTCTCAGAAATTGCTTGTTTGTGTGGTAAAGGAGGACCACCCAGGCTTTATTAGCTCAGCTGATAAATGCACTGCGAGATGTTACTGAGGCCGAGGAATCAGGAAGATCAGTTTCAATTTCTGGTCTGTGTTGTGTTACTTGATCTTAGCCAGAGCATCATCATTCTCAAGCAAGCCATCAGAAACAGATGTCCCCTCCCTAACCAGGACACTGATGCCAATTATACTATCCCTATTGCTGCCAATCTGAGATCAGCCAACTCAGCAGACCATGAACCTGCAATCTATCCTTGCCACATCAGGCGGTGTATTTGCCCACTGAGCCAGCTAATGCTTTACTTATACTTTTGTTGTTATACTTCTCATGGCAGTAATTTAATACACCCCTTATTGCAGATGACAATGGTAGCCCTAACTTTGGTAGCAGGTCCACATTATAAACTAGTGCCGCTGCTTTCACCAACAATGGAGAATTATCTCTGGCAGCAGCGGTGCAGGAAATACTGCAGCAATTAGTTGTCAGTGGTCGCTGGTGTTATTACAGAACGACGGCCACTGATATTAGCTCTGACTTTGCAACAGCCCTGTAATATAAATAAGGTGGCCCCACAGTCAATGTGGAAGCCAAGAACAACTAGAGAAGAAGGTAGTTTTCCTGAAGCTTCTATGGAGGCAGCAGTACCAAAAAAAACACCTCAAGGTGGCACTTTGTGCTGCCGAAGACACGAACGTGAATCAATAATATTATCGTGCTACTGACAAAGGCAAGACTCCTGTTTTGTCGATTTTGTGTGCTGTGATATAAACCTAGATAGATTTTTGTTAGGTAAGGGTATCAAGGGATATGGAACAAAGGTGAATAAATGGAGTTAAGGTACAGATCAGCCTTAATCTAATTGAATGGTGGAGCAGGCTCGAGGGGCTGTTCATATGTTCCCATGTAGCATCTGTCATTTATCAGGAGTAACCTGTCCCCCTCTTACTATCTACAGGTGAACTTGAGTGATGCACCTCAGTTCACTGTTGGGTATCACAAATGATAGTCAGTATGCTGGTAAATCTTTTAAATCATTATTTTAAATGTATTGTTTTTTTTACCACAGCTTCGTCTTATGTATGAGTGCAACCCAATGGCCTTCATCATGGAACAGGCTGGTGGAAAAGCCACTACAGGAGCCCAGCCAATACTTGATGTGAAGCCAGAGTCTATTCATCAACGAGTTCCGCTCATTATGGGATCGCCTGATGATGTTGAGGAATTCCTATCCTTTGTAAAGAAACACCAAGCCAGTGCGTGAACTCTCAAACCCTCTTCGTGTTATACAACTTGCAAAACTGATCACAGGAAACAATATTAAGAGATAGGTGTATGGGATTTAAGGGAAGAGGACTGTGCTGGATACAAGAGTGTAAACTGTAAAACATTAAAAACCCGTTTAAAAAAAAAAGTCAGTGCGTATTACTAAATATTCATTTCATGTGTGACTAGATTCTGCATTTTGCTTTCTTAAATTTCTGTTTTCTGAAATTAGTTTTCTGGCTAAATCATATAAAAATGGAAAATGAGAATTATCAGATGTTTACTTTGAAAATTATTTCTATATCTGTGTATTTTAGTGAAATGAATCAAGAATTACATTAATATAGTTTTCACTGTAACAAATGTTTAATAGACTACCAGCACAATCCATTAAAACACAAATGTATAGTAAAATGCATGAAGAAATTGGCCCGTAGAATGTTTACATATTACATTAATAATAAAACAAATCATATCACAATATGCTACATTTAAAGTTAACTGATACAGCAGTTATATGCAGTTTTTCTGCATAATTGTGAGTTTTGCCAGGGGCCCCATATTTGGCTGGCTAACCATTCACAAGTAATCATCCTCATGACTACAATGGGGTCAAATCAGTAGAATGTTAATAACTGGCTACAAGATAATAAGATATATATGGATTTCAAGATCTTAGCTCATCAATCTGGTAAGACTAGTCTCCACATCGCAATACCCAAGCATCTTTTAAGGCACCTTTATGTCATTCATCATCATCATCATCATCATAGGTGGTCCCTTGTATCGAGGATGACTTGCTTCCACGCCAAAAAGGGATGAATTCACAGGTGTTTTAATGAAGGACCTAATGTTCCAGGTCCCGAACTACACGTTGAAGGGTGGAAGATGCCTGTGCGTGGATTTTTTTAACGTGTGGTGGCTGTTGCACACCAGACACCACACGGGCTTGACAGAGCTAGGCCTTGGTCCAGTGGCAAGGATTAACCAAGACGACTGGAGGCCAGCTCTGTTGCACACACCTAGTGCGCGCACATATTGCAGTGTGGGCTGGCCCGTGCTGCCCCTGGGCCCTTGCCTCTTCTGGCCCCCGAACTCACGCCCCTGCTGGGCTCCGATCACATTGCTCCACGATCACTCGACGCTCCTGTGCTCCAACCTCGCCGCTCCTGCTGTACCTACCCACACTCCAATCATACCCAACACTCGTTGGATTGTCCATCTTAGCAGAAGCAAGTAATTTGTTTTTGAAATGACATCAACATACTAATACAGACACCATGTTTCCAGCGGGGAGAACTTCAATTAAAGTGGTCATCAGATGGCCAGATACCAAAATCCCATAAAGTATAAAAATGAGATATTTATTATTTATCGCACTCATTACTACAGTTTAAGGCATTGGGAGGGCTTCTACTCTCTGTGCACGTGTTTATGTATGCAGGGGCTGCTTAAAACTTCCCACGGGTCACAGAATGAAACAGAATCTATCCTAGAAGGGTACAATCGTGTAGTGGCTATGGTATTGGATTAGTAATCCAGCAATCTAGACTAATAAGTTTGAATTCAAATCCCACATTTTGGTTTAAAACAAATCTGAAAATAAAAAGCATAAAGCAGACAGATTGTTGTTAGAACCCAGTCCCATGCCAACGTGGCAGCACACAGAAACTGAGGAGAAGCTATTTCAGTCCCTGTGGGAAGTGTTGTAGCAGCCCATCAGTGCCTGACCTGCGGAAGAAGGTACACCCAGCATACATCTCCGATGATGCATCAGAGAACGCCCGTGGGGAGAAGTCATTTCAGTGCCCGACCTGTGGGAAGACTTTTTATCAACTCATCCAATTTCCACAGGAACCATGGTTTTCATTCATTCAGTCTCTGGTGTACGCATCATTGGCAAGCCTGTCACTTCAGAGTACTGATGTGAGTCAGCCACTTTGTATAAATTACTAGTTAGGTCACAGCTTGAGTACTGTGTACAGTTCTGGTCACCACATTGCAGAAAAGATGCACTAGAGTGCATCCAAAGGGCAAAGCCTGGTTCTCCCACCATCAGCTGCACTTGTAAATACAAATGAGCCGTTTGTTGATAACAGCAGAGCCCTTCTTTTCTTGGATTTTATTAGCTGCACCCAGATTCACCAGCTAATCATGCAGAGCTGATTTAGTGCATCTGTCATCAGGATGCTAGCAACATCAAAGCTAACCAGGTAAAAACAAACAGTGTCCCATAATTACATCAGTACACTGTGCACACATGCAGGAATCAGACCTTCATATTTCCAGTGTTCTGAGAGTCTACAGCGAGCAGTGGCAGGTGAAATAAAATGAACAGGGGAAAGTGACTTATAGAGGTCAGTATAGCACTATGCTCTTGAAACCACACAGCAAAGTAAACGCAGCTTAAAATGACTACATACTTTTGGCCTTTGCAACCTAGTGGGGCGTCCAAATTTGCTTTGTCTCTTAGCAGTTTGAACCTGTGGCCTTTGTTCTACTTTGAGAGCACATCTTGAAACAGAGCTCTTGGGGAGGGGAGGAAGGAAGGATGGAAAGAAAGCAGGCCAGAAGGAAGGAAGGAATTTATATTTATATAGTTCCTTTCAAGACTTCAGAATGTCCCAAAGTGCCTCACAGCCAATGAATTACTCTGCAAGATCCCTTTCAAAGCTGAAGAGCCCAGGTGTCTCCAATCTTTTCTCATAATGTAATCCTCTAGCTCTCGGAGTCAGCCTTGTGTCGCATCTGTGAGCTCTCTCCAGGGCCTGAAATTTTCTTTTGTGTCTCACTGGACACAGTACAGGCTGAGCGTCCGAAATCCAGAGCTCTGAAATTCGGTATGTTCCGGAATCCAACACCGGGCCAATGCGGAATCTGGAAAATGCTCCGAAATCCAGACAACCTGCCTGCCGCGATCCGGGCCCAAGGAAATAGCAAAAAACAAACTCACAAAACACTCAAAAATCAAAAAACAAAACCTCCAACCCACCTCTTCTTGCAGGTCTTCACATCCACAGGCTCCACTGCTCCTGGGTTGACAACACAGGACCCCCCCCCCCCCCCCCCGGGCATCTTCTCTCGGCAAAAATTCCAAAACACGGCAACCACGGCACCCCCAGCCTTGCACGCCGGCGGTCCGCCTAAAACCACCAGAGTCTTCTCCGCAAACGGCTCTTCCCAAATGGCACAACAAAACAGCCGTCCGAAAACAGGACACGCACAGCGCAGTCATTTGGAATCGGCTCAGGCATTTGCAGATTTGGGACATTGGAAAGATGTTCCGAAATCCGGAAATACCAACATTCGGAACGGCCTCGGTCCTGAGGTTTCCGAACGCTCTACCTTTACTCATGGTGCATGCTGACTGAGGAAGTATAGTTTCAGCAGGACATATTCTGAATTACATTCCACTGATTTATAACATGGACTTGAAAAATTGGGGCTTTTTTGTTAGAATGCAGATTAGGGCGTGATATATGTGTTTAAAATTATGAAAGGATGGGACCCAGAATATAGATGCAGGCTGTTTCTAGTGGTTGAGGTGTGGTGTCTAGAGTGGGGGACTATAAATACTAGATTAAATATAAGAGATTTAGAACAGGGGAGCAAGAGAAACACGGACAGTGTGAGGATGTGGAATCAACTTCAAGGGTGAGTGGTTGAGGCAGAATCTATGTCAACATTCAAAATTGGATTGGATGAAGGAAAAGTGGATAAAGGCATTTGGGAATAGGGTGGGTAAATGTGATGAGGACTATTTATTGTGGGGAGTAAACATCGACACAAACTGGTTGTAACATTGATGTATAATGCAGCTATTTTCTCCAACCAGCATGCCATATTACACACAGAATTGCCCAAGGGGGTGCCACACTCACTTTTTTTGCAAAAATGTATCTAATAAATTAATCTGACGAATGCAAGATGATTATAGAATAGAATCATCGAAATTTACAGCATGGAAGGAGGCCATTTCGGCCCATCATGTCCATGCCGACTGACCAAGAGCTATCCAGCCTAATCCCACTTTCCAGCTCTTGGTCTGTGGCCCTGTAGATTACGGCACTTTAACTGCACATCCAAGTAACTTTTAAATGTGGCGAGGGTTTCTGCCTCTACAACTCTTTCAGGTAGTGAGTTCCAGGCCCCCACCACTCTTTGGGTGAAGAACTTTCCCCTCACATCTCCTCTAAACCTCCCTCCTATTGTTTTAAATCTATGTCCCCTGGTTGTTGACCCCTCTGCCAAGGGAAACAGGTCCTTCCTATCCACTCTATACAGGCCCCTCATAATTTTATGCACCTCAATCAGGTCTCCCCTTAGCCTCCTCTGTTCCAAAGAAAACAGACCCAACATCTCCAATCTTTCCTCATAGCCAAAATTCTCCAGTCCAGGCAACATTCTTGTAAATCTCCTCTGTACCCTCCCCAGTGCAATCACATCTTTCCTGTAATGTGGTGACCAGAGCTGCACACAGTACTCCAGCAGTCACCTAACCAGTGTTTTATACAGTTCAAGCATAACCTCCTTGCTCTTGTATTCCATGCCTTGACTAATAAAGGCAAATATTCCATATGCCTTCTTAACCATCTTATTTACCTGGCCTTCTATCTTCAGGGATCTGTGGACCTGCACTCCAAGGTCCATGATCTAGATGACATACAACATTTGCTACTGATACTGTCAGCTGCTCAATTCAGGAGCTTGCTTCATATTAAAGCTTACAGCACTGCAGCAAAATCAAACTTTATTGTATACTCATTCAGCTCTGAAGCTTATTACAAGAGTAACCATAAGCTGTGAGACCCCACAGTGCCAGCCTAGCACAATAAACAAACTACTGTGCCAAGCAGGATGCAGTAGGCTTTGATAAATATGTAACACTCACACTCACCCGATCAAAACCTCCAAATATACAAAATATTGAAGGGTTTCAAAACAATCTAGCTGAAGCTTTCTATGCTCTTTTTATGTTCCAGAACTGTTACATATAGAATCAATTAGGTAAAACCCTGGTGTATCTATCTAGTCATAGCCAGAGAATCAACCGCAATGGCTTTTCTTCCCACTACCACAACATTACTTCTGGAATCCCCCAAGATTCTATCCGTGGTCCCCTCCTATTTCTCCATCTTCAAACTGCCCCTCGGCGACATCCAACTGAAAACACAACATCAGGTTCCAAGTGTACGCAGCTGACACCCATATCCTCACCACCACTTTTTTAAAAATTCATTCATGGGATGTGAGCTGCATTTATTGCCTATCCCTAAATGTCCTTGAGCTGCATTTAATACAGGAGGCAGACAAAAAGCAAGAAACTATAGACTAGTTAGCCTAACGTCTGTCGTTGAGAAAATGCTGGAGTCCATTATTAAGGAAGCAGTAGTGGGACATTTGGAAAAGCATGATTCAATCAAGCAGAGTCAGCATGGTTTTATGAAAGAGAACTCATGTTTGTCAAATTTGCTGGAGTTCTTTGAGGATGTAACGAGCAGGGTGGATAAGGGGGAACCAGTGGATGTGGTGTATTTGGGTTTCCAGAAGGCATTTGATAAGGTGCCACATAAAAGGTTACTGCACAAGATAAAAGCTCACGTGGTTGGAGGTAATATATTAGCATGGATAGAGGATTGGTTAACTAACAGAAAACAGATAGTCGGGATAAATGGGTCATTTTCCGGTTGGAAAACAGTGACTAGTGGGATGCCGCAGGGATCGGTGCTGGGTCCTCAACTATTTACAATCTATATTAATGACTTGGAAGAAGGGACCGAGTGTAATGGAGCCAAGTCTGCTGATGATACAAAGATGGGCGGGAAAGCAAATTGTGAAGAGGACACAAAAAATCTGCAACGGGATATGGACAGGCGAAGTCAGTGGGCAAAAATTTGGCAGATGGAGTATAATGTGGGAAAATGTGAGGCTATCCACTTTGGCAGAAGTAATAGAAAAGCAAATTTTAATTTAAATGGAGAAAATTTGCAAAGTGCTGCAGTACCTGGGGGTCTTTGTGCATGAAACACAAAAAGTTATTACGCAGGTACAGCAAGTAATCAGGAAGGCAAATGGAATGTTGGCCTTTATTACCAGGGGGATAGAGTATAAAAGCAGAGAAGTCCTGCTACAACAGTACAGAGTATTGGTGAGGCCACACCTGGAGTACTGAGTACAGTTTTGGTCTCCACATTTAAGGAAGAATATACTTGCATTGGAGGCTGTTCAGAGAAGGTTCACTAGCTTGATTCGGGAGATGAGGGGGGGGTTGACTTATGAAGATAGGTTGAGTAAGTTGGGCCTATACTCATTGGAGTTCAGAAGGATGAGACGTGATATTGCAATACAGAAGATAATGAGGGGGCTCGACAAGGTGGATGCAGAGAGGATATTTCCACTCATAGGGGAAACTAAAACTAGGGGACATAGTCTTAGAATAAGGGGCCGCCCATTTAAAACTGAGGTGAGGAGAAATTTATTCCCTCAGAGGGTTGTAAATCTATGTAATTCTCCGCCCCAGAGAGCTGGGTCATTGAATATATTGAATATATTTAAGGCGGAGATGGACAGATTTTTGAGCGAAAAGAGTAAAGGGTTATCGGGAGTGGTCAGGGATTGTTGCTGGAGCGGCACTCATCCAAGCAATTGGAGAGAATTCCATCACACTCCTGACTTGCGCCTTGTTTATTTTTATTTGTTTCTGGGATGTGTGTGTGGCTGGCAAGCCCAGCATTTATTGCCCATCCCTAATTGCCCTTGAGAAGGTGGTGGTGAGCTGCCTTCTTGAACTGCTGCAGTCCCTTGGTGAAGGTACTCCCATGGTGCTGTTAGGGATGGTAAGCCATTGAAGGTCAAGGGGAGTTGATTAAGACTTTCTCTTGGTGGAGATAGTCATTGCCTGGCACTTGTGTGGCATGAATGTTACTTGCCATTTATCAGCCCAAGTCTGAATGTCGCCCAGGTCTTGCTGCATGAGGGCATGGACTGCTCCATTATCTGAGGAATTGCGAATAGCACTGAACACTGTGCAGTCATCAGCGAACATCCCCATTTCTGACCTTATTATGGAGGGAAGGTCATTGATGAAGCAGCTGAAGATGGTCGGGCCTAGGATATTGTCTTGAGGAACTGCTGCAGCGATGTCCTGGGACTATGATGATTGACCTCCAACAACCACAACTATCTTCCTTTGTGCTAGGTATGACTTCAGCCAGTGGAGAGTATTTCCCCTGATTCCGATTGACTTGAATTTTACTAGGGCTCCTTGATGCCACACAGTCAAATGCCGCCTTGATGCCAAAGGCAGTCACTCACATCACCTCTGGAATTCAGCTCTTTTGTCCATGTTTGGACTAAGGCTGTAATGAGGTCTGGAGCCGAGTGGTCCTAGTGGAACCCAAACTGAGCATCGGTGAGCAGGTTATTGATGAGTTAAGTACACTGTCGACGACACCTTCCATCACTTTGCTGATGATTGAGGGTAGACTGATGGGGCGGTAATTGACCAGATTGGATTTGTCCTGCTTTTTATGGACAGGACATACCTGGGCAGTTTTCCACATTGTCGGGTAGCTGCCAGTGTTGTAGCTGTACTGGAGCAGCTTGGCTAGAAGCGCGGCTAGCTCTGGAGCACAAGTTTTCAGCATGACAGCCGGGAAACTTCGAAGTTCTGCAAACTTCAAAATTATGCCGTGTATACCCAAGTCCAGGTCAATAATTTATATCAAAAGTAGCAATGGTCCTAATACCGACTTCTGGGGAATGCCACCTTATACTTCCCTCCAGGCTGAAAACAATTCACCACTGCTCTCTGCTTTCTATCACTTAATAATTTTGTCGCTATGCTGCCACTTTTCCTTTAATCCCACGGGTTTTAATTTTGGTAACAGATCTATTACGTTGTACTTTATCAAACACCTTTTCAAAATCCATTTACACATCAACTGCACTACCCTCCTTTCCGTTACTACAAAGAACTAAGTTCTTCCAATTGTTATTCAGTGGCCCCTTCTGGAAAGTGCAGGTATGCGGGCATCAGTCACTGGCAGAATTGGTTTTGGCTATAATCCCCACCAATGAATTTATCAACTTATATTTATATAGCACCTTTAACGTAGTAAAACGTCTCAAGGTGATTCACAGGAGTGTTTTAAGACAAAACAAATAAATTTGACACCGAGCCACATAAGAAGAAATTACGGCAGATAACCAAAAGCTTGGTCAAAGAGATAGGTTTTAAGGAGCTTCCGAAAAGGAGGAAAGAGAGACGGAGAGGTTTAGGGAGGGAGTTCCAAAGCTTGGGGCCCAGGCAGCTAAATGCACGGCCACCAATGGTTGAGCAGTCATAATCAGGGATGCTCAAGGAGGGCAGGATTTGAGGAGCGCAGACATCTCGGGGGGGTTGTGAGGCTGAAGGAGATTAGAGATAGGGAGGGGCAAGGCCATGGAGGGATTTGTAGACAAGGATGAGAATTTTGAAATCAAGGCGTTGCTTTACCGGAAATCAATGTAGGTCGGCGAGCACAGGGATGATGGGTGATCGGGACTTGGTATGTTAGGACACGGGCTGCCAAGTTTTGGATGATCTCAAGTTTACATAGGGCAGAATGAGACTTTAAACCGAGGCCCCATCTGCTCTCTCAAGTGGACGTAAAAGATCCAATGGCACGATTTCGAAGAAGAGCAGGGTAGTTATCCTCAGTGTCCTGGCCAATATTTATCTCTCAATCAATGTAACAAAAAAAAATTATCTGGCCATTATCTCATTGCTGTTTGTGGGAGCTGGCTGTGTGCAAATAGGCTGCCGCGTTTCCCACATTACAACAGTGACTACACTCCAAAAGAACTTCATTGGTTAAAGTGCTTTGAGACATCCGGTGGTCATGAAAGGCGCTATATAAATCCAAGTCAGCCAGGAGTTCATTGGAGTAGTCAAGTCTAGAGGTAACAAAGGCATGGATGAGGGTTTCAGCAGCAGATGAGCTGAGGTAGGGGCAGATACGGGCAATGTTATGGAGGTGGAAATAGGCGGCTTTAGCATTGCGGAATTGGAGCTACGCATGGATTCACTCTGGAGCATCCGCGATGTTGAGGATGTTGTGGATAGCACGTTTAGAGAGTTGGTCACACTGCAGGCAAAGGATACTGTTGTGTTCCTAACACAGATGAGACTGCACACAGGGAGATTAGTGTAACAGTGACCTCAGTCTTTATTAAGACACTCCAGAGTGAGGAACAGGCCTTAGGGGCCGGCTTATATTCAGTGCTCCCAAGGGATGCTGGGATCCCTTGGGACTTCAGGGGATGCGCGCCCTGGTGGCGGAACATGGGAGTGTATGCTTTACAGATACACAACAGGTACAAAGGCAGATAGGGAATGGGTGACCATCAGGCAGAGCAGTTGTAGGAAGGTAGTGCAGGAGTTCCCTGCGGTCATCTCCCTCCAAAACAGATATACCGCTTTGGATACTGTTGGGGGAGATGGTTCATCAGGGGAAGGCAGCAGCAGCCAAGTTCATGGCACCATGGGTGGCTCTGCTGCGCAAGAGGGCAGGAAAAAAAGAGTGGGAGAGCTGTAGTGGTAGGGGACTCTATTGTAAGGGGAATAGATAGGCGTTTCTGCGGCCGCAATCGAGACTCCAGGATGGTATGTTGCCTCCCTGGTGCAAGGGTCAAGGATGTCTCGGAGTGGCTGCAGGGCAAACATCCAGTTGTCGTGGTACATATAGGTACCAACGATATAGGTAAAAAGCGGGATGAGGTCCCACAAGCTGAATTTAGGGAACTAGGAGTTAAATTAAAAAGTAGGACCTCAAAGGTAGTAATCTCAGGATTGCTACCAGTGCCATGTGCTAGTCAGAGTAGAAATAGCAGGATAGCTCAGATGAATACATCACTTGAGGAATGGTGAAAGAGGGAGCAATTCAAATTCCTGGGAGATTGGAACCGATTCTGGGGGAGGTGGGACCAGTACAAACCGGACGGTCTGCACCTGGGCAGGACTGGAACCGATGTCCTAGGGGGAGTATTTGTTAGTGCTGGTGGGGAGGATTTAAATTAATAGGACAGGGGGATGGGAACCTATGCAGGGAGACAGAGGGAAGTAAAATGAGGTCAGAAGCAAAAGGTAGAAAGGAAAAAAGGTGGAGGGCAGAAAAATCAAAGACAAAGATCAAAAAGGGCCACATTACAACATAATTCTAAAAGGACAAAGAGGGTTAAAAAAACAAGCCTGAAGGTTCTGTGTCTCAATGTGAGAAGCATTTGTAATAAGGTGGATGAATTAACAGCAGAGATAGCGGTAAACAGATATGATGTAATTGGGATTACGGAGACATGGCTCCAGGGTGACCAAGGCTGGGAACTCAACATCCAAGGGTATTCAATATTCAAGAAAGATAGACAGAAAGGAAAAGGAGGTGGGGTAGCGTTGCTGTTAAAGAGGAGGAGATTAATGCAATATTAAGAAAGGACATCAGCGTGGGTAAGGTGGAATCTGTATGGGTAGAGCTGCAGAACACCCAAGGGCAGAAAACGCTAGTGGGAGTTGTGTACAGACCACCAGTCATAGTGAGGTTGGGGATGGAATCAAACAGGAAATGAGGGATATGTGCAATAAAAGTACAGCAGTTATCATGGGTGACTTTAATTTACATATAGATTGGGCTAACCAAACTGGTAGCAATACAGTGGAGGAGGATTTCCTGGAGTGTATAAGGGATGGTTTTCTAGACTAATATATCGAGGAACCAACTAGAGAGCTGGCCATCCTAGACTGGGTGTTGTGTAATGAGAGAGGATTAATTAGCAATCTTGTTGTGTGAGGTCCCTTGGGGAAGAGTGACCATAATATGGTAGAATTCTTCATTAAGATGGAGAGTGACACAGTTAAGTTAGAGACTAGAGTCCTGAACTTAAAGAAAGGTAACTTCGATGGTATGACACGTGAATTGGCTAGGATAGAATCGCGAATGATACTTAAAGGGTTGACGGTGGATAGGCAATGGCAGACATTTAAAGATCACATAGATGAACTTCAACAATTGTACATCCCTGTCTGGCGTAAAAATAAAACGGGGAAGGTGGCTCAACCGTGGCTTACAAGGGAAATTAGGGATAGTGTTAAATCCAAGGAAGAGGTATTTAATTGGCCAAAAATAGCAACAAATCTGAGGACTGGGAGAAATTTAGAATTTAGCAGAGGAGGACAAAGGTTTTAATTAGGAGGGGAAAAATGGAATATGAGAGTAAGCTTGCAGGAAACATAAAAACTGACTGCAAAAGCTTCTACAGATACGTGAAGGGAAAAAGATTATTGAAGACAAATGTAGGTCCCTTACGGTCAGAATCAGGTGAAGTCATAATGGGGAACAAAGAAATGGCAGACCAATTGAACAAATACTTTGGTTCTGTCTTCTCTAAGGAAGACACAAATAACCTTCTGGAAATACTAGTGGAACTAGGGTCTAGCGAGAAGGAGGAACTAAAGGAAATCCTTGTCAGTCAGCAAATTGTGTTAGGGAAATTGATGGGATTGAAAGCCGATAAATCCCCAGGGCCTGATAGTCTGCATCCCAGAGTACTTAAGGAAGTGGCCCTAGAAAGAGTGAATGCATTGGTAGTCATTTTCCAACATTCTATAGACTCTGGATCAGTTCCTATGGACTGGTGGGTAGCTAATGTAACCCCACTTTTTAAAAAAGGAGAAAACAAGGAATTATAGACCGATCAGCCGGACAGCGGTGATGGGGAAAATGTTGGAATCAATTATTAAAAGATGTAATAGCAGCACATTTGGAAAGCAGTGATAGGATTGGTCCAAGTCACCATGGAGTTATGAAAGGGAAATCATGCTTGACAAATCTTCTAGAATTTTTTGAGGATGTAACTAGTTGAGTGGACAAGGGGGAGCCAGTGGATGTGGTGTATTTAGACTTTCAAAAGGCTTTTGACAAGGTCCCACACAAGAGATTAGTGTGCAAAATTAAAGCACATGGTATTGGAGGTAACGTACTGACATGGATAGAGAACTGGTTGGCAGACAGGAAGCAGAGAGTAGGAATAAATGGGTCCTTTTCAGAATGGCAGGCAGTGACTAGTGGGGTACCGCAAGATTCAGTGCTGGGACCCCAGCTATTTAAATATACATTAATGATTTAGACGAAGGAATTGAATGTAACATCTCCAAGTTTGCAGATGACACTAAGCTGGGTGGCAGTGTGAGCTGTGAAGGGGATGCTAAGAGGCTGCAGGGCGACTTGGACAGATTAGGTGAGTGGCCAAATACATGGCAGATTCAGTATACTGTGGATAAATGTGAGGTTCTCCACTTTGGTGGTAAAAACAGAAGGACTGATTATTATCTGAATGGTGACAGATTAGTAAAGGGGGAGGTGCATCGAGACCTAGGTGTCATGGTACATCAGTCATTGAAGGTTAGCATACAGGTGCAGCAGGCGGTGAAGGAAGTAAATGGCATGTTGGCCTTCATAGCGAGAGAGGATTAGAGTATAGGAGCAGGGAGGTCTTACTACAGTTGTACAGGGCCTTGGAAAAGCCACACCTTGAATATTGTGTACAGTTTTGGTCTCCTAATCTGAGGAAGAACATTCTTGCTATCAAGGGAGTGCAGCGAAGGTTCACCAGATTGATTCCCGGGATGACAGGACTGACATATGAAGAAGGACTGGATCGACTAGGCTTCTACTCACTGGAATTTAGAAGAATGAGAGGGGATCTCATAGAAACATATAAAATTCTGACGGGATTGGACAGGTTAGATGCAGGAAGAATGTTCATGATGTTGGGGAAGTCCAGAACCAGGGGTCACAGTCTAAGGATAAGGGGTAAGCCATTTAGGACTGAGATGAGGAGAAACTTCTTCACTCAGAGTTGTGGGCATGTGAAATTCTCAACCACAGAAAGTTGTTGGGGCCAGTTCGTTAGATACATTCAAAAGGGAGTTCGATGTGGCCCTCATGGCTAAAGGGATCAAGGGGTATGGAGAGAAAGCAGGAATGGGGTACTGAAATGCATGATCAGCCATGATCATATTGAATGGTGGTGCAGGCTCGAAGGTCCCAATGGTCTACTCCTGCACCTATTTTCTACGATGCTATGCCGCAGATATGTGGCCAAATATGACACCTAGGTTGCAAAAGGTCTGGTTCAGTGTCAGACAGATCCTCAGGAGAGGGATGGAGTTAGTGGCTAGAGAACACAGTTTGTGGCGGGAACCAAAGACAATGGCTTCAGTCTTCCCAATATTTAATTGGAGAAAATTTCTGCTCATCTAGTACCGGATGTCAGACAAGCAGTCTGACAATTTAAAGACCGTGGAGGGGGGGGGTCGAGAAAAGTGATGAGGAGGTAGAGCTGGATGTCGTCAGCGTACATGTGGAAACTGACGCCATATTTTCGGATGGTGTCACCGAGGGGCAGCATATAGTTGAAAAATAAGATAGATCCTTGGGGGCCACCAGAGGTAACGATGCGAGAGTGGGAAGAGAAGCCATTGCAGGTGATTTTCTGGCTACAATTAGATAGATAAGAATGAACCAGGTGAGTGCATTCCCACCCAGCTGAACGGTGGTGGAGAGGCATTGGATGAGGATGGAGTGGTCAATAGGTCACAAAAGATGGAATTTGTGATTTTGACAAGAGCTGTTTTGGTACTGTGGCAGGGGCAGAAACCAGATTGAAGGGATTCAAACATGGAGTTCCAGAAAAGATGGGCATGGATTTGGGAGGCAACAATACATTCAAGGAAGGAGAGGAAAAGGAGGTTGAAGCTGGGGCGGCAGCTTGCAAGCACAGTGGGGTCAAGGGTTGTTTTTTTTGAGGAGAGTGGTGATGATGGCAGAATTGAAGGGGAGGGGTAGTACCTGAGGAGAGAGAACAGCTAACAATGTCAGCTAACATGGGAGCCAGAAAAGGAAATTGGGTGGTCAGCAGTTTAGTGGGAATAGGGTCAAGGGAGCAGGAAGTGTGTCTCATGGACAAGATCAGTGTGGAGAGGTCAAGAGGGGAGATCAGAGAGAAACTGGAGAGAGATGCAATAAACAAATATCAAAGCAATAAACATTGGAGAAGAGGAATTTAAGGATTCCAAACAGGAGTTATTAAAATCTTGCGACAAAGAAAATGCTAATGGTTTACTGAGCTTCATCGCAAACTGTGGTTGTCGTGGTCAAAGTATGGAATTCAATTTTGGGTACCCCACCCTGGGAAGAATATACTGGCTTTATAGAAAGTTCAGTAACTGATGACACCAAGCTAACACCCAGGATGACGGGATTTGGCTAGGAGATCGGATAAACTTGGACTATCAGACTGGTGTTTAAAACAAATGAGAATGTACATGAAATTAAAAGTAAGTCCAGAAATATTTCTTCTCTCCAAAAAGTGACATGGTTATGCTGCTGATGCAGTGCTATAGCTAGAGGCAATTGAAGTGTTTGAAAAGGAGGGATATTGGAAAGCAAGGATATTTAGGGATATAGAGAAAGTGTACAAAATTGTAATTAGAAGAGCAAGTTTCTATGTTCCTAAAAACCAATTGGATAGCATCTGAAAAAGTCATGGCTGCTCTGCAGCCTTGCAACAGAAGACAATTCTATCGATCTCATAACTGAGCAGGAAAAGGTTAACAAGAGATTGAAAGGGAAACGAACACACCATTCACATTGACCAAGGTGATTATCTGGAGATACATTCCGTATGTTACCAGCATGCCAACTAGCACTTCATCAAGCAACTCTCCTTAAATGAAAGGATTATTTAATTGTGGGAGAACATCACCCATATACAGACAGACTAGTGAAATGGGAAGACACATAGCCAATGGAGTTTAATGCAGAGCACAGTGAAGAAATACATAGGAAAAATGAGAGGCAGGATGAACTAAATGGTGCAATTTTAAAGGCTGTGCAGGAACAGAGCGACCTGAGGGTATATGTAGACAAATCTTTTGAGGATCCATGGGTTAATTTTTATTTTATTAATGTAAACACAGTGAGTTGTGATATGGAATGTACTGCCTGAATGGGTGGTGTAAGCAGATTCAATAGTAACAGCCAACAGAATTTAAAAGGAAAAAAAACACAGGACTATCCGAAAATAGGATTAACTCTATCAAAGAGCTAGCACAGGCACAATGGGCCAAATAGCTGCCTTCTGTGCTGTATCATTCTATGTTATATGCAGGAATCAAAACAGCCATCAAGAACATAAGAAATAGGAGCAGGAGTAGGCCATTTGGCCCCTCGAGCCTGCTCCGCCATTTAATAAGATCATGGCTGATCTGATCTTCGGCTCAGTTCTACTTCCCTGCCCGCTCCCCATAACCCTTTACTCCCTTATCGTTCAAAAAACTGTATCTCCACCTTAAGTATGTACAATGACCCAGCCTCCACAGCTCTCTGGGGCAGAGAATTCCAGATTTACAACCCTACCAGAAGAAATTCCTCATCTCAGTTCTAAATGGGCGACGCCTTATTCTTAAACTATGCCCCCTAGTTCTGTATTCCCTCCCGAGTGGAAACATCAAGCTAGAATTTCCTAACATAAGGCCAGCGCCCGATTGCTAACCAAAAGACCGTTAAGATTCCAAAGATTGTCGGCGAAAACTTCCCCCCCAAAAAATCCGCCCAGCTAAAAAAATGGGCGTTGCACCCAGATTCTCGGCAAAAAAGTGGAATTTAGGGTCAATTGGGTAGTTCTTAAAGAAAATGGGCGATAATTTAAAAAATCACTAAACATTTACCCTAAGGCTGCAGGTTGGGCTGAGGAGAAAAACAAATTTTTTTTTATTTTTTAAAAAAGATTAACATTAAATAAAAATCATAAAAATATTCTCAGGGCCTTTTTAACTTAAATTACCACAACAGAATTTAAAATAATGAGTAAAAAAAACAATTACTTACCTTTTTCTTGCAGAGCTACTCACCTACCGCCCAGCTCCGCTAATTCTCGTGGGCGTTTTTTTTATACTTGCCTATGGTCATCGCTGAGCCAAGTATCACACCATGGCGATCTGAGGATGGTGTATGCCGGCGGTCCGCTCCCCAGCGATACCTCGAAACCGCCGGCATAACTCAGCTGGGCAATTTCTCGCCGGCCCTGTTATTGCCCAAAATGGCAAATACCGCCAAGAAACCGGACAGTGAGCCACTGCAAATTCTAGCCCATCCTCTCTGCATCCACCTTGTCGAGCCCCCTCAGTATCTTATATGTTTCAATAAGATCACCTCTCATTCTTCTAAACCCCAATGAGTAGAGGCCCAACCTTTCTTCAGAAGTCAATCCCTTCATCTCAGAAATCAACCTCGTGAACCTTCTCTGAACTGCCTCCAATGCAAGTATATCCCTCGTTAAGACCAAAACTGTACACAGTACTCTAGATGTGGTCTCACCAATGCCCTGTACAGTTGTAGCAGGCCTTCCCTGCTTTTAAACTCCATCCCCCTTGCAATAAAGGTCAATATTCCATTTGCCTTCCTGATTACTTGCTGTACCTGCACTTTGTATTTCATACACAAGGACCCTGTAAAGGGGTATAGTATTGTAAGGGGATAAAATACGGTCACCAAAGTGGAAGTAGACATTTGCTTATACGCATGTAAAGCTCGCTTATAAAACTCACTTACAAATGGGTTTTAAAATGGAGAACAGCTAAAAAGTTAAAGCTTGCTGGTAAATGCGTTGAACCCTAGTACAGACTGATAAAAGATTCAGTACAGAACAACACTTGCCAAGGACAGCAGAGTAACGTTTGGGGGAACATAAATGATAGTATTGACTGGTAGTTTTGACTAAAGTTCTTGGGAGAGGGATAAGGAGGCACCACCCTGGGAAACAAAGTTAATCAAAACGTCATGAAGAACTGAGGCAAAGTTGACACCACTGAATAACACATTCCATAAGACTAACAGGAGATGGAAGATGAAAAGGTTGGGGGAACCACTCAGAACCAGTCTGATAAGGGTCAACGAATCAATGTAACTTCGCTGATAGCAGTAGGCCAATCGGTGGTTTTGTAAGAGGGTCGCACACCTCGAAAAACTGTATAACTGTCGATGTAGAAACCTCTGTTCTTGAAAGAGTTCATCGGAACTCTCCCCGCATGCTTGAATAAAAACTGGTTGAACCGAGGTTTCGTGGTTGCTAGAAGGGCGGGTAGGTGTCGATTCCTTGTATCATTGAGTCCAGCTTGAAGAAGAGAATCTTCTTACCCCAACAGACCCCCAGGTCCCTCTGTAATGCAGCATTTTGTAATCGCTCTCCATTTAAAATAATAATTTTATTTGTTATTTTTCCTACCAAAGTAGATAGCCTCACTTTCCCACATTATACTCCATCTTCCAAATGTTTGCTCACTTACTTAGCCTGTCTATATCCCTTTGCAGATTTTGTGTGTCCTCCTCACAACTTGCTTTCCCACTCATCTTTGTATCATCAGCAAACTTGGCTACATTACTTGGTCCCTTCATCCAAGTCATTAACATAGATTGTAAATAATTGAGGCCCCAGCAACGATCCCGGTGGCACCCCACTATTTTCCATTTCCCAATCGGAAAATGACCCATTTATCCCGACTTTGTTTTGTTAGTTAGCCAATCCTCTATCCATGCTATTACCCCCACCCCCGTGGGCTCTTAGCTTGTGCAGTAACCTTTTGTGGCACCTTGTCAAATCCAAGTACACTACATCCACTGGTTCCCCCTTATCCAGTCTGCTCGTTATATCCTCAAAGAACTCCAGAAAATTGGTCAAACATGATTTCCCTTTCATAAACCTATGCTGACTGTATTTTGCTTTTCCAAATGTCCTGCTGCGGTTTCCTTAATAATGGACTTCAGCATTTTCCCAATGACAATGTTAGGTTAACTGGTCTATAGTTTGCTGCTTTCTGGCTCCCCCTTTTTTATAAAATACATTTGCTGTTTTTCAATCCGCTAGGATCGCTCCAGAATCCAGGGAATTTTGGTAGATTGCAACCAATCTCTCTGCAGCCACTTCTTTTAAGACCTTAGGATGCAGGCCTTCAGGTCCAGGGGACTTGTCCACCTTTAGTCTCATTATTTTAACCAAGTACTTTTTCTTTAGTGGTAGTTCTAAGTTTCCCCCCTCCCTATAGCCCTTTGATTTTCTATTATTGGGATGTTTTTTAGCGTCCTCTACCGGGAAGACCGATGGAAAATATTTTTTCCAAGAAGTGTGTCATTTCCCTATTCCCCATTAATTCCCCAGTCTCATCCTCCAAAGGACCAACATTTACTTTAGCTACTCTCTTCCTTTTTGTATACCTGTAGAAGCTCTTGCAAGAAATATAAAAACAGATAGCAAGTTTACTCTCATATTCCATCTTTTTTTTTTAAAGTCGTTCTTTGCTGTTTTTTTTTAAATTCCCAATCATCTGGCCTCCCACTAATCTTGAAATGGCATACAATGTTGTCAAGAGTTGGACCCTTTGTTTGATTTCTCCCCCTCCCCAATCCAGGGGGTCAGAAGCCAACTAGAACACCCTTACAAGTACAAAATCAAACTTTTGACTTTCCTGACTTACAGGGCTCAAAAGTTACCAGCAAAATTATTCACCAGTTTTCAGGAGCCCATCTTTATACCAGTTTGGAAACTCACTTTACACGAGATGCAAGAATGGAAAACCTGGACTATATATTACCAAATCAATATGGTTGTTTTGAGAACAAATATTTGAAAGACTAGTGACAACTCATTCATGCATAAGAATTGTTCTGTTGCCCAATCAACCAAGCAGTAGCATTCTGCTTTGAGTGGATGGACAGCATAGCGGCCCCGACCTGCAAGAGACAGTCAGGTCGGGACCACAAAAAGGAGCGGCAGCCCCTAGACAGCATGGCGGTGTACCACTTCAAGGTACAGGGTGAGCTCGTGCAGAAGGGCAACGGCAGCGAAGAGGGACGTCATCAAGGTCCAGGACGGTAATTGGAGCATGGGCAGGTACAGCAGAAGTGGTGAAGTAGCGATGAGAGAAGGGAGAGGTGAGAGTTTGGGGCCAGAGAGGAGAGGGCCCAGGGGCGAAGGAGCAGTGAGAATGTAGAGGGATGTGATCAGGACCCAGGAGAGGCGTGAGTTCGGGGCCAGAAGAGGAGAGGGCCCAGGAGCAGCACAGGCCAGCCCACACTGCGATGTGCACGCACTTGGCCGGTGCAGCAGGGCAAGTCTCCAGTCATCTTGGGTAATCCTTGCCACTGGACCAAGACCTAGCTCGGTCAAGCCCGTGTGGTGGCTCGTGTGCAAGGGCCACCACACGTTAAAAAAAAATCCAAGCACAGGCATCTTCCACCTTTCAAGATGTAGTTCGGGATTTGGAATATTAGGTCCTTAGTTGAAACACCTGTGAACTCATCCCTTTTTGGAGTGGAAGCAAGTCATCCTCGTTTCGAGGGACTGCCTATGATGATAGTTATTATTCCACAACGAAGAAAAGCACATCATTGATTCGCAACAGTTACTCAAAAGATGCAGGTTTAGGAGCAAGAATTTATTTGAGATCATTACAAAAATGCACATAAAAGCAATGTTTATATTGTGCATTGCACAGCAATTACACAGTTAAAACCAGTCATGGACACAGTAAGTTGAACCATTTCTTACTATTGCAGAAGAAATCAATTTTATATGAAGTACTTCATAAAACAGCTTTTAAGAGTCTATTGTAACATGTATTACTGTAAAATACTAGTGATAATGATATTATGATGTTGCTTATGTAGATTAAACTACTTGGCCATTTAGGCAAGTCTTGCTGGAATTGTGATTTTGGTAGTTTGACAACAAAACCACTAGTAAGACCAGTTTCTGGTAAAAAGGAAAAGTCGGAAGTCCTGTTGTGGAAAAAACAAACTCCTCCACATCCAGAGACAGTCTGCTTATTGAAACCTGTAGGTCACAGTACACAGATCGTGGTGCACATTTCAAGTTATAGTTTGAATAAGGCAGTTTAATATTTACACCAGGGGGTAGCTGGATGCAGTGGCAATCCCACAGTTGTTATGGCGGTCTTTGGCCATCAATACGTATCCTTGGTCACCCCACTGGTCACTCCAGCTTGAAAAAAAAATGAATACATTAAAAAAAGTGTTCACACAGGAGACAAGTTAAACTTGAAATTTGTTAAATAAGTATACCTGTTTTTTACAATCCAATATTTCTTTCCATCTACATCATCTTCTGCATAGCCATACCCTACTACTAGTACACCATGGTCCAGGTCTGTGGAGCTACAGTCAGTTTCAAAGTAAATACCTAAGAATGAAACAAACATCTAGTTAGATTTAAACTAACACATATTGAACAGATTGCTTCACCATAGGAAGACAAGACATACAGTTCATCAACTGTCTCTCACTCCAGATACTGCCTGACCTGCTGAGTATTTCCAGCATTTTCTGTTTTTAAACAAGTTCTGGTGGTTTGATATTAATTTCTAGTAGTAGTTTACAATCAAAGCAATTTACTTGTTTTCCTTCTTCAACCACCTCCTCCCCCTTTTACTCAAGGGAAAATACTGACAAGTCTTTTCTTAAAAAAAAAAGTGTCTCATGTTTGTGAATGGACAAACTACTGACTAGGTTTCTGGAGTCCAAACCGGGGATTTAGTACATTGTGACACTAGGGAAGAATATCAGTTTCTTCAAGAAATCATTTGATCAACACATTACCAGGCAAGGTCATTTTAATTTATTTGGTGGAATGTGGTTTGGTCAACACAACTGAAGAGATCGGATCTCATGAAATTGAAATTCTCCAATACAACAGGTATTGAGCAATTTTATTGCATTAATGTAAAACAGAAATCCTAAAGTAAAAGCCTGGTTGTGTTAAAGTTAATCCAGTTCTTCCAATGCCCTAGTAAGAAACTGTTGGTGCATCAGTCGGGGGTACAGATACTGGCTTCGGCAACACCTGGGTTGACAAGACAGATACCATGTCTCTCCCTCTCTCCCTGAATCTGACTATGTCCAGCATCAGATTTGGCTGCAATATACTGAACCAATCAGCTGCCCCATAGAATGGCCATTCACTGACAAATTGGGAGATTACCAAAAGGTTGAGACACTTGAGCTGTATCTTAATGGAGGGAAGAAGTTTACATACAACTACCACCCTGGAATTGACCCGAAACCGAAGATTCAATTTTCTAGCCACGCATACAGAGCATCAGATTGTCATTGGATGAGCCTACGGTAGATAGCTTTTCCGCATCAATAAAAGACCAAAGGACCCAAGATAGCCAGTCAGGATAATTTTTATTATTAGAGTAGGCACACTCCCTCCCCATAGGCAGGCACTGTAGCGCGCACAAGGTACAGATAGGCAGAGCCAAGGCTTATGGAGACAACTCTGCACAAAGGTATTGCTGGAGTCTCACCAGCTCAAACCACACACACACTTAAGTACAAAATACTGGTAAGCTTTCCTCATTGGGTGTCCATCCAAGACCAACTCTTCCCATTAGGGCACTGACTTGCAGTGCCATCAGGAGCCAAGTCAAAGAATCCCAAACACCGCACCCCCCCCCCCCCCAAAAAAAAACACAGGAGAAGTGCTGGACATGCAAAAACTATGAGCAATCATCATCCAGACAAGGTCACATACTATACCCCATGGGATGGTGATTCTACCAGTCAACCAGGTGCAAAGCTTCAGCAGCGACTATTTGGTAGGCACCAACCCCTGGGCATATGATTCAGGTAATGTTTTCTATCAGTCACATCATCTACAAATGACAATTACTCAATAGTTTCTTACCAGATTGGTAGAATTGGAATGAACTATGACCAGCATCAATAGCAACAGAAACTGGTCCAACAGCAGCAACAGCTTTCATCATGGCTCTTTCTTTACCACTGGGAATATCCACAAACCCAGTATCATTTGCAGCATTGTACATGGGATTATAGCCACAAGGACTATCATCCTGAAATAGAAAGTTAGGCAAATCAGATACAATTCAGTGCTTCAAAATGATGCTGGCTTACAATGCAAAAAAAACCACAACACTCACAACCCAGCCATTAAGTAGAACAAAACCAGTAAAAGTTCCACACTTCCCAAAGAGAGGATTTGGTTAATTGATCATCGTGCTGTTGCGTACTTCCGAGTCAGAACTGAACTATAGAAGCTGCAAGTCTGGCCCCAGTCACTTT
This sequence comes from Pristiophorus japonicus, assembly GCF_044704955.1. Lineage (NCBI taxonomy): Eukaryota > Metazoa > Chordata > Chondrichthyes > Pristiophoridae > Pristiophorus > Pristiophorus japonicus. Next base: position 103,743,929 of record NC_091977.1, read on the forward strand.
CAGCGCGGAACACTCCAGCATACAACTGGCCTCAACTAACTCAGCTATAGATTGGGGATAGGGATAGGAGGTGATGGGGAGGAAATACAGTCAAGCAATTCCATTACTGTCTGGAAATGTATGGATAACAATTGGCTCAGTAGTCGAGCAGCTACCAAATTGGAAGGAAAAGATTTTAGAATCCAAGCTACTGTGGTGAACATATCCATTTGGAATACTTAACCAAAAAAAAAGCAAGCAACTCTGCCAAGAAAGTTGACCCAGGAAGGCATAATTGAACCAATGAAGGGAGTGAAGATCAAACTATTCCCAGCTCATATGGGTATAGAAAGGAAACAGGTATTACACCTGTTGATTTACAGCACTTTCCCAGTAGACAGATGTATAATGGCTCTTCATACAGATATAAAATAAATCACATGAAGTTGGCAACAGAAGGTTATAGGGGCTCACTATAGCTCTCTGGCTAAATGCAGAACATGAACTAGAAGTGTGGGTGATTGCAACACAAGCTGCCCTGAGGGAGTAGGCTTGCGGAGCTGTATTTCGAAGAGTATACTTCTACGGAATAATCATAGGTGAAAGAGAAAATGTAGCAACATTTTGGACTGCTATGCAGGCACCCTGTTAGAGCCACAAGAACACACATTGAAAAAAAACTGGATTGGTTCTCAAGTGATGGTAACAATGGGAGAGAAAAAAAAATCAGAGCGAGAAAGGAAAAGATAAGGTTACAGATTTTGGTAATCACTCATTTGCATATCACAGAAAAAAAGCCACTGCTTATAAGAACATAAGAAATAGGAGCAGGAGTAGGCCATAAGGCCCCCTCGAGCCTGCTCCGCCATTCAACACGATCGTGGCTGATCCGATCAATCAGACTCAGGTCCATTTCCCTGCCCGCTCCCCATATCAGTTAAGAAACGGTCTATCTCCATCTTAAATTTATTCAACGACCCAGCTTCCACAGCTCTCTGAGGCAGCGAATTCCACAGATTTATAACCCTCAGAAGAAGTTCCTCCACTTCTCAGTTTTAAATGAGCAGCCCCTTATTCCAAGATTATGCCTCCCTAGTTCTAGTTTCCCCTATCAGTAGAAATATTGTCTCTGCATCCACCTTGTCAAGCCCACTCATTAGAAACATAGAAAATAGGTGCAGGAGTAGGCCATTCAGCCCTTCAGCCCTTCGAGCCTGCACCACCATTCAATAAGATCATGGCTGAGCATTCCCTCAGTACCCTTTTCCTGCTTTCTCTCCATACCCCTTGATCCCTTTAGCCGTAAGGGCCATATCTAACTCCCTCTTGAATATATCCAATGAACTGGCATCAACAACTCTCTGCAGCAGGGAATGCCACAGGTTAACAACTCTGAGTGAAGAAGTTTCTCCTCATCTCAAGTCCTAAATAGCCTACCCCTTATCCTAAGTCTGTGTCCCCTGGTTCTGGACTTGCCCAACATCGGGAACATTCTACCCGCATCTAACTTGTCCCGTCCATTCAGAATCTTATATGTTTCTATGAGATCCCCTCTCATCCTTCTAAACTCCAATGTATAAAGGCCCAGTTGATCCAGCCTCTCCTCCGATGTCAGTCCTGCCATCCCGGAAATCAGTCTGGTGAACCTTCGCTGCACTCCCTTGATAACAAGAATGTTCTTCCTCAGATTAGGAGACCAAAACTGTACACAATATTCAAGGTGTGGCTTTTCCAAGGCCCTGTACAACTGTAGTAAGACCTCCCTGCTCCTATACTCTAATCTTCTCTCGCTATGAAGGCCAACATGCCATTTACTTCCTTCACCGCCTGCTGCACCTGTATGCCAACCTTCAATGACTGATGTACCATGACACCTAGGTCTCGATGCACCTCCCCTTTTCCTAATCTGCCGCCATTCAGATAATATTCTGTCTTTGTGTTTTTGCCCCCAAAGTGGATAATCTCACATTTATCCGCATTATACTGCATCTGCTATGCATTTGCCCACTCACCTAACCTGTCTAAGTCACCCTGCAGCCTCCTAGCGTCCCCCTCACACCGCCACCCAGTTTAGTGTCATCTGCAAACTTGGAGATATTACACTCAATGTCTTCATCCAAATCATTTATATATATTGTAAAGAGCTGGGGTCCCAGCACTGAGCCCTGCGGCACTCCACTAGTCACCGCCTGCCATTCTGAAAAGGACCCGTTTATCCCGACTCTCTGCTTCCTATCTGCCAACCAGTTCTCTATCCACGTCTGTATATTACCCCCAATACCACGTGCATTGATTTTGTACACCAATCACTTGTGCGGGACCTTGTCAAAAGCCTTTTGAAAGTACAAATACACCACATCCACTGGTTCTCCCTTGTCCACTCTACTAGTTACATCCTCAAAAAATTCCAGAAGATTTGTCAAGCATGATTTCCCTTTCATAAATCCATGCTGACTTGGAACGATCCGGTCACTGCTTTCCAAATGCGCTGCTATTTCATCCTTAATAATTATTCCAACATTTTCCCCACTACTGATGTCAGGCTAACCGGTCTATAATTACCCGCTTTCACTCTCCCTCTTTAAAAAGTGGTGTTACATTAGCTACCCTCCAGTCCATAGGAACTGATCCCGAGTCGATAGACTGTTGGAAAATGATCACCAATGAATCCACTATTTCTAAGGCCACTTCCTTAAGTACTCTGGGATGCAGACTATCAGGCCCCAGGGATTCAATCCCATCAATTTCGCTAACACAATTTCTTGCCGAATAAGGATATCCTTCAGTGCCTCCTTCTCACTAGACCCTCGGTCCCCTACTCCTTCCGGAAGGTTATTTATGTCTTCCTTCGCAAAGACAGAACCAAAGTATTTGTTCAATTGGTCTGCCATTTCTTTGTTCCCCATTATAAATTCACCTGAATCCGACTGCAAGGGACCTACGCTTGTCTTCACTAATCTTTTTCTCTTCACTTATCTATAGAAGCTTTTGCAGTCAGTTTTTATGTTCCCGGCAAGCTTCTTCTCATACTCTATTTTCCCCTTCTTAATTAAACCCTTAGTCCTCCTCTGCTGAATTCTAAATTTCTCCCAGTCCTCAGGTTTGTTGCTTTTTCTGGCCAATTTATATGCCTCTTCCTTGGATTTAACACTATCCTTAATTCCTCTTGTTAGCCACGGTTGAGCCACCTTCCCAGTTTTATTTTTACTCCAGACAGGAATGTACAATTGCTGAAGTTCATCCATGTGATCTTTAAATGTTTGCCATTGCCTATCCACCGTCAACACGTTAACTATCAATTAACTATCTATTCTAGCCAACTCACACCTCAAACCATCGAAGTTACCTTTCCTTAAGTTCCTGAATTAGTACTTATACAAATCTTATACGTTTCGATAAAATCACCTCTCATTTTTCTGAAATCCAGTGAGTAAAGGCCCAACCTACTCAACCTTTCCTCATAAGTCAACCCCCTCATCTCTGGAATCAACCTAGTGAACCTTCTCTGAACTGCCTCAAAAGCAAGTATATCCTTTCTTAAATATGGAAACTAATACTGTATGCAGTATTCTAGGTGTGGCCTCACCAATACCCTGTTTAACTATAGCAAGACTTCCCAGCTTTATACTCCATCATTTTTGCAATAAAGGCCAAGATTCCATTGGTCTTCCTGATCACTTGCTGTATCTGCATACTAATCTTGTGTGTTTCATGTACCAGGACCCCCAGGTCCCACTGTATTGCAGCACTTTGCAATTTTTCTCCATTTAAATAATAACTTGCTCTTCAATTTTTTTTCTGCCAAAGTGCATAACCTCACACTTTCCAACATTTTCCTCCAACTGTCAAATTTTTGCCCACTCACTTAGCCTGTCTATGTCCTTTTGCAGGTTTTTTGTGTCCTCCTCACACGTTTTTTCTCCCATCTTTGTATCATCAGCAAACTTGGCTACATTACCCTCAGTCCCTTCCTCCAAGTCGTATATAGATTGTAAATAATTGGGGTCCCAGCACTGATCCCTGCAGCACCCCCACTAGTTACTGATTCTCGGGTTGGCAATGAACCATTTATCCCGACTCTGTTTTCCGTTAGTATGGATAGAGGATTGGCTAACTAATATCTTACCCCCAACCCCATGAACTTTTATCCTATGCAGTAACCTTTTATGTGGCACCATGTCAAATGCCTTTTGGAAGTCCAAATACACCACATCCACTGGTTCCTCTTCATCCACCCTGTTCATTACATCCTCAAAGAACTCCAACAAATTTGTAAACATGACTTCCCCTTCATAAATCCATGCTGACTCCACCTGACTGAATTATGCTTTTCCCAAATGTCTTGCTACTGCTTCTTTAATAAAATCGACTCCAACATTTTCCCCAACCACAGATGTTAGGCTAACTGGTCTATAGTTTTCTGCTTTTTGTCTGCCTCCTTTTTTTTAAAAAAAATAGGGGCATTACATTTGCAGTTTTCCAATCTGCTGGGACCTCCCCAGAATCCAGGGAATTTTGGTAAATTACAGCCAATGCATCCACTATCCCTGCTGTTACTTCTCTCAAGACCCTAGGATGCAAGCCATCAGGTCCAGGGGATTTATCCACCTTTAGTCCCATTATCTTACTGAATGATTGTGGTTTCTCCGCCTCCGCCTCCCCCCAAGGTTTCAAGAGTGCATTAAAACAAATGCTGTGCACAAGAATTTCAACAAGAAGCAACACCAAATTACAAGAGTGACTACACGCCAAATGGATTTTGTTGACTGTAAAGCATTTGTGACGTGCAGTAGTCGTGAAAAGCGCTATATAAATGCAATTCTTTATCACTCCATTAATAGAAAGACAGACTTGCATTTATAAAGCGCCTTTCGTGACCTCAGGACGTGGTGGAATGGGCAGACAGGTGGCAAATGAAATTTAATGCAGAAAAGTATGATGAGGTACATTTTGGTAGAAATAACGATGAGAGGAACTAGGCTCGAAGGGCCTACTCCTGCACCTATTTTCTATGTTTCTAACAGGTACAATCCTAAAGTCGGTGCATGAACAGAGTGACCGAGGGGTATACGTGCACAAATCATTGAAGGTGGCAGGGCACGTTGAAAAAGCAGTTAAAAAAAAGCTTATGGAATCCTGGGCTTCATAAATAAGAGTACAAAAGCGTGGAAATGATGATGAATCTGTATAAAACACTGGTTCGGCCTCAATTGGAGTATTGTGTCCGATTCTGGGCACCAGGAAGGATGTGAAGGCCTTAGAGAGAGTGCAGTAAAGATTTGCAAGAATGATTCCAGGGATGAGGGACTTCAGTTACCTGGATACACTGGAGTGGTTCTCCTTGGAGCAGAGATTTGAAAGAGGTGTTCAAAATCAAGAGGGTTCTGGACAGAGTAGATAGAGAGAAACTGTTTCTATTGGCAGAAGGATCGAGAACCAGAGGACACAGATTTAAGGTGATTGGCAAAAGAAACAAAGGCAACACAAGAACTAAAACTAAAACACAGCAAGTGGTTAGGATCTGGAATGCATTGCCTGAAAAGGTGGTGGAGGCAGACTCAAAAGAGAGTTGGATAAGTACCTCAACTAAAAACATTTGCAGGGGTACAGGGAAAGGGCAGGGGAGTGGGGCTAGCCGAGTGCTCTTGGAGAGCGGGCAATGGCTCGATGGGCCAATTGGCCTCCTTCTGTGATTCTGTCCAAAACACTTTATAGCCAATGAAGTACTTTTGAAATGTAGTCACGGTTGTAATGTAGGAAACACGGCAGCCAATTTGCACACAGCAAGCTGATAATGACCAGGTAATCTGCTTTTTAAAAATAAGTGATGTTGATCGAGGGATAAATATTGGCCAGTGCACCAGGATAACTCCCCTATCCTTCTTCAAAATAGTGCCATGGGATCTTTTACATCCACCTGAAAGAGCAGAGCACATGGGGTCCCCATTTAACATCTCATTCAAAAAGACAGCACCTCCAACAATGCAGTACTCCCTCAGCACTGCAAGCCTAGATTTTTGTGCTCAAGTCCCTGGAGTGGGACTCAAACTCACAACCTTCTGACTCAGAAGACAAGAGTGCTATCACCCAAGCCATGGCTGACACACTTATAGGTGAAAAAAAAAATATTTAAACCAGAAGGGTTTCCTAGGATGGTCGCTATAATAATGTTCACTGATACTCAATAGGCAAACCCACTAAATGAATCTGATAAACAAATACAAAGTTTAATTGTAAGGGAATAAAATCACCATGCACAAATCCTTTTCCAATCTTTTCTCTTTTAAATTAAAACATTTAAATAATCTGCAAATGTTTGAATATATTAAGCACAGATGTTTGTCATTTTTACCTCAACAGATGTAAGGGCTTAAGTACTTTTTGGGAATGAATGTGGTGAGTGATTTTGTTTAAAAAGTGTGAAAACCATCTCACTGGGTGCTGATCCTCAGGCTTTGTGATGCATACAAATAACTATGGATTTAGCAATACTGCACAAAATCAATCGGTTTTTAAAAGACAAAAAAAAATTAAGTTATTTATTTAAAGGGACTAACTACTTGTACTGCACTTTTTTTTGACAGACGGCTGGGGGCGGGGGCGAAGACCGTGAGTAAAAGAGTGCGAACATGAGAGCCAAAAAAAAGGCGGCACTTCAGCTGGGGAAGGGAAGTACTTGGACTGGGGTAAAGCACTTCGGCTGGGGGGGATGCATGCACTTGGACTGGGGTATGGGACTTTGGCTGGCCCTTGCTGTCTTCTGGGGAGCTTTGTCCGTTGTCACCAGGAAGTCAAAGTGGATCGAGTTACAATTTGCAAAGTCAGTGACCTTTGGGATGGGTGGATCCAATGACATTCCTGTGAAACTTCAGGGTGTGGCTTATCCTCCAAGGGGACCAATCAGAAATAAGTGGTGGAGTCTGTTGGCCACACAGTACAAAGAGAGTAAAAACAGGGGAGGGCAAAGGAAGATGTAAATACACTAAAGAACACATAGAAAGAAAATATGGAAACAAGTCAGTGAATTGCTAGTTTTAAATTACCGTTCCAAGATAAGGATATGATTCCTCAGAGTCAATCCCACCATTATCTTGCACATACTGGAATGCCTGGTCCATCAGTCCACCGTTACATCCTTCATTTCCCTCCGGTTTAGAGCAATCTACAAGATTCTGTTCACTGAGAGAGACAAGCTTGCCAGTCTTTCTAAAGTGTTGACCTTCAAGGGCACCAGTGGTACTAAAAGCCCAACATGAGCCACATTGTCCCTGTAAAAATAAGTGATGTATTGTTATATTGCTTTCAGTTTGCAACAATAATTGTATGAGAATGTATTATTCACAAACATGTACCTGGTCTTTAACTGGAGTGACATATCCATGTTCACGCCAATCTACCTTCTTGGGCACCTCAAAGAAGTTTGGCTCCAAGAAGAGAGAACCTCGAGCCTTCTTCACAGTTTGTTTCGGCTTGTATCCATTCATAAGCTGTCTAAATTCTTCATTTGTCTGCAAGTGCAAATAGTGTCATTAATTAAGAAATTTCATTACATTAATTGTTCTGCAGTATTAAATGGGAAAGCATCATATGCACTATTAAAGTTTAGTTTCTAAAGTGCATAGATTTTAAGAGCACATTTCACTTAAAAAGTAATGTCAAAAGTTTGATACAGAATAGTTGCATTTTTCTAACAATGTTTTGAGATTAGCTTTATTATACAGCAACTATCTGGTTTCTTCCAACATGCACAAGTTGGAATCAGATCACTATGAACAATTCTAACAGCATATCTAACTGCCTACCATGTCTCCAAAGTGATTCATTCCCAATCTGAATGAATGTTCTCCAAGAGAGTGTTCCAAGTTGTGAAGTTCAATTTTTCTAAGATTCTTTTCCCATACCATTCGCCTCCAACCTTCCTCTTTCTGAAAGAAGAGCCATTAAAAAAATCTGTGCATTTCATCTACGAATGGACACTTATCCAACAAGTATAAAATTTGTCAAGAATTTATCATAGCCACATTACCTGCTCATAGCTCTTGTGATGCCAACCCTTCCACTGCAGCCAGGGTTCATCCAATTCAGGATCTAATCTTGGGGCTGCAAAGACTCCAACCAGGCACAAAGAAAGTACACAGTAGATCTTCATCCTAGGGAACCAATGAGGGACAACATTTACATCAATCGAAATCTTGGGCGGATGCGATTAATTCACAGCGTTGCATTCTCTCCGCCACCCAAAAATAAAATCAACGCTCACTCTAATTTATTTTTTAAAAACTTTAAAAACGCAGCACGTAACACTGTGGGATGTCGGACAGCAAGATTTACAACCTACATACACTCCTTAAAAAAAAAAGAAATGCACACAATTTAAGATTGCTCAATGGACCGATTAAAAAAAAACTGAAAGATTTATACATCCAGTAATAGAAAGCTACCACATTTTATTCAAGGAATTCAATCGGTTAAATTTTCATTACGACTAGGAAAACCCATTCCCGGCCCGGGTTTGCCTCATCCCGGATCACAGGACTGAACATTGCCTATGAGTCAGGAGCATGGCAAATGGAAGCTCATGACTGGAAACTGAAGAGCCAACGTTTCACAAGGATTGCTGGAAATCTGCCCGCAACGCAGTCGGTCAATCATCTGACATAAAAATGGTCATCATGCCCACGGAACCGGAGCTTCGGGGGAGGAGGTTGTAAAACAATGGATTAAATCTGTTCCGAGGAGAAAGGCCTAATGACAAGAGGCATTTATAAGTAAACAGTTTTATCACAACACACTAATTCCGCAATTTCAGCGCTTTGAATGTTACTGATTTGAAAGCATCTAGTACATGACTAAATTGCACCATTGCAGCAGGGGGAAGCAGATCAGGACAGCCTCACCTTCAAGAAAATATTGTAAACACAACTGCAGTTTCAAGCCGGGAGCCAGGCTGTTTACTCGTACCTTTCTTCTTCTCTCTCTGCCGCTCCCGGGCTACAATCTATCGTACTCGCGAGCGCCACCTGCTTTTATGGATCGCGTCATCCCCGCATTGATACATTTTCAGCACTGATTGGCTGGCCCATCCAGGCACGGACCACACCCAGTCACGAGATGCAGTGCTCAGAGTGTGCTGTCGATTCACATGACAATCCTATCCCGCCGCTCCTTATATGTGGGAGCAGTATCAACATTGTTCCGGAGTGGGGAAACTGTGAGAATGAGTGTACATGCTGATTAAGCGTAAAACGTAAATTAAATTAATAAGTAACTCAAAAAGTTTTAAACTATGCACTTGTTCTGTTTTTCCAGCTTATTTGTCATGTGAAGGTAGGGACAGGGTTTCAAAGGTATTCTGGACACCCTCTAAGCCTCCCTGATAAGTGCGGCATCCCCACTGACACCTGGGAGTCCTTGGCCATAGACCGCCCTAAGTGGAGGAAATGCATTCGGGAGGGCGCTGAGCACCTCGAGTATCGCTGCCAAGAGCATGCAGAAATCAAGTGCAGGCAGCGGAAGGAGAATGGGGCAAACCAGGCTCCCTGCCCACCCTTTCCCTCAACGACTATCTGTCCCACCTGTGACAGAAAAAGCGTATTGGACTGTACAGCCACCTAAGTACTCATGCTAAGAGTGGCAGCAAATCTTCCTCGATCCCGAGGGACTACCGATGATGATGATTTCAGACCAGAGCCGCAAGACAGTAAATATTGGTAGGAAACTGAAGCATGGGGGTATCACAGCCAAACCTTCCTGTCCTTGCATTAACACATAGCGCTGGATTTTCCGTTATTTTTGCATGCATAACGCCCACTTAAATGCTGAAATGAGGTGTAACGCCCAGATATCGCCCATTTAGCCACAAAATGGAAACTGATGCCCATTTTTCGGACACTTATCACCAAGCGTTACTTTCACCATGCAAGTAACGCCGGGAAAAAAATAATACTTTCCTCCCACTTTTTTGAGGCGGAATCATAAGAATGGACGAACCCAACGTCCATAATATCGATCAGCATTGCTTTTGACACGTAATTAACGCCGAGATTCAATAACACCGACCGCCCACTTTTTTTTGTCGTAAAGATCACAAAAGCCGAAACTAGCGCCCAGTATATCGCCCAGCATCACTTTCAGCACCTTGCACACATCTCGCCCACAATATCGCTCACTGAAAACACCGTTCTGAAAAAGTTGAACTGTTCTGAACTAATCACAGTGGTGTGGACGCCATTTTGTAAATCGCAGGTTGCTTCATTGAAAAGGCAGCTTCAACTTCGGGGGAGTTTGGATTGAATCTGGAGTTCTTCTCAGGTGATGTGACCATCTCAACAGACATCTTTTCATACTGTGGACGATTGGGTTTTACTGTAGGTGTCATTTAGTGTGGAAATTTATTGCTTATGAACAATCGGCATTATATTTTTATTGGAATGGGGCCAGCCATTTCTCAACCTGCATCGATTACAATGAAGATGCTGCAGAGTGCAAATGGCACAACGTCTAATCCACAGCAGTATGTGCCCAATCTAAGAAGTGACAGACTGAGGAGGAGGTCCAGATGATACACAACCCCACACTTGCAGGAGAAGTGGTCTTACCTTGACTTATCCGAGACCACCTGCCTTCAGAGACTGCGCTTCCACAAAGTGGTTATCAGTGAAATATGCCAGCTCATCAGGACAGATCTGCAGCCTGCCAGAACCTTCAGCACATCAGTGTCCATCGAGGCCAAGATCATCGCGGCACTGTCGTTCTACGTGTCCGGTTCCTTTCAGGCCTCCGTGGTAGACATTTCCCCTCTGTCTCATCATGCCATACATTGCTGCATTAGACAGGTCACGGAGGCCCTGGACGCGCATAGTATGGACTTTATCAGCTTCCCTATGACCACGGAGGCTCAGACTGACAGGGCTGGAGCATTCGACCGCATTGCTAAGTTCCCAAGATGCAGGGAGCAATACACTGTATGCACATCGGCATGCGGGCGCCTTCTCAGCACCCAGAGGTTTTTCGCAACAGAAAAGGATTTCACTCCCTGAAGGTCCAACTAGGTTGTCGACCACAACCAGATAATTATGGCAGTGAATGCCAAATATCCGGGCAGCTTCGATGAGGCTCACATCCTGCGTGAGAGCACTGTCTCTGACATGTTTACCAGTCAGCCACAAGGTCAATGCTGGATGCTTGGTGACAAACGAAATGGCCTAGCCACCTGGCTGATGACCCCCCTGCGTGACACCCACACCGAGGCCAAGAAGCGATACGAGAGCCACAGAGCCACACGCAATGTGGTCCAGAAAACAATTAGTGTGCTTAAGCAGCGCTTTAGATGCCTGGAGCACTCAGGCAGGGAGCTACAATACAACCAAAATCAGGTAACTCAATTCGTGGTTGTGTATTCCATGCTGCACAACCTGGCTATCAGGAGGGGACAAGAATTGCCAGAAGGGACTGATGGTCCACCTCAGGAGAGAGAGGAAGAGGAGGACGAGGGGCTGGACGCTGACCTTGGGCCAGGCAATCAGGCTGACTATGCAGCCATGTCCACGCATTCCTCCAGACCGCAGGAAAGGGCCCATGGTGGCTACATAGCTGCAAGACTCTTACGCCAACAGCTCATAAATGAGCGATTTGCCTGAAAGAACATTGCTGTTATTGACAAAGCTGACACACTGCTGTGTGTGTGCAGCTCAGACATCAATGGTGGGCATCACCTTGGTGCCAGTTAAAGTTTAAGTTGATACAAGTTAAGTGAAATTACACCCTCTAGACTAGACCTTTCCAAAGCTCTCCTGCCATCCTTCCACCTGGCACCCAAAACTCTGCTGACGATCCAACTCATATTAAATCCCATTCACCCATCACTCCTGTGCTCGCTGACTCACATTAACTCTCGGTCTGGCAACGCCTTGATTTAATGAATTTTCATCCTTGTTTTCAAATCCTTCCATTGCAGGCTTTCAGGGAATTGCAGAGCAGGGCTGGATATTTATTTCTGATGTTTGTTGAGGGCTAAATATTGGCCAGGATAATGCCATGCTCATCTTTGAATTGTTAGCCGGGAAATTGTGTTGGGGAAATTGATGGGATTGAAGGCCGATATATCCCCAGGGCCTGATGGACTGCATCCCAGAGTACTTAAGGAGATGGCCTTGGAAATAGTGGATGCATTGACAGTCATTTTCCAACATTCCATTGACTCTGGATCAGTTCCTATGGAGTGGAGGGTAGCCAATGTAACCCCACTTTTTAAAAAAGGAGGGAGAGAGAAAACAGGGAATTATAGACCGGTTAGCCTGACATCGGTAGTGGGTAAAATGATGGAATCAATTATTAAGGATGTCATAGCAGTGCATTTGGAAAGAGGTGACATGATAGGTCCAAGTCAGCATGGATTTGTGAAAGGGAAATCATGCTTGACAAATCTTCTGGAATTTTTTGAGGATGTTTCCAGTAGAGTGGACAAGGAAGAACCAGTTGATGTGGTATATTTGGACTTTCAGAAGGCGTTCGACAAGGTCCCACACAAGAGATTGATGTGCAAAGTTAGAGCACATGGGATTGCGGGTAGTGTGCTGACATGGATTGAGAACTGGTTGTCAGACAGGAAGCAAAGAGTAGGAGTAAATGGGTACTTTTCAGAATGGCAGGCAGTGACTAGTGGGGTACCGCAAGGTTCTGTGCTGGGGCCCCAGCTGTTTACACTGTACATTAATGATTTAGATGAGGGGATTAAATGTAGTATCTCCAAATTTGCGGATGACACTAAGTTGGGTGGCAGTGTGAGCTGCGAGGAGGATGCTGTGAGGCTGCAGAGCGACTTGGATAGGTTAGGTGAGTGGGCAAATGCATGGCAGATGAAGTATAATGTGGATAAATGTGAGGTTATCCACTTTGGTGGTAAAAACAGAGAGACAGACTATTATCTGAATGGTGACAGATTAGGAAAAGGGGAGGTGCAAAGAGACCTGGGTGTCGTGGTACATCAGTCATTGAAGGTTGGCATGCAGGTGCAGTAGGCGGTTAAGAAAGCAAATGGCATGTTGGCCTTCATAGCAAGGGGATTTGAGTACAGGGGCAGGGAGGTGTTGCTACAGTTGTACAGGGCATTGGTGAGGCCACACCTGGAGTATTGTGTACAATTTTGGTCTCCTAACCTGAGGAAGGACATTCTTGCTATTGAGGGAGTGCAGCAAAGGTTCACCAGACTGATTCCCGGGATGGCGGGACTGACCTATCAAGAAAGACTGGATCAACTGGGCTTGTATTCACTGGAGTTCAGAAGAATGAGAGGGGACCTCATAGAAACATTTAAAATTCTGACGGGGTTAGACAGGTTAGATGCAGGAAGAATGTTCCCAATGTTGGGGAAGTCCAGAACCAGAGGTCACAGTCTAAGGATAAGGGGTAAGCCATTTAGGACCGAGATGCGGAGGAACTTCTTCACCCAGAGAGTGGTGAACCTGTGGAATTCTCTACCACAGAAAGTTGTTGAGGCCAATTCACTAAATATATTCAAAAAGGAGTTAGATGAGGTCCTTACTACTAGGGGGATCAAGGGGTATGGCGAGAAAGCAGGATTGGGGTACTGAAGTTGAATGTTCAGCCATGAACTCATTGAATGGCGGTGCAGGCTAGAAGGGCCAAATGGCCTACCCCTGCACCTATTTTCTATGTTTCTATGTTTCTATGTACCATGGGATCTTTTACATGCACCTCAGGGGTCAGAGGGAGCCTTGGTTTAACGTATCATTCAGTGATGGAGAGACGGGTGGGGTGACCTGCCTGCTCTTTTGGCTGTAGCTAATGGAGGGATGGGAGTGGGTCACCTGCGCACCCTCACGGCTATAGTTGGTGGCAAGAAAGTGGAGAAAGAAGCCAGGTGATATCTTTTACCTCCGGGATTACCATGGAGTAGTGAGCAATTTTGACAGAGGAGAAGGAGTCCTGATAGTGCTTGATGTGGCCCAACCAGATCTGACAATGCATGGTTAAATAGGCTTAAGTCTGTTCCCCTTGGCCTTTAAGGAGCGAAAGTGGCATGGCCGAATGACAGGATGGAGAGGAGAAAAGGCCTGAGAGGAAAAAAAATGGGAGCTAGAAGTAATGAGCTCGGGTTCAACAATTGCAAATGGACACATGGAATTCAGGTTACATGTGCATGACAGAAATTAGGTCGAGATATATTGTGAATCATAAAGAGGATGGGGAGATGACATTTAATGCAGAAAAGTATAAAGTATTGCACATAGAGGTGAGAAGCACTCATTCTCTATGAATGGTGTTGAAATAGCTAAGCATGTGGTTGAAAGAGCCCCGATATTTCTGGTAGAACATCATGTCCATCCAATGTACAGCAGCAGTCAACAAAGCCAATAAACCATGTAGCCAAACAGATATAAGTCGAAGGAGGTAATGACCAAACATTATAATGCTTTGGTCAGATAACACCTTGAATACTGTGTTTAGTTCTGTTCACTAATAAACAAGAAAGATGTTCAAGTGCTGGAGGCAGTGCAGCCATGAGGCTTATCCCTTGTGTCAGGGTTCTGAGTAATGAGGAAAGATTAGAGAAATCAGGGCTTTTCAGCCTGGAAAGGAGGCATCTGAGGGATGATGCTATAAAAAGAAAAGAAAGACGTAAATTTATATAGTGCCTTTCACGACCACCGGACCTCTCAAAGCGCTTTACAGCCAATGAAGTACTTTTGGAGTGTAGTGACTGCTGTAATGTGGGAATTATATAAGGTATGGTTGGGGGCAGGCATTGGGAGGGTCAGTGGCCCACTGGAGTTCCGAGTGGGAGATCACAGTCATGATGCTCACCAGTCAGAAGAGGTCAGGTCACCAGTGGGAAAGTAGAGGCCCAGTCGTCTTTGAAGGAGGGAGAAAGGCCAGCTACCATTGTGGAAGAGGAGGAAGCCCAAACGCCATCGTGGAGGAGAGGCACAGCTGTCGCCACTGGAGGAGAAGAGGCCTGGAGTGTTCTCGACTCCATCCCGCAGCATGCTACCCGCCACCACCTCAGTAAAACCCCAATACTGCACGAGGTAGAAAAAGCCATAAGACAGCTTAAGAACAAAAAGGCTAAGGGAGCGGATGGAATCCCTGCTGAGGCACTGAAGTATGGCAGAGAGGCACTGTTGACGCGAATACATGACCTCATCTCTCTTTTCTGGAGGGAGAAGAGCATGCTGGGAGATCTCAGAGATGCAGTGATCATGACCATCTTTAAAAAAGGGGACAAGTCTAACTGCGGCAACTATAGAGGAATCTCCCTGCTATCAGCCACTGGGAAAGTTGTCGCTAGAGTCCTCCTCAACCGTCTTCTCCATGTGGACGAGGAGCTCCTCCCGGAGTCACAGTGCAGATTTCGTCCCCTACGTGGCACAACGGACATGATTTTTGCAGCGCGACAATTGCAGGAAAAATGCAGGGAGCAGCACCAACCCTGAAACATGGCCTTCTTCAACCTTACAAAGGCCTTTGACACTGTTAACCACGGAGATCTTTGGAGTGTCCTCCTCCATTTCGGATGCCCCCAAAAGTTCATCAACATCCTCCACCTGCTCCACGACAACATGCAGGCCGTGATCCTTATCAACGGATCCATTGCAGACCCAATCCATGTCTGGACTGGGGCCAAACAGGGCTGCGTCATCGTCCCAACCCTCTTCTTAATCTTCCTCGCTGCCATGCTCCACCTCACAGTCAACAAGTTCCCGCTGGAATGGAACTAAACTACAGAACCAGTGGGAAGCTGTTCAACCATCGCCATCACCAGGCCAGGTCCAAGACCACCCCAACCTCTGTCGTCGAGCTGCAGTACATAGACGAAACCTGCATCTGCACACATACAGAGGCTGAACTCCAGGACTTAATCGATGTATTTACTGAGGCGTATGAAAGCATGGGCCTAACACTAAACATCCGTAAGACAAAGGTCCTCCACTAGCCTAGGTCCTCACCCCACAGCAATGTCCCCCCCAGTCATCAAGATCCACGGCGTGGCCCTGGACAACATGGACCATTTCCCATACCTTGGGAGCCTCTTATCAACAAGAGCAGACATTGATGACGAGACTCAACACCACCAGTGCAGCCTTCGGCCGCCGAAGGAAAAGAGTATTCAAAGACCAGGCCCTCAAATCTACCACCGAGCTCATGGTCTACAGGGCTGTAGTAATACCCGCCCTCCTGTATGGCTCAGAGACATGGACCATGTGCAGTAAACACCTCAAGTCGCTGGAGAAACACCACCAACGAAGTCTCCGCAAAACCCCTGGGAGGACAGACGCACCAACATTAGCATCCTCAAGCAGACCAACATCCCCATCATTGAAGCACTGACCACACTTGATCAGCTCTGCTGGGCAGGCCACATTGTCCGCATGCCAAACATGAGATTCCCAAAACAACTGCTCTACTCGGAGCTCCTTCATGGCAAACGAGCCAAAGGTGGGCAGCGGAAACGCTTCAAGGACACCCTCAAAGCCTCCCTGATAAGGTGCAACATCCCTACTGACACCTGGGAATCCCTGGCCCAAGACTGCCCTAAGTGGAGGAAGTGCATCAGAGAGGGCGCTGAGCATCTCAAGTCTCAACGCCAAGAGCATGCAGAAATCAAGCGCAGACAGCGGAAAGAGCGTGCGGCAAACCAGTCCCACCCACCCCTTCCCTCAGCAACTATCTGTCCCACCTGTGGCTCTCGTATTGGACTGTTCAGCCACCAAAGAACGCACTTCAGGAGTGGAAGCAAGTCTTCCTCGATTCCGAGGGACTGCCTATGATGATGATGATGATGATGATGATGGAGAAACAGTCCAAAGTTAAAATCTGAGGCTGTCTGGTCAGATGAAATTGGTATGGAGCAACTAACATAGCTTGTACAAGTTTATCAAATAATAATCTGTAACTGATTACTACAAAATAACAGTATATTAAAAGACTGAGTAATATCAAGACATATTTTGTAGATGTTAAGTTAGACATTTATTATGTATATAATTTCATTTATAGTTTAGTTTAGATAAAAATAAAGTGAGTTGTGCTTGTTTTCATCTATATGTTGATGTGAACGATTTCCATTTCAGGGGTGAATTTCCCCATAGGTTCTCCTGTTCTCCCTCCGTAAGTTCAATGGAAGCTCTGATGCAGTTTTTCCAGGGTTTCTGTGGTTCTTCTACCAAAATTATGGAGAGTGTCAACTGTTCGTGAAAAAACAGCATTGCGATGTTCAAATAATAGGGTAAAAAAATGTATGAAAATGATGTAACATTGCATTATTTAACTTGTATCTGATGTAGCTAAAACAGGGAAATTGAAACTTAAACAAGGATAAGGAAAGGCTTTTTAATTACTCAGCTCTGGTGTAATCTATAATCTCCATGTGAGTTGGCAGTGCAGCTGATCTGTGACATGCTTCTTTATAATGCAGCCAGCAGTAAATTGCTGCAAATGCTGCCAAGAATGACCGTTCATGTACTTCTCAATTTATACAGTGACTTTTGGACATGCTGCAACTTGCTAACATTACACAATATTTTTTTCTTAAACTGATGGATAGAAATTGATTTAATCTGTGATCCCAGTGAAGAAAGAACTTATCTATGAATTTGGTAGCTATTTGGTTCCAAAATATTTTAATGATACAAAAGTAGATAACTCATTTTCCGTAGCAGAAAAAGTTACCCATGAACTGAAAGTCCATTGTTACAAATGTTATCTTATGGTATTCAAAATATGATTTATTTAAACTTCCAATGTTTCAATCTCACTTGTTTCAGTTATATTTTATTTACTTCCTTCACCCACACCCAGTTTTCCCAGTTCCTGTCCTGTATCTTGCTGGGGTTCCACACTTTCACTGGTTCCAACAGCACTCCCAATACCTCACCTGGCTAGCATTCATGTGTGCCCAGGCAGCTCGCAAACTATTCAACTGTGGAGAGCATCACAGCCAAAACTGATCCTATTTTCACCTGGTGCCTGATTGTGTACCTCCCTGCAGGGCTCACCAGATAGCAGTCAGTTGTGAGAACTTTGGCTGATTCCCCCCCCTTTCCAGGCCAAAAACACATAGACCAATTCTATTGCTCCTAATGGCACCTCGGCCAAGTCTAACTTATTCAGTACAAACCATAGATTGAACCTTGGATCTACCTGGTCACTTATTGAGACATTGTGGGATCTTGTTATGTTAATTATATATGCATGTAGAAATCAGCTTTCCACTTTTCCTGAACAAATGGAAGCTTCAAAAAGAACAAAGCTTTTGTTGTTTCTTAGTGCATTAATGCACTGTGCAACAGATATAGGGAGATAAATTTGAATTTCACGTTATGCTGATTTACATGCCTAAAATTCATCTCATGGGCAAGTTCTTTATCTCAGTCAGAGAATCTGTTACAGCACTGAACAGAGGGGAAGTGTGGAATTTAAGGGAACTAGAGAAAAAACTATCAGAGCAAAGCAGTCCATTCTCTTCCAAAGGCAATGATTTGTGTTGGGGTGCACCTCCACTGGTACTGGCGCATCTCTCTAGTACCTTGCTCAAATGGCCACTCTTCTTGTGATTATTGACAAGCTGTTCACAATAGGGAAGCATCACACCATTACCTATTGCTTTCTTCAGCTTGTCCACACATGCACTTCTTGCAGCAGGGGACACTGGAAAGCAGTGAAGTAGGAAGCTGGCTGTTTGTTTTTCTTCAGGCACTGAGGCCAATTGTAACTACCCCAGTACCACAGTGGAGACTAGGGATTAAAAATAGCTGTGACAGTTTTCCTTCACTGATCAGTGTTTCCTGGCTCCCTTCCCCTACTGAGATTTGTTTTAAGCTCGTTTAGCTTAACTAGAACTTTTATTTCATTTACAGTATAACAAAGCTGTGAATTTTGGAGTGGTGTTTTTTTTTTAAAATAAGGGCAGGTTTGTGTCTGCCCTTGTGAATGCTTGGTAGAAGTAATCATCCAGAATATTTACTATTTCATGCTCAACCTCAGTTTCAAGCCTGTTTGCATCTTTTAATGTTTCACATCTTCTCGGATAGCCCTTTTGTTACTGTAGTACTGAAATTTTTTACAGTTATGTTTTGCAGCTGTGTTTTTTTTCTAGGCCTCTCTTTGCACCTTTGATATCCCTTTTGGCATGTTACTGCAGGTTTCTATATTCAAACCAGTAAACCTTACCCACTTTTTTCTGCAAGATTTATACAAGTAGTTTTCCCTTTTTATTTCACTTTTAATTTTATAGAATCCTAGAATATTACAGCACACAAGGAGTCCATTCGGTCTATTGAGGCCACACCAATGTTCCTGCTAACGTGTGTGCTCACGCAGCCGCGCAGTAATCTGAAAGGTCCCGCGCAGGCCACACATTGGCTTTTACATCGTGAATACTGCGCATATGCAGAAATTTAAAGGGACCGCACATTAAAAGGACGCGTTTATTTGTACTGCCAAATGGCCAACATGCCCCATCCTTTGTTTCTGATTGGTCCCCTTGGAAGATAAGCCACACCCTGAAGTTTCACAGTAATGTGTCACTGGAACCACCCATCCCACGGTCTCACTGACTTTGCAAATTGTAACTCGATCCACTTTGACTTCCTGAAGCGAGAGGACAGAGCTCCCCAGAAGACAGCAACGGTCAATCAAAAGTGTCTTACCTCAGTCCAAGTACATCATCCCACTCCACCCACCCATCAGCCAAAGTGCATCCCTCCCCCAGCCGAAGTGCCTTCACCCAGTGCATCCCCCCCACCATAGATGGTGCAATGTGTACGGATTGTTAACAGGTTTATTGGGTATGAAGTGAATAGTGACAGTGTCGTGACTTCTGGATATCATCCACCAACGATGACCCTTGTAGGGGATTGGAAGAACATGATCCATCTTCTCCGAGTTCCCCCCCCCCACCCCCTCGCTCTACCCCTAGCCTCTCCTCCTCCTCCCCCCCTCTACCCACAGCCTCTCCTCCTCCCAGCCTCTCACTCTACCCCCAGCCTCTCTTCTCTCTCTTTTTCCCCCCCCCCACCCCGAGCCTCTCTTTCTCTCCACCCCCCGAGCCTCTCTTTCTCTCCCCCCCTCCCCCGAGCCTCTCTTTCTCTCCCCCCCCGAGCCTCTCTTTCTCTCCCCCCCCCCCCACCGAGCCTCTCTTTCTCTCTCCCCCCCCCCCGAGCCTCTCTTTCTCTCCCCCACCCCCCCGAGCCTCTCTTTCTCTCCCCCACCCCCCCGAGCCTCTCTTTCTCTCTCCCCCCCCAACCCCCCGAGCCTATCTTTCTTCCCCCCCCCCCCCCCGAGCCTCGCTTTCTCTCCCACCCCCCGAGCCTCTCTTTCTCTCCCACCCCCCGAGCCTCTCTTTCTCTCTCCCCTCCCAACCCCCCGAGCCTCTCTTTCTCTCTCCCCCCCCAACCCCCCGAGCCTCTCTTTCTCTCTTCCCCCCCCACCCCCCGAGCCTCACTTTCTCTCTCCCCCCACTCCCCGAGCCTCTCTTTCTCTTCCCCCCCCCCCACTCCCCGAGCCTCTCTTTCTCTCCCCCCCACCCCACCCCCCGAGCCTCTCTTTCTCTCCCCCCCCACCCATCCCCCCGAGCCTCTCTTTCTCTCTCCCCCGCCCGAGCCTCTCTTTCTCTCCCCCCCCGCCCGAGCCTCTCTTTCTCTCCCCCCCCCCGCCCGAGCCTCTCTTTCTCTCCCCTCCCCCCCGAGCCTCTCTTTCTCTCCCCCCCCCACCCCGAGCCTCTCTTTCTCTCCCACCCCCCGAGCCTCTCTTTCTCTCTCCCCCCCCAACCCCCCGAGCCTCTCTTTCTCTCTCCCCCCCAATCCCCCGAGCCTCTCTTTCTCTCTTCCCCCCCCACCCCCCGAGCCTCACTTTCTCTCTCCCCCCACTCCCCGAGCCTCTCTTTCTCTCCCCCCCCCCCCACTCCCCGAGCCTCACTTTCTCTCTCCCCCCACTCCCCGAGCCTCTCTTTCTCTCCCCCCCCCCCCACTCCCCGAGCCTCTCTTTCTCTCCCCCCCCCCCACTCCCCGAGCCTCTCTTTCTCTCCCCCCCCCCCACTCCCCGAGCCTCTCTTTCTCTCCCCCCCACCCCACCCCCCGAGCCTCTCTTTCTCTCCCCCCCACCCATCCCCCCGAGCCTCTCTTTCTCTCTCCCCCGCCCGAGCTTCTCTTTCTCTCCCCCCCCCGCCCGAGCCTCTCTTTCTCTCCCCCCCCACCCATCCCCCCGAGCCTCTCTTTCTCTCCCCCCCCACCCATCCCCCCGAGCCTCTCTTTCTCTCCCCCCCCACCCATCCCCCCGAGCCTCTCTTTCTCTCCCCCCCCACCCATCCCCCCGAGCCTCTCTTTCTCTCTCCCCCGCCCGAGCTTCTCTTTCTCTCCCCCCCCCGCCCGAGCCTCTCTTTCTCTCCCCCTCCCCCCCCGCCCGAGCCTCTCTTTCTCTCCCCCCCCCCCCCCGCCCGAGCCTCTCTTTCTCTCCCCCACCCCCCCCAGAGCCTCTCTTTCTCTCCCCCACCCCCCCAGAGCCTCTCTTTATCTACCCCCCCGCCCCTGAGCCTCTCTTTCTCTACCCCCCCGAGCCTCTCGCCCCCCACCCCCCGAGCCTCTCTTTCTCTCCCCCCTCACCCCCCTGAGCCTCTCTTTCTCTCCCCCCCCCCGCCCGAGCCCTCTCTTTCTCTCCCCCCCCGCCCCCCCGAGCCTCTCTTTCTCTCCCCCCCCGCCCACCCCCCCAAGCCTCTCTTTCTCTCCCCTCCCCCCCGAGCCTCTCTTTCTCTCCCCCCCCCCCGAGCCTCTCTTTCTCTCTCCCTCCCCACCCCCCCCCCGAGCCTCTCTTTCTCTCTTCCCCCTCCCCCCCCAGCCTCTCTTTCTCTCTCCCCCCCCCCAGCCTCTCTTTCTCTCCCCCCCCCCCACAGCCTCTCTTTCTCTCTCCCCCCCCCCCCCCCCAAGCCTCTCTTTCTCTCTTCTTCCCCCCCACCAATGCATGTATGTATGTATGTAGGTATGCATGCATCCTTCCCCCCCCCCCCCCCCCAGGCCAGCCGGGAGGGTGGTTGGTCAAAACAGTGCAGTATGGGTGGGGAGGGTGGGCTACTGGACAGACACCCGTCTGTCAAAAAAAAAAAGTGCTGTACAAATAGTTAGTTCCTTAAAAGAAACAGATTGTGCAGAACAAAGCACAGCTTACAGGGAACTTTGGTCTGCACCAGCTCTTTCGAAGAGCAATCCAATTAGTCCCACTCCCCCGATCTTTCCCCATATCCTTGCAATTTATCCAGTTTCCTTTTGAAGGCTATTGTTGAGAATGTGTATCCACCACCCTATCAGGCAGTGCATTCCAAATCCTAACCACTCGTTTAAAAAGTTTTTCCTCATGTCGCCTCAGGTTCTTTTGCCATCACCTTAAATCTGTGCCCTCTCGTTTTCCAGTCTTCAGCATTAGAAATTTCTCTTTACTTACTCTATCTAAACTCTTCATGATTTTGAACACCTCTATCAAATCTCCTCTTAGCCTTCTCTGCTCGAAGGAGAACCACCCCAGCTTCTCCAGTCTATCCACATAACTATAATCCCTCCTCCCTGGAACCATTCTAGTAAATCTCTTCTGTACCCTCTCCAAAGTCTTCATGTACTTCCTAAAGTGTGATGCCCAGAATTGGACACAGTATCCCAGCTGGGGCTGAATTAGTGTTTTTATGTAGGTTGATCATAACTTCCTGGCTTTTTTAACCTGGCCTGCCACTTTCAAAGATTTGTGTACAAGCATCCACAGAATGGAGGGAGGCAGTCCCTCAGAATGAAGGGAGACTTGCTTCCACTCTTGAAAAAAATGAGTCCTTAGGTGGCTGAAAGTCCAATATGAGAACCACAGTCCCTGTCACAGGTGGGACAGATAGTCATTGAGAGAAAGGGGGGTGGGGCTAGTTTGCCGCATGCTCTTTCTGCAGCTGTGCTTGATTTCTGCATGCTCTTGGCGATGAGACTCGAGTTGCTCGGCGCCCTCCCCGATGCACTTCCTCCACTGAGGGCGGTCTTTGGCCAGGGACTACATTTAAAATTATACCAGTTAGCATGCATTGTCTCTCCTCAGTCTTCTTACCAAAACGTGTCACCTCACACTTTTCTACGTTGGATTTAGTCTGCCATGTGTCCACCCATTCCACCAGCCTGTCTACATCCTGTTGAAGTCGATTACTATCTTCCTCACTGTTTACTACACTTCCAAGTTTCATGTCATCTGCAAATTTTGAAATTGTGCCCTGTACCCCCAAGTCCAAGTCATTAATGTAGATCAAAGCAGCAGTGGTCCTAGTCCTGAACCTTGGGGAACACCACTGTATACCTCCCTCCAGTCCGAAAAAGAGCCACTCACCACAACTCTCTTTTCTATCTTTTAGCCAATATTGCATCCATGCTGCTACTGCCACTTTTATCCCATGGGCTTTAATTTTGCTAACAGTCTAATATGTGGTATTTTATCAAACACCTTTTGAAAGTACACATCAATCCATAAATATCACAGGAGTATTAATCTATTTAGGGTCATGCTTCTTTATTCTGAGCCTGCTGATTTTATATACACTTAATTCTATGTGCTCACCATTGCTTTAAAGGTGATCCATTAAAGGCTTGTCATTTGTCTTCTCTCTTAAAATTCTCATCCTCATTTTCAAATCCCTCCATGGTCTTGCCCCTCCCTATCTCTAATCTTCACCAGTCCTACAGCCCTCAGATCTCTGTGCTCCTCCAATTCTGGCCTCTTATGCATCCCCGATTTTAATCGCTCCGCCCGATAGCTTGGGCCCTAAACTCTGAACTTCCCCCTTGAAGCCTCTCTACCGGGCTCTCCTCCTTTAAGAGGCTCCTCAAAACCTGCCTCTTTGACCCTGTCCTAATATCTCCTGCTGTGGCTCTGTGTTTGTTGTTTGATAATGCTCCTGTGAAGCGCCTTGGGATCTTTTACTAAGTTAAAGTTGCTATATAAAGGCAAGTTGTTGTTGTTTACTGAAAGAACATAAGAAATAGGAATAGGAGGCCATACGACCCCTCGAGCCTACTCCGCCATTCAATAAGATCATGGCTGATGTGATCATGGACTCAGCTCCACTTCCCTGCCCGCTCCACATAACCACTTATTGATTAAGAAATAGTCAATTTCTGTCTTAAATTTATTCAATGTCCCAGCTTCCACAGCTCTCTGAGGCAGCGTATTCCACAGATTCACAACCCTCTGAGAAGAAATTTCTCCTCATCTCTGTTTTAAATGGACGGCCCCTTATTCTAAGATCTCTAGTTCTAGTCTCCCCCGTCAGTGGAAACATCCTCTCTGCATCCACCCTGTCAAGCCCCCTCACAATCTTATACGTCTCGATAAGATCACCTCTCACTCTTCTGAATTCCAATGAGTAGAGGCCCAACCTACTCAACCTTTGCTCATAAGTCAACCCCCTCAACCCCGGAATCAACCTAGTGAATCTTCTCTGAACTGCCTCCAAAGCAAGTATATCCTTTCATAAGTATGGAAACCGAAACTGTTATATATATAAACCTGTATATACCTTTTTTAAAAAAGGAGGGAGAGAGAAAACAGGGAATTATAGACCTCAGCAGTGGGTAAAATGATGGAATCAATTATTAAGGATGTCATTGCAGCGCATTTGGAAAGAGGTGACATGATAGGTCCAAGTCAGCATGGAGTTGTGAAAGGGAAATCATGCTTGACAAGTCTTCTGGAATTGTTTGAGGATGTTTCCAGTAGAGTGGACAAGGGAGAACCAGTTGATGTGGTATATTTGGACTTTCAGAAGGCTTTCAACAAGGTCCCACACAAGAGATTAATGTGCAAAGTTAAAGCACATGGGATTGGGGGTAGTGTGCTGACATGGATTGAGAACTGGTTGTCAGACAGGAAGCAAAGAGTAGGAGTAAATGGGTACTTTTCAGAATGGCAGGCAGTGACTAGTGGGGTACCGCAAGGTTCCGTGCTGGGGCCCCAGCTGTTTACACTGTACATTAATGATTTAGACGAGGGGATTAAATGTAGTATCTCCAAATTTGCGGATGACACTAAGTTGGGTGGCAGTGTGAGCTGCGAAGAGGATGCTATGAGGCTGCAGAGCGACTTGGATAGGTTAGGTGAGTGGGCAAATGCATGGCAGATGAAGTATAATGTGGATAAATGTGAGGTTATCCACTTTGGTGGTAAAAACAGAGAGACAGACTATTATCTGAATGGTGACAGATTAGGAAAAGGGGAGGTGCAACGAGACCTGGGTGTCATGGTACATCAGTCATTGAAGGTTGGCATGCAGGTACAGCAGGCGGTTAAGAAAGCAAATGGCATGTTGGCCTTCATAGCGAGGGGATTTGAGTACAGGGGCAGGGAGGTATTGCTACAGTTGTACAGGGCCTTGGTGAGGCCACACCTGGAGTATTGTGTACAGTTTTGGTCTCCTAACCTGAGGAAGGACATTCTTGCTATTGAGGGAGTGCAGCAAAGGTTCACCAGACTGATTCCCGGGATGGTGGGACTGACCTATCAAGAAAGACTGGATCATCTGGGCTTGTATTCACTGGAGTTCAGAAGAATGAGAGGGGACCTCATAGAAACATTTAAAATTCTGACGGGTTTAGACAGGTTAGATGCAGGAAGAATGTTCCCAATGTTGGGGAAGTCCAGAACCAGGGGTCACAGTCTAAGGATAAGGGGTAAGCCATTTAGGACCGAGATGAGGAGAAACTTCTTCACCCAGAGAGTGGTGAACCTGTGGAATTCTCTACCACAGAAAGTTGTTGAGGCCAATTCACTAAATATATTCAAAAGGGAGTTAGATGAAGTCCTTACTACTAGGGAGATCAAGGGGTATGGCAAGAAAGCAGGAAGTGGGTACTGAAGTTGCATGTTCAGCCATGAACTCATTGAATGGCGGTGTAGGCTAGAAGGGCCGAATGGCCTACTCCTGCACCTATTTTCTATGTTTCTATGTTGTGTAGCCACAAGAGGGCTCATCCCCCGGAGTTCCAAGGGATCCCACAATCCCTTAGGAGTACCTGTACTTAAGGAGGCCTCACAGGCTGGAGAGGCATTCTGGAGACCTGCAATAAAAGACTAAGGTCACACTTTACTTTGAGCTCACAGTATGTACTCAGACTTCTTATTCAAAAACTGCACACAGTAGTCCAGGTGTGGCCTCACCAATACCTTATATCGTTGTAGTAAGACTTCCCTGCTTTTATACTCCATCCCCTTTACAATAAAGGCCAAGATACCATTGGCCTTCCTGATCACTTGCTGTACCTGCATACTATCCTTTTGTGTTTCTTGCACAAGTACCCCCAGGCCCTGTACTGCGGCACTTTGCAATCGTTCTCCATTTAAATAATAACTTGCTGTTTGATTTTTTTCTGCCAAAGTGCATGACCTCATACTTTCCAAAATTATACTCCATCTGCCAAATTTTTGCCCACTCACTTAGCTTGTCTATGTCCTTTTGCAGATGTTTGTGTCCTTACTCATTGCTTTTCCTCCCATCTTTGTATCGTCAGCAAACTTGACTATGTTACACACAGTCCCTTCTTCCAAGTCATTAATATAGATTGTAAGTAGTTGGGGTCCCAGCACTAATCCCTAGGGCACCCCACTAGTTACTGGTTGCCAACCAGAGAATGAACCATTTATCCCGACGCTCTGTTCTCTGTTAGCCAATCTTCTATCCATACTAATATATTACCCCCAACCCCGTGAACTTTTATCTTGTGCAGTAACCTTTTATGTGGCACCTCGTCAAATGCCTTCTGGAAGTCAAAATACACCACATCCATTGGTTCCCCTTTATCCACCCTGTTCGTTACATCCTCAAAGAACTCCAGCAAATTTGTCAAACATGACTTCCCCTTCATAAATCCATGCTGACTCTGCCTGACCGAATTTTGTTTTTCAAATGTCCTGTTACTGCTTCTTTAATAATGGACTCCAACATTTTCCCAACCACAAATGTTAGGCTAACTGGTCTATAGTTTCCTGCTTTTTGTCTGCCTTCTTTTTTAAATAGGGGCGTTACATTTGCAGTTTTCCAATCTGCTGGGACCTCCCCAGAATCCAGGGAATTTTGGTAAATTACAACCAATGCATCCACAATCCCTGCCGCTACTTCTCTTAAGACCCTAGGATGCAAGCCATCAAGTCCAGGGGATTTATCTGCCTTTAGTCCCATCATCTTACTGAATACCACCTCCTTTGTGATTGTGATTGTGATTGTGTTAAGTTCCTCCCCCCCCCCCCCCCCATAGCCCTCTCGACTATCCACTGTCAGATTATTGTTAGTGTCCTCTATCATAAAGACTGAGACAAAATATTTGTTCAGAGTTTCTGCCATCTCCATGTTCCCCCATTACTGATTCCCCAGTCTCGTCCTCTAAGGGACCAACATTTACTTTATCCACCCTTTTCCTTTTTATATACCTATAGCAACTCTTGATATTTGTTTTTATATTTTGTGCTAGTTTACTTTTATAGTCTATCTTCCCTTTCTTAATCATTTTTTTTTAAAGTCGTTCTTTGCTGGCTGTTAAAAGCTTCCCAGTCTTCTGTCCTCCCACTAGTTTTGGCCACTTTGTATGACCTTGTTTTTAATTGGATACCTTCCTTTATTTCTTTAGTTAGCCATGGATGGCTATCTTTTCTCTTACACCCTTTCCTCCTCACTGGAATATATTTTTCCTGAGAGTTGTGAAATATCTCCTTAAATGTACACCACTGTTCATCAACCATCCTACCCTTTAATCTATTTTCCCAGTCCACTTTACCCAACTCTACCCTCATACCTTCACAGTCTCCTTTATTTAAGCTTAGTACGCTGGTTAGAGATCCAACTTTCTCACCCTCCATCTGAATTTGAAATTCAACCATGCTATGATCACTCACTCCGAGGGGATCCTTTACTAGGAGATTGTTTATTAATCCTGTCTCATTACACAGGACCAGATCTAAGATAGCCTGCCCTCTGGTTGGTTCCATTGCATACTGCTGAACATCCTCCTCTACTTCATTTGCTTTAGTGTTTTTTTTAAATTTAACCCTTTTAAGGTCCAGCCTCCTTAAAACAAACTTGTTCAACAAGGTCACCTCCTCTAACCTCATCTTCCAATCATCTGGTCAAAGTCCTGTGCATCAATGTGAGAGAGTTTGCTATATAGTGCCACATCTTATTGTAGGTGGAGCGTGAGCAAACAAATCAAAAGGTTGGCAGAGGAAATGTTGCAAGTACACCCTCAAAGCCTCCCTGATAAAGTGCAACATCCCCACTGACACCTGGGGGTCCCTGGTCAAAGTCCGCCCTAATTGGAGGAAGTGCATCCGGGAGGGCGCTGGGCACCTCGAGTCTCATTGCCGAGATATAAAAGGGGTCAGAGGGTCTAGTAAGGAGGAGGAACTGAGGGAAATCCTTATTAGTCAGGAAATTGTGTTGGGGAAATTGATGGGATTGAAGGCCGATAAATCCCCAGGGCCTGATGGACTGCATCCCAGAGTACTTAAGGAGGTGGCCTTGGAAATAGCGGATGCATTGACAGTCATTTTCCAACATTTCATTGACTCTGGATCAGTTCCTATCGAGTGGAGGGTAGCCAATGTAACCCCACTTTTTAAAAAAGGGAGAGAGAAAACAGGGAATTGTAGACCAGTCAGCCTGACATCGGTAGTGGGTAAAATGATGGAATCAATTATTAAGGATGTCACAGCAGCGCATTTGGAAAGAGGTGACATGATAGGACCAAGTCAGCATGGATTTGTGAAAGGGTAATCATGCTTGACAAATCTTCTGGAATTTTGTGAGGATGTTTCCAGTAGAGTGGACAAGGGAGAACCAGTTGATGTGGTATATTTGGACTTTCAGAAGGCTTTCGACAAGGTCCCACACAAGAGATTAATGTGCAAAGTTAAAGCACATGGGATTGGGGATAGTGTGCTGACATGGATTGAGAACTGGTTGTCAGACAGGAAGCAAAGAGTAGGAGTAAATGGGTACTTTTCAGAATGGCAGGCAGTGACTAGTGGGGTACCGCAAGGTTCTGTGCTGGGGCCTCAGCTGTTTACACTGTACATTAATGATTTAGACGAGGGGATTAAATGTAGTATCTCCAAATTTGCGGATGACACTAAGTTGGGTGGCAGTGTGAGCTGCGAAGAGGATTCTATGAGGCTGCAGAGCGACTTGGATAGGTTAGGTGAGTGGGCAAATGCATGGCAGATGAAGTATAATGTGGATAAATGTGAGGTTATCCACTTTAGTGGTAAAAACAGAGAGACAGACTATTATCTGAATGGTGACAGATTAGGAAAAGGGGAGGTGCAAAGAGACCTGGGTGTCATGGTACATCAGTCATTGAAGGTTGGCATGCAGGTGCAGCAGGCGGTTAAGAAAGCAAATGGCATGTTGGCCTTCATAGCAAGGGGATTTGAGTACAGGGGCAGGGAGGTGTTGCTACAGTTGTACAGGGCATTGGTGAGGCCACACCTGGAGTATTGTGTACAGTTTTGGTCTCCTAACCTGAGGAAGGACATTCTTGCTATTGAGGGAGTGCAGCGAAGGTTCACCAGACTGATTCCCGGGATGGTGGGACTGACCTATCAAGAAAGACTGGATCAACTGGGCTTGTATTCACTGGAGTTCAGAAGAATGAGAGGGGACCTCATAGAAACATATAAAATTCTGACGGGGTTAGACAGGTTAGATGCAGGAAGAATGTTCCCAATGTTGGGGAAGTCCAGAACCAGGGGTCACAGTCTAAGGATAAGGGGTAAGCCATTTAGGACCGAGATGCGGAGGAACTTCTTCACCCAGAGAGTGGTGAACCTGTGGAATTCTCTACCACAGAAAGTTGTTGAGGCCAATTCACTAAATATATTCAAAAAGGAGTTAGATGAGGTCCTTACTGCTAGGGGGATCAAGGGGTATGGCGAGAAAGCAGGAATGGGGTACTGAAGTTGAATGTTCAGCCATGAACTCATTGAATGGCGGTGCAGGCTAGAAGGGCCGAATGGCCTACTCCTGCACCTATTTTCTATGTTTTATGTTTCTATGGATAAATGTGAGGTTATCCACTTTGGTGGTAAAAACAGAGAGACAGACTATTATCTGAATGGTGACAGATTAGGAAAAGGGGAGGTGCAACGAGACCTGGGTGTCATGGTACATCAGCCATTGAAGGTTGGCATGCAGGTACAGCAGGCGGTTAAGAAAGCAAATGGCATGTTGGCCTTCATAGCGAGGGGATTTGAGTACAGGGGCAGGGAGGTGTTGCTACAGTTGTACAGGGCCTTGGTGAGGCCACACCTGGAGTATTGTGTACAGTTTTGGTCTCCTAACCTGAGGAAGGACATTCTTGCTATTGAGGGAGTGCAGCAAAGGTTCACCAGACTGATTCCCGGGATGGTGGGACTGACCTATCAAGAAAGACTGGATCATCTGGGCTTGTATTCACTGGAGTTCAGAAGAATGAGAGGGGACCTCATAGAAACGTTTAAAATTCTGATGGGTTTAGGCAGGTTAGATGCAGGAAGAATGTTCCCAATATTGGGGAAGTCCAGAACCAGGGGTCACAGTCTAAGGATAAGGGGTAAGCCATTAAGGACCGAGATGAGGAGAAACTTCTTCACCCAGAGAGTGGTGAACCTGTGGAATTCTCTACCACAGAAAGTTGTTGAGGCCAATTCACTAAATATATTCAAAAAGGAGTTAGATGAAGTCCTTACTACTAGGGGGATCAAGGGGTATGGCGAGAAAGCAGGAAGCGGGTACTGAAGTTGCATGTTCAGCCATGAACTCATTGAATGGCGGTGCAGGCTAGAAGGGCCGAATGGCCTACTCCTGCACCTATTTTCTATGTTTCTATGTTTCTGTGAGAGCATGCAAAAATGAAGCATAGGCAGCGGAAAGAGCGTACGGCAAATCTGCCCCTTTACCCTCGACGACTATCTCTCCCACCTGTGACAGGGACTGTGGTTCTTGTATTGGTTCAGTCACCTAAGGACTCATTTTTAGAATGGAAGCAAGTCTTCCTCGATTCCAAGGGACTGCCTATGATGATGATGATGATAGATTGAGAAGGAACAACACACATATGTTGCCTTTAATATAATAAAATGTCTCAATTTGCTTCACAATTTAGAGTTGGAATCGAGCAGGAGTTGGAGGGGATTTTGTGTAGATAGCTGAAATATTGTTGAAGAGGAAGGTATATAAATGCAAGCTGTTTTTTAAAAAAAAGAAACAGGGCAGAGATAGAGAATTCTAGATTGTGAGACGATTTGAGTGCAGGCTTGGATACTACACAGAAATCAGCTTCCCCCTTTCTGCTGAAGTGAAATAGGGATGGAGATTTTAATTGAGTTTACTGCACTTCCATTTTTACAGCAATGTGGCCTCAGTTCAAGGTTTCATACCCAGGAAATGGGTTGTTTTTCCCAATTGAGTGTTTTCTCTTGGACTCTGGGAATTTTCAGTTCAAAGAAGCAGATTTAAATGCTGATTGCAATGTAATTAGTACATGAAAAGATTAGGATTCAAGAATTGCTTCACCCTCCCCACTCCCCAGCTTCACAAATCAAGTTGTTAGTCATATACAGTAACAAATCATCATCATAGGCAGTCCCTCGGAATCGAGGAAGACTTGTTTCCACTCTTAAAAGGAGTCCTGAGGTGACTGAACCAATACAAGAACCACAGTCTCTGTCACAGGTGGGACAGATAGTCATTGAAGGTAAAGGAGGGTGGGACAGATTTGCCGCACGCTCTTTCCGCTGCCTGCGCTTGATTTCTGCATGCTCTCAGCGATGAGACTCGAGGTGCTCAGCGCCCTCTCTGATGCACTTCCTCCACTTAGGCGGTCTTCGGCCAGGGACTCCCAGGTGTCAGTGGGGATGTTGCACTTTATCAGGGAGGTTTTGAGGGTGTCCTTGTAACGTTTCCTCTGCCCACTTTTGGCTCGTTTGCCATGAAGGAGTTCCAAGTAGAGCACTTGCTTTGGGAGTCTCATGTCTGACATGCGGACAACATGGCCTGCCCAGTGGAGCTGATCAAGTGTGGTCAGTGCTTCAATGCTGGGGTTGTTGGCCTGGTCGAAGACGCTAATGTTGGTGCGTCTGTCGTCCCAGGGGATTTGTAGGATCTCGTTAGTGGCATTTCTCCAGAGAAAAAATACTGACCCTGACAACATGACTGTTGTCGTCAGGATCTGAATACAAGGCTCAAGAGCTAGGGTTTAGTTTGTTCATTAGACTTTGTTTCTGTTTTCCCTTTGTGCTATTTTCATTACTTATAAACTAAATGGTGCAATTTTAAAATGTGTACAGGAACAGAGAGACCTGGGGGTGTATGTACACAAATCTGTGAAGGTGGCAGGACAAGTTAAGGTAGCTAAAAAGCACATGGGATTCTTGGCTTTATTAATAGAGGAAGAGAGTACAAAAGCAAGGAAGTTATGCTAAACCTTTATAAAGCACTGTTTAGGTCGCAGCTGGAGTATTGTGTTCAATTCGGGACACCACATTTTAGCAAGGATGTCAAGGCCATAGAATCTTAGAAATTTACAGCACGGAAGGAGGCCATTTGGGCCCATCGTGTCCACACCTGCCGACCAAGAGCTATCCAGCCTAATCCTACTTTCCAGCTCTTGGTCCGTAGCCCTGTAGGTTATCTTAGAGGGTGCAGAAGAGATTTACTAGAATGGTACCAGGGATGAAGGACTTTAGTTATGTGGAGAGACTGAAGCTGGGGTTGTAGCAGAGAAGGTCGAAAGGAGATTTGATATAGGTGTTCAAAATCATGAATGCTTTTGATAGAGTAAATAATGAGAAACTGTTTTCACTGGCAGAAGGATCGGTAACCAGAGGACACCAACACAACACCAACCCTTGTACATGGGTTTCTTTGACCTTAAAGGTCTTTGACATGGTTAACAGCGAGGAACTATGGAGCGTCCTCCTCCGTTTCGGCTGCCCCCAAAAGTTTGTCGCTATCCTCCGCCTGTTCCACGACGACATGCAAGCCGTGATCCTAACCAACGGATCCACCACAGACCCAATCCACGTCCGGACCGGGGTCAAGCAGGGCTGCGTCATCGCACCAACCCTCTTCTTAATCTTCCTCGCTGCAATGTTCCACCTCACACTCAACAAGCTCCCCACTGGAGTGGAACTAAACTATAGAAACAGTGGGAACCTGTTCAACCTTCGTCGCCTCCAGGCTAGATCCAAGACCGTCCCATCCTCTGTTGTCGAACTACAGTACGCGGACGACGCTTGCGTCTGCGCAGAGAGGCTGAACTCCAAGCATCTTCACCGAGGCGTACAAAAGCATGGGCCTTACACTAAACACCCATAAGACAAAGGTCCTCCACCAACCTGACCCCAGCACACAGCACTGCCCGCCAGTCATCAAGATCCAGGGCGTGGCCTTGGACTACGTGGATCACTTTTCATACCTCGGGAGCCTATTATCAGCAAGGACAGACATTGACAAGGTTCAACACCGCCTCCAGTGCGCCAGCGCAGTCTTCGGTCGCTTGAGGAAGAGAGTGTTCGAAGATCGGGCCCTCAAATCTGGCACCAAGCTTATGGTCTACAGGTCTGTAGTGATACCCGCCCTCCTGTATGGCTCAGAGACATGGACCATATACAGTAGACATCTCAAATCACTGGAGAAATACCACCAACAATGTCCCCGCAAGATCCTGCAAATCCCCTGGGAGGACAGATGCACCAACATCCGTGTTCTTGATCAGGCCAACATCCCCAGCTTCGCAGCACTGACCACACTCGACCAGCTCTGTAGGGTGGGCCACAATGTTCGCATGCCTGACACAAGACTCCCAAAGCAAGTGCTCTACTCAGAACTCCTACATGGCAAGCGAGCCCCAGGTGGGCAGAGGAAACATTTCATGGGAACCCTCAAAGCCTACTTGATAAAGTGCAACATCCCCACCGACATCTGGGAGTCTGTGGACAAAGACCACCTTAAGTGGAGGAAAAGCATCCAGGAGGGCGCTGAGCACCTCGAGTCTCGTCGCCAAGAGCTTGTAGAAAACAAGCGCAGGCAGCGGAAGGAGCGTGCGGCAAACCAGACTCCCCACTCACCCTTTCCTCCAACGACTGTCTGTCCCACTCGTGACAGAGACTGTAATTACTGTATTGGACTGTTCAGTCACCTGAGAACTCAGTTTTAGAGTGGAAGCAAGTTTTCCTCGATTTCGAGGGACTGCCCATGATGATGAACCAGAGGACACAGATTTAAGGTGATTAGCAAAAGAATCAGAGATAATATGAGGAAAGGAATTATGCAGCAAATTGTTATCCTCTGGCATGCACTGCTGGAGAGGGTGGTGGAAACAGATTCAATAGTAACTTTCAAAAGGGAAAAGGGAATAAAATTACAGGGCTACAGGGAAATTGCAGGGGTATGTGACAAATTGGATAGCTCTAACAAAGGCATGATGGCCCGAATGGCTGCCTAAATTACAACAGTGACTACACTTCAAAAAATACTTCATTAGCTGTAAAGTGCTTTGGGACGTCTGGTGGTTGTGAAAGGTGCCATATAAATTAAAGTCTTTCTGTGCTGTATCATTCTATATTACTGTGGCACCATAACTGCTGACATGCAAGTCTTAATCATCCAATGTTCCCTGTAAATTCTTTTGGGTGCGTGGGCCAATTAACTGGCTGTGTATTCCATTCAATTTTTCACGCATGCATGGTTATTTACATTGCAAAGGCGGCGAGCAGCCCGAGCGGGTCCTCCAGACCGCTGTGCAGCCGTGCAGTTTAACAGGAACATTTAAATCAACCACGACCCCCAAAGTAAATTGTCTGATTTACCTTGTTCTGTCAGCAGCAGAGACTTTCCTGTGTCTGCAGATCAGTCATTGAACCCATAACCCAGGTCGCTGATTGGAGCGTGGGCAAGTACAGCAGGAGCAGCGAGGTCGGGGCGAAGGAGCGGCAAGAGATTGCAGAGCATTGTGATCGGGGCCCAGGAGAGGCGAGGGCCCAAGAGCAGCACAGACCAGCCCACACTTCAATGTGTGTGCGCACTAGGTCCTTGCAGCAGAGCTAGTCTTGTCGTCTTGGTTAACCCTAGCCACTGGACCAAGACCAAGCTCTGTCAAGCCTGTTTAGTGGCTGGTGTGCAATGGCCAACACATGTTAAAACAAATCCACGCACAGGCATCTTCAATATGCAGTTCAGGAACTGGAATATTAGGTCCTTCATTGAAACACCTGTGAACTCATTGAACTCATTCCTTTTTGGCATGGAAACAAGTCATCCTTGATCCGAGGGACGGCCTAAGAAGAAGATAACAACAGTACAGTAACTGCATTTCAAAAGTAATTCATTGTTTGAAATGTTGAGATATTTCGAGGATGTGATAAGACACTATTATAAACATAAGTTCTTCCATGGATCCAATTGGCTGCAGGAAACATAGAGGAACAATGCAGGGTGTTCATTCAGCCATCACACACACAGGATCCGCCTACACCAAGCTAACCCTTTATCATCCACATTCTTTCAGACCTGCCGTGTTAATCATTGAAATTGACAATTACATTTTAAATCAGTGACTAACAGTAATGCCAACCCTACCGTTTCAAATCATGAGACAAACTCTTAAAAATCATGAGATTCAGTAAGAAATGAGGAGTTACTATTTTTTTCCCAAACATAAATTCACAATTTATAAACCTCATTAGTGGCTTTATTTAATCTTTAACAGGTCATAGCTCTTGACAAAAACTATATTACTGCATCTGAAAATGCTTTACAAAATACTTTAAAAAAAATCCTACCCATTATCACCATGCATCTCAGTTTAAGGTTACAATGGCTAATATGAATTAATTATACAATTAAGCACATATATTTATGGCTTGGGCCAGCTGCCAGCAGGAAACATAGAAAATAGGTGCAGGAGCAGGCTATTCAGCCCTTCGAGCCTGCACCACCATTCAATATGATCATGGCTGATCATGCAACTTCAGTACCCCACTCCCGCCTTCTCTCCATCCCCCTTAGCCATAAGGGCCACATCTAACTCTCTCTTCAATATATCCAACGAACTGGACTCAACAATTTTCTGTGGTAGAGAATTCCAAAGGTTCACCACTCTCTGGGTGAAAAAGTTTCTCCTCATCTCAGTCCTATATGGCTTACCCCTTATCCTTAGATTGTGACCCCTGGTTATGGACTTCCCCAACATTGAGAACATTCTTCCTGCATCTAACCTGTCCAGTCCCGTCAAAATTTTATATATTTCTATGCGATCCCCTCTCATTCTTCTAAATTCCAGTGAGTATAAGCCTAGCCGATCCAGTCTTTCTTCATATGTCAGTCCTGCCATCCCAGGAATTAGTCTGGTGAACCTTCGTTGCACTTCCTCAATAGCAAGCACATCCTTCCTCAGATTAGGAGACCAAAACTGCACACAATACTCAAGGTGTGATCTCACCAAGGCACTGTACAACTGCAGTAAGACCTCCCTGCTCCTATACTCAAATCCTCTCGCAATGAAGGCCAGCATGCCATTTGCTTTCTTTACTGCCTGTTGTACCTGCATGCCTACCTTCAATGACTGATGTACCATGACACCCAGGTCTCGTTGCTCCTCCCCTTTTACTAATCTGTCACCATTCAGATAATAATCTGCCTTCCTGTTTTTGCCACCAAAGTGGATAATCTCACATATATCCACATTATACTGCATCTGCCATGCATTTGCCCATTCACCTAACCTGTCCAAGTCACCCTGCAGCCTCTTAGCATCCTCCTCACAGCTCACACTGCCACCCAGCTTATTGTCATCTGCAAACTTGGCGATATTACATTCAATTCCTTTGTTTAAATCATTAATGTATATTGTAAATAGCTGGGGCCCCAGCACAGAACCTTGCGGCACCCTCCTAGTCACTGCCTGCCATTCTGAAAAGGACCCGTTTATTCCCAATCTTTGCTTCTTGTCTGCCAACCAGTTCTCTATCCACGTCACTACATTACCCCCAATACCATGTGCCTTAATTTTTACACTAATCTCTTGTGGGACCTTGTCAAAAGCCTTTTGAAAGTCCAAATACACCACATCCTCTAGTTCTCCCTTATCCACTCTACTAGTTACATTCTCAAAAAACTCTAGATTTGTCAAGCATGATTTCCCTTTCATAAATCCATGCTGACTTGGACCGATCCCGTCACTGCTTTCCAAATGCGCTGCTATTACATCTTTAATAATTGATTCCAGCATTTTCCCCACCACTGATGTCAGGCTAACCGGTTTGTAATTCCGTTTTCTCTCTCCTTTTTTAAAAAGTGGGGTTACATTAGCTACCCTCCAATCCATCGGTACTGATCCTGAGTCTATAGAATGTTGGAAAATGACCACCAATGCATCCACTATTTCTAGGGCCACTTCCTTAAGTGCTCTGGAATGCAGACTATCAGGCCCTGGGGATTTATCGGCCTTCAGTCCCATCAGTTTCCCTAACACCATTTCCTGACTAATAAAGGATTTCCCTCCATTCCTCCTTCCCGCTAGACCCTCGGACCCCTAGTATTTTCGGAAGGTTATTCGTGTCTTCCTTTGTGAAGTCAGAACCAAAATATTTGTTCAATTGGTCTGCCATTTCCTTGTTCCCCATTATGAATTCACCTGATTCTGACTGCAAGGGACCTACATTAGTTTTCACTAATCTTTTTCTCTTCACATATCTATAGAAGCTTTTGCAGTCCGTTTTTATGATACCTGCAAGCTTACTCTCATACTCTATTTTCCCCTCCTAATTAAACCCTTAGTCCTCCTCTGCTGAATTCTAAATTTCTCCCAGTCCTTAGGTTTGCTGCTTTTTCTGGCCAATTTATATGCCTCTTCCTTGGATTATCCCTAATTTCCCTTGTTAGCCATGGTTGAGCCACCTTTCCTGTTTTATTTTTACGCCAGACAGGAATGTACAATAGTTGCAATTCATCCATGTGATCTTTAAATGTCTGCCATTGCCTATTCACCGTCAACCCTTTAAGTATCATTCGCTAGTCTATCCTAGCCAAATCACGTCTCATGCCATCGAGTTTCCTTTAAGTTCAGGACCCTAGTCTCTGAATTAACTGTGTCGCTCTCCATCTTAAAGAATCCTACCATATTATGGTCACTCTTCCTCAAGGGGCCACGCATGACCAGATTGCTAATTAATCCTCTCATGTTACACAAAACCCAGTCTAGGATAGCCTGCTCTCTAGTTAGTTCCTCGACATATTGGTATAGAAAACCATCCCTTATACACTCCAGGAAATCCTCCTCCACAGTATTGCTACCAGTTTGGTTAGCCCAATCAATATGTAGGTTACAGTCACCCATGATAACTGCTGTACCCTTATTGCACGCATCCCTAATTTCCTGTTTTATACCCTCCCCATCCTCCCTACTACTGTTTGGTGGTCTGTACACAACTCCCACTAACGTTTTCTGCCCTTTGGTATTATGCAACTCTACCCATATAGATTCCACATCATCCATGCTAATGTCCTTCCTTACTATTGCCTTAACCTCCTCTTTAACCATTAACGCTACCCCACCTTCTTTTCCTTCTTGTCTATCCTTCCTGAATATTGAATACCCCTGGGTGTTGAGTTCCCAGCCTTGGTTACCCTGGAGCCATGTCTCCGTAATGCCAATTACATCATATCCGTTAACAGCTATCTGCGCAGTTAATTCGTCCATCATATTACGAATGCTCCTCACATTGAGACACAGAGCCTTCAGGCTTGTTTTTTTAACACTCTTTGTCCTTTTAGAATTATGTTGTATTGTGGCCCTTGTTGATTTTTGCCCTTGATTTCTCTGCCCTCCACTCTTGTTTTTCTCCTTCCTACCTTTTGCTTCTGCCCCCTTTTTACTTCCCTCTGCCTCCCTGCATAGGTTCCCATCCCCTGCCATAATAGCAAGCATTTCACCCACTGCCTGCCTGTTTGATGCCTGATGTTAAAATCAACTCTTTTATGAACCAAAACCAAAACCTACGCTATTATACTTGCTGTGTACATTTTATCGTTGTTTTTGGCCACCACCATAAACTCTGCTCCTGGTCACTGCCAGTCATTCAGGCTGAATCGGACACTCAGACCTTGACCTCGGTTTGATCCAGCCTGAAATCCAAACACCACATGCTATCCATCACCACAATTTCATGTTTCCATCTCTGCAACACTGCCTGTTTCTACTCCTACCTCAACTCCTACACTGCTAAAACCCTTTATCCATGCTTTGATCACCATCAAAATATTCTTCTTCAATGCCCTCTTTCTGACTCGGACTCTCCAACCTCCATAGTTTCTGACTTGTCCAAAACTTAGCCACTCTTATTCTTTCCTGCACTCAGTTCTGTTCACCCATTTTCACAACCTAACTTTGGCTGTGTGACCCCCAACACTTTTTAAAATTTAGAAACTTTGTCGGTACCTTCAAATCCCTTCACAACTTCATCCCATTCTTTAGCCTTTTGACTCTGGGCTTTTGTGTGTACCCAGTGTCTCCACCTCACCATTGGTGGCAGAACCTTTAGCTGCCTCGTCTCTTTCTCTGGAACTCCATGTCTAAACCCCTCCACCTCTTGCTTCTCTCCCCCAACCTTGAAAAAACAGCTCAATATGCTATGTGCAATTTTAGCCAAAATAAAGTGAAGGCAATTTAAGAAAATTAATATCTGAACATGATAGATCCCACTTTAGAATTTTAATACACTATTTATTTTATACTGTTGCCTTTGTGGAGAATTTAGTGTTCATATTTCCTATACCTATCTTCATAAACGGTTTCCCCCTTTTACTACAACTCCCCTCACAGCTTAGTTTCTGGATTTCACACATGGATTAAAGGAAGCCTTCTGTTGCACACCTCATAGTTTTGAACCATAAAGAACTGTTTTGACACCCATCTTACATGCCACATACATAACCCGCATTGAAAATTTGCTATCACGTGAGAAAGATCAAAACTCCTCTTGCCCCCTTTTCAGTGTAGTCCTGAATATCTGAGCTAAAATTGGTAACCACCCAGTCCCATAAATGCTGACCTTAATAAACAATTTAAGAACATAAGAATTAGGAACAGGAGTAGGCCATCTAGCCCCTCGAGCCTGCTCCGCCATTCAAAAAGATCATGGCTGATCTGGCCGTGGACTCAGCTCCACTTACCTGCCCGCTCCTCATACCCCTTAATTACCTTATTGGTTAAAAATTTATCTATCTGTGATTTGAATACATTCAATGAGCTAGCCTCAACTACTTCCCTGGGCAGAGAATTTCACAGATTCACAACCCTCTGGGAGAAGAAATTCCTTCTCAACTCGGTTTTAAATTGGCTCCCCCGTATTTTGAGGCTGTGCCCCCTAGTTCTAGTCTCCCCGACTAGTGGAAACAACCTCTCTGCCTTTATCTTGTCTATCCCTTTCATTATTTTAAATGTTTCTATAAGATCACCCCTCATCCTTCTGAACTCCGAGTAAAGACCCAGTCCACTCAATCTATCATCATAAGGTAACTCCCTCATCTCCGGAATCAGCCTAGTGAATCGTCTCTGTACCCCCTCCAAAACTAGTATATCCTTCCTTAAGTAAGGTGACCAAAACTGCACGCAGTACTCCAGGTGCGGCCTCACCAATACCCTGTACAGTTGCAGCAGGACCTCCCTGCTTTTGTACTCCATCCCTCTTGCAATGAAGGCCAACATTCCATTCGCCTTCCTGATTACCTGCAAACTAAATTTGTAGAGGCGTCCTTTCTAACTTTTGTTCCAAACTTTCAAGATCCCTTGTTGCACCGTGAAAATCCATAAACTGCACTTGGGGCCAATCATCATCCTTTCGCACTGGTTAGCTCATTGTTCAAGTTGAGTGAGTTGTGCACAGTAGATTTGCAGGAAAATTAGTTAACAAAATAGCTGTGAAAAGGAGTGCTGAGTCTTTCAGAAATGCAACACATTCCAAAACCATGCCTTGCAATGTCATCTAACATATTATTGACGAAGAAAGTAGGCTGGCAGTTCAAACTTGCAATAAAAGTCAAGATTTAATCACATACGCCCAATAGTTTTGTTTCATCAGCTGGGCTAGATCATATGCTGAACAACATTTCACAATTTTGGATAAAGCCACTACCCGCCCTATATATTCATCACAAAGCAAAATCCTGCCTTTTTTGATTATTCTGCAGCCGTCCAAATGTATGTGCTGTTTTTGGACTTCTGTTTTCAATCTCTAATTGATTTTAGGAACTAGGCTGTTTATTGCTAATCCATTGTTTTTTTTTTAATAAAGGCTGGAATAATTTGTATCAAAGCTGCGTATATAACTTTCTGCGTTTGGAATTTAAAAAAGAGTCAGCAAACAGTGGAATACAGTCGATCTCATGGGTGAGAAATAACATTCATAGCTCGCTCCTGGGCTAAATATCGATGAAAGCCATGTGAGTGAGTTCCATGCATCTCTCGTGTGTAAAAGTACCTGTCAATCAGTATCCAGGTAACGGGATCCCATCCCCTTTCGGAATTGGAACAGCTGGGGAATTTAAATTCAAGTTAATTAAATAAATCTGACTAAAAAGCTAGTGTCAGTAATAGTAACCATAAAACTACTGGATTGTCATAAAAATACATCTGGTTCACTAATGTTCTTTAGGGAAGGAAATCTGCCATCCTTACCTGGTCTGGCCTATGTGTGACCCCAGACCCACAGCATTGTGGTTGACTCTTAACTGCCCTCTGAAATGGCCTAGCAAGCCACTCAGTTGTACCGAATCGTTACAAAGAAGTATACTAAGAAT
The DNA here is from genome assembly GCF_044704955.1 of Pristiophorus japonicus. Classification (NCBI taxonomy): domain Eukaryota; kingdom Metazoa; phylum Chordata; class Chondrichthyes; family Pristiophoridae; genus Pristiophorus; species Pristiophorus japonicus. Next base: position 103,785,762 of record NC_091977.1, read on the forward strand.
AAATCCAGACGGACCACCCAGCAGCGACCTAGGCAAAAGACATGACAAAGGCACACCCCCAGCGCAGTCGATCCTGCAATGTCCCCCTCACTAATATCTGGGGACGTGACAAAATTGGGAGAGCTGTCCCACAGACTAGTCAAGCAATAGTCATAACCTTTCAACCAATGTCCCAGGCTCCTCCATCACCACCCCTGGGTATGTCCTGTCCCACCAGGTATCAGGTCAAGCATGGGCAAGGAAATCTTCTGCTGATGACTACTTACTACTATCCTCCCTCAGCTGATGAATCAGTACTCGTCCATGTTGAACACCACTTGGAAGCAGCACTGAGGATAGTAAGGGCATAGAATGTGCTCTGGGTGGGGGACTTCAATGTTGAATCCTTGCGCCTCCTTCACGATCTTAAAATTCAACTCGGCTAAGCTGTTGGGTCATCTCTTCAAACGCACCCTTCAATAACTTGCTGTTCATTTTTAATCTGATGACAACTCTAAAGTGCCTCGAGATATTTTTCTGTTATAGTGTTATATAAACGCAAGTTGTTGTGTGCTAGCAGCTCGCAACATAAAGCAGAATGGCTAACCCAGCAAAGGCAGTTATATTGGTGGTGCTGTGGTTAGGATTGCTAACTCTGGTTCGAGGTAATTCCTTGAGGCTTGAGCTTGTGACATCTGAATTTACCTTATAAAGGTTGGTATTTGATGGTAGTTTGAGTATCTTTGCTCGTGGTTTTGCACCAGCAGCTGTAGTGCGAGAAGTTGAGAGAATAGACCACCCTTGAGCAGGGGAAACCGACGATAGGGAAACAATTCACAGAGGGGAAACTAGAGATGGTAGAAACTTTGATTTCACCAGTAATAGTAATACACTGAAATTGCACAGATTCCCCTCATAACCAATAGTAAATACAATAACTCACTGATAGCCTACATTTGACTGGAAGTAATGCATGTAATTCCCCAATATCCTACCTGTAACTAATAGTATTCCTCTAACCAGCTGATATTCCTCCTATAACTACAGCCAGAAATCACCCTGCACTGCACAAACTGTGGTCAGGCTCCCCAGTCGAGCCACTTTTAACTGGCTTGATCGCTATCTCCTTGGACTCTGGTTTGAACTCCGGTTCAGTTTAAAGGTGAAAACTCAGAACTGGGAACCTCAATCAGAGCTGATCAGTACTTGGACTTCACACGTCGAAACTGGCCTGCCCAGACTGACCTGATGTGGTGAAGCATCCCATGGTCTAATAACTCTCAGAAGAATAAAACCTTCCTTGGTTCTTCCAGTAAGAATTTTCAGTTTTTCTCCCCACCAGTGAAAACGATTTTTGAATATTTACCCACAAGAAAATCCCCAGGTTTCACTCACCCCTTTACTGGCTGCTGCTCCTCTCTTGCTGCTGCTCCCTGTTAGCATGTTGCTGTTGCTCACTGGTTCTGCAGGAAATGCTGGGCCCCAGTTTCCTTCTCTTTCCCCCTCTTGAGCTTCCATCTTCTGACCCATCTGCCGCTTTCCAATCCCCAGTCCACTGTCACACTGTCTCCCCTACCCGAACCGGTCTCGTCACCCACTCTCTTTCTCTCCCCACCTCCCCTCCCTTCCCAGATTCTTCACCATCCCCCCCCATTTCCAGTCCCCCTTATGTGGGGGCCAGCTCTCTGTAGCAGCAGTGACATCACCGAGGTGGAAACCTCTCTGCAGCCACAACTAGTGATGTTACGGAGCGCAGGAATGTCTGCTGCGTGAGAACTTTAAAGAGTAAAGTTCTCTCGGGCTGTGAGCAGCAGTGCCCTGGAGATTCAGGGGTCATTCCAGGAAGGTTGGCAACCCTAGCTGTGGTTCTGGTAATGTGTGGGGAAAAAAAAGTCTTTGCATATTTAGTGCTGCCTGATTTACAATACGACACCACGACTGAAGCTGTGGTTGCCGCTGGTGGCAATGTAGTAGCCTTCGGCCGCCTGAGGAAAAGGATGTTTGACGACCAGGTCCTCAAATCTGCCACCAAGCTCATGCTCTGCAGGGCTGTAGTAATACCCGCCCTCCTGTATGGCTCAGAGACATGGTCCATGTACAGTAGACACCTCAAGTCGCTGCAGAAATACCACCAACGATGTCCCCACAAGATCCTACAAATCCCGAGAGGACAGACGCACCAACATTAGTGTCCTCGACCAGGCCAACATCCCCAGCATCGAAGCACTGATCACACTTGATCAGCTCCGCTGAGCAGGCCACATAGTTCGCAAGCCAGACAAGAAACTCCCAAAGCAAGCGCTCTTCTCGGAACTCCTTCACGGCAAACGAGTCAAAGGTGGGCAGCGGAAATGTTACAAGGACACCCTCGAAGCCTCCCTGATAAAGTGCATCATCATAGGCAATCCCTCGGAATCGAGGAAGACTTGCTTCCACTCTTGAAGTGAGTTCTTTGGTGGCTGAACAGTCCAATACAAGAGCCACAGACTCTGTCACAGGTGGGACAGATAGTCGTTGAGGGAAGGGGTAGGTGGGATGGTTTGCCGCACGCTCTTTCTGCTGCCTGTGCTTGATTTCTGCATGCTCTCGACGACGAGACTCGAGGAGCTTAGCGCCCTCCCAAATGCGCTTCCTCCACTTAGGGCGGTCTTGGGCCAGGGACTCCCAGGTGTCAGTGGGGATGTTGCACTTTATCAGGGAGGCTTTGAGGGTGTCCTTGTAGCGTTTCCGCTGCCCACCTTTGGCTCGTTTGCCGTGAAGGAGCTCAGAGTTGAGCACTTGCTTTGGGAGTCTCGTGTCTGGCATGCGGACTATGTGGCCTGCCCACATCCCCACTGACACCTGGGATACCCTGGCCAAAGACCGCCTTAAGTGGAGGAAGCGCATCTGAGCACCTAGAGTCTCGTTGGCGAGAGCGTGCAGAAATCAAGCACAGGCAGCGGAAACAGCGTGCGGCAAACCAGTCCCACTCACCCCTTCCCTCAACGACTATCTGCCCACCTGTGACAGAGACTATGGTTCTCGTATTGGACTGTACAGCCACTTAAGAACTCATGCTAAGAGTGGAAGCAAGTCTTCCTTGATTCCGAGGGACTGCCTATGATGATGATGATATTGCTACCAGTGCACATGCAGTTCAAAGATGCTAATAAAAAGCGCAAAAAAACTGCAAATGCTGGAACTCAAAAACAGAAATGCTATTAGCACTCAGCAGATCAGTTAGCATCTGTGGAAAGAACAGGCAGGCCAACGTTTTGGCTGCAACCCTTTTTTGTTTCAGAGATGCCTAATTTCTTTTGAATACTGATTGCGTTATTTGCCTGAATAAAATACATCAGGTAACTCATTGTCTCTGTCTATTGTCTGCCCACTCTATTGAAAATTGTTTGGTCATCAATTAACACAGGAGAGTGTAATCACTGACATGGGAGAAATTAATTGGCCTTAGGGTGTCTCCACATTGTCCCTTTAAGGAAAAACACCTGGTTCCAATTAAAGGACATTTGTGAAAAGATGTTTGAGAAAAACAGTTTCATTTGTTTACCAAGTCGCACACAACCCGATGATGCAAATCAGATTAAACCAAGTAGCTTCTTTTATATTGTTAAAAAGATAACTATGATCATTTTAAGTCATTCATCCAGAACCCCTCCCCCCCACTGCTGTACTTAATTGGTTGTTAAATGATTCCAGGGTTTTCACTTTGTGTTTTTAATTCAGGTTCTGGGAGACCAGCATAGATGAGCTAGTTCTTGGTATTTTATGTTAAATTCTGTAGATTGGTAGCAGATTTCTAGAATCACACTGGATTCTGAATTTAAAAACACGATAAAAGCGATTACTGTGTTGTATGCATGTAATGCATCAGTGGTAAAATTGTTTGGGTTTTCTGGGTAATGTTTCCAACACAGACATAGAAATTGCAAACTACTTGTTCATGAGACAGTTCAATGAGTGTAGAAGAGCCTCATCGGCAGTCCCTCGAAAATCGAGGAAGACTTGCTTCCACTCTAAAACTTAGTTGTCAGGTGGCTATGCAGTCCAATGCAGGAATTACAGTCTCTGTCACAGATGGGGCAGACAGGGGTTGAAGGAAAGGGTGGGTGGGAGCCTGGTTTGCCACACGCTCCTTCCGCTTGATTTCTGCATGCTCTTGGGCGACGAGACTCGAGGTGCTCAGTACCCTCCCTCCACTTAGGGCAGTCTTGGGCTAGGGATTCCCAGGTGCCGGTGGAGATGTTGCACTTTATCAAGGAGGCTTTAAGGGTGTCCTAGTAACGTTTTCTCTGCCCACCTGAGGCTCGCAGAAGTGCAGACTGGCTGATCCGCATTGGCCTCCTCCCGAGGTCTCCATCACAGACGCCAGTCTTCAGCCAATTCGATCCACTCCACATGATAAAGAAATGGCTGAGCGCAGTGGAAACAGCAACGGCTATGGGGCTTGACAACATCCCGACTGTTGTGCTGAAGATGTGTGCTCCAGAACTAGCCGTGCCTCTAGCCAAGCTGTTCCAATACAGCTACAACACTGACATCTACCCGACAATGTGGAAAACTGCCCAGGTTAGTCCTGTTCACAAAAAGGACAAATCCAATCTGGCCAATTACTGCCCCCTCAGTCTAACAACAATCAGGAAAGTGATGGAAGATGCTACAGACAGTGCTATCAAGCAGCACTTACTCACCAATAACCTGCTCACCGATGCTCAGTTTGGATTCCGCTAGGACCACTTGGCTTCAGACCTCATTACAGCCTTGGTCCAAACGTGGACAAGAGCTGAATTCTAGAGGCGAGGGGAGAGTGACTGCCCTGAACATCAAAGTAGCATTTGACGGAGTGTGGCATCAAGGAGCTCTAGTAAAATTGAAGTCAATGGGAATCAGTGGGGAAAATCTCCACTGGCACTTAGCACAAAGGAAGATAGTTACAGTTGTTGGAGGCCAATTAACTTAGCCCCAGGACATCATTGCAGGAGTACCTCAGGGCAGTGTTCTAGGCTCAACCATCTTCAGCTGCTTCATCATAAGGTCAGAAGTGGGGATGTTCACTGATGATTGCAAAGTGTTCAGTTCCATTCGCAACTCCTCAGAAAATGAAGCAGTTCCTGCCCGCATGCAGCAAGACCTGGGTGACATTCAGGTTTGGGCTGAAAAGTGGCAAGTAACCTTCATGCCACACAAGTGGCAGACAATGGACTATCTCCAAGAAGCAAGAGCCTAACCACCTCCACTTGCCGTTACCATCGCAGAATTCCCCATCAACATTCTGAGGTCATCATTGACCAGATACCTAACTGGACCAGCCACAAATACAGTGGCAACAAGAGCGAGTCAGAGGCTGGGTATTCTGCATGCTATCCATCACAATCTCAGCAAAACCCCAACCCTGCACGAGGTAGAAAAGGCCATCCGTCAGCTCAAGAACAAGGCATCGGGAGCAGATGGAATCCCCGCCGAGGCACTAAAGTATGGCAGAGTGGCACTATTGGCTCGAATGCATGACATCTCTCTCTCATCTGGAAGGAGGAGTTCATGCCTGGAGATCTCAGATGCCGTAATCGTGACCATCTTTAAAAAAGGGGACAAGTCCGATTGTGGCTACAGAGGAATCTCCCTGTTGTCAGCCACTGGGAAAGTCATCGCTAGAATCCTCCTCAACCGTCTTCTCCCTGTGGTTGAGGAGCTCCTCCCCGGAGTCACAGCGTAGATTCCATCCACTACGGGGTACAATGGACAGATCTTCATGGCGTGACAACTGCAGAAGAAATGCAGGGAACAGCACCAACTCTTATACATGGCCTTCTTTGACCTCACAAATGCCTTTGACACTGTTAACCACAAGAGACAATAGAGCGTCCTCCTCTGTTTCGGCTGCCCCCAAAGGTTTGTCGCCATCCTCCACCTGCTCCACGATGACATGCAAGTCATGATCCTGACCAACGGATCCACCACAGACCCAATCAACTTCCGGACCGGGGTCAAGCAGGGCTGCATCATCGCGCCAACTCTCTTCTCAATCTTCCTTGCTGCAATGCTCCATCTCACGCTCAACAAGCTCCCCACTGGAGTGGAACTAAACTATAGAACCAGTGTGAACCTGTTCAACCTTCGTCGCCTCCAGGCTAGATCCAAGACCGTCCCATCCTCTGTCGTCGAACTACAGTATGCGGACGACGCTTGCGTCTGCGCAGAGGCTGAACTCCAAGCCATCATCAACATCTTCACCGAGGCGTACAAAAGCATGGGCCTTACACTAAACATTCGTAAGACAAAAATCCTCCACCAACCTGACCCCGCCACACAGCACTGCCCCCCCCCCCACCCAATTCATCAAAATCCACGGCATGGCCTTGGATAGCGTGGGCCACTTTCCATACCTTAGGAACCTACTATCAGCAAGGGCAGACATCGACGACAAAGTTCAACACAGCCTCCAGTGCGCCAGCGCAGCCTTCGGTCGCCTGAAGAAGAGTGTTCGAAGATCAGGCCTCAAATCTGGCACCAAGCTTGTGGTCTACAGGGCTGTAGTGATACCCGCCCTCCAATATGGCTCAGGGATGTGGACCATAAACAGTAGACACCACAAATCACTGGAAAAATACCACTAACGATGTCCCGGCAAGATCCTGCAAATCCCTTGGGAGGATAGACACCCAAATGACAGTGTTCGCGATGAGGCCAACATCCCCACCATCTAACCATGCCCGACCAGCTCCGTTGGTCGGGCCATGTTGTCCACATGCCCGACACAAAACTCCCAAAGCAAACAGTCTACTCGGAACTACTACATGGCAAGTGAGTCCCAGGTGGGCAGAGGAAACGTTTCAAGGACACGTTTCAATGACACCCTCAAAGTCTTGATAAAGTGCAACATCCCCACCGACACCTGGGAATCTGTGGACAAAGACCGCCCTAAGTGGAGAAAGTGCATCCAGGAGGGCACCTTGAATCTCGTCACTGGGAGCATGCAGAAAACAAGCGCAGGCAGTGGAAGGAGCGTGCGGCAAACCAGGCTCCCCACCCACCCTTTTCTTCAATGACTGTCTGTCCCACCTGTGACAGAGACTGTAATTCCTGTATTGGACTGTACAGTCACCTCAGAACTCAGTTTTAGAGTGGAAGCAAGTCTTCCTCGATTTTGAGGGACTGCCTATGATTATGATTCTGCGGCGAGTGTCTCACCTCTTGACTCCCCCAAAGCCTTTCCACCATCTATAAGGCACAAGTCAGGAGTGTGATGGAATATTCTCCACTTGCCTGGATGAGCGCAGCTCCAACACTCAAGAAGCTCGACACCATCCAGGGACAAAGCAGCCTGCTTGATTGGCACCCCTTCCACCACCTTAAACATTCACTCCCTCCATCACCGGCACACCGTGGCTGCATTGTGTACCATCTACAAGATGCACTGCAGCAACTCGCCAAGGCTTCTTCAGCAGCACCTCCCAAACCCGCGAGCTCTACCACCTAGAAGCAAAAAGGCAGCAGGCGCATGGAACACCATCACCTGCAAGTTTCCCTCCAAGTTACACATCAACCGGACTTGGAAATATATCGCCATTCCTTCATTGTCGCTGGGTCAAAATCCTGGAACTCCCTCCTTCACAGCACTGTGGAGTACCTTCACCACAAGGACTGCAACAGTTCAAGGCGGCAGCTCACCACCACCTTCTGAAGGGCAATTAGGGATGGGCAATAAATGCTGGCCTTGCGAGCAATGCCCATACCCCGCAACAAATAAAATAAAAGTTCATTCCAACAAAAAAAATTAATGTTAAGGTGCGATTACAATGCTGTGATTTTGTTTCATATTGTTTCCCACCAATTTTCTCCCCTCCTCTGAAAGCAACGACTCCTTGCTGGGTTACAGATTCACTGATCTCTCTCATGAGTAATCACCACTTGGACAAAGTACATGCGAGCTTTGATTGAGAGCTGACAGGCTATATTCCATGGAGAGCATTGCAGCAAAGCCCAATCCTGTCCACATGTATGATTCCTGGATACATTTCTCCTCTTTAATGCAGTTATTTATTCAATATTATAACCTTTGTATATGATTTTAAAAATAATACTGTATAGCTGTATATCCTAAGGACTGTAAATCAGAAAATATTAAAGAATGTTTAACAGAAATTTCATGAAATTAATTTGACTTGTACATTTTGCTGAGACACACAGCTGGTGAGAAAAAACCCCTGAGAATTAGGATAACAGCTGCTGTTATTATTTGGAGGGTGGGCATGAGAACACATGCTCATATCTAGTGTCTAATAAGTTTAGTTTACACACAGACAAGCAGCTGCTGCTATACCTCTCCACCTCCAAGCAGTAGAATCACTAGTGGGTTTGGGTATGGAGTATGTCCATCTGTGATGAGCACAATGCACTCACATTTAATGACTATCCTGCTCCTGAGGACTTCCTGGTACTTGTTGTCTGCCTATTGAAGGCTCATGCCTGCACTCATCAGTTGTCTTAAACCAACAACAGCTTATATTTATACAGCTTCTTTAACGTAAGGAAACATCCCAGGATGCTTCATAGATGTACGTAAAAATGGACACTAAACAAAAAAAAAGGGACTTGCATTTATAAAGCGCCTTTCATAGAAACATAGACATAGAAAATAGGTGCAGGAGCAGGCCATTCGTCCCTTCGAGCCTGCACCCCCATTCAATATGATCATGGCTGACCATGCGATTTCGGTGCCCCACTCCTGCCTTCTCTCCATACCCCCGATCCCTTTAGCCGTAAGGGCCAGATCCAACTCCCTTTTGAATATATCATATATCCAATGAACTGAACTCAACAACTTTCTGTGGTAGAGAATTCCACTGGTTCACAATTCTCTGGGTGAAAAAGTTTCTCCTCATCTCAGTCCAAGATGGCTTACCCCTTATCCTTAGACTGTGACCCCTGGACTTCCCCAACATCGGGAACATTCTTCCTGCATCTAACTTGTCCAATCGCGTCAGAATTTCACCACATGATGACATCCCAAAGTGCTTTTCAACCAATTAAGTACTTTTTAAGTGCAGTCACTGTTGTAATGTAGGAAACATGTCAGCCAATTTGTGCACAGCAAGGTCCCACAAGCAGGAATGAGAATGACAAGACCATTTGTTTGTGATACTGGTTGAACCCCAAACTGAGCTTCTAATCCCATATTCTCTCCATCACAAAGCCTGCTAATTTCCACTTCCATAACATTGTCCGCTCCACCACTACCTCAGCTCATCTGCTATCCTCATATATGCCTCTATAACCTCCAGACTTGAATACTCCAATGCTTTCCTGATCAGCCTCTCATCCTTCACCTCTGTAAATGTCAGTTTATCAAAAACTCTGCTTCTCTTATCCTATCCTGCATTAGGTTCCACACTCGGCACCCTCACTGGTTCCCCCAAGCCGCAACATTTTAAATGTTCTCCTTTTGTTTAAATTCCTGCATGTCCTCACCCATCCCCATCTCTCTAATGTCTTCCAGTCCTACAAACCCCCTCCCAGCACTTGCTGTAACTGTACCTGCAGCCTCTTGTGCATCCTCCTTACCTTTGTCCCATTAGTGGGTGCCTCCTCCCTACCGTTGTCCCATTGGAAGGTATGCTATCAGTTGCCTAAATCTCAGTCTGGAATTTCCTCCTAAACCCCTCCACCTCCATAATCCTCCTTAAAACCCGACTCCTTTACCAAGCTTTTGTTCACCCACTCCTCATTGGTGGTTCTTTGTCACTGTCAGCCTCGGCTCAGTGGTGACACTCTGGTCTTTGGGTCAGAAGGGTGTGGATTCAAATCCCATTCCAGACACTTGACCACAGAGATGCTTCCCAGAGTAGAATAAACTGCATACACTCGCTGTTTGAACTCACTGGCCATCTGGATAATGTACTGGAACACTGCTGCTTGTGGAGCCATCTGAGAAAGTGTGTTAATGTCTTCAGGAAAAGATGAGAGAGAATTTAACACACTTTTAAGGAAGAACATCTTCAAATGATTGATATTTTCAACCTTCATGATCACTCTAGGGTTACATAATATATATGACAAAGGGTCTTCAACCTGAAACATTAACTCTGTTTCTCTTTCCACAGATGCTGCCTGACCCACTGCGATTTCCAGCATTTTCTGTTTTAATTTCAGATTCCAGCATCCGCAGTAATTTGCTTTTGTATATGTAGACATTAATATACACACAAAACTTAGAGAAGGAATCTTTAGTTGGGGGTTGGAGGTGGGGGGTGGGGGGTTGGAGGTGGGAAAGAGAGGCGCGGAGAAACATGGATCTCAATTTTCCAACATAGGCTCAACTAGATGATGATAGGGCTGGTGTAGGCGCAAGTGCTGCCGTGTGTTGCATATCTGCCAGGCCTTTGGGGTAAGGTTTCCATTCATGCTAGGATCTGTAGGGCAGAGTGGAGGAGGAGACCACATCCAGAGCAAGAAGGGAGCAGAACCCAGCTGTATTACTTGGGCCAGGACTACAAGAGATGGCGTACGACACCTTTGTTTTCCATTCATGAGATGTTAGGGTATTGCAAAGATGGACCTGGGCTTCTATGATTAAACCTTGCAGAAAACTAGGTGTATCAAAGTGTGGTGTAACAGGAATTACAAGTTTGTACAGGTAATCTCTCTCCCATCTTATTCTGGTAAGAACATAAGAAATAGGAGCAGGAGTAGGCAATTTGGCCCCTCGAGCCTGCTCCGCCATTCAATAAGATCATGGTTGATCTGATCTTGGCCTCAACTCCACTTCCCTGCCCACACCCCATAGCCCTCGACTCCCTTATCATTCAAAAATCTGTCTATTTCCACCTTAAATACATTCAATGACCCAGCCTCCTCAGCTCTCTGGGGTAGAGAATTCCAAAGATTCACGACCCTCAGAAGAAATTCCTCCTCATCTTCATTTTAAATGGGCGACCCCTTATTCTGAAACTATGCCCCCTAGTTCTAGATTCCTCCACGAGGGGAAACATCCTCTTTGTGTCTACCCTGTCAAGACCCCTCATAATCTTATACATTTCAATAAGATCACCTCTCATTCTTCTAAACTCCAATGAGTATAGGCCCAACCTGCTCATGCATTATGCAAATCCATTCACTGCAGAATTCACAACATTTATGTCTGCATCTGGGTGTGAAGGGTCATGGCTACTATATGTTGCTGATACTAATTTGCTGCAATATGATTGGGCAGAAATTTCCACTATTTGCAGTTTCTCAGTAGTTATTGTTTTATGGCCTCTTGTTCTTTTACTATCTTTTTATTGCCTCCCTAAATCATCCTTGTACATCTTGCACGAGTTTCACCTCATCCAACTTTTTAAATAGAACCAGGGCTCTGGGGATTCAATCCATTATCTCTCTTCTCCCACTTCCTCCCTTTTTTGTTTATTTTCATTAAATAGCTCACATATCCTCCAGTTCTGATGACAAATCCACACCAATTAATTGACTTTAGCCTGTTGCTTTCTCACTGTATATTTCCAGCACAATCATTTTTTTAATTAAAAAATGTATAGGTAATTATGTGCAGATATATCGGCCTAAACATTGGCCGGCATGAACTGGGTGCAGGGAATAATCCCTGCACCAGAACGGATAGGCCCAAGGCCCATCCGATATTGAACCTCGGGCTTCATTTACCAGAGACCTGCAGACATCTGTTGGGCGTCCTGAGGCTGTTCTCTGGTGAAAATGTTTTAAATTTTTGAGTCGCAGCATCGCTTGCTGAGGTGGAAGTGATCGGGAGGGAGGGGAGCCCAATTTTGCATAGATGGCCTCAAACAGGTGTTAGGGTCCTTTACAAAAGAACCAACGGCTGTTTTAGGTGCGAGCCTTGGACGCCTCTTTTTCTACCTTCAATGATAGGCTGGGCAGTCTATGATAAGCAAAAGAGCCCCCCTGTCCATTTTGTGCCTAAAAAATGGGTGTGGCACCATTGAATTTCTAGATCATAAAAACTGACAGATAACCTTCATAATGCAAAATTAATTGGGTTTTTAAAAAGCTCAATTTCATAAGTAAATTGTTTATTAAAAATACTTAGGTTATAATACTACACTAAAAAGCTAGTAAGAATGCAACTGTATAGATACTGTATTGTCCCATTAAGATTACATGCTCCCCCATAACAGCAAATATAAATAGATCAAAAAAGGGAAAGATTTCCTACCATTAAATTTCACTGTACATCACTATTTTCTTGTCAATGCACGTGAAACTACCACATAACCTTGTTCCCTTTTACATGGTGGATAAACCACATCAATATGAATAGAAGTTAACCAAAATTGAAAAATGTATACAAAAAGAAAGTACAAATGCCATACATGGTAAATGATATGCATGCTCCTCAGAGAAGAGTAATGGGGAGGTAGAAGATTCCTATGTAAAAGTTTTAACAAATATTGGTCTACTTACATCAGGAAACCCTTTCCTGAAAAAGGCACTCTCATTTGGTTGACATTACATAACAAATTTAATATTGTCAATAGCAAACAAACGTTCGCCTTTTTCCCACGTTTATAGAAAATAAAAAAGAGTATATGGGTGAGATGATGAAAAACTTGTTATAAAAATTCACATTCCTGCAGACAGCTTCTTCAGAACTTACTTCCACAAACACCACATAGAGATGAAGATATTTCTTACAAATGGGACAATTTGCATATGGCAATTTTGTAAAGTGTATCTGCATAAGTGACAAATCTGTTTCAATTCCAGGATCACAGCTATCTGCTTTTTTTGTTAAAAACAGAATGCAGTTGAGTAGATAACCCATTTAAACTTAACTACCAAGGAATTGTGGTTCATGTGGAAGTAAAAAAAGTTCAGTGTATAACAGTAAATTTCACTATTGCCTCCTTGTCAAAGGAAGGTTACACAATTATTTTGATCACAATCTGTACACAATGAATACATTTTATAAAGTGATGATTCAGTTAAAATTGCACCTCTCACCAGCTTTGCATTACTTTTTTTTTTATCTTGAAACTACTGAGCTGATTGAATTATAAGACGTTCCTCCATTGCAACTGGATATGTAGGTTTCATGTCCATTGGAATCTAAGTTAACTTTGAAAATGGCCGAGGCCTTTAAAAGAAAGTCGGCAGCATCCCGACGACCCAATCCTCTTAGTTTTGACATTAAAAGTCCCACAGAATTCTCTGGTGAAGCTGCCCACTCAGTCAATACAGCATAAGTTGGACTTGTAGGAAGTTTCCCATCGTTTGAAGTTCCATTCTGAGTGTTGAGTTTTGCAACAAGATCAACAAGTCCCAAGTTTGTAGCCAAAAGGCACCAGTCTTTACCCATGGGATCTGGGGGGTCCAAGAGGCGGCTAAGTTTCCGTCTTGCAAGAAGATTCAGTTCTGATACAGGGATGTCCATTCCTAGGTTTCCTTGGGAATAGACATCAAGGCAACCAAAGCATAAAATGCTGCTAAAACTCTCCTTATAGCCACCCATGGTATTGGTGAGTGAAGTCTCTTTCTGAGCTTGAGCTCTGAAGAAGTCTCTAGGCTGGTAAACCATAACTGGTTCACTGTGCTCCCTAAGCTGCTGTGGGCTCAAGTAATACTTGACGGTCAGGAGTCCAGGCAAAGTAGTCGCCATTAGATTATCAATGACGCTACAAATGGAATCCAGAAACATGCAACACCTTATTTTTTCGGTTTCTGGTCCTCTCACTTGTATCTCCACACCCTGTCCATGGTTGACCAGCAACACCAAGACTTCAGTCCCTTTGTTGGATATTTTTGATCCATTGGTCCATAACCTTATATCTAGTTCTCCTTCAGAGTTCTGCTGATGTATCCATCTACAGAGGTTCACCTGCACTTTGTGGAAAATACCACAAGGATATGGCGTATGATGTTCAACAGGCACAAAGCGGACCCCTCCATAAAGCAGCATTTCATCCTCTTCATCAGTCCAGGATCTGTGTAGACTGTCTACTTTAATTAAAGCAGGAATATCTACCATTGATCCACTGGTTAAGTCCCGAGCACAGATATCCATTGCCTCTAGAATTTGCAACAACTCCTCTACATCCTTCTCCGATACTAGGCGCAGGATGTCATCTATTGTGTAGCGGCCTCTGTAGTGGTGCAAAGCCTTTTGATTTTCATTGGACAAAAGTCTTCCCAGTACATTGGTGCACAGCCACCGAGGATCCAGAAGCACCACGTCTTGGATCGTTTCACTTTGTAAAATATTAATCTGTGAGGCAAAAATAATAGAGGGGAGAACATTAGTGGATTTGAAATAATTAAACATAGTTTGAATAAAGAAAATCATAATTATTTGGGCCTCACACTTATTTACAGTTCATAGAATCATAGAATGGTTACAGCACAGAAGGAGGCCATTCAGCCCATCGAGCCTGTGCTGGCAAATTTGTTTCCAAAGAGCAAACATATATCGCAATGGAATCAATCCACTGGAAATATGCACAATATAAAGTGTATTAGACAAGATGGGTTTATCGGAGTCATTATGAACATTGTACCTAACTATTAACTTTGCTTACACAATACAGATTACACTTCAAAAGTAATTAATTGGCTGCAAAGTACTTTGGGATGTCCCAATAATGTGAAAGAAAAGACTTGCATTTATATAACGCCTTTCACAATCTCAGGACATCCCAAAGTGCTTTACAGTCAATGAAACATTTTGAAGTATAGTCAATGTTGTAATGTAGAGAATGCAGCAGCCAATTTGTGCACAGCAAACTCCCACAAACAGCAATGTGATAACCATATAATCCGTTGTTACATTGATTGAGGGATAAATATTGGCCAGGACACAGTGGGTAACTCCATTGCTCGTCTTCAAAATAGTGCCATAGGATCTTTTACATCAACCTGAGAGAGCAGACGGTTTAACATCTCATCCAAAAGACAGCACCTCCGACAGTGCAGCACTTCCTTAGCAGTGCACTGGTGTGTCAGCCTAGATTTTTGTGTTCAAGTCTCTGGAGTGGGACTTGAACCCACAACCTTCTGAGTCAGAGGCAAGAGTACTACCCACTGAGCCATGGCTGACACACTAAGAATATGAATTTTTTTTTTACATTTTCTAAACTTTCTCACAAGTATTCTACTTGCAATGAAGAAATGGTTTAAATTCAGCTCCCCCAGTGACTCAGTTGGTAAACACAGCATGTAACAGCCATATAGACCAGAAGATCCCAGATTTTATTACTGATCCATGTTGACTGAGCTAGGATATTATAATTGTCCTCAGCTCCCCTGGACTAGATAGGATGGAGAAAGTTAGTTATAATTCCTGCTGGAAAATGATACATATGTGGACAGCAAGGAAATAATCAGGTTAGGATGGGATAACCCCCCCATTCCATAGCTCAATAGGCTAGCAACTTTCCCTATCCAGGCTCACACATCTCATTTAAGATAGTGAAAGATGCCTGTGGAACATATCCAAAGCAGGAGTCAACATGCTTAGGATGGAGTGAGAAAAGGAGAGAAATAGTGAAGCAAAAGTTGAACTAATTTATTCTTTAAAAAAAATAAGTTCCACCTACTTACACATGGAGAAAGCCTGCCATTGCTTTGGACAGAGTATAAATCAAGAAATAATGGAGACTGATAACAAAAGAAAGACAATAATCATGAGCGATTGTAATCTTTATATTGATTGGACAAATCAAATTGGCCAAGGTAGCCTTGAGGAAGAGTTCATAGAGTGTATTCGGGATGGTTTCCTTGAACAGTACGTTGTGGAACCAACCAGGGTGCAGGTTATCTTAGATTTGGTACTGTGTAATGAGACAGGATTAATAAATGATCTCAAAGTAAAGGATCCTCTAGGAAAGTGTGATCATAGCATGGTTGAACTTCAAATTCAGTTGGAGAGTAAGAAAGTTGGGTCTCAAACCAGTGTCCTGATCTTAAATAAAGGCAATTACACAAAGGTATAAAGGCAGAGTTGGCTAACGTGGACTGGGAAAATAGATTAAAGTGCAAGACGGTTGATAAGCAGTGGCAGACATTTGAGATATTTCATAACTCTCAACAAAAAATATTCCAGTGAGAAGGAAACACTATAAGAGAAGGGAGAACCATCCGTGGCTAACTAAGGAAGTAAAAGATGGTATCAAGTTGAAAACAAGGGCATACAATGTAGCCAAGATTAGTGGGAGGCCAGAGGATTGGGAAATTTAAAAACACCAGCAAAGGACGACTAAAAAAAATAATAAAAAGATGGATTATGAGAGTAAACTAACGAGAAATATAAAAACAGATAGTAAGAGCTTCTACAGGTATATAAAAAGGAAGAGAGTAGTTAAAGTAAACATTGGTCCTGTAGAGGGTGAAACTGGGGAATTAATAATGGGGAACAGGGAAATGGCAGAGATTTTGAACAAATATTTTGCATTGGTCTTCACAGTACAAGACACTAAAAAATCCCAATAATAGATAATCAAGGGGCTATAGGGAAGGGGGAACTTAGAACAAACACTGTCACTAAATAAAAAGTACTGGTAAAATAATGCGACTAAAGATGGAGAAGTCCCCTGGACCTGAGGGCCTGCACCCTAGGGTCTTAAAAGAAGTGGCTGCAGAGATAGTGGATGCATTGATTGTAATCTACCAAAATTCTCTAGATTCTGGAGAGGTCCCAGCAGATTGGAAAACTGCAAATGTAACACCCGTATTTAATAAAGGAGGAAGACAGAAAGCAGGAAACAGTTAGCTTAATGTCTGTCGTTGGGAAAATGCTGGAGTCCATTATTAAGGAAGCAGTAGCAGGATATTTGGAAAAGCATAATACAGTCAAGCAGAGTCAACATAGTTTTTATGAAAGGGAAATCATGTTTGACAATTTTGCTGGAGTTCTTTGAGGATGTAATGAGCAGGGTGGAAAAGGGGAAACCAGTGGATGTGGTGTATTTGGATTTCCAGAAGGCATTCGGTAGGTGCCACATAAAAGGTTACTGCACAAGATAAGAGCTCACAGGGTTGGGGATAATATATAAGCATAAAAGGATTGGCTAACTAACAGAAAACAGAAGAGTTGGTTGGGATAAATGGTCATTTTCTAGTTGGAAAACGGTGCCTAGTTAGGTGCCACAGGCATCGGTGCTGGGTCCTCAACTATTTACAACCTATATTGACGACTTGGATGAAGGGACCGAGTGTAATATAGCCAAGTTTGCTGATGATATAAAGATGGGTGGGAAAACAAGTTGTGAGGAGGACACAAAGGGATATAGACAGGCTAAATGAGTGGGAAAACATGTGTCAGATCTATCCTTGGTCCCCTCATATTTTTCATTTAAATGTTGCCCCTTAGTGACATCATCTGAAAACACAGTATCAGTTTCCACATGTACGTTGATGACACCCAGCTCTACCTCACTACCACTTCTCTCATAAGAACATTAGAAATAGGAACAAGAGTAGGCCATACGGCCCCTCGAGCCTGCTCCGCCATTCAATAAAATCGTGGCTGATCTGATCATGGACTCTCAACTCCTCCATGATCGCTAAATTGTCAGACTGTTTGTCCGACATCCAGTACTGGGTGAGCAGAAATTTTCTCCAATTAAATATTGGGAAAACCGAAGCCATTCTTTCCAGTCCCCGCCACAAACTCCATTCCCTAGCTATTTACTGCAGCCCTCACCAAAAGATGTCTGAGGTTGAACCACACTGTTCGCAACCTTGGTGTCATATTTGACCCTGAAATTAGCTTCCGACCATATATCTGCAGCATAACGAAGGCCGCCTATTTCCACCACCGTTACATTGTTTGTCTCCGCCCTTGGCTCAGCTCAACCCCTGCTGAAACCCTTATCCATCCCTTTGTTACCTCTAGACTTGACTATTCCAATGCACTCTTGACTGACGTCCCACATTCTACCCTCCGTAAACTTGAACTGATCCAAAACTCTGCTGCCCGTGTCCTAACTCGGCACCAAGTCCCGCTCACCTGTGCTCGCTGACCTGCAACGCCTCCATTTCAAAATTCAAAATTTACATCCTTGTTTTCAAATCCCTCCATGGCCTCACCCCTCCCTATCTCTGTAATCTCCTCCAGCCCCACAACCCCCAACCCCCAACCCCCCCCCCCCCCCCCCAACGATATCTTTGCGGTCCTCTAGTTCTGTCCTCTTGAGCATCCCTGATTATAATTGCTCAACCAATGGTGGCTGTGCCTTGTGTTGACTGGGCCCCAAGCTCTGGAATTCCCTGTCTAAACCGCTCCGTCTCGCTACCTTTCTTTCTTTAAGACGCTCCTTAAAACCTACTTTTTTGACCAAGCTTTTGGTCACCTGCCCTAATTTCTTATGTGGCTCAGTGTCAAATTTTGTGTATCATAATATTCCAGTGAAACACCTTGGGACGTTTTACTACATTAAAAGGAGCTATATAAATACAAGCTGTTGTTATTTTATATCTCTCCAATTTTTATTGAAGTCAATAGCATGGATGGAGGTGACAAAGAATAAATGTCACCTGTACACTGAAGTTGGGAGCAGATGGGAAATAAATTTGCTGGTCCCTGGAAGGTTGCCAAGATAAGTACCCTCACATTTTGCTTCTATTTACAATGTTGCCTATAAATTTTACTTTTTTCTCCCCACCAAAACGTCTGTATGTGTCGTACTGGATTGATCAACTTTTACTTGTGCAAATATTTTTAATCTGGTGCTTGAAAATCTGTTTTTTGTAGCCAGTTTTCAATTGTTACATGTGGCAGGCTGCAAACTGATGCACTGGTCCAAACATTATTGGGTTGCTGCCCTACTTGGAACCTAACACTATAATAATCTTCAAAGCCTCAGTCAGTGGCAAGCTGTTGTTGGAGTACCTTGTGAAACACCTGACAATCCAGAACAGCTGCAAGAAGTGAAACTATAGTTCTCGGTATTGTGGTTTATGTTTTGGATCGAGCTTGCAAACTACACCATTTAATTAATTTTTTTTCCATTTAACAGCACGCAACAGGAAGAGAGATATATAACCAAGGACTTTTGTTACAAACCTGTATCAGCATTGCAAAATAGGGAGTTGCTTTTGCAGTACATTATTAGATTATATATGCAAATCACAATGCATAGATGAATTTGATTAAAAGGCAATCATCTCACAGAGATTCTAATGATAAACTGCAAAAATGAAATTCTGACGTTTTGTAACAAATCATTTAAATTCCCCAAATTAGATTAAATTTTGTGTAGGTTTTCTTTGGCCTCACAGGTGTTGAGTTAAGCTAAGCCACATTTATCAGTATGAATCTCTCTATAAACCTCTTTTTATAATATAGAATTCTGAAAAAAAAGGGGAGTAATTTAAATTCCATAGTCAAACTTCTGACTCCAGAAGAGAGTGCGCTGCCACTGAGCCGAGGTGTAGGGGTAGGGGTAGACCTCTCGCCTCAGAATCAGAAGGTCTTGGGTTCAAACCTCACTCCAGAGACGTAATCCTATAATTTAGGCTTTCATTTCAATGCAGTACTGAGATGATGCTGCGCTGTCAGAGGTACTGCCGTTCAGATGAGATGTTAAACTGAGGGTCCCATCTGCCCTCTCAACTGAACATAAATTTTCAAAGAAAAGCGGGGAATTTCTCACTGTACTGTGGTCAACATTTATCCCTCAACCAACACCAGCAAAAACATATTATGTGTGTGTGGGACTGTGCTGTGTGCAAATTGGTTGCTGCACTTCCCTACATTACAAAAGTCCTTGATTGGCTGTAAAGCATATTGGGACATCCAGAGGTCATAACAGCTGCTATATAAATGCAAGTTCTTTCCTTTCTTTCTTAAAATGCAATGATCCCTGTTTCTATGTATGTATTTAGTTATGAAGTTGCTGTATTCAATTCTATTTGCTGAGCTAGCTGCAGGTTGTCACCTAAACTTGAAGTGAAATACATCAGTCGACACTTTTTTCACCCTTATGTCGAGTATATATAACATAATGCCGATGACATTGAATAGGATGGTTGTTATAGCAGACACGCTTGCTCCGCTTTTCATAGAAAAATGTCCTGGACGATTCTCCAATCTCCCTTTCATGGATCTTGGGCTGGCATATGCCTCGCAGATTTGGCCATCACTCCCGTAACATACAATTACTTTTCAGGGGATGGTGCCACTATTTTGAAAGCCTTATGATAACTGCTAAGAGAAATGCAAGTGGTTTTCCTCGAGTTTAACAACAATGTTCCCCAGTCTTGCATAAAGGCATTACCTATTCCACGCATTCCTCACAAGAAAATCCATCCAGTTTCTCCTTAATTACACCACACAAGCATATTTATTAAACCGAGAAAAGCAGCTTTCGGTGTCAGTCCCTTCACTAGTTGTAATAAACTGCTCCACCGTACACAATTCACATGATTTCCATTCATTGTGTTGGTTTGTTCATTCCACACTAACCTCATTCTGTGTGGTAAGTGTCACAGCCTAACAGAGCACATGAAATTGTAACAAGATATAAAGTTAGAGTGGGGTTAAATTATGAGATTGAAAAAATTCTCAAAAGCACACCAGTTTAATCAGC
Organism: Pristiophorus japonicus; assembly: GCF_044704955.1. Lineage (NCBI taxonomy): Eukaryota > Metazoa > Chordata > Chondrichthyes > Pristiophoridae > Pristiophorus > Pristiophorus japonicus. Next base: position 103,806,290 of record NC_091977.1, read on the forward strand.
AAGAGAAAGAGAAAGATAGCAATGTTTCAGGTGTAACTCTTCATTGAAAATCATGATTAAATTATTCTCACTTAAATACAAGTGTGATTTATTCATTGTTACAGGACAAGAGCAGTGATGTCAATAATGTTGCAAACCTATATACAGCCTTTCAGAAAGGACATTTGATACTAGAAAGTCAGAACGACCACTGGACATCTCAAAGTGCTTTACAGCCAATTAAATACTTTTTTTTGAAGTGTAGTCACTGTTATAATGTAGGAAACGCGGCAGCCAAATTGCACACAAGCAAGCTCCCACAAACAGCAATGTGATAATGACCAGATAATCTGTTTTTTATTATGTTGATTGAGGGATAAATATTGGCCAGGACACCGGGGATAACTCCACTGCTCTTCTTCGAAATAATGTCCTGGGATCTTTACATCCACTTCAGAGAGCAGACAGGGCCTCGGTTCATGGGTCATCCGAAAGACGGTATCTCCATTAGTGTAGCACTCCTTCAGCACTGCACTGGAGTGTCAGCCTAGAATTTTTTGTTCTCAAGTCCCTGGAGCGGGACTTGAACCCACAACCTTCTGACTCATTGAGAGTGCTACCCACTGAGCCACAGCTGATAGCAATTAATATTATCCAATGTTTTTCCTTCCCAGAGATGTTGAAGTCAATTGCAATACCCTGACTGCTGCCCTGACTAAATCCAATGAGCATCAAGCCAGCTGGTGATCTCTTGGTCATTCATTCACTGTCCAGTGATTCCTGCTTGAAACGTGTGTGTGGTCAGGATCGGGCTCAGTTGTGATACTTCCTAGTCACATACAGCAATACTTAGTCAGTCAGTCATAGGCGGTCCCTCAAAATGAGGATAACTTGATTCCACGCCTAAAAAGGATGAGTTCACAGGTGTTTCAATGAGGTACCCGAACTACATCCTCAAGGGTGGAAGATGCCTTTGTGTGGATTTTTTTTTTGCACACTAGCCACCACACGGACTTGACAGAGCTAGGTCTTGGTCAAGTGGCAAGGATTACCCAAGACAACTGGAGACCAGCTCTGCTGCACGGACCTAGTGTGGGTTGGCCCGTGCTGCTCCTGGGCCCCTGGACCTGAACTCACGCCTCCTGTGGGCCCCGATCACATCGCTCACAGTCTCTCACCGCTCCTGCTGTATCTGTCCCTGCTCTAATCACCGACCTGGACCTTGATGATGTCTCTCTTCGCTGCCATCGCCCTCCTACACCAGCTCGCGCTGCTCCATGGAGTAGTATGCCTCCATGCTGCTCCTTTTATGGCCCCGACCTGCCGCTGGTGTTCTCACTCAGGTTGGGGACTCCACGCTGCTCCCGAGGCCTCCATGCCACTCCTTTTATGTGATTAACAGCAGCAATAAAAGCAGATTCCAACCCCTGCAGTCACTTGTGAACTCGCTGGTGTCTCAGCAGGTGGGATGACTGAGTGAATCCCTTCCCACACTCAGAGCAAGTGAATGGCCTTCCCCCAGTGTGAACTCGCTGGTGTGTCAAAAGATGACTGAGTGAATCCCTTCCCACACTCAGAGCAGGAGAACGGCCTCTCCCACACTGGGGAGAGCCGTTCTCCTGCTCAGAGTGTGGGAAGGGATTCACTCAGTCATCCAACAGCAATACTCAGTACACATGAAGAATGGGCAAGATACTGAAGGCTGCTGGTGTCTGTGTTTCACAGCATGAGTCAGTGTATTCAGAAAAGGAGGAAGTTCCTTCCAGTTACTACACTGCAAAGAAATCTAGGCGTTTCCTAAAACTAATGTTTAAACCACTTTTTGCAGAGTCAGAATTTTTATTTGAAAATACTGGCCCGGGGGGAGGGGGGCGGGAAATGCTTCCGATCCGCAAATAAAATGCCCATATACCTGGTGGTCCGGGAGGTACAGAGATTGGCGGTTCTGGTCTTCTTCAGGTACCCGCGGGTAAAGGCCCACAGGTGGTTCACAAGCGCCCCTCGGATCATGTGGGCTGGCCTAACTAATGAAAGAAGAGGATTCCCATTCATGCTTATGGGGATTCGTATGCAAGGAATCCCCATAAGCATGAATGGAAATAACCCCAAAGATACATGTGCACATCAAATTTAAAAAAATTACACATTTAAAAATTAAATAAAATACCATTTAAATATTTAAAACAAAAATGTAATTTTTTGAAAAATAAATTTAAATGTTTTAAAGAGGCTAAAAATTACCGTACCTTATTGTACAGGTTTTTAATGTTTAAATGATTGAAAAAAATTATGTTTAAAAAAAAACTCTTATGCTGGTAAAAGCAGGCCTTACGCCAGGCATCAGAAGTTGGGCAAATAACCCAACTCTCCACCCACGGATGCCCTTTTCCTGGGGATGTGGGGGATCTGTCCAGAAGTTTCTGGTCAGATCTCCAGTTCTGTGTTTTCACGCCTGCGCTTTATGCACGAAAACCCAGAACTTGCACAGTCCTTACGGGCGCATGTGTAACTCATACATGTCCATAGGGGCCACAATTTACGGGCCATTATTTACCAAGCTTATATAATTGCCACAGCACTGAAACTGCCCTAGTCAGTCACAAAATACATCCTTTGTAACTGTAGTGCACTGTCCCTTCCTCGTCCTTCTCCAGCCTTTGACATAGTCAACCACACTATCCTCCTCCAAAACCTTTACTCCAATGTCCAGCTTAATGGAACTACCCTCACTAGACTCCATTCTTACATATCTGATCGCAGACACAGCAATGGCTTCTCGTCCCACCCTCCCAGTGTTACCTTTGGAGTCCTCCAAGAATCTAGCTATGGCCCCCTCCTCTTCCTTAACTACTTGCTGCCCCATGGCAACATCATCTGAAGACATAGGGTCAGGTTCGGTGGATAACACCCAGCTCTACCACCTGAACTACCTGTGCTATCAGACTGCTTGTCCAATATTCAGTACTGGATGAGCTGCAATTTATTTCAGTTAAACATTGGGAAGACCAAAGCCATTGTCTTTGGCTTCCACCACAAACTATTCACTATTTCTGACTTTGATGAACAAAGAGCCTTCGGGGCACAATGGACATGATTTTTGCAGCGCAACAGCTGCAGGGAAAATGCAGGGAACAGCACCAGCCCTTATACACGGCCTTCTTCGACCTTACAAAGGTCTTTGACACTGTCAACCACGAGGGTCTATGGAGCGTCCTCCTGTGTTTCGGATGCCCCCAAAAGTTCGCCACCATCCTCCGCCTGCTCCACGATGATATGCGATGACAATAGATCCTCATCAACGGATCTATTACAGACCCAATCCATGTCCGGACCGGGGTCAAACAGGAACCCTCTTCTCAATCTTCCTCACCATCATGCTCCACCTCACAGTCGACAAGCTCCCCGCTGGAGTGGAACTAAACTACAGGAGCAGTGGGAACCTGTTCTCCAGACCAGCCCAACTTCTGTCGTCGAGCTACAGTACGCGGACTACGCCTGCTTCTGCGCACATACAAAGGCTGAACTCCAGGACGTAGTCGACGTATTTACTGAGGCGTGCGAAAGCATGGACCTTACGCTAAACATCAGCAAGACAAAGGTCCTCCATCAGCCTGTCCTTACAGCACAGCACTGTCCCCCAGTCATCAAGATCCATGGCGCAGCCCTGGACAATGTGGACCACTTCCCATATCTCGGTAGCCTCCTATCAACAAGAGCAGGCATTGACGACGAGATCCAACACCGCCTCCAGTGCGCCAGTGCAGCCTTCGGCCACTTCAGGAAAAGAGTGTTTGAAGACCAAGCCCTCAAAACTGCTACCAAGCTCATGGTCTACAGGGCTGTAGTAATACCTGCCCTCCTGTATGGCTCAGAAACATGGACCATGTACAGTAGACACCTCAAGTCGCTAGAGAAATACCACCAGCGATGTCTCCGCAAGGTTCTACAAATCTCCTGGGAGGACAGACACACTAACATTAGCGTCCTCGACCAGGCCAACATCCCCAGCATCGAAGCACTGACCACACTTGATCAGCTCCGCTGGGCAGGCCACATAGTTCACATGCCAGACACGAGACTCCCAAAGCAAGCGTCCTACTCGGAACTCGTCCACAGCAAATGAGCCAAAAGGTGGGCAGTGAAAACGTTACAAGGACACCCTCAAAACCTCCCTGATAAAGTGCAACATCCCCACTGACACCTGGGAGACCTTGGCCAAAGACCGCCCTAAGTGGAGGAAGCGCACCCAGGAGGGCGCTGAGCACCTCAAGTTTCGTCGCTGAGAGCGTGCAGAAATCAAGCGCAGGCAGCAGAAAGAGCGCGCGGCAAACCAGTCCCATCCACCCCTTCCCTCAACTACTATCTGTCCCACCTTGTCAGAGACTGTGGACTGTATAGCCACCTAAGAACTCATGTTAAGAATGGAATTGGGTCTTCCTCGACTCCGAGGGACTGCCTATGATGATGATGTACATCCAAGTTTGCAGATGACACTAAGTTAAGAGGCACAATAAGTTGTGCGGATGGGGGAAGGAAGTTACAAAGAGATACAGACAGATTAAGTGAGTGGGCAACGCTGTGGCAGATGGAGTTCAATGTGGGGAAGTACGAGTCATCCACTTTGGATCCAAGAAAGATAAATCAAAATATTTTCTCAATGGTGAGAGACTAGGAGCTATGGAGCAACAAAGGGATCTTGGTGTTCATGTACAGAAATCACAAAATTCGTGTCGGTACAAAAAGCAATCAAAAAGGCTAATGGAATGTTGACCTATATCACAAGAAGGTTGGAATTCAAAAGTGAGGAAATGATGCTTCATTTGTATAGAGTCTTGGTCAGACCCCAATGTGGAGTACTGCATTCAGTTTTGGACACCACACCTCAGGAAATATACATCAGCCTTGGAAGCGGTACAGTGCAGATTCACCAGAATACTACCAAGGCTTAAAGGGTTTAAATATGAGGACAGGTTGCATAAACTTGGTTATATTCTCCTGAGTTTCAAAAATTGAGAGGAGATATAATTAAGGTGTTCAAAATGGTTTAGGGATTCGATAGGGTAGATACTGAGACACTATTTCCATTGGTGGGGGAAACCAGAATTAGCAAGTACAACATTAAAATTAGAGCTAGGCCATTTATGAGTGAATCAGGAATTACTTTTTCATACAAAGGGTAGTGGAAATCTGCAACTTGTTCCCCTGGCTGTGGATGCTTGGGCAATTGAAAGAGATAGATTTTTGTTAGGCAAGTGTATCGAGGCATATGGAACAAAGCCGGGTAAATCGAGTTGAGGTACAGATTAGCCATGATTTAATTGAATGGAAAAGGGGCTGAATGGCCTACTCCGGTTCCTATGTTCATACCCTCGCCACCAATTCCACACACCTCCGCAGGTACGGTCTTATGTTGAAGCTTTCTGTTCGCAACCGTTGCATTCTACTTGACTTTGAGTGGAGTTTATGACCCCATATGCTCTCCAAAGATCACCTGTTTCCACTTCTGTAACATCTCCCATCGCCACTCTTGCCTCAGTCTATCTGCTGCTGAAACACTCATCCATGCCTTTGCCACCTCCTGACTCAAATATTCCCATGCTCCTATCCTCCACCCTGCATAAACTTCAGCTCATCCAAAACTTTGCTGTCAGTATCCTATCCCGCATCAATTCCCATTTACCTTTCAACTGTGCTACACTGACTCTCAGACTCCCAATAGCTCAAATTTAAAAATATCATCCTATTGTTTCAATCCTATTATGGTCTCAGTCTTCCCAATCTCGGTTACCTTCTCCAGCCCTACAACCCTCCAAGAACTCTGCGTTCCTTCAACTCATTGACGTCTGTGGTTTCAGCCATTTAGGACCTGTGCTCTGAAATTACCTCCCTAGCTCTCGTTGTCTTGCTACCTCTCCCTCACCTCCTTCAACAACCACCTTAAAAGCCATCCTTTAGTCATCAATACCAATATCCCCTTCTTGGGCTTGGTGTTAATTTTTGTCTGATTACGCTACTGTCAAGTGCCTTGCGACGTTTTTCAATGTTATAAATGCTACAAAGACACAAGTTGTTGTTGTCTTATAAATAATAGTGACCAATCAATACCTTCCAGTGTTTTAAATTAACTATGGGGTTTTAGACTTAAGTTTTAGAGCAGCACTTGAGATCTGAAACACTTGTGTGCACTTCCCCATTTATCTTAAATAAAAACAGAAAATGCTGGAAATCTTAGCAGAACAGGCAGCATCTGTGGAGAGAAACAGAGTTAATGTTTCAGATCAGCGTCACTTCATCAGAACTGGCAAAAGTTTGAAATGTAACAGATTCTTAAGCAACTGCAAGGGGCACTGAAAGGGGGAAGGGAGGAAAGAACAAAAGGGAAGGTCTGTGATAGGGTGGAAGACAGGAGAGATTTGAGACACAAAAGGGATGATGGGCCGACTTGAGATAGTAATGGGACAAGTTAGGAAACAAAAGAGGAGTCTAGATGGGGTGTGAATGGCGGAATAATTATCAGCTGCCATCGGAAACGGTGAAACAAATAAAAATAAAAAAGGGGCGGGGGGGTTTGTAAAAAAAGAGGCAAGGGAACAAAATATGGGCAGAAATTATGGTCTGAAATTGTTGAACTCGATGTCGAGTCCAGCAAGCTGTAAAGTGCCTAAACGAAAGATGAGGTGCTGTTCCACGTGTTTGCGTTGAGCTTCATTGGAACAGTATAGGAGGCCTGAGGATGGAGAGGTCAGAGTGGGAATGGAGTGGAGAATTAAAGTGACAAGTAGCCGAAAGCTCAGGTTCACACTTACGGAGTGAACGGAGGTGTTCCGCAAAGCGGTCATCCAATCTGCGTTTGGTCTCCCCGATGTAGAGGAGACCACATCGTGAGCAGCAAATACAGTATACTAAATTGAAAGTAGTACAATAATTCGCTGATTCACCTGGAAGGAGTATTTGGGGCCTTGGACAGTGGGAAGGGAGGAGGTAAAAAGGGCAGGTATTGCATCTCCTGTGCTTGCACGGAAAGGTGCCGTGGGAAGGGGAGGGGCTGCTGGGGGTGACTGTGGAATGGACCAAGGTGTCACGGAGGAGCGGTCCCTTCGGAATGCTGAGAGGAGAGGGGGAGATGCGATTGGAGGTGGGATCACGCTGGAGGTGGCGGAAGATGATCCGCTGAATGTGGAGGAAATGACGGAGGATGATCCGTTGGACGTGGAGGCTGGTGGAGTGAAGTGGCCTCTCCCCTGTCAATTGCCTAGATGGATCGGAGAGGAATTTCCCAGATTTTTTTTCCAAATTTGCCCTGGGTTTTTTAACCTCGCCCAGATCATCACATGATTTCAGGTGGGGTGGAGTGTATATGTTGTGATACACAAGATCTCGCAATTGTGTGGGATAGGCTCGATCGACCAGATGGTCTTTATCTGTCCGTCATTATCCGTATGTTCGTAAAGGTGAGGACAAGGGGAACCCTGTTGTGGTTCTGAGAGGGAGGGGAAGGGGTGAGAGCAAAAGTGCGGGAAATAGAATGGATACGGTCGAGGACCATGTTAACCAAGGCGGAGGGGAATCCTCTGTTGTGGGAAGAGGAAGACATATCAGAGGCACTAGTGTGTGGAAGGTGGTGTCGTCAGAGCATATGCGATGTGGAAACTGGGAGAATGTAATGGAGACCTTACAGGATGTGGGGTCCAGGTATCTGTGGGAGTCAGTGGGCTTACAGTGAATGTTTGTCAATAGTCTATCCCCAGAAATGGAGACAGAGAAGTCGAGGAAGGGAAGGGAAGAGACAAAGATGAACCATGTGAAGGTGAGGGAAGGGTGAAAATTGGATGCAAAATGAATGAAATTTTCTAGTTCAGGGTGAAAGCAGGAAATGACACGGATAGTCATCAATGTACCAGAAAAAGAGGTGGGGATACGAGTAGGACTGGAACAAAGAATGTTCCACATATCCCACGAAACGGCAGGCACAGCTAGGGCCCATGCGGGTTCCCATAGCAACACCTTTAATTTGGAGGAAGTGAGGGGAGTCAAATGAGAAGTTGTTCAATGTGAGAACAGGTTCAGCCAGGCGGAGGAGAGTGGTGGTGGATGGGGACTGGTTGGGCCTCTGCTCGAGGAAGAAGCAGAGCGCCCTCAGGCCATCCTGGTGGGGGATGGAAGTAGAGGGATTGGACGTCCACGGTGTAAAGGAGACGGTTGGGGCCAGGAAACTGGAAACTGTTATAGAAACATAGAAAATAGGTGCAGGAGGAGGCCATTCGGCCCTTCGAGCCTGCACCACCATTCAGTAAGATCATGGCTGATCATTCACCACAGTACCCTTTTCCTGCTTTCTCTCCATACCCCTTGATCCCTTTAGTGGTAAGGGCCATATCTAACTCCCTCTTGAATATATCCAATGAACTGACATCAACAACTCTCTGCGGTAGAGAATTCCACAGGCTAACAACTCTCTAAGTGAAGAAGTTTCTCCTCATCTCAGTCCTAAATGGCTTACCCCTTATCCTTAGACTGTGTCCCCTGGTTCTGGACTTCCCCAACATCAGGAACATTCTTCCAGCATCTAACTTGTCCAGTCCCGTCAGAATTTTATATGTTTCTATGAGATCCCCTCTCATCCTTCTAAATTCCAGTGAATACAGGCCCAGTCGATCCAGTCTCTCCTCATATGTCAGTCCTACCATCCCGGGAATCAGTCTGGTGAACCTTCGCTGCACTCCCTCAATAGCAAGAACGTCCTTCCTCAGATTAGGGGACCAAAACTGAACACAGTATTCCAGGTGATGCCTCACCAAGGCCCCGTACAACTGCAGTAAGACCTCCCTGCTCCTATACTCAAATCCCCTGGCTATGAAGGCCAACATACCATTTGCCTTCTTCACCACCTGCTGTATCTGCATGCCAACTTTCAATAACTGATGTACCATGACACCCAGATCTCGTTGCATCTCCCCTTTTCCTAATCTGCCACCATTCAGATAATATTATGCCTTTGTGTTTTTGCCCCCAAAGTGGATAACCTCACATTTATCCACATTATACTGCATCTGCCATGCATTTGCCCACTCACCTAACCTGTCTAAGTCACCCTGCAGCCTCTTAGCGTCCTCCTCACAGCTCACACCGCCACCCAGTTTAGTGTCATCTGCAAACTTGGAGATATTACACTCAATTCCTTCATCTAAATCATTAATGTCTATTGTAAATAGCTGGGGTCCCAGCACTGAGCCCTGCGGCACCCCACTAATCACTGCCTGCCAGGATGTGCGCATCATGGATGCTCCCTGGAAATTTAGCATTAACTGCCATGATTATTTGGTTGTGGTCGACAACGAGCTGCACATTCAGGGAGTGGAATCCCTTTCTGTTACAAAACACCTCCGCGTTCTGTAAAGGTGCTTTCAGGGCACTCTGTACCTTGGGGAAGTTTGCTATTCTTGAGAAACCCAAAGCCCTCCTAGTTTGCATTTCCTTGGTCATAAGGAAGCTTATAAAGTCCATCCTGTGAGCGTAAAGAGCTCGAGTCACCTGTCGAATGGAGCAGTGTGTGTCATGCTGAGAGGTACCACAGATGTCGCCAGCTGAAGCCTGAAAGGAGCCCGATGCGTAGAAGGATAGTGCCGCAGTAACCTTGACCATAGCGGGCAGTGCGGTCCTGATAGGCTGCAGATCCCCCTTGATGAGCTGGCATCTCTCATCGATGACCTCCTTTTGGAAGCACAACTTCCTAAGGCACGTGTTATCAGACAAGTTAAGGTAAGATTGCTTTTCTCTAAGTTCATCGGGTGTACTTTCTCCTCCTCCGCCTCCACATTTGTCTGCCCCCTCTTCTACTGGGCCCTTCACTAAACCCTTCACTTAACTCAACCTCAGACACCAGCAACTGAGCAGCTACAAGTAATGGTAGAGAAGCTACAGGCCCCTTCACTGTATCACTTTTATCACTATTACTATCACTGTTGATATAAATGCCCTTTCTACTAAAATAAATGCAAATATAATTATAATTATAAATATAAATGTGAGTGGATCTATCTGTAAAAGACCCTTAAGTAACTCTCAAATTTTAAGTCCCTTGTTTAAGCAGCCTCCTCTCTTCCTCCGATGTTCAAAATGGTGTCCGTAGTGCCGAGTTCTGTGAGGAAGGCCAGGGAAAAGCAACTATTCTCCAGCGATGTTCTCAGCGAGTGATCAGCCCGGCAATGTGCCAAACGTTGGGCCCGGCGATGCGTGGTCAATCACCTCAGCAATCATCTCGGCAATGTGAGCCGAACGATGGGCCGGCTTTCCACTTTTCAGTCAAAATGGGCGAAAGCAGGCCTTTTTGGGCGCTATATGGGCACTAGCCCAGCGATGTGAAGTGGAAAGTCTAGCTGAATTCTTCTTTAAATTATGAGAGCGCTCCAGTTGTCTGAATGTCATGCATTCATCTAGCAACATGCCTCTACTCGCATTATAACACATGCACCAGTGCAACACACGCAGAGGCACGGGTTTAGAGTTATGCAGATGGCAGTTTATAGGATCTAAAAGTGTTTAAGTCTCCAGAGGTCTCCAGCTTTACACTAACCAGTACCATCAGTAATGGGATCACTACTGCTGATGATGCTCTTTCAAAAGTGGCTCAAAACACTACCATTTAACCCGTGACACCTACGTTGAAATTCTCTCTCAACACGCTACAATTATAATTTTCTTGTAAAACTAATAGTTTGTCGGAAGAGACTAGATAATGGAATAGGATTTTGTTATACATTATAATTATATAGAAGTTACAACACAAAAAGTAGCCACTGGCACAACTAGCCTGTGTCGGTGTTATACAAGTCCTAATCGTGTTTTTCCACTCTGCTCCCATATCCCATCAAAGTTCTTTATCACACTGCTTTTGTGATTTACAGCCGTCACAACAGCAAAATTGATGGATTGCCAAGTGTAATATTACCACAAAGTGTTTAGTTGAGATTGAATAAAGATAAAATTAATAATTAACTGCAGAATTATTGCAACACCACACTTCCTTTGAACTGGACAACATGCAACACTTATTGTTCTGGTACACTGAGACCACAGACTGCTGATCAGTGTTAAGGCAATGATGTGTTCAGCACTTGTGACACTGCTGTAATTGGACTATGTTTTATGGAATGAAAGTGACACAATGGCTCAGAGTTTCCTGCAACAACGAGATTGGCGACCGAGACTGTAGCGTGCTGACCCCGTTGTTAAGTTCCCCTGTATTTTCTTGCATTTGTAATCGGAATATGCCGCAGTATGGCAGTGAATCATAAGTGGCGTGGCCATTTTTTCCCAGCGATTCCACAAATACATCAACTGGATGGCGATTTTAAGTTTTAAAATTCGAAATACAGTTCCCTCAGGCCGATCTCTTCTCGATGGAATCGGTCGGCCTGCTTCCGTTTAGAGCACACCATGAAATTGACTACTGAAATTCCACGGGTGTACGAAGCTCGTTCTCTAGACTCAGACCGGCTCACGTTTAATTGTTTAAGTGATTTAAAAAAGTAACAATCTATTTACTATAATGAGCGCTGCTGCCAAGCCACCAGCACCATTATTTTTACTTCTAAGTGGCAGTGGTGTGAAAAATGTCAGAAATGCAGCAAAATCATGATCGCTATTGTTTTCAGGTTGGGGCAAAGCCATGAAAATTAACTTCCAACTGTTATCAACTAGGGGTAATGGTCGAGTGGCGCAAAATCTAGGACAATTATGGAGCGCCATGAGTTAAGGCGTAAATCACTTACTCCATAATTTCCTCTTTCAACAACATAGGTGTGCAAGTCCCCAGGAAAATCCTGGCCATTAACCAGTTTGAAGGCCCAATTCACACACCACAAAAAATTTTAGTAATGCATTTGAACAAGGCTGTGCGCCAGATCATGTAGCTAGTACTGACCCTGTTGATATGATGATCAATTATATTATGAAGAAAACATATTTAGAAAAGAATATTGTTAAACACATAAAATGGCACTATGAATTAATTTTCTAAACTTAATTTCACAGGCCGTTTACATATAATAAAGTAAGTGCAGGTATAATGCAGTTGGTGTAATTTAAACTCACAAAAGGGGAAGTATAGTGAAAAATAAGCCATTTGCCAAGCATGGTAAATTAAACGTAATGATAGCCGTTTCTGGACTTAATTCCTTATGAATAAGTAGAACACACTTACTTCTCCCAAACTGTGCAGTTGTTGGGCAATCTCCCTCAGATCTTCTTCGCTCACTAAGGGATTAATTTGGTCCTGAACATCATAAACAAACTGTTGCCATGACATGAACTGGTTCGGTCCATTTTGTTTTCTCCAGGAAGGCAGTGTAGAGATGATTTTCTCACAAAGGAATGTCAGGGGTAGACAAGCCTAAAAGAGGTCCAAAACATATGCATTGCTCTGTAACTATCTGTTAGGATAATAGAAAGTTGCAAGCAAATTTTGAAAGCTATAATTGTACCCAGATTGTGACTTCTACACAATCAATTAAACTAAATATTAATATAAGGTCGCATAACAAAGTGTATTTTCCCAATTTTCTCCCACTTCTCCTGAAGGTGATAACTCACACTGGGGCACTATTCCATAGCTTTCAGGCACTTCTTGAATATGCCATTTCCTTTTGTGTGAGCCTAGCCAGTGATTCCTCTGCTATTCATCGATGAGAACATCACATCAGAGTCCAATCTTGTCATCATTTTGCGCTCAAGTTTCGGCCTGAGTTGCTCCTATTTTTTTTTGGAGCAACTAGTTTGGAATGGAGCATCTTAGAAATTGCAATTCTTGGCATTTAGTTTGCTCCAATTCTAGTCAGTTACAATAGTTTCATTGCAGAACAGATTTTTTTTCCAAAAAGGGGGCATGTCCAGCCACTTACGCCCGTTGTGCAAGTTTAGGCAGCGAAAACTTATTCCAATTACCCCAAACTAACATAGAATGGAGTAAGTGTAGATTTTTGTATGCTCAGAAAAACCTTGCCTACACATAAATCAGGCATAGGGAACGAGAGTTGAGGGGGGAAAGGAAGTTTACAAACATTAAATACTTCACTTTTACAAATAAAGAGCCATCATCAATAATAAATGATAAATACATCAATAAATCAATCAAAAAAAAATATAAAATAAAAAAAAATAAATAAAAATTATTTCTATTCACCTACTGCAGCACTGGGAGCCCTCCAACAGTGTGCTTGAATACCCACACCCCCTCAGTGTCTCTCTCTGCTTCTGACAGAGGGGGGGAGGGCGAGAGGAGGGAGGGAGTGGGGGTGCGAGAGGACGGAGGAGAGAGGGGGAAGCGAGAGGAGGGAGGGAGGGAGGGGGGGAGAGGAGGGTGGGAGGGAGAGAGAAAGGCGGGAGGGAGTGGAGGAAGGGAGGGGGAGGGAGGGAGGGAGGGAGGGAGGGGGGAGAGGCTGAATGGGCCGGGTTGGGCCGCCGGCGCCGACACTTTGGGCGGGCCCCGCTGACAACATGGAGGGAGGGAAAGAAGAGGAAGGGGGTGTGGGGGAAGGGGAAAGAGAGATGGGGAGGGGGGGAAAAGAAGAGGGGGGCGGGGAGGTGAAGGCTGATCAGGCCGGGCCACCGCCGCCACTTTGCGTGGGACCCGCCGCCGACGAGGAGAGAGGGGAGGGAAGAAGAGGGGTTGGGGGGGGGGGGGGGGAGGGGTGGAGAGAAGGGGGGGGGGTGGTGGAGGGAGAGAAGGGGGGGGGGGGAGAAGAGAGAAGAGGAGGGGGGTTGTGGGGGGGGGGAGAAAGGCTGAACGGGGAGGTGGTCCAGTCCTGATCTCGTCCTATGATCCCATTCGGCCAGCCTCGGGAACCTGGAACTACTGCCCATGCGCGCACACTCTAGCGCCCATGTGCAGAGGTCCCTGCACTGTTTTCAGCGCCGGGACCTGGCTTCGCCCCCGACCCCTTGTGCTGCGCCACGCCGAGCACGAAGACGTCCTGAGGAGACCGGAGAATCGCAAGGTAAGCTTTTGGTGCCTTTTTTCTTCCAGAAAGTTGCCGCACCTTATCGAGATGTGCCGTTTTTCCAGAGGGCGGAAACTTGGGCCCATAATGTTGACTCATGTACTTTCTCGCATGAATCAGCAATAACATTCAGGAGCTGGAAACTAGCCTGAGATTTCCCTACCTAGCCTGGCCCCTTCCTGATTTGTATGGCTCAGGACTGTATAAAGTGGTGCATTCACACAACAAACTACTTGGGCAGCATGAGGTATATGTATTAATCCTCTATTAAAATGATTTGCAAAGAGAAAAATCATTAAAAACATTAAAATGCTTGAAGTATTATATGCTTCAAAGTATGTACAAAGTTCAAAAGCTTTATTGAGCAGCAAAACAAATTAAAAGTACCCTTTATCAAGGCCTCTAGGTCTAGTTGTTGGCTGTACTACCAGCAAGTAGCCAAGCCATACAGAAAAGGAAGGGCCCAGGTTGTGATGTCTGTCTGCGTGAGAGTAAGGGAGCGTGACAATTTCTCTCCATGCTTGGGCTAAGGAAGTGGAGGGTGGGAGAAATCAAACAGGATTCAATTTACTATTGCTACCAAATGACATAAGCAGACATCATGTCAGAACATGAGCAGTTTTGGCTCTGATGTCCCCCATGGTCAAGCATCTTTCTGACATTCATTGTCTAAGTACAAAGAAACTTGGGAAGAGCAGTACTCCAAAATTGCTATTCTTCATGGTTAACCTGGACACTGAGTGACAGCGAGGTTGACTAATTGACTGCAGAGTGCATCACAATCATGACATAGGTACATCTTGCAGTGTTAATGAATAGTGTTAATGGATAGTGAGACTGATGCTTCCCCTCCCTAACCGAAGGGTACTGAGGCCAACTGTAATGTCCACAGCCACTCTGGGAGAGACCAGCCAACTCTATACACACCAGAGGTCTTGTGCATGAGCAATTAGTTAAGTGTTGCTGAATGTAGCTCATAGTATAAACAGGGCAAATGTTACTCAAATTTCTAAACCACTTCCAGTGGAATCAGTTGTGTAATATAATCAGGGTATCCATAATCAGCTTCTAAGGCAGCAAAACAAGGGGGAGATAAAAGAAAGTGAACACAAGACGACAAGAAAAAGGAGCAGGAGTAGGCCATTTGGCCTCTCGAGCATGCTCCGCCATTTAATAAGATCATAGCTGATCTGATCATGCACTCAGTTCCAATTCCCTGCCCGCTCCCCATAACCCTTGATTCCCTTATCGCTCAAAAATCTGTCTATCTCTGCCTTTGGTGAAAAGGTGAAAGAATGGAGCGTAGAGTGAGAAAAGTGGCAAAAAGAAACTGAAAGCAACAGGAGGAAGAGACAATGGGCCCAAATTTGGCCCTCCGGTTTTTTCGGCGCACATCGACTTTCTGCTCTCAAAACGGCGCCGAAAATATATCACCGTATTCTCCCCGCTCTGTGGACCATCCTTGTGCTTAGCGTGGCAATCATAGTGGGGGGGCGGAGCTAGGGCCGTGCGGCTGAAAGAGTGCTGGCGGGGGGGGCGGGGCTGGGGCCCAGCATGTGCACTGGAGGGTTCGCACATACGCCCGGGCTTCCCGCCCACCGCACCTATCCCCGGCAGAGTGGCCTTTTGCACCGGCATTGCTTTAGATCAGACCGATTGCCCAGAGAAATAACTCTGCAATTGTCGAGTATGAGGCCACCTTGAATAGCTGACCACAGAATGGCTGCAGCCCCGAGAAGTATGTAGATAGAAGTAAAAATTCAATCAAACTCCTTCAATCTTAATCACTGGATTCAATTCAAGCAAATCTCATGCAACCTGATTTAAATTCTATGAATTACAACACTACCACTCAAATGTATAATCATTTCTGAAGTACATACAAATGGTACATGCTATTGGGAGTATATTTAGTTGTCTCAGATGAGCTTCCATTTTAAAAAATTTACTTTTTTTAGTCTAGCACAGATGTTATGGATTGTTTCATGGCCTTTTTGTCAGCTTTATTTATGATTTATTTTGAGAGGTCATGGCAACTATCAAAACTTACAATAAGTACATAATAGACTTTTACACTTAACACATTAAGGCTCCTGCAGCCTGTGTGTTCCCAGCACCCCCTCCCTCCTGCCAGCCCCGCTTTAAGTTCCCTCCTGCAGCCTCCTTCTGTGAGTCCAGCCTGTTGCGTCTCGTGTGTGGTCAGTTCACTGCTCTCCCGCCCAGGCTTCCCACCCATCGCATCTATCCCCGGCCGCGTGGCCTTTCGCTCCGGCCGGCCCGCTGACTTCCCGGGCTGAATATGAAGTAGGACTTACGTTTTATTTATTTATTTTTTATTGATGGTTTTTATGCTTCATGAATGTTGTTGAGAAGGTGTTTAGTGCTTTGCAAGGTCCTCTCCGCTTCCCTTCCCCCCCTTCTCTGGCTACCTGCGCTGATTTCTTAACTCTCCGCAAGGGTTTTCTGTGCGGCCACATACGCTGGCCTAAGTTAGTTTGGAGCAACTAATAGCTGTCCAAACTGGCTTAAATGGCCAAAACAGGCGTAGGTGATTGGTAACGCCCCCTTTTGAAAAAAACTAAAAAAAAATCCTAACTAATTCACTTACACTGACGCAAATTAAATGTGTAGAATGGGGATTTTTAAGATACTCCAGAAAAATCAAGTTGCCCCAAAAAAAAATAGAGCAACTCCTGACCAAATCTGGGCCCAATGAGAGTAAAGACCAAGTACCTGTATTACAAAATAAAATGTCAAATTAAAACAATCCCGTATACAAGCAACAAAAACACAAAACTTTTCAAACAGTTTGATTGTTTCAATAGTTGATGTGTCCATAGTTCTGTACACAGGAAAAATGGAAGGAAAATACAGGGAAAAAGTGGGAGAGGCTTACTCTCGCAGATTGGGAACACCGAAGCACAACTTTCAAGTAGCAGTAACAAAAGTCCAAAAATATATTCTTTGAACTCCACAGATTACTGTTGACTTTTAATTAGGTTGTTATAGCAAATACAGTCAGAGGATAAACAACTAAAGCTGAAGGGTCTGTGATAATCAAATAAAATTGCATCAGCGGTTGGACACAGCCTCTGGAACATACTCACCTTGTACTTGATTTTTAGTTCATGTTGCTCTCATTGCAAACAGGGCACTAAAAAGTACAGAAAAAGTACTGCAGGTCATTCAACCATCTCAGAGCGAGGCCAACTGAAGGCAGTGGTCTTGCACTCAGTGTTTGTTGTGATGGCACCAATCTATAGCAGCTTTTACATCGGTACCAACAGGGCATTTAAGCCGCTGATTCCTGAAGGGAAGATTTGGGCAGCCAGTAGAAATCTCAATATAAATTTGGTAGGGTCGCTGATGTGTTCAGGAAAACGCGTTCTGTGCTGACTGTGCACAGAATCCATTACATCACAATCTGCTATAACATTATTGTTTGTGTTTGCCTATCAGATGAGGAAGCTGTTTGGCCCCATGACAGAAACAGATGTTAGTCAGTGTGCGCAGTATAACCTGGCCAGCAATTGGATGCATTAAACAATGTTTCCCTTCCACTTCTCCCATGTGGAGTTGGGACTTGTGTGTCAGTGTGTATAAGTAAAGGAAGGAGGATAGTTCTGTGGAAAGTTTCACTAAACTTCAGGATGCTCACCTTGCCCCACTTGTGCATCATGCCCAAATCAACAGTGTAATAATATTGGGGGTGGGGGGAGCCTGAACCAAACTAATCCCCATCCCTACCACACAATTACTTTTATTGTAGACCTTTTATAATATTAGAAACTAAATTGGAGTGTGCTTTTTAAGCTAGATCTTTTAGCAATAGTGACTGGTTTCAAAATAAAGGAAATATAGAGATATAAATACTGCATCTGAATAAATGCACCTGCAGGATGTTATCTAGCCATAAAGACCAAGTTAGTTACCTAGTCCGTACCGAGTTAACTGCATCAGCAGGGTGCAATGGGAGGAGGCTGCAATTGGCTTCAGCACTGCTGGAATAGGCAAATCAGATGTGAAGCTTGAGCTTGCTTGCAACTGTCAGCCATGGCTGAGTGAGTAGCACCCTCACCTTGGAGACAGAAGGTTTTGGACCGAGAACATCCCAACAATCAGGGAGACTTACTGGAATGGTTGAAACTGAACTGACCAACACACATTGTGATATGTGAACTTTTCTTCTGGATACTTTAATTCTACGATTCTTCTCCACATTCATTATAGCATAGGATACTTACAGAAAGAATCCAATTCCTTAATTCTAGCAGGTGATTTCGCAGCAGCTTCATGTCTTTAGATCCAGATGCACCAGCATCCAGCACAAATAATCTATCAGATATCTGCATATCGTTTCCAAACCTAAGAATGCACAAGGCCATTATAAAAATCACAGTGCTGATGGAATACAATTTATCAGTAAATTTTAGAAAGAGTTCAGTGTTACTGGCAGCAATACTAATGTAATAGGACCTTCCCTTCCACCCAGGACAAACAATTACACAGAAATACTCTCATTTTCAATAGAACAAAACTGAACAAATTACATCTTACCTGTGTAATGTGATAAATGTCAATATAAAATAAAAACAAACTGATTTATAGCGAGAAACTCTGGATGGTGATAAGAACATAAGAAATAGGAGTAGGCCATATGGCCCCTCGAGCTAGTTCCGCCATTTAATACGACCATGACTGATCCGATCATGGACTCAGGTCCACTTCCCTGCCCACTCCCCATAACCCCTTATCGGTTAAGAAACTGTCTATTTCTGTCTTAAATTTATTCAATGTCCCAGCTTCCACAGCTCTTTGAGGCAGCGAATTCCACAGATTTATAACCCTCAGAGAAGAAATGTCTCCTCATCTCAGTTTTAAATGAGTGGCCCCTTATTCTAACATTATGCCCTCTAGTTCTAGTCTCCCCTATCAGTGGAAACATCCTCTCTGCATCCACCTTATCGAAAAGTATAAGTTTATGAGGGGGCTTGACAAGATCATCTGTCATTCTTTTGAATTCCAATGAGTAGAGGCCCAACCTACTCAACCTTTCCTCATAAGTCAACCCCCTCATCTCCGGAATCAACCTAGTGAACCTTCTCTGATCTGCCTCCAAAGCAAGAATATCCTTTCGTAAATATGGAAACCAAAACTGCACGCAGTATTCCAGGTGTGGCCTCACCCTGTATAACTGGAGCAAGACTTCCCTGCTTTTATACGCCATCACCTTTGCAATAAAGGTCAAGATTCCATTGGCCTTCCTGATCACTTGCTGTACCTGCATACTATCCTTTTGTGTTTCATGCACAAGTACCCCCAGGTCCCACTGTACTGCAGCACTTTGCAATCTTTCTCCATTTAAATAATAACTTGCTCTTTGATTTTTTTTCTGCCAAAGTGCATGACTTCACACTTTGCAACATTATACTCCATCTGCCAAATTTTTGCCCACTCACTTAGCCTATCTATGTCCTTTTGCAGATTGTGTGTGTCCTCCTTACACATTACTTTTCCTCCCATCTTTGTATTGTCAGCAAACTTGGCTACGTTACACTCAGTCCTGTCTTCCAAGTCGTTAATACAGATTGTAAATAGTTGGGGTCCCAGCATTGATCCCTGCGGCACCCCACTAGTTACTGATTGCCAACCAGAGAATGAACCATTTATCCCGACTCTCTGTTTTCTGTTAGTTAGCCAATCCTCTATCCATGCGAATATATTACCCCCAACCCCACGAACTTTTATCTTATGCAATAACCTTTTATATGGCACCTTGTCAAATGCCTTCTGGAAGTCCAAATACACCACATTCACCCTGTTCGTTGCATCCTCAAAGAATTCCAGCAAATGTGTCAAACATGACTTCTCCTTCATAAATCCATGTTGACTCTGCCTGACCAAATTTTGCTTTTCCAAATGTCCTGCTACTGCTTCTTTAATAATGGACTCCAACATTTTACCAACCACAGATGTTAGGCTAACTGGTCTATAGTTTCCTGCTTTTTGTCTGCCTCCTTTTTAAAAAAAAAAAAATAGGGGCATTACATTTTCAGTTTTCCAATTTGCTAGGACCTCCTCAGAATCCAGGGAATTTTGATAAATGTAATGCCTGGATTCTAGCAGCTACCATGCAACAAAAACTTGCTTAAGACTAAATATAGTTATTTCCACCAGTCAGAGATTGCTTTGATGTTGCAGGCTTGCTCCAAGTATTTCCACCATAACAATATCCCTCTAAAAATTAAACTTAATTTGCCATTTATGTAATGAGCAGTTGCTACAGCTATTGTTTATGTAATTACAACCAAAACAGCTAAGTTCTTTACAGGAAAGATGATAACAGAGGGGAAATAGCTCACATTATTCTCATGTCCCAAGATTGGGCAAATCTTCAATGTTTCACTTTTTGTAGCAGGTCACTGTGAAGTACTTTTCTATCAGTCATTTTCCAGTGAATTATTACATTTCTCACACTCCAGAGCACTTCACATACAATGAACTACTTTGAAGAGTAGACACTTATGTAGGCAAATGTAACAGATGTTTTGAACACAGCAAGATCCCACAAGCAGCAATGAGACGAATGAACAATTAATTTGTTTTTGTGGTGATGGTTCAGGCATGAATGTTGATTCAGAGATGAATGTTGGCCAGGACATAAGGAAAGCTTCTTGTGAACTCCTCTTCAAATAGTGCCATGGGGTCAGATGGGGGCCTCTGTTTAATGTCTTATCTAAGAATGTCACCTCTGGTAATACTGGTTAGAATGTTAGCCTAGATTTTGTGCTCAAGCTCTGGGCTGAGGCTCAAACCCACAAGTGCTACCTTACATAACACTACCAACTGCACCAAGCTGGGAATAGATGGGGTCCTTACCTGCCACTTGAAGTGGACTCTTTCAAAAGCACTTTAATAAGACTTTTACCACTTACCTGCTTTTTATTTCTTTTAGAAGTGACAGATCTTTGTCATAACCAAATTCCCCTCCAAATGAACGGGGACAGTTTACAATATCTGCATGTGTGGCGACAAGAACAACCTGCAAAGGACTTTTCAGCTTCCCACCAAAAGCTGTCAAGAAAATAACTCACTTTCAGTATAAACACAAAGCACATTGATCAATATTTTTATATTCATTGTGACTCCAACCCATTTGTCATTCGAGTGTGAGGTATACAGTTAATTCCACACAGATGAGTTATCCACCGTAGCTACAGTGTAGGAATCTCAACAAGGAGCAGTGACAATTTCAAGGTTTGATAAATATTACAATCAACACAAAAAGGAAAATCTATAGGTGATTGGATTTTACCATAAGAAAACATTGTGACCTTCAGAAGTGGCTCGGCACAGAGTAAACAGGAGCCAGCACGCAATTATCTTTAAGTCTTTATTCTTTTCTCAGCTAGGTTCCTTTTTGACATTTGAAGGATGCCCAAACATTTTAAATCAGTGATGTTTAAAGAAGTGTATCATTTTATTAAATATTAAATGTCTGGACTTACACAGTCACCACTGCATATACATCTTTTACAAAAACAAAAGAATGAGTTTGTAGATGTCATGGTAAAATACATATGGCTGCATTTTACAGTTTTGTTAACTGAAAAAATATATTGTTAATCTGAAGAACAAACTAGGTATTTATAACTGATTAACAATTTAACCGTAATAATGATTGTAGTATAGCAGAAGCGTCCAAACTGCCCTGGCAATCCATCCCTCAAAGTTCCAGCAACCAGATCTACTTCTTACTTGCTAGCTTATTTAATTGAATTTCATGGGCTCATCCAAATTTGGAAAGGACAGTTCTCAGTGCTTTTGCCTTGTTGCTGGATAAATCCAAAAACAGAACGCTGTCTGTTCATATCCAGAGATATATGTAAAATAATGGGAACAATTTATGTATGCCCCATAAAGGCAAAAAGCTGCGACACTGATGATGTAGTTTTGTTTATGGCTCTTTAGTGCCACCTGCTGGGGAAGGTGGCATGATGTGAATTTTCTATATTGGAACAGACATAAACTATCCAAACATAGTTTTCATCTTGGCTGCATACATTTTAAGTAATTAGAATTTTTTCCCCCCCCTTACACCAATTTTTCCTTCTTTTAATTCATGCGTCTACATGAATGCTCTATCCCTTTGTCAGATTACTTGTCACGCACAAGCCAGTACTTTCTGCAATTTATATTGGCAAGACATAACCCATCTAGTCAAATACTGCACTCTCTACATGGCTGTTCCAACCGACCTCCACTGCTTCCGATCCCCCAAATGCATTGAATTCAGAATTCTTGTCCTCATTTACAAATCCCTCTGTGCATGTAACCTGCCATTCTTTGCAAACTCCTTGAACGCACATTGTCTGGCCTTCTGAATGCAGGGCTCCTGTGCATCCCATTAGTGTCAGAGCTTTCGGCCACCGTAGTTCTGCTCTCTCCAATTCTTTCCCTAAATCTCGTTTCATTTTTCTACCTCAATATCCACCTTCAACAGTCTCCTCAATTCAACCATGCCTTCAGCTGCCTTCCCAATCTCATCATCTTCTGCTTGGTGTTTGCATCTTTGTGAAGTGGCTGTGAAACGTTTACCGCATTAAAAGGTATTATATAAATGCAAGTTGTTGAACTAGACTCCTTGAAGGGGTACAGTTCTGTGCTTATAGTTACCCTCCAGTAATTTGTCCAAGTGGTTATTATTCACGTGAGGCTTAACAGACTATTTGACCACACCGGGGAAGGGAGGTATTGCAGCCAAGCTTAAGCCCCTCCTCTCCCAATATCTATACATGTGTCATCATATCATCATAGGCAGTCCCTCGAATCGAGGATGACTTACTTCCACATCAAAAAGTTCATAGGTGTTTCAATGAAGGACCTAAAATTCCAGGTCCAGTACATGTATACTGCCAACAGGACTCACTGGATGGATTAGAACTATGAACCCTGGCTGGTTTTCCCTCCTGTAACAGAATGCCAAGACCATCTGTAGCACCCATAATCAATGCTTCAGCTTAATTTATCAAAGATATTCAAGATAGTGGAGGACATAAGGGAGGGAGAAGTTCACAATGCAGCTGGATGCTATAATAGGAGAGTTAGGGTCAATGTTCCCTGGAATTTTGTTTGGCGCCCTGGGATCACGTGGAACTGGTCCTCCAATCACAAAGGAGGATTCCATTGCAATCTTTTACAAAGGCAATTCCCTAATGGTATGCAATGGAATCCCCAAATAATTATACAATTTACACAATTCTAATAATTATAAATGTACTGAATTTCAATTTTATTCTAAGTCCCTTCACTGCACCAACCTCAATAAAAATAAAAATTTTTGATAAATAATTTAAAACATCTTAATCTGCCCGGGCCAATATTTGTATAAACTTAATTAAAAAGTGTATGTGCATCATTTGTTTAATTTACGGCTTATATATATCCTTATGCAGATGAAATCAGGCCCTACACCTGCTTTCATCAGCTGTAGGAATTTTGTGGGCAATTGCTGGGCAAATAGCCCAACTCTGCGCCAGCAATACTCATTTTACAGTCGGTTCAGATCCCTTTGAAATGGATTACGACGGCCTACTCAGAGTATGTCGTCAGGGAGACTGCAATTTGAGGGCCATAACATTTTAAACCTTTAAAGTAGACACTACTGTGGGCAAGATCTTTAAAGCTAATTTACATAATTTCCACCACTGAGGCAATAAAAAACTGATCCAATAACCCAAAAAATACAGGAATCTATGGTGGAAATTGGTTAAAAACTTTAATAATCCCTACATATTATCCAGACAATGAAAAAGATGAGAAAAATGTTCAGCTCCCTTTAAAGTCTGCAATAATTCCATTCAAATCATTTTATATTTATGGCCCGCATACTTGCACAGTACTTGGCAATTTAAACTTAATTTGCCATGTGTGTCTTCATTTGCAAACTGATCCAATTACCTTGCAATTTGTTAAATGCACCTGTTTCTACACATTGCCAGTGTTGTCTCAAATTTAACAAGGTTAAAATTGTTTAACAGGTCATTAATGCAGATTGGAAACGATAGGTGTTATGTTCAGAATAACTCCACAAGGCTGTATACTACAAGCTCAAACTGTTGTGATCTTGGTCTCTTTAATGTAACTGTCACCAAGCTCATGGTCTACAGGGCTGTAGTAATACCCGCCCTCCTGTATGGCTCAGAGACATGGACCATGTACAGGAGACACCTCAAATTGCTGGAGAGATACAACCAACGATCCTACAAATCCTCAGAGGACAGAGGCACCAACATTAGTGTCCTCGTCCAGGCCAACATCCCCAGCATTGAAGCACTGACCACACTTGATCAGCTATGCTGGGCAGGCCACATTGTCCGCATGCCAAACACGAGACTCCCAAAGCAAGCCCTCTACTCGGAACTCCTTCATGGCAAACGAATCAAAGGCGGGCAGAGGAAACGTTACCCTCAAAACTTCCCTGATAAAGTACAACATCCCCACCGACACCTGGGAGTCCCTGGCCAAAGTCCGCCCCAAGTGGAGGAAGTGCATCTGGGAGGGCGCCGAGCGCCTCGAGTATCATCGCCAACTGCATGCAGAAGACAAGCGCAGGCAGCGGAAAGAACGTGCGGCAAACCTGTCCCACCCTCCCTTACCCTCAATGACTGTCTGTCCCACCTGTGGCAGGGACTGCGGCTGTCATATTGGACTGTTCAGCCACTTAAGGACTCATTCTAAGAGTGGAAGCAAGTCTTCCTCGATTCCGAGGGACTGCCTATGACGATGATGCATTATTTCAATAATAATAGGGAGCAGCGAGCGGCGTCCCGTCCCGGAAATCAGCGCGGTCCCGGCCTGCAAGACCCTCAGCAGGCCGGGGCCATTGGAGGGAGCAGCGTGCAGTGTACCACTGCAGGGAGCAGCGCGTGCTGCTGCAGGAGGGAGACGGCTACGAAGCCAGGTCATTGATTGCAGTGCAGGCAGGCACAGCAGGAGGGGCGAAGGAGCGGCAAGAGTCTGTAGAGGGAAGTGACCGGGGCCCAGGAGAGGCCTGAATCTGGGGCCCAGAAGAGGCGAGGGCCCAGGAGCAGCACGGGCCGGCCCACACTGCGATATGTGTGCGTGCTCGGTCTGTGCAGCAGAGCTGGTCTCCAGTTAGTCTTGGGTAACCCTTGCCACTGGACCAAGACCTAGCTCTGTCAAGCCCGTGTGGTGGCTGGTGTGCAACGGCCAACACATGTTAAAAAAATCCAAGCACAGGCATTTTCCACCCTTCACGATGTAGTTTGGGATCTGGAATATTAGGTGTTTCAATGAATAACCTGTGAACTCATCCCTTTTTGGCGTGGAAGCAAGTCATCCTCGCTTCGAGGGACTGCCTATGTTGCTGATTCAATGTAACTCCAGAGTGAGAAAGCAGTATGGTAAGACTGCCTTTTATACCTGCTTGCCCAGGGTGTGCAGGTGACCTTTGGGTCTCCCACGGTGCCCCCCCTGGTTGCAAGTCTTATATATTGGCAATGTTTAAATACATGACATCATTTCCTCCTAAAGTCTTCGATAAAAATTATTTACAAGTTAATAGAAACATAGAAAATAGGTGCAGGAGTAGGCCATTCGATACCATGGCTGATCATTCCTTCAGTACCCCTTTCCTGCTTTCTCTCCATACCCCTTGATCCCTTTAACCGTAAGGGCCATATCTAACTCCCTCTTGAATATATCCAATGAACTGGCATCAACAACTCTCTGCAGTAGGGAATTCCACAGGTTAACAACTCTCTGAATGAAGCAGTTTCTCCTCATCTCAGTCCTAAATGACCTACCCCTTATCCTAAGACTATGTCCCCTGGTTCTGGACTTCCCCAACATCGAGAACATTCTTCCCGCATCTATCCTGTCCAGTCCCATCAGAATCTTATATGTTTCTATGAGATCCCCTCTCATCCTTCTAAACTCCAGTGAATAAAGGCCCAGTTGATCCAGTCTCTCCTCATATGACAGCCCAGCCATCCCTGGAATCAGTCTGGTGAACCTTCGCTGCACTCCCTCAATAGCAAGAACGTCCTTCCTCAGACTAGGAGACCAAAACTGAACACAATATTCCAGGTGAGGCCTCACTAAGGCCCTGTACAACTGCAGTAAGACCTCTCTGCTCCTATTTTCAAATCCCCTAGCTATGAAGGCCAACATACCATTTGCCTTCAGTACCTGCATGCCCATTTTCAGGTGACTGATGAACCATGACACCCAGGTCTCGTTGCACCTCCCATTTTTCTAGTCTGCCGCCATTCAGATAAAATTCTGCCTGTGTTTTTTTGCCCCCAAAATGGATAACCTCACATTTATCCACATTATACTGCATCTGCCATGTATTTGCCTACTCACCTAATCTGTCCAAGTCACCCTGCAGCCTCTTTGCGTTCTCCTCACAGCTCACACCACCACCCAGTTTAGTATCATCCGCAAACTTGGAGATATTACATTCTATTCCTTCATCCAAATCGTTAATGTATATTGTAAAGAGCTGGGGTCCCAGCACTGAGCCCTGCAGCACCCCACTAGTAACTAGCTGCCATTCTGAAAAGGACCCGTTTATCCCGACTCTCTGATTCCTGTCTGCCAACCAGTTCTCTATCCATGTCAGTACATTACCCCCAATACCATGCGCTTATATTTTGTACACCAATCACTTGTGCGGGACCTTGTCAAAAGCCTTTTGAAAGTACAAATACACCACATCCACTGGTTCTCCCTTGTCCACTCTACTAGTTACATCCTCAAAAAATTCCAGAAGATTCGTCAAGCATGATTTCCCTTTCATAAATACATGCTGACTTGGACTGATCCGGTCACTGCTTTCCAAATGCGCTGCTATTTCATCCTTAATGATTGATTCCAACATTTTCCCCACTACTGATGTCAGGCTAACCGGTCTATAATTACCCACTTTCTCTCTCCCTCCTTTTTTAAAAAGTGCTGTTACATTAGCTACCCTCCAGTCCAGAGGAACTGATCCAGAGTCGATAGATTGTTGGAAAATGATCACCAATGCATGCACTATTTCTAGGGCCACTTCCTTAAGTACTCTGGGATGCAGACTATCAGGACCCGGGGATTTATCGGCCTTTAATCCCATCAATTTCCCGAACACAATTTCCCGCCTAATAACGATATCTTTCAGTTCCTTATTCTCACTAGACCCACTGTCCTCTAATAAATTCGGAAGGTTATTTGTATCTTCCTTTGTGAAGACAGAACCGAAGTATTGGTTTAATGGGTCTGCCATTTCTTTGTTCCCCATTATAAATTCACCTGAATCCGACTGCAAGGGACCTACGTTTGTCTTTACTAATCTTTTTCTCTTCACATATTTATAGAAGCTTTTGCAGTCAGTTTTTATGTTCCCTGCAAGCTTCCTCTCGTACTCTATTTTTCCTTTCCTAATTAAACCCTTAGTCCTCCTCTGTTGAATTCTAAATTTCTCCCAGTCCTCAGGTTTGTTGCTTTTTCTAGACAATTTGTATGCCTCTTCCTTGGTTTTAACACTATCCTTAATTTCCTTTGTTAGCCATGGTTGAGCTACCTTCCCAGTTTTATTTTTACTCCAGACAGGGATGTACAATTGCTGAAGTTCATCCATGTGATCTTTAAATGTTTGGCATTGTTTATCCACCGTCAACCCTTTAAGTATCCTCTGCCAGTCTATTCTAGCCAATTCACGCCTCATACCATCGAAGTTACCTTTGCTTAAGTTCAGGACCCTAGTTTCCGAATTAACTTTGTCACTCTCCATCTTAATAAGGAATTCTACCATATTATGGTCACTTTTCCTCAAAGGGTCTTGCACAACAAGATTGCTAATTAGTCCCTTCTCATTACACATCACCCAGTCTAGGATGGCCAGCTCCCTGGTTGGTTCCTCGACATATTGGTCTAGAAAACCATCCCTAATACACTCCAGGAAATCCTCCTCCACCGCATTGCTACCAGTTAGGTAGGCCCAATCAATATGTAGATTAAAGTCGCCCATGATTACTGCTGTACCTTTATTGCACACATTCCTTATTTCTTGTTTGATGCTGTCCCCAACCTCACTACTACTATTTGGTGGTCTGTACGCAACTCCCACCAGCGTTTTCTGCCCTTTGGAATTCTGCAGCTCCACCCATACCGATTCCACATCATCCAGGCTAATGTCCTTCCTTACAATTGCATTAATTTCCTCTTTAACCAGCAACACCACCCCGCCTCCTTTTGCTTTCTGTCTATCCTGCCTAAATGCTGAATACCCTTGGATCTTGAGTTCCCAGCCTTGGTCACCCTGGAGCCATGTCTCCGTGATGCCAATCACATCGTATCCATTATCTGCTATCTGCGCAGTTAATTCATCCACCTTATTCCGAATACTCCTTGCATTGAGGCACAGAGCCTTCAGGCTTGTCTTTCTAACACACTTTGCCCCTTTTGAATCTTGCTGTAATGTGGCCCTTTTTGCTTTTTGCCTTGGTTTCTCCTTTCTATCTTTTGCTTCTGCCCCCCTTCTATTTCCCTCTGTCTCCCTGCATAGGTTCCCATCCCCCTGCCATATTAGTTTAACTCCTCCCCAACAGCACTAGCAAACATTTCCCCTCGGACATTGGTTGAGGCAATCCGGGGCTCTGCGTTCCCGGGTTGATTGCCTGAGTTGAAGTCCTGGCATGGGTGAGTCGGTCGGATCATAGCTGGTCTGATCGGACTGTCGGGCATGGTGGGTTCATCCTCGTGGTTGACCGCGAGGTCGATTGCTGGTTGGGTGTGTGTGGGTGGATCATTGATGGTAAAGTCCTCTTCAAACTGTTCTTGGTTGTCAGTGAACCGCAGTTTGATCTGATCCAAGTGCTTTCTGCACGTTTGTCCATTCAAAAGTTTGAAACAAATACTCTATTCCCCTCCTTGGCTAAAACAGCGCCAGCAACCCATTTGGGACCATGACCGTAATTAAGAACAAACACAGGGTCATTAACCTCAATGTCACGCGATACAGCCGCGCGATTGTGGTATACATTATGCCGGTGACGCTGGGTTTCTACATGATCATTGAGATCCGGGTAGACTAAGTAGAGCCTGGTTTTGAGTGCTCTCTTCATTAGCAATTCTGCAGGGCGAACCCCGGTAAGCGAGTGGGATCGCGTGTGTCATGTATTCAACCAGCATTGTAACCCATGTATAAACTGACCCAAGTTGTACACCGTGAGAACACTGACCACTAGGTGGGAGACACTCCCAACCTGGACCTTCAGGTATAAAAGGGGAAGCTCCACCCACCTTTATCATTTGAGTGCAAAGGAATAAAGGACAGGTCACAGACTGACCTTCTCTCAAGCATGGGCCTCGTGTGCATTTATACTGTGTAGTAAGGATGTATCAATGACGACAAGAAACTGGGATTTAAACCACGCGAGCATGGCCACTAGCAGAACAGACGAGAGGTACTGTGTTAAGGAATGGTTGGGACAGAGATTCAACATTGTTAAAGCAGCACACAGTTCTCCAGGCAGACAAGGGCAGTCAGGCATGCCCCAACATGTAGTCGAACCCAGAGGGGGAGCTCGACAGAGACAATGGCAAGCTGAACAGCGATTCACGCCATTGCAAGGGACAATGCGGCCAGCAATGGGGCCATCAACACCTGTTAATGGTGCACTCAAGGACAATAACAGGGGCAGTCAGGGACGATCGACTGGCAAGGGACCTTTTGTTTCAAACCGCAACTCATGCTGGAGGTGTGGAAGCATACATTCAGCTGGAGTTTGCAGAGATGAGCAAAATACCCGCAGAAATAGACACTGGGGGAAATCGCTGGAAGCTGAAGTTCAGCGAGTTCATGTGGAGCACGTATACAATTCATACACCAGGTCGCCACCGATAATAATGAAAGTGTTCTTCAATGGCATCCCAGTATCAATGGAGTTAGACACGGATGCCAGCCAGTCCCTGATGGGTATCAAACAGTTCGAAAAGTTGTGGGCATCCAAGGCCAGGAGGCCAAAATTATCGCCGATTGACGCACAGCTACGGACTTACACAAAGCAGATCATTCCGGTGCTAGGCAGTGCCACGGTAGTCATGACTTACAAAGATTCGGAGAACAGGTGCCACTCTGGATTATCCTAGGGGACGGTCCCGCACTACTGGGGAGGAGTTGGCTTGCTGTCATGAACTGGAAATGGGGCGATGTCAATGCAATTTCCTCTGTGGAGAGAGTATTATGCTCACAGGTCCTGGACAAATTTGACTCATTATTTCAACCCGGCATTGGCACTTTCATGGGGGCCAAGGTAGTGATTCACATAAACCCGGACGCCAGACCAGTACACCACAAGGCCAGAGCGGTGCCGTACGTGATGTGGGAATAGAAGGCGAATTGGACCGCCTGTTGAGGGAAGGCATCGTCTCGGCAGTCGAATTCAGTGACTGGGCGAGCCCGATTGTGCCGGTGCTCAAGGCGGATGGGTCGGTCAGGATATGTGGCGATTACAAGGCCACCATCAATCGGGTGTCACTCCAAGACCAGTACCCGCTACCGAGAGCGGAGGACCTCTTTGCGACGCTATCCGGTGGCAAACTTTTTTCAAAATTGGACCTGACCTCAGCTTACATGACCCAGGAGCTGGCGAGTGAGTCGGAGAAGCTGACCACCATCACGGCACACAAGGGATTGTTTGAGTACAACAGATGTCCGTTCGGGATTCTCTCGGCCGCCGCGATCTTCCAACGAAATATGGAAAGTCTCCTCAAGTCGATTCCAGGGATGGTGGTTTTTCAGGACGACATCCTCATTACGGGTTATGAGACTGAAGAACACCTCCACAACCTGGAGGAGGTGCTACGCAGACTGGACCGGGTTGGTCTGCGACTGAAAAAGGCGAAGTGCGTCTTCCTAGCTCCAGAGGTAGAATTCCTGGGGATGAGGGTAGCAGCAGACGGGATCAGCCCTACTGCATCCAAGACGGAAGCGATCCAGAGAGCACCCAGACCCCGTAACACGACGGAGCTGCGTTCGTTCCTGGGGCTCCTGAACTATTTTGGTAACTTTCTTCCCAAATTGAGCACGCTGCTAGAGCCGCTACACGTGCTCCTACGCAAAGGTCGCGAATGGGTCTGGGGGGACAGCCAGGAAAGGGCTTTTAATAGAGCACGCAATTTGTTATGTTCCAACAATCTGTTAACGCTATATGACCCATGTAAGAAACTTGTGTTAATGTGCGATGCGTCGTCCTATGGTGTTGGGTGTGTATTGCAGCATGTCAATACCAAGGGTCAGTTACAGCCGGTAGCTTATGCCTCCAGGAGTCTGTCCCAGGCAGAAAGGGGCTACGGGATGGTAGAAAAGGAGGCGCTCGCATGTGTATATGCGGTAAAGAAAATGCACCAGTACCTGTTTGGCAGGAAATTTGAGCTGGAGACAGATCACAAACCCCTAACGTCCCTTTTGGCCGACAACAATGCCATAAATGCAAACGCATCGGCCCGCATACAGGAGGTGGGCACTCACGTTAGCTGCCTATGACTACACAATTCGGCACAGGCCGGGCACCGTAAACTGCGCCGATGCACTCAGCAGGCTCCCACTAGCCACCACTGAGGGGGCTACCGAGCATGGTGCTGAGATGGTCATGGCTGTTGAAGCTTTCGGAAGCGAAGGCTCACCCGTGACAGCCCGTCAGATTAAAGTCTGGACAAATAGAGACCCGCTATTGTCTCTAGTCAAGAAATGTGTCCTGAATGGGGACTGGGCAGCCACGTACAGGGCATGCCCTGAGAAATTTAAACCATTTCACAGGCACAAGGATGAGCTCTCGATTCAGGCCGATTGCCTACTGTGGGGAAACCGCGTAGTCATGCCCCAGATGGGCAGAGAGGTGTTTATCAGAGAACTCCACAATGGGTACCCGGGCATCGTCACGATGAAGGCAATTGCCAGGTCACACGTTTGGTGGCCAGGGATAGACGCAGATCTGGAACTTTGTGTTCGCAGGTGCAACACGTGTGCCCAGCTGGGCCATGCGCCCAGGGAAGCCCCCCTTAGCCCCTGGCCATGGCCCGCCAAGCCTTGGTCACGCATCCATGTGGACTACGCAGGTCCTTTCATGGGGAAAATGTTTTTGATTGTAGTAGACGCCTACTCCAAATGGATCGAGTGTGACATTTTAAATTCAAGCACATCCTCTGCCACGGTAGAAAGTCTACGGGCAATGTTCGCCGCCCACGGTCTACCGGACATCTTGGTCAGCGACAATGGCCCATGCTTCACAAGCACTGAATTCCAGGACTTCATGGCAGGCAATGGAATTAACCATGTTAGAACAGCACCGTTCAAGCCTGCCTCAAACGGCCAGGCAGAACGAGCAGTGCAGATAATCAAACAGGGGATGCTCAGATTCCAAGGGGGTTCCCTACAAACCCGCTTATCACGCCTCCTGTTGGCCTATAGATCCCGACCACACTCGCTCACAGGGGTTCCACCCGCAGAGCTACTAATGAAAAGGACGCTCAAAACCCGATTATCCCTTATACACCCCACCATGAAAGAAATTGTCGAGAGCAGGCGCCAGTCACAATATCACTACCATGACAGGAATGCGAGGGCGCGATGTATTGATGTAAATGATCCTGTTTTTGTCCTCAACTACGCTGCAGGGCCCAAAAGGCTCGCAGGCACTATGGTTGCCAAAGAGGGAAATAGGATTCTGGTAGTTAAACTTACCAATGGACAAATCTGTCGCAAACATGTGGATCAAACAAAAAGGAGGTTCAGCAACCCCATAGAAGAAGCAGAGGAAGAACACGATATAGAGTTCACTCCACCACAGGTGACCGAACACCGGAACCAAAGGGAGGAGAGCCCAGTCACTGTGGGCAGTCCGGACAGGCCTGAGGCACTGCAAACAGCAGACACTCAGGCCAGCGCCCAACAACCGGAGCCCCAACTCAGGCGCTCTACAAGAGAGCGTAAACCACCAGAGAGACTCAACCTGTGATCCCAATAAGACTTTGGGGGGGGAGGTGATGTCACGTATTCAATCAGCATTGTAACCCATGTATTAACTGACCTAAGTTGTACACCGTGAGAACACTGACCACTAGGTGGGAGACACTCCTAACCTGGACCTTCAGGTATAAAAGGGGAAGCTCCACCCACCTTCATCACTTGAGTGCTAAGGAATAAAGGACAGGTCACAGACTGACCTTCTCTCAAACATGGGCCTCGTGTGCATTTATACTGTGTAGTAAGGACGTATCAGCGTGCGGTAGCTGAGCAGAATCCGAGCTAACCGGGTCTGCAGGGAACCGTCCGTCACGCGTTTCAAGCTCTGCTTGATGGTTTGGACTGCTCGTTCCACTTGACCATTGGATGCGGGCTTAAACGGCGCAGACCTGACATGCTTGATGCCATTGCGGGCCATGAACTCGTTGAATTCCGAGCTGGTGCAACATGGTCCACTGTCACTAACAAGGACGTTGGGCAAACCATGTGTGGCGAATATGGCCCGGAGGCTTTCAATGGTGGCAATGGACATACATGACGACAATAGTATACATTCAATCCATTTAGAGTAAGCATCCACGGCTGCTAGGAACATCCTTCTTAGAAAGGGGCCAGCGAAATCTACGTGGAGCCCTGGACCACGGTTTGGAGGGCCATGACCACAGACTCAGTGGGGACTCCCTTGGTGCATTGCTCAACTCTGAGCAAAGTGTTACATTGGTGTACGCAATTCCGAGTCAATGCCGGGCCACCAAACGTGCGATCTGGAGATAGCCTTCATCATGACTATACCTGGGTGGGTACTGTGAAGGTCACGTATAAATGTTTCCCTGCCTTTATTTGGCAAAACTACATGATTCTCCCATAGGAGACAGTCCTAATGGATGGACATTTCATCCTTGCGTCGGTGCAACGGCTTAATTTCGTCTTGCATTTCCCCGGGAACTGCCGACCAGCTCCCATTGAGGACACAGCTTTTTACTAGTGATAGCACAGGGTCCTGGCTAGTCCAGGTCCTGATCTGGCGAGCCGTGACGGGTGACCCCTCGCTCTCAAAAGCATCCATTGCAAGAAGCAAGACTGCGGGTTGCGCCATTTCCACACCGGTGGTGGGCAATGGTAGCCGACTGAGGGCAGCAGCACAGTTCTCAGTGCCTGGTCTGTGGCGGATTACATAGTCATACACAGATAATGTTAGTGCACATCTTTGGATGCGGGACGAAGCATTGGTGTTAATATCTTTGCTTTCTGAGAACAGCGAAATGAGTGGTTTGTGGTCGGTTTCAAGCTCGAAGCGGAGTCCAAATTGGTATTGATGCATTTTCTTAACCTCGTATACGTATGCTAATGCTTTTTTCTCAACCATACTGTAGGCTCTTTCAGCCTTAGATAAGCTTCTGGAGGCATTGCAACCGGTCACTGTTTGCCTGACACATTGATTTGCTGTAACACACAACTGACCCGTACGAAGATGCATCACAAGCTAGTACTAGTTTACACAGGTCATACAAGTAACTTGTTAGAACATAGCAGGTTTCTGGCCTTGTTAAAGGCCGTCTCTTGAGATTTACCCCAAACCCAGTCGTCACCCTTGCGTAACAATAAATGCAATGGTTCCAGCAAAGTGCTCAACCCCGGTATAAAGTTACCAAAATAGTTGAGTCCCAGGAACGAACGCAACTCTGTCACATTCTGTGGTCTGGGTGCATTCTTGATGGCCTCCGTCTTGGAGTCCATGGGTCTGATGCCCTCCGCCGCAATCTTCCTCTCCAGAATTTCAATCTCTGGCACCAGGAAAACACACTTGGAACATTTCAGCCTAAGTCCCACTCCGTCCAGTTGCTTGATAACCTCTTCCAGGTTGTGGAAGTGTTCGATGGTGTTGCGGCCAGTGATCAAGAGGTCGTCTTGAAACACCACGGTGCATGGAACTGATTTCAGCTGACTCTCCATGTTCCTCTGGAAGATGGCCGCAGCCAAGCAAATCCCAAAGGGGCATCTGTGGTATTTGAACAGTCCTCTGTGCATGTTGATGCAGCTCCTGTGTCATGTAAGCAGAGGTTAGATCCAGCTTGGTGAACGACTTCACCCCTGCTTGCGTTGCGAACAGGTCATCCGCTTTGGGTAGTGGATACTGGTCCTGTAACGAGACTCGGTTGATAGTTACCTTGTCGTCCTCGCAGATTCTGACCGCCCCATCGCTTTTCAAACAGCGGAACAATTGGACTGGCCCACTCATTGAACTCGACTGGCGATATGATCCCCTCTCGCTGAAGTCTGTCCAACTCGATCTCGACTTTCTCTCGCATCATGTATGGAACCGCTCTGGCCTTGTGATGAACGGGTCGTGCATCAGGGACTAGATGGATCTGCACTTTGGCGCCTGTGAAGTTGCCAATGCCTGGCTCGAATAACGACGGGAATTTGTTTAGCACTTGGGCGCACGAGGCGTCATCCACCAAAGGCAGTGCTTTGATGTCGTCCCAGTTCCATCGGATCTTTCCTAGCCAGCTTCTGCCAAACAGCGTTGGGCCATTGCCCGGTACAATCCATAGTGGTAAATCATGCACAGCTCCATCGTACGATACCGTCACTGCCAATGACTGGTATGAGCTCTTTGGTGCAAGTGCGCAGCTTGGTGTGGATCGGGCTTAGTTTTGGCCTTTGTGCCTTGTTGCCCCACAGTTTCTCAAAAGCCTTCTGGCTCATAATTGATTGACTCGCCCACGTGTCCAATTCCATGGAAACTGGAATGCCGTTTAATTTGACTTAACATTATCGGAGGGCTTTTGGTGGTGAAGGTGTGTACCCCATACACTTCCTCTTCAGCCTCGGGTTGAGTTGCCTCTCTTACTCGTTCAGTGTGATCCACGCCGGATCGGTCATCTTCTGCCGACTCTGCCACGTAGTGAGTCGCAGCATGTTTGCACATTCGCTGGAGGTGCCCCATTGTTCCACAGCCTTTGCACACGTAGTGCTTGAATCAACATTGATGGGCACGATGATTACCCCCGCAGTGCCAACATGGGGTTAATGGATTCGCATTCACGCCCCATGGCCTACTCTGAGTCATCCTAGGTCTGGCCTCTGCAGGCGTGTAGGCCCTGCCATGTACAGTTCTGTCTGCTGAAGGCGTTATTTTATGCACAGTAATTGCCGGTGAGCTTCGATGCTGCAATGATATCTGCTTAGTGTTATCGTTCGTGAACATGAATGCCTGGGCTATTGTGATGGCCTTGCTCAGATCTAGGGATTCGGCAGACAGCAGTTTGCGAAGAATGACCTCATGGCCGATTCCAAGGACGAAAAAGTCCCGCAACACATCCCCCCCCCAAAATCCAGCAAATACATACGGTCCTGCAAGGCGTCTTAGGTCAGCGACATAGCTCGCCATGTCCTGGCCCTCGGAGCGATGGTGTGTATAAAAGCGATACCTGGCCATCAATATACTCTCCTTCGGCTTGAGGTGCTCCCGAACCAGTGTGCACAACTCTTCATATGTCTTCTCTGTTGATTTCATCGGTGCTAGCAGATTTTTGATGAGGCCATATATCGTGGACCCGCAAACTGCGAGGAGAATCGCCCTGCACTTGACCGCGTTACTCTCCGTATCAAGCTCGTTGGCCACGAAGTACTGGTCAAGACGCTCAACTAAGGCTTCCCAATCATCATCTTCAACAAATCTCTCAAGAATATCAACAGCAGCCATAACCGCGTGAAAGTTCGTGATCTGTTATTCATCGCCAATTGTTATGTTCAGAATAACTCCACAAGACTGTATATTGTAAGCTCAAACTGTTGTGACCTTGGTCTCTTTAATGTAACTCCAGAGAGGAAGCAGCACTTCCCTGCCCGCTCCCCATAACCCCTTATTCCCTTATCGGTTAAGAAACTGTCTATCTCTGTCTTAAATTTATTCAATGACCCAGCTTCCACAGCTCTCTGAGGCAGCTAATTCCAGATTTACAACCCTCAGAAGAAATTCCTCCTCATTCCAGTTTTAAATGGGCGGCCTCTTATTCTAAGATTATGCCTCTAGTTCTAGTCTCCCCCATCAGTGGAAACATCCTCTCTGCATCCACCTTGTCAAGCCCCCTCATAATCTTATACGTTTTGATAAGATCACCTGTCATTCTTCTGAATTCCAATGAGTAGAGGCCCAACCTTCTCAACCTTTCCTCATAAGTCAACCCCCTCATCTCCGGAATCAACTGAGTGAACCTTCTCTGAACTGCCTCCAAAGCAAATATATCCTTTCTTAAAAATATGGAAACCAATACTGTATGCAGTATTCTAGGTGTGGCCTCACCAATACCCTGTACAACTGTAGCAAGACTTCCCTGCTTTTATACGCCATCCCCTTTGCAATAAAGGCCAAGATTCCATTGGCCTTCCTGATCACTTGCTGTACCTGCATACTAACCTTTTGTGTTTCATGCACCAGGACCCCCAGGTCCCGCTGTACTGCAGCACTTTGTAATCTTTCTCCATTTAAATAATAACTTGCTCTTCGATTTTTTTTCTGCCAAAGTGCTCAACATCACACTTTCCAATATTATACTCGATCTGCCAAGTTTTTGTCCACTCACCTAGCCTGTTTATGCCCTATTGTAGATTTTGTGTGTGCTTTTCCTCCCATCTTTGTATTGTCAGCAAACTTGGCTACGTTACACTCGGTCCCTTCATCCACGTCATTAATATAGCTTGTAAATAGTTGGGGTCCCAGCACTGATCCCTGCGGCACCCCACTAGTTACTGGTTCCCAACCAGGGAATGAACCATTTATCCCGACGCTCTGTTTTCTGTTAGTTAGCCAATCCTCTATCCATGCTAATATATTACCCCCAATCCAGTGAACTTGTATCTTGTGCAGTACCTTGTGGCACCTTGTCAAATGCCTTCTGGAAATCCAAATACACCACATCCACTGGTTCCCCTTTATCCACTCTGTTTGTTACATCCTCAAAGAATTCCAGCAAATTTGTCAAACATGACTTCTCCTTCATAAATCCATGCTGACTCTGCCTGACTGTCAGGCTAATGGATCTATACTACTTGCTTCCATACCCATGAAACTTCACTACAATCTAAGGGTTCCTTCATGATTGTAGCCTTTGAGCTGCAGATGTCCTCCCTAATCTTCTTTAGCACCTGAGGATATATGCCATCTGCCCCAGGGATTCTGTTAGTCTTGAGTCCTTTTAGATTTTAAAATATCTCTTCAGATAAAAAAAATACTTCAGTTTATTAGGTGTACTATTACTGTAATACATTGGGAAGGAAGAGAGAAAAAGAAAGCTACACAACTGTTATTAAAGACTATACAAGAAGGAAATACTAAGTAAATCAGTATTTACTAAATGTAACTAGTGAGATTTTCAAAGAATATAAAGAATTGTCAAAGATGAGAAAAGGCCATTTGACCCATTGATGCTCATACTTCTCGTAAACTAAATTCCCATCTTAATATGCAAACTTATTTTGAATGTCTCTAATGCTTCCTTTCTCTACAACCATGATTGGCATATGAACGTGTACTGTAAATAGTGTGTGGCTTGAATCTTACCTATAGGCTCTTCTGCTGGAATTAGAGATTTGAGGAAATTGAGCCAAAAGGTCACTTGATTCAGTTGCATTTCATACGGCTCCTCTAGACTGAAAAGTACCATGTGGATAGCAGTGGAGTCATTTGTAGCAAAATAATCATAACAGCAGTAGTAGGCAGGATTGCCAGAGAACTCCCAGACATTAAAATCACCAACACCTAAAAAAAGTGGTTGAAATGCTTCAATTATCCTGAGGTGATCAATAACTGTTTTAAAAAAATTAGATACCCAAGTTAACAGTCCCATTTACTTTACTATTTAAAACTGCTGAGCACTCAAGACAGTGGTAACAGTTCAAGCAATAATCCAAGAACTCATTCAGAAAAACAGCGGAGAAACGGTCAGTGAAAGCTCAGAAGGCAGCTACATGGACTGAAACTATTTCTAAAGTTTATACGATATATTTTCTCATCCTCTGAAGGGAAATGGGACATTTCGCCAGCCCTCTAACACCACATCCAAGCAACCATTTTCATTTGAGTTTTGAGGAGGACTGCTTGCAGGTTATTTGACTGTAGTCAGCATCCCATCTAAGCCACGACATGCCTTCACCAGATTCTCACACATGCATGCTTCCAGCAGGATTCGTTGTATAGTCGTCCGAAGCAGGACCGCCGGCCGATTTCCCTCTCCCAAAATCATCTGTACCGAGGACCACTGCAAGATCCCTGCAGCTATGCTGGCTAAGGTCAGCTAACTAAGCCTGGAGTGGGAATTCAAACTGGTTCCTTCCCAATTAAATGGCT
Organism: Pristiophorus japonicus; assembly: GCF_044704955.1. NCBI lineage: Eukaryota > Metazoa > Chordata > Chondrichthyes > Pristiophoridae > Pristiophorus > Pristiophorus japonicus. The sequence continues at coordinate 103,845,651 of NC_091977.1, forward strand.
TAGCTACTCACCACCATCAGGAGATCACTTGCTTGATAAATGCTACCACATTTTTTTTAAACTGCCAGAGTAATTGCTGCCCATACATCACAAATTGATTTGCTGAGGTCTTGAGGTAAAAGTGTTCAAATTAACCTTAAATTAATGATGTACTGCAAATGCAATTAATTCTGTTTCACCTATTCAATGTTATACACAATGAAGTACAAAAGCTAAAAAGCTTGGGTTATTTTTGAGTTATTGTTTTAATAAGCCTATTTTGATTTACAATAGTAAAAGCAATTAAATATCTTTTATACAAAAATTGCTTTAGAATTCATAGCAGCACTGTATTTAAACCTAGTAAGCAGCAGCCAATAAAAAGGTCATGAGTTCCAAGTTTTCAGTTCTGTAGTAAAGCAGACACTTCTTACCATTAACATTAGCATGTTGTATGTCAATAGCTTTAGTGGACTGGTCATCAACTGCAGAGTGTAGATTGTGCGTAGGCGAAACAAAAGCTTGCAGTACGCCTTTGGTTAAGCTTGGTTCAAACATCATGCTCCGGCTCCTTACACTGACATTTTCACAGCCAGGGTATAGATTTGAAATGCTCACTGAAACTTAAAATGCGAGGTTAATTAATTATGCGGTTTATAAAATTAACAGTTCTTGGACAAAGCAGCTAGCGCATCTTTACAAGGTCACCATCTAACAAAAGATGTAAAGCTTGTTAAATATAAATTATTCAAGTTTAATTTAAACAATTTTTTGTAAAACGATAACTCTTAATGAGTAAAGGCACTATCCTGATCTATACTGATCTCAGCTGGAGCAGCAGTTTGGGGGCTACTGGTTAAAGAGGAAATTAACGCAATAGTAAGGAAGGACATTAGCCTGGATGATGTGGAATCTGTATGGGTGGAGCTGCGGAATACCAAAGGGCAGAAAATGCTAGTGGGAGTTGTGTACAGATCACCAAACAGTAGTAGTGAGGTTGGGGACAGCATCAAACAAGAAATTAGGGATGCATGCAATAAAGGTACAGCAGTTATCATGGGTGACTTTAATCTACATATAGATTGGGCTAACCAAACTGGTAGCAATACGATGGAGGAGGATTTCCTGGAGTGTATTAGGGATGGTTTTCTGGACCAATACGTCGAGGAACCAACTAGAGGGCTGCTGGCCATCCTAGACTGGGTGATGTGTAATGAGAAAGGACTAATTAGCAATCTTGTTGTGCAAGGCCCCTTGGGGATGAGTGATCATAATATGGTAGAATTCCTTATTAAGATGGAGAGTGACACGGTTAATTCAGAGACTAGGGTCCTGAACTTAAGGAAAGGTAACTTCGATGGTATGAGACATGAATTGACTAGAATAGACTGGCAAATTATACTTAAACGGTTGACGGTGGATAGGCAATAGTAAACATTTAAAGATCACATGGATGAACTTCAACAATTGTACATCCCTGTCTGGAGTAAAAATAAAACTGAGGATTGGGAGAAATTTAGAATTCAGCAGAGGTGGACAAAGGGTTTAATTAGGAGGGGGAAAATAGAGTACGCAAGGAAGCTTGCCGGGAACATAAAAACTGACTGCAAAAGCTTCTATAGACGTGTGAAGAGAAAAAGATTAGTGAAGACAAATGTAGGGCCCTTGTAGTCAGATTCAGGTGAATTTATAATGGGGAACAAAAAAATAGCAGACTAGTTGAACAAATGCTTTGGTTCTGATTTCACGAAGGAAGACACAAATAACCTTCCGGAAGTACTAGGTGATCGAGGGGCTAGTGAGAAGGAGGAACTGAAGGATATCCTTATTAGGCGGGAAATTGTGTTAGGGAAATTGATGGGATTGAAGGCCGATAAATCCCCGGGGCCTTATAGTCTGCATCCCAGAGTACTTAAGGAAGTGGCCCTAGAAATAGTGGATGCATTGGTGATCATTTTCCAACAGTCTATTGACTCTGGATCAGTTCCTATGGACTAGAGGGTAGCTAATGTAACACCACTTTTTTTAAAAAGGAGGGAGAGAGAAAACGGGTAATTATAGACCGGTTAGCCTGACATCAGTAGTGGGGAAAATGTTGGAATCAATTATTAAAGATGAAATAACAGCGCATTTGGAAAACAGTGACAGGCTTGGTCCAAGTCAGCATGGATTTATGAAAGGGAAATCATGCTTGACAAATCTTATGGAATTTTTTGAGGGTGTAACTAGCAGAGTGGACAAGGGAGAACCAGTGGATGTGGTGTATTTGGACTTTCAAAAGGCTTGTGACGAGGTCCCTCAAGAGATTGGTGTGCAAAATTAAAGCAAATGGTATAGGGGGTAATGTACTGACGTGGATAGAGAACTGGTTGGCAGACAGGAAGCAGAGTCGGGATAAACGGGTCCTTTTCAGAATGGCAGGCAGTGATGTGGGGTGCCGCAGGGCTCAGTGCTGGGACCCCAGCTATTTACAATATACATTCATGATTTGGATGAGGAATTGAGTTTAATATTTCCAAGTTTGCAGATGACACTAAACTTGGTGGCGGTGTGAGCTGTGAGGAGGATGCTAAGATGCTGCAGAGTGACTTGGACAGGTTAGGTGAATGGGCAAATGCATGGCAGATGCAGTATAATGTGGATAAATGTGAGAGTATCCACTTTGGGGGCAGAAGCACGAAGGCAGATTATCTGAATGGCGGCAGATTAGGAAAAGGGGAGGTGCAATGGGACCTGGATGTCATGGTACATCAGTCATTGAAAGTTGGCATGCAGGTACAGCAGGCGGTGAAGGCGGCAAATGGTATGTTGGCCTTCATAGCTGGGGGATTTGAGTATAGGACAGGGAGGTCTTACTGCAGTTGTACAGGGCCTTGGTGAGGCCTCACCTGGAATATAGTGTTCAATTTTGGTCTCCTAATCTGAGGAAGGACATTCTTGCTATTGAGGGAGTGCAGCGAAGGTTCACCAGACTGATTCCCGGGATGGCAGGACTGACATACGAGGAGAGACTGGATCGACTGGGCCTTTATTCACTGGAGTTTAGAAGGGTGAGAGGGGATCTCATAGAAACATATAAAATTCTGATGGGACTGGACAGGTTAGATGCAGGAAGAATGTTCCCGATGTTGGGGAAGTCCAGAACCAGGGGTTCACAGTCTAAGGATAAGGGGTAAGCCATTTAGGACTGAGATGAGGAGAAACTTTTTCACTCAGAGTTGTTAACCTGTGGAATTCCCTACTGCAGAGAGTTGTTGATGCCAGTTCGTTGGCTCAAGAAGGAGTTAGATATGGCCCTTACTTCTAAAGGGATCAAGGGGTATGGAGAGAAAGCAGGAAAGGGGTACTGAGGTGAATGATCAGCCATGATCTTATTGAATGGTGGTGCAGGCTCGAAGGGCCGAATGGCCTACTCCTGCACCTATTTTCTATGTTTCTATACAATTGGACACATCACCTTTATATTAGAGAAGGTGGAGGAAAACAAGTCACTCTTGTTCCCAACCGCAATCCAGTGACTCCTGAATTACCTTTGAAGTGTATTCACTGTTGTTTTGTAGGCAAACATAGCAGCCAATTTACACACAGCAATGAGATGAATGAGCAGTTAATCTGTTTTTTGGTGGTGTTCATGGAGCGATAAATGTTGGCCAAGACATTGGGAGAACTCCCATGGTCGTCTTCAAATAGTGCCACAGAATATTTTATATCCAAATGAGAGGGCAGATGAGGCCTCAGTTTCTCCTCTAAAAGACAGAACCTTCAACATTGCAGCACTTTCTCAAGACTGTACTAAAGTGTCAACCTAGATTACGTTCTGGTCCTGGAATGGGGCTTGAATTCACGACCTTCTGATACAGTGACAAGTGTACTACCAGTGAGCCAATGTTTACACTTCAGTACAGGCTTTCAATCCACCTTCTTGTCTCTGGCGAGGGTTTCCTCCCATTGCATTAGCTATTCACATCGTTGCTTCGCTCATTTCCTTAATTTCTTTCCACAGTCTGAAGTAAAGATCTGTCAGTCACCCATCTCCTCTTTCTTTTAAACAGGTTATTTCACCAAGATTTCTTCTTCGTTCTCCCTTCCGTTACTCTTTGTTCTGATTGTATTAAAATGCTTGTTCACGTTTCATCTTTTTCAGTTCTGATGAAGGGCTGTTTGCTCAAAATGTTACCTTATTTGCACTTTCCACAGATGCTAATTGACCTGCAGTCAGTTTCCAGTGTTTTCTGATTTTGTTTCCAATTTCCATCATTTTCAGTATATTGCTTTTTATAAAGGACTTTTCCCTCTTGGACTGGGCCCTTAAAATCCCACATAGAGCAACAACCCACTCAGAGACCCTTCTCTATGCAGAAAAGATCTTCTTTACTTCACTGATCTAGCCAAACCAAGTGACTCCTAGTTGCTCTGATCAGTGTTACGTTTATGGCTCTCAACAGGAGTTTACCTGTTTGAATAACTCAAGTACCGTGTAACAAAACCACAAATTAACTCGAGAGATATGTAAATTTTCATTCAGAAAAACAACAAAAGAAAGTGCAGTTGGACCACTCGGTAAGTTTACACTACACAATTGAGCATAGTACTGGTACTTTCTGGTTAAGGGCAACAACTTCACCTTGAACTTGTTTCTTGCCCAACTTCGAAAATGTCTGAAGGTGCTTGACAGATGGTTGTTTGGAACGAAGGTTGAGCAAGGAACAGAGTAATTAAAAGTTGGTGTGGAAAACTGGGCTGAAGAGATATGTTTTGAGCAGATGTTTAAAGAAGAGAGAGATGGAGAGGTAAAGAGTTCTACAGAGAGAGAGTTTCAGAGAGCAGGACCAATGCGACTGGCATCAGTCATGTGGGAGGGAGGGATGGGAGGGAGGGATGAGTAAAAGGCCAGAATCAGTGGAGTGCCGTTCAGGAGGGGTTTTAGGGAGGAGGAGGAGCTCACCAGTGTAGGGCAAAGGAATGGAGAGATTTATGAACAAGGATAAGGATTTTAAATTTATACAAGTTGAGGGACAGGGAGCCAATGAAGGTCAGCAAAGACAGGGTGATAAATAACGAGGGTTATTGCAGGACAGAACACACGTTGTACAACATGAGCTGCCGTCAAGCCCTTGGATAAATATTTTATACCATTTTATATTACTGAGCCACTTTCATTGGAAACAGAGTAATAAGTGTACCAATTCGCACCAATGTCAAGTCACCTCCAGTTATAGGATGGGGCCGATTTGCTTGCAGTGGAGGTTGCAAATCTTATTGCTCCAAAATTACATTTGCAACTTTACGATTCTGCTCATGGCCAGACCCCAAATTGATGAATTAAATGCCCATCCTAGGTTGGTTCTGGTGCCCAAAACAGCAAAAAAATTGTTTATTTATGCCTGTGCTCGTGTCGTTAGAGATAATCCTGTAGTTCATGCTGTGAACAGTGATCTTAGCTGCATTTCTATTGGCGCAGATTAGTTTGGATTCCAGAAGAACAATGCCCGAGATGATTCCTGGCATTTTCACTAATAAATTTAACTCCCTAACCCCAGTAGCAGACTTGTAAATCCATGTAAAACTGCTTCTGCGAATCTGCTGGCAGGATGAAGGAGACTGATTTGGCAGCAAGAATACTGGGAGCTGGCTCACAGAATCTGAATTAAAATGGCGTCAATAAAAAAGTAACTCTAGAATGACACCCTCAGGCAGTCCAGATTGCACATTTTAGATATTTAGGGCCCAAATTTGGCCCTCCGGTTTTTTCGGTGCACCTCCGAGCCCCCCGCTGACATTTTACCTCAGAAGCAACGCCGAAAAAAAATCCGTGCGATCATGGCCGATTCTCGGGCCAACTGTGGAGCTGGCGTGACGTACAATAAAGAGGGGGCGGAGCTATGTCCATGCTGGCCGTGTAGAGCTGGCAGGGCGGTGGGGCTTGATCTGAGTGACTGAGTGCTGGCAGCACACGCATGCGCGTTGCAGCGTTCGCGCATGCTCAGTGGGGCATTAACATTGGCAATCGTCCATTTTTAAAGGGAGAACCTCTCATTGAGTTTTGGATGCCTGCTTGATGTTTTGAAAGCTTTGGGAATGCTGTTTGGAGTACTCTGCAAGAAATCAGCTGCTAAACCTCCACAAGGAGTGCTGCATAGGTGGAAATCATTCATTGCAAGCAAAATAAGGACTGTGTATTTTTAAAAATCACTGAGTGTCAATTCAATAGAGCAATGCAACACCGTGCCCCAAGAACGAAAAATTTCACGCATCAAGAAGTGGAGATACTAGTGAATGTAATCGAGGAAAGATAGCAGGAGCTGGATACCAGCAACAGAAGTCGCGCAGAAGTGTCACCCAAAGAAATTAATAAACGCTGGAACAAACTTGCAGAAGATTACTGCACAGTGGTGAATACCATGAGAAATGGAAGGCAGTGTAAAAAGAAATGGCAGGACCTTGGTCAAGCAGTTCGTGTAAGTAATATTTTCATTTGTCAATGGAATTGCATCTGTAAATGTGACCATCTGTAAATATTGCCCACCCAGCCAAAAGACACCCTCTCCAACAAGCTATGTTTTCATCTTTGCAGAAAAAAATTGGCCCACAACAAAAGGGAAAGAACTCGAACAGGAGGAGGCCCGCCAAATCTGCACCCACTGACACCCTTGGAACAGAGGGTCGCTGCTTTGATGGGTCCTGCCTGGAAAAAAGCAATCAATACAGCACAAGCTGGGCCCACACGCGAGGGAGAAAGTAAATACTGAAAATTACTCATGGCCCTTCAAATCAACCTGCTGCCTGGCCTGCTACGTGTGAGCCTACTCATGCCACCCATCCTGCTCCCAGCTCTGCTGCCAACCATTTGACTGTTCTATTATATTTTGTAGAACCTGATGAATATCCTGAAGATACAGAACAAGATTCAGATGCGGGCGAGCCAGACCAACTTTGTAGGGGGAGGAGGTGGCCATGGAGAGGTATGAAGGGGAGAATCTTGAACTTGCGTTACCAAGCACTTCCATGATTTCTGATTCATCATTCCGTGGTTTGAGCACGGCTCAGTCCCTGCATAGTGGTTTAGGGTCTGGTTCGACATCCTGTGGTTTCAGCTCGTCCCAGTCCCTGCATAGTGGTTTAAGGTTTGGTCCGACATTGGATGCTTTAGAAAGTCCAGAGGTTGCGGGTTCCAGTGCTGCTGGAATGCAGTATGGATCATTCAGTGCCCCAATATCCCAGCCTGTGCCTCCCAGTGCTGCTGGAATGTAATATGGAACACTCAATGCCCCACTGTCTGAGGTTCTGGGTTCCACTCCTGCTGGAATACAGTATGGAACACCCAGGGCCCCACTGTCCCAGCCTGCGACTCCCAGTGCTGGTGGAATGCAGTCTGGAACACCCATGGCCATATTTTCCCAGCCTGCGCCTCACACTGGAGGGATTCCGCTAGACAGATCCAGGGCGAGGCCAAGGAGAAATGTCCTGAGCTGGAGGGTGCAACAGATGTGGCTCAGGTGATGGCATTGGGTATGGAGACCAGTGAGCTTACCCGATCACTCGTGAACACAGTCAGTGGGGTGGGTGATGAGGTAACGACACCGACAGCAGAAATAGCAATACTTCACGGGACATGAGGGAGGATATTTCAGAGGCAGCGGGAATGACGGCACAGGCCATCAGGGAGGTAGCTGCTGCAATAAAGGAACACAGCCAGGCCAATCCACTGCCATTGGCAATCCCCACGCTAGTCTCTGTAGAGACCCAAGCCGTAACCCCCCTCCCCCCCCAATGAAGCAGTGCACATTCACCGAGATGTGGATCTGAGATGGGTGCAGCCTTTCTTTGCTGCTGTTGATTTTACTCTTGTAACTGTTTTCAAATGTAAATTGTTTTGTAAGTGATGTAACTTTACAAGACGATAAGTGACCTTAAAGTTTTTAAGTGATCTTATAATATAAGTTTTTTCTAATGGAAATTGTTTTGTAAGTTTTGTAACTTTACAACTTAGTGATCTTCGGGGTTTTAAGTGATCTTAGAGTGCAAATGTTCTCACATTTTGTAAGTTATTTAGTTTCACAATTAAAAAGTGATCTTGAAATTTAAGCGATTTTAGAGTGTAAGATTTTTCACATTGAAATTGTTTTGTAATTTTACAAGTTTATAAGTGACCTTAGAGTTTTTAAAGTGATCTTAGAGTCATAATAAACTACAGTTTGATTATTTTATTACACTAAAGTGAAGTACATTCTAAAATTTTCAATAAAATATTTTTTACATTGAAACTGAATCATGTTCCATTAACACAACACACTCTTCTCACTCCCCAAAGATAAGAAACCTCAAAGGTCTTTAGTTCTCTCCCCCTCCCCCCTTCAGTCATGTGACTTCTCTATCCCTCCTCGTCAGCAACCCCCCCCCCCACAGCCTGCCACGTTCTCCCGATTCTTGCCCTGGCCAAAGGGTTTGCCGGTGTCCCGCACCTTGCCCTGGCCGAACGGACTCCAGCACAGCCAGCCTTCAGTTAGTTTAAGGTGGGATTTGATGCAGTACTTTTATTTGTTACTTTAATTATTTACTTCACTTCTTTATTTGTTAATTAATTGCTTATTACTTTTTGTGCTTTGTTTGGTGTTTGGTGGTGCTTGAAATGTAGTTACTTACGCCATTCCTTAACTGTAAGTAAAGTCTTTCTGTGTGGACAAAAGTGGACACATACTCTGTCCTAAATTAGTTTGGTACAACTTTTTTCTGGCCAAATTGGCATAAATGGTGTAAGTGGTTGAAAAAAAAACCGACCTAGCAAAAAACCTAACTAACTCACTTACACTGATTCAAATTAAATGGCCATATTTGCAACTAAAAAGATACACCAGAAAAATCAAGTTCCCACCAAAAAAAAATGGTGCAATTCATGGGGAAATTTGGGCCCATAAAGTTAAGCCATCAGTGTGAACAATCAACACAAATATTTACCACACAACTGACATCATAAGCTGTCTTTTTATTGGTGACGTTTAGTTTGGATTCAAACAGACTGGTGACTGTGAACCGGATCCTGGTGGTTATGCTGCTAAATCCACTTCCCTTCGCGGATTTACAAGTCTGCTGCTGGGATAAGGGAGTCAGATTTTACAGCGTAAACAGTGGGAGCTGACTCATAGATGCCAGTGTCTCTCATTCCAAATTAAATGACATCAATTATAGAAGCATCTCCTGACTCATCACAACAAGAGATTCATTAGTTCTCTCCTCTTCCCCACTCCTCCCTCTTCACTTCCGAGATGGCACATTGCACTTGCTGAAGACAATCGGTGAAATACCCTTTCTGATCAATCCCCCTTCCTGATGGCTCAGTGAGTTTATCAGCGAGCACATCCAGTGAACGCATGAACCATACAGACCAGGAAGATTCCAATTTCAATGATTAGTCTGTGCCGAGTTATTCAATCTCAGTCACGATAGTGTTAGGGTGTTACAACTGGCTTCAATGTCTCAGACGGTAAAAATCAGACCTTCCTTTCCAGTGACTCCTACCAAAAGTGCACATGCACAGAGGAATTAATAATGGAGAACAGGGAAATGGCAGAGACATTGAACAAATATTTTGTATCGGTCTTCATGGTAGAAGACACTATAAACATCCCATAGTGGACGATCAAGGGGCTATAGGGAGGGAGAAACTTAATACAATCTCTATCACTAATGAAGTAGTACTCGGTAAAATTATGGGACTAAAGGCGGATAAGTCCCCAGGACCTGATGGCTTACATCCTAGGGTCTTAAAAGAAGTGGCTGCAGCGATTGTGGTTGCATTGGTTGTAATCTACCAAAATTCCCTGCATTCTGGGGTGATCCCAGCGGATTGGAAAACCGCAAATGTAACGCCCCTATTTAAAAACGGAGGCAGACAAAAATCAGGAAAATAGACCAATTAGCTTAACATCTGTCGTTGGGAAAATGCTGGAGTCCATTATTAAGGAAGCAGTAGCGGGACATTTGAAAAAGCATGATTCAATCAAGCAGAGTCAGTATGGTTTTATGAAAGGGAAGTCATGTTTGATAAATTTGCTGGAGTTCTTTGAGGATGTACCGAGCAGGGTGGATAAGGGAGAACCAGTGGCTGTGGTGTATTTAGATTTTCAGAAGGCATTCAATAAGGTGCCACATAAAAGGTTACTGCACAAGATTAAAGTTCACTGGGTTGGGGGTAATATATTAGCATGGATCGAGGATTGGCTAACTAACAGAAAACAGAGAGTTGGGATAAATGGATCATTTTCCGGTTGGCAAACAGTGACTAGTGGGGCGCCGCAGGGATCGGTGCTGGGTCCTCAACTATTTACAATCTATATTAATGACTTGGATGAAAGGACCAAGTGTAATGTAGCCAAGTTTACTGATGATACAAAGAGGGGTGGGAAAGTAAATTGTGAGGAGGACACAAAAAATCTGCAAAGGGATATAGACAGGCTAAGTGAGTGGGCAAAACATTTGGCAGATGGAGTATAATGTGGGAAAATGTGAGGTTATCCACTTTGGCAGAAAAAGTTGAAAAGCAAATAATAATTTAAATGGAGAAAAATTGCAAAGTGCTGCACTACAGAGGGTCCTTGTGTATGAAACACAAAAAGTTAGTATGCAGGTACAACAAGTAATCAGGAAGGCAAATGGAATGTTGGCCTTTATTGCAAGGGGGATAGAGTATAAAAGCAGAGAAGTCCTGCTACAACTGTACAGGATACTGGTGAGGCCACACCTAGAGTACTGCGTACAGTTTTTGTTTTCGTATTTAAGGAAGGGTATACTTGCATTGGAGGCTGTTCAGAAAAGGTTCACTAGGTTGATTCTGGAGATGAGGGTTGGCCTATACTCATTGGAGTTCAGAAGAATGAGAGGTGATTTTATCGAAACATAAGATAATGAGGGGGCTCGATAAGGTGGATGCAGAGAGGATATTTCTACTCATAGGGGAAACTAAAACTAGGGGACATAGTCTCAGAATAAGGGGACGCCCATTTAAAACTGAGATGAGGAGGAATTTCTTCTCTGAGGGTTGTAAATCTATAGAATTCTCTGCCCCAGAGAGCTGTGGAGGCTGGGTCATTAAAATTTAAGGCGGAGATAGACAGAATTTTGAACTATAAGGAAATAAAGGGTTATGGGGAGCGGGCAGGGAAGTGGAACTGAGTCCATGATCAGATTAGCCATGATCTTATTGAATGGCGGAGCAGGCTCGAGGGGCCAGGTGGCCTACTCCTGCTCCTATTTCTTATGTTCTTATGTTGCATGGGGGCAGGGTTGGACTTGGTTGTGAAGTCTGCTGCAATTGAATGAGTTATCAACACTGACCGACAAGGCTTACACGTGAAAAGTGGCCACTTGGGCGAGGTGCCAAAAGGCACTCAATGCCTATGGAATCATACCCCAGCTAAGGGTAAGCATCTTCAGAAAAGGAAGAAAGCCAGGAAAATTGATAGAAAATAAATCTGTTTGTAAGATAGTAGAATTCCAATGTCGGAGAGTGTAATCTGAAACTGACCTTGCCTCCCATTCCCAGTCGCCTCCATGGTTTGGCTCCTCTTAGCATAGGTCTATATAGAACTGTACATAAATGTGCATATGCTGGCATGCAAAGTGGTAGTTTAAGAACAATATTTCTTTCAGTCTTATGCCAGGAATAGCTAAGCCACATGCAGATTCTGTAAGAACCACTTCAAAGGAGCTTGTGGGTGCAAGGCTTTCACATATTTAGTTTTTTTGATCTTCCTATAAGTTTCTTCTATCTTTAATGAAACTGCACCACAGTCACCAGCTGTAGAGAGAAATTGGATGCTCAGAGCACAGCTTCAAGGCCAAATCAATCTCAGCCACTGAATTCAATTTGTGTTAACTGTGTTTGTACCTGTCTTCATGCCTACTGTATAAAGAATTATGGATACCCAGCAATGATTACAATGCAGCCATCTCAGATGATGTTGGCCTCAAGTAATGCAGAAAGGTGGAAATTTACCACCGTGAAACTGAGAACCCAAGATGCATTATGCACAATTGTAAGCAAGCAGTATATACAGAGAGCCAGGATCGAATCCTAGTTTTGGCATCATTCACACAAGCTATTCCCAAATTGAGGCAAGGGAAGATAGTTTAACTGATCTTGATCAAGTCTTCAATCTTATCAGTCTATATCCAGAAAATAGTACAGTCTTGCCTGGATTGTTAGTGTTATTTTGCCAAGTGTAATAAATAATATTCACTTTCAACCAGTTACATAATGATCTGGGAAGCAGCTGTTTTGATTGGGGATCATCTCAAAGTGAGAATTCAAAAAAATACCTCAAAGGTACATCACAATTATAACACCTACTATATAAATAACCTTCAGATTGCTGCTTAGAAATGTTAAGGATACCTGTTGGTTTTGATGATGATGGGGAAGGTGGATAACGAGTCGAGTTGGTCGATGACAGCCTTGGTCTGCGTCTCCTGAAAAAACTTCGCAGTAGCCCACATTTGAGAGATTCTACAAGTGTTGTTTTTCCTGAACTTGAATGTCCAAACAGCTTGAGTTTTATTCGGACTTGTGAATTCTGAGAAAGCCTAAGCTGTTGAATGAAGATTCCTCTATGTGTATCCTAAAGCAAAGCCAAGCAACAAAATTAATATAGAGGTTCACTGCTTGACAGCATCTCCATAGGTGTATCATCAATAACTCTAAGGAGCTGAAGGGGGCTATTTTTAGTATCTGGTTAATGTGTTCATTTTAAATTCCTGTGTGCGTTATTTAAACAAAGTCAACAACTTTGTTGAAATAGCAAAGATGAATTTGGCACAAACGTCAACTATAGTGCATTCAGAAATTTCAATGTATAAATATAGACCACAATAAATTAAACACCATCAGAAACCCTGTAGTTTATACTGCAAGGAGCATACATCCATGTGCATTTTATCCAGTTATAAACAAAAACTGTGTAAATCTGAAATGGATAAATTTTTAAAAGCAGTTCGGTTTTCTTTCAGCAGGTGTCAGCAGAGAAGAATGGAAATTTGTCTGAACTCAAGAGGGACACAGAAAATGCAGTAAAAGTTATCATTGCTTTGTGCATGCATGATGCATAGAAAATACCCGATTTGGAAAAATACACAAAAATTCCAGCCCAATGGTGCTCGAATGTAAAGTAGGTGAAGGAGTGCTACTCCCTCTGGCTGCAATAATGTCCCAGGGGCCAATATAAACATTGCCTCTGGAGGGAGTGTGTCTTCTTTTCTGACCACAGCTAGGCTGATTGCTCAGACTCGTGATGCATTTTCCCCCAGTCGATATAAATCTGCTGGAAAAGGTCAACAACAAATGAAGTTGTGAACTCGGACAACAAAAATAACTGCAAGCAGAGTTGTTTGTTGCTTCACTTCACTTCAGTGAAGTGCTGAGTGAATACTGCATTGTCAGAGGTGTTGGATGTGATGGTAAATGAAGGTCCCATCTCTGTGCAGGTGGAAGTAAAATATCCCACGGGACTTGAAGAACAGCTGGGGAGCTCTCCTCCCAGTGTCTTGGCCAATATTTATGCCTCAACCAACATGCCATAACAAAAAACGTTAACTGGCCATTTAATCTCATTGCTATTTGTGAGAATTACTGCACCCAAATTAGCTGCTGTGTTCGCCTACAGCACAAAACCAGTGATTGCACTTCAAAAACATTTTTACCAGCTGTGAAACGCTTTATGAGACGCCCTGCGGATATGAAAGACGCTATATAAATGAAAGCTCTTTCTTGATGTTGTGGAATTTGTTGTGCAACATAAAAGGGATGAATTCAACTGCACTGTCAGTTGAGGCCATAATGAAAGAAATGCTTCTTCCTTAAGTGCTCCTGTAAGAAAGAGGATCTCTCTCATTGCAACCACACTGGCCTAGTAAACGCAAACAAGAAAAGTCTTCCAATTATTGGAAGTTCCTCTGGGTTTTGGAATTGAAAAGTTTTTCTGTCCATTATATAATGTAAATATATCATACACCCTATCGTTTCCCAATTTTCAAATCAGCCAATAGCTTTAAAAAAAAATTCCGGTTAACATTTTGTAATAAGGAAACCTGTAAAAAAGAACAGAAATGATGGGACTGGAGTGGCTGAAATCTTCATGTTGCATCTACATAACTCGTAGTTCAATAGGCCTGTGTGGTTATATATATTGTGCTGATATATTGATATACCATATATTAGAGAACTATTTCAACAACCCCTCGGGGTTCCCAGTGCTGTGAAAGCCACCTCCAAGCATCAGGGCACCAATGGCCAGCTTCATGGGAGTTGCAGTGGAGAAACGCTCCGGAGTTCATGATCTGAAATATGCCAGGCCATGGCTGTGGCATCATCCCCAATAGGGGTAGCAATAAAATGAGATGGGATGCTTCATCCATGTGGTACCTCCTGCCCACCTTCTTGCCGATGGTGATGCAAGTTTAGTCAGACCTGTACGGTTAAATTCCAATAAAATAAAAATGGAAGTTCCTGTGGCGATCCCATCCTACTACAGTCTTATTTTGCAGCTTCCTAATGTTTGTTTTGGCTGACAGTGATCGATGATCATGGACAGCTGACGACTGCTGCTAAATCCTGTGATCTGAATTGCTGTCACAATGGCAGACAGACACTCACAATGTATTTAGTAACGTATGCACCATGATTGTGTTTTAGACAAGATAAAATACTGAACTTTACAGAACTGGGAAGACTCTCCAAGCAAGCAGCAATGCAATCCAAAAAACACCCAGAGATTTCTGGGTAGCAATGTGGCCAGTAGAGTTCACATTATGAGATAATCTGTTTAATGTACGGGTAAAGTGGGCAGCTAAAAGCAACCAATGAAGTCCACAGCACACTGAGATGAATCACTCTAATGCTACATTTATATTGCAAAACCATCTCTGCGATGTCATTCCTGTAGAGATCATTCTATTTATATTGAAACATAGAAAATAAGTGCCCTTTGAGCCTGCACCACCATTCAATAAGATCATGGCTGATCATTCACCTCAGTACCCCTTTTCTGCTTTCTCTCCATACCCCTTGATCCATTTAGCCGTAAGGGCCACATCTAACTCCCTCTTGAATATATCCAACGAACTGGCATCAACAACTCTCTGCGGTAGGGAATTCCACAGGTTAACAACTGTGTGTGAAGAAGTTTCTCCTCATCTCATTCCTTAATGGCTTACCCCTTATCCTTAGACTGTCCCCTGGTTCTGGACTTCCCCAACATCGGGAACATTCTTGCTGCATCTAACCGTCAGAATTTTATATGTTTCTATGAGATCCCCTCTCATCCTTCTAAACTCCAGTGAATAAAGGCCCAGTCGATCCAGTCTCTCCTCATATGTCAGTCCAGCCATCCCGGGAATCAGTCTGGTGAACCTTCGCTGCACTCCCTCAATAGCAAGAATGTCCTTCCTCACATTCGGAGACCAAAACTGAACACAATATTCCAGGTGAGGCCTCACCAAGGCCCTGTACACCTGCAGTAAGACCTCCCTGCTCCTATACTCAAAACCCCTAGGTATGAAGGCCAACATACCATTTGCCTTCTTCACTGCCTGCTGTACCTGCATGCCACCTTTCAATGACTGATGTACCATGACACCCAGGTCTCGTTGCACCTCCCCTTTTCCTAATCTGCCGCCATTCAGATAATATTCTGCCTTCGTGTTTTTACCCCCAAAGTGGATAACCTCACATTTATCCACATTATAGTGCATCTGCCATGCATTTGCCCACTCATCTAACCTGTCCAAGTCACCCTGCAGCCTATTAGTGTCCTCCTCACAGCTCACACCGCCACACAGTTTAGTGTCATCTGCAAACTTGGAGATATTACACTCAATTCCTTCATGTAAATCATTAATGTATGTTGTAAAGAGCTGGGGTCCCAGCACTGAGCCCTGCGGCACCCCACTAGTCACTGCCTGCCATTCTGAAAAGGACCCGTTTATCCCGACTCTCTGCTTCCTGTCTGCCAACCAGTTCTCTATCTACGTCAGTATATTACCCCCAATACCATGTGCTTTGATTTTGCACACCAATCTCTTGTGTGGGATCTTGTCAAAAGCCTTTTGAAAGTCCAAATACACCAGATCTACTGGTTCTCCCTTGACCACTCTACTAGTTACATCCTCAAAAACTTCCAGAAAATTTGTCAAGCATGATTTCCCTTTCATAAATCCATGTTGACTTGGACCGATCCTGTCACTGCTTTCCAAATGCGCTGTTATTTCATCTTTAAAATTGATTCCAACATTTTCCCCACTACTGATGTCAGGTTAACTGGTCTATAATTGCCCGTTTTCTCTCTCCCTCCCTTTTTAAAAAGTGGTGTTATATTAGCTACCCTCCAGTCCATAGGAATTGGACAAGTGTTCATCGACCTGAAACATTAACTGTTTCTTTCTCCACAGATGCTGCCTGACCTGCTGAGTATTTCTAGCATTTTCTGTTTTTAATTCTATTTATACTGTTGGTTATATACTGTTTTGATAGTTTGATGAGATCCACTTTAAAACAACAATGTATCGGCAAACAGATTTAAAGTCACAAGTAACCATTTCCAGGGCTGGTACCTACTTCAGTAAAATGTGCACTGGCTAAAAGCAAACTGATTTTGGCCTGTTATGGGAACAATGTGTGGTTACTTCAGTTGGTTGGACTGCATTGCTGCTGTGTTTGCCCACAATGCTAAACTGTTTCACATTTGTGCTGGAAGCAGCACTGCCAGTGATGTGGGTTTAAAACAACTATTTTGGAGCTTTCAAAACTGTGATAGCTCGATTTTTGTTAGGCAAAAGTATCAAAGGATATAGAGCTAAGGTGGGTAAATGGAGTTGAGACACAGATCAGCCATGAGCTAATTGAATGACTGAGCAGGCTCGAGAGGCTGAATGGCCTACTCCTGTGCCTTTGTTTTGCTGGTGCATTCTGCCTCTGGCAGCACAAATCCGGTATCATTTATATTACTGATCAGCTGAGGACTTTACTGTTGCTGACCATGTATGAAAGTCTATTTACTGGTATAGTGTTATTATATAGTAGTTATTCTCGACTCCATAAACAGTCACAAGGACACAATGTGTAAACTGCATCAGGAACCTTTATTACTGACAAATTTTAAATCTTTCTTTGTTCAGTTCTTGAATTTCTAGTTTAATTGCCTGACCATTTCACAAGAATATGTTCATGGTGATATCATCGTGGGAGGAAAAAGTACAAGCTGCCAAAAGTATTGCTGGAAAGGTGTGTTAACATATGTGCACTGTTAAGATCCCACATTTATTCACACGTCTTACCTTTTTAAGCCTGGCAAGTAAGTTGGCAACTTGTTCATGCTGTTCTGCTCTTGCAAGATCTTCTGCAGTTCTTCCATCCTGTTAAATAACCAGCAATCAATCCAATTAGTTTTATTTCCGCTTAATTTCATATTTAACCTGTGAAAAGTCACACTTGGCAATCTGTGTATTTTATTTTCACAGTCTTGGGCTAGAATATGAAAGATGGCAAACTGTGTAGCCAGACGCTCAGCCAAGAGCTGCTTAGCAATTCACTCAGGAAGATTTTGAAATGAACCAGATTCACTGCACTGATTGCATAATAATTAGTCCCTGCTATAACCACATTTAAATACAGCATTTCTGGATGAATGCATAATATAACTAAATGCCTGCTGAGAACAAAGAGGAACAAAACATCTCCCCATGCTCACATTACTAATTGGCAAGAATATTAGCGTTTTTATCCTGAACACTAGTGACTGCAGATAAAGGGTTTTCCAGTTTTGTATGTCACTTTCGGTTTATTTGGTATAGTTCTAATAAACATATATCTTGAATTAAAACAAAACTGTCCCTCCCCTGAATCATACAGCACACAAGGTGGACATTCGGCTATTGAAAGAGACAGACAGACTTGCATTTATATAGCGACTTTCATGACGCTTGACAGCCAATTAAGTACTTTTTGAAGAGTGATCAGTGTTGTAATATACGAAAGTATTATGCCTGTGCTAACTGTTTGAAAGAGCGATCCAATAAGTCCCACTCCCCTGCAACTCCACGCTCCTCCACCCCTCAAGTCTCTGTTCCTGCACCCGCTTTAACTGTACCATTTAGTTTATATTGCCTCTCCTCATTCTTCCTTCCAAAGTGCAACACTTCACACTTCTCTGCATTCAATTTCATCTGTCACATGTCTACTCATTTCACCAGTCTGTGTGGGATATGGAGCGCAAGTTTCGTCATCAGGTGAAAACTGCGCACCTCCGAGACTGCCTGGGCTCGAAGGTGCGGCGGAATATTTTGCTGCAAGTCTCCAGTACTCCTGGACCTTGGCGTGGCGCGGCGTGGCACTGCGCAGTCTTCCTGGGGCGGGGCAAGCTGCAGGTGGGCGGGGCTAAGCCCGTGCGTGTCTGAAGACTGCCGGCTTCGTTGCGCTTGCGCGTTGCAACGTACGCGCCTGTGCAATGGCTCAGCAGGGCGTTTTTCCCAGTCTGTTTCAGAATGGTGTGGGTACCGGGGAGGGGTGGAGGAGCACTGGGAAGGTGATCGGTGGGAGAGAAACATGGGGAGGTGAGCGTGGCAAGGGATGGAGGAGCGTGGCAAGGGATGGAGGAGCGTGGCAAGGGATGGAGGAGCGTGGCAAGGGATGGAGGAGCGTGGGTTTGGGGGTGGCACTTGAAATGATTGAAGGGCCGGAGGAAAGAGCAGGGGTGCCTCCCCCCACCCCACACACACATCCCCCTCCACAGTCCACACACCCTCCACCCCCCCCCGCCATCCACACACCTCCCCCATCCACACACACCCCCACCCACACACACCCCATCCCCCACCCCCCTCCCCATCCACACACCATCCCCCAGCCCCCTCCCCATCCACACACATTCCCCCACCCCCCTCCCCATCCACACACATTCCCCCACCCCCCTCCCCATCCACACACATTCCCCCACCCCCCTCCCCATCCACACACATTCCCCCACCCCCCTCCCCATCCACACACATTCCCCCACCCCCCTCCCCATCCACACACATTCCCCCACCCCCCTCCCCATCCACACACATTCCCCCACCCCCCTCCCCATCCACACACATTCCCCCACCCCCCTCCCCATCCACACACATTCCCCCACCCCCCTCCCCATCCACACACATTCCCCCACCCCCCTCCCCATCCACACACATTCCCCCACCCCCCTCCCCATCCACACACATTCCCCCACCCCCCTCCCCATCCACACACATTCCCCCACCCCCCTCCCCATCCACACACGTTCCCCCACCCCCCTCCCCATCCACACACGTTCCCCCACCCCCCTCCCCATCCACACACGTTCCCCCACCCCCCTCCCCATCCACACACGTTCCCCCACCCCCCTCCCCATCCACACACGTTCCCCCACCCCCCTCCCCATCCACACACGTTCCCCCACCCCCTCCCCATCCACACACGTTCCCCCACCCCCCTCCCCATCCACACACGTTCCCCCACCCCCCTCCCCATCCACACACGTTCCCCCACCCCCCTCCCCATCCACACACCCGTTCCCCCACCCCCCTCCCCATCCACACACGTCCCCCACCCCCCTCCCCATCACACACGTCCCCCCCCCCCCCCCACCACACACGTTCCCCCCCACCCCCCCCCCCATCCACACACGTTCCCCCACCCCTCCCCATCCACACAGTTCCCCCACCCTCCCCACCACCACCCGTCCCCACCCCCTCCACCCACACAACCCATCCCCATCCCCCCTCCCCATCCACACACATTCCCCCACCCCCCTCCCCATCCACACACATTCCCCACCCCCTCCCCATCCCACACACACATTCCCCCACCCCCCTCCCCATCCACACACATTCCCCCACCCCCCTCCCCATCCACACACATTCCCCCACCCCCTCCCCATCCACACACATTCCCCCACCCCCCTCCCCATCCACACACATTCCCCCACCCCCCTCCCCATCCACACACATTCCCCCACCCCCCTCCCCATCCACACACATTCCCCCACCCCCCTCCCCATCCACACACATTCCCCCCACCCCCTCCCCATCCCCACACTTCCCCACCCCCCTCCCCATCCACACACATCTCCCCCACCCCCCTCCCCACCCACACACATTCCCCCCACCCCCCTCCCCACCACACACATTCCCCCCACCCCCCTCCCCATCCACACACATTCCCCCACCCCCCTCCCCATCCACACACATTTCCCACCCCCCTCCCCATCCACACACATTTCCCCACCCCCTCCCCATCCACACACATTCCCCCACCCCCCTCCCCATCCACACACATTCCCCCACCCCCCTCCCCATCCACACACATTCCCCCCACCCCATCCACACACATTCCCCCACCCCCCTCCCCATCCACACACATTCCCCCACCCCCACTCCCCATCCACACACATTCCCCCACCCCCCCTCCCCATCCACACACATTCCACCCCCCCTCCCCACACCCCCCTCCCCATCCACACACATTCCACCACCCCCTCCCCATCCACACACCCCCCCTCCCCATCCACACACATTCCACACACCCCCTCCCCATCCACACCCCCCCCTCACACACCCCCCCTCCCCATCCCCATCCACACACCCCCCCTCCCCATCCCCATCCACACACCCCCCCTCCCCATCCCCATCCACACACCCCCCCTCCCCATCCCCATCCACACACCCCCCCTCCCCATCCACACACCCCCCCCTCCCCATCCACACATCCCCCCCTCCCCATCCACACACCCCCCCCCTCCCCATCCACACACCCCCCCCTCCCCATCCACACCCCCCCCCTCCCCATCCACACCCCCCCCCTCCCCATCCACACCCCCCCCTCCCCATCCACACACCCCCCCCCCTCCCCATCCACACACCCCCCCTCCTCCCCATCCACACACCCCCCCTCCTCCCCATCCAAACACCCCCCCTCCCCATCCAAACACACCCCCTCCTGCACACCCCCTCCCCACCCCCCACCACACACACACACCCCCACCCCCCCCACACACACACACACCCACCACACACACACCCCCCACTCCACCCGCCCCCACCCGCCCACACATCCCCCATCACCCCCCCACACATCCCCCACCCCACCCCACACCCCCCCCCCACACACACACACACACACACACACACACACACACACACACACACACACACATCTCCCCCCCCACACCCCACCAACACACCATCCCCCCCCACACACACATCCCCCCATCACACGTCCCCCCATCCCCCCCACACACATCCCCCCCCACACATCCCCCCATCCCCCCCACACACATCCCCCCATCCCCCCCACCCACCACACACATCCCCCCACCCACATCCCCCCACCCACCACACACATCCCCCCACCCACCACACACATCCCCCCACCCCCCACATATATCCCCCCTCCCCACACACACATGTCCCCCCCACACACATATCCCTCCCCACACATCGGACATATCCCCCCACACCTCCCCCCCCCATACACCCCTCACACACCCCCCCCATCTCCCCCCCACACACATCCCCCCCCATCCCACCCCCACACCCCCCCCCACACACCCACCCCCCCACCACACACCCACCCCCCCACCACACACCGACACACATCCCCCCCACACACACATCCTCCCATTCCCCCCACTTTTTGTGCTTCGAAAATGTACTGCTTTGTTTTGTGCTTAGCTGCTTTAAATGTATTTTGCTTCTTTAATGTTGTTATGAAGGTGTTTATGGAAAATCCTCTAACTTCTCCCCCATCGTTGTTGTGATGTTGATGTGTCCTTTGTGTTTAATGCCTCTGGCTGTGCCTGCACTAAACTTAACTCTAAATAAGGTTTTTCAGAACTTACAAAAGTGGATACTTACTCCATCCTAAGTTAGTTTGTAGTAAGTTCTCACTGCCGAAACTTGCAAAACAGGCCTGAGTGGCTGGACACACCCCCTTTTGAAAACAAAATACCTTACCTAAAGCCAACCTAAACTAACTCACTAGAACTGGAGCAAACTATTATCCAAGAATTGCAATTTCTAACATACTCCAAACTAAACTAGTTGCTCCAAAAAACTAGGAGCAACTCCACCCGAAACTTGGGCCCATAGTTCCATAGGGGTAAACAGCCCTTCAGTACCTTGCCCAAATGCCCATCTTTCAACCTGGATGGAGTACCAGGCTATTCAACTGTTGGGAGGCACCCCAGCCTCAACCCTATCTACATACAGTGTTTGCACAAATGCACAAGGCTGACTAGTTAGCAGAAACCTCAGCTGATTTATCTACTTCTTCAGTTAATAGCAGCACCTCAACTGCAGTCAGTTAAATTAAATACACACCAGGATTTGAACCTGGAACCTTCTGATTTATGGGGACATCTAGTCGTGTATTTATCCACTGGGGACCTCTCCAGTTGTTTTATTGTTTCAAACATTTCCTGAATCAGGGAGCAACCCCAATGTAATATTGCACTCAGTTACAAAACTGTCCTCTGCTTTGCCTCAGCTTTTGTATTTAGAATTACATCACTCTGGTGGCTCCTGGAACCTCTCGACACTTCAATCAGAATCACCACATGAGCAATCACTACTCTAAACTATAAATCACAGGAATTATTTTTGTTAGAACACCACAACCTGTAACAGGTTTAACAAATTAAATACCCATACCACCACCACCTTAGGGACACACATACCAATTTTTGTAGTTCACTACTGAAATTTAATTAGCTCCATTACAAAGCTCTGCTGAGATCAGCAATTGCTTTACTTAAAAAAAAGGATCCATGAGCATGTGTGTCATAAGTTCACATTTGCCCCTTTTCAGTTGCGTTGATCTAAAAAACTATTCTTGTTGGAAGTAAGAAATGCAGAATGCTTTACAGCCTTTCTGCCCACATCCTTGCACATATATTTGTACTTTGATTTTATTATTCTTGCTAATCAGTTCCTGGTTTTTAGCCAAAATACACATAACTAGTATCAAGTGATTTAATCAGAAAAGGACCTAATGAGGATCATGCTCTGCTTGTACTGTGTGCAATTAAGATTTCAACTGCACCACACTCTTCAATATTTACAGGAGGAGAGTTTAATATTTAATTTAAGCAACAAATATGAATGAACTACCAACTTTTTCAAATTAAAAAAAGGGCAGGTTTCAAATGGTGTATACGCATAGGGGACAATTTTCAGAACTCATGCCACCAATGTAGAGCCTTGCCTTGTCTGCTGGCCGCACATACCATTAATTCGTGGGTCGCCTGCCACGACTTTCCATTCATTATAAATAATGTAAACTGAATTCAGGGCAGTGTGCCTGCAATTTAACCAATATGTGTGGCAAGTGTCAAGGCTCTTTGCCTGCCACAGAGCTCTGTGGTTATAAACCTGTTCAGAGCATATTAACATTTATAGCAACACTGATCAATAAAAGCTCTTCATAATATATATTAATGATTTAGATGATGGAATTGAGTGTAATATCTCCAAGTTTGCTGATGACACTAAACTGGGTGGCGGTGTGAGCTGTGAGGAGGACGCCAAGAGGCTGCAGGGTGACTTGGACAGGTTAGGCGAGTGGGCAAATACATGGCAGATGCAGTATAATGTGGATAAATGTGAAGTTATCCACTTTGGGGGCAAAAACATGAAGGCAGAATATTATCTGAATGGCGGCAGATTAAGAAAAGGGGAGGTGCAACGAGACCTGGGTGTCATGGTTCATCGGTCACTGAAAGTGGGCATGCAGGTACAGCAGGCGGTGAAGAAGGCAAATTATATGTTGGCCTTCATAGCTAGGAGATTTGAATACAGGAGCAGGGAGGTCTTACTGCAGTTGTACAGGGTCTTAGTGAGGCCTCACCTGGGATAGTGTTCAGTTTTGGTCTCCTAATCTGAGGAAGAACGTTCTTGCTATTGAGGGAGTACAGCGAAGGTTCACCACACTGATTCCAGGGATGGCTGGACTGACATATGAGGAGAGACTGGATCAACTGGGCCTTTATTCACTGGAGTTTAGAAGGATGAGAGGGGATCTCATGGAAACTTATAAGATTCTGACGGGACTGGACAGATTAGATGCGGGAAGAATGTTCCTGATGTTGGGGAAGTCCAGAACCAGGGGACATAGTCTTAGGATAAGGGGTAGGCCATTTAGGACTGAGATGAGGAGAAACTTCTTCACTCAGAGAGTTGTTAACCTGTGGAATTCCCTGCCGCAGAGAGTTGCTGATGCCAGTTCATTGGATATATTCGAGAGGGAGTTAGATATGGCCCTTACGGCTAAGGGGATCAAGGGGTATGGAGAAAAAGCAGGAAGGAGGTACTGAGGGAATGATCAGCCATGATCTTATTGAATGGTGGTGCAGGCTCGAAGGGCTGAATGGCCTACTCCTGCACCTATTTTCTATGTTGCTATGTCCAAGTTCCTTAGCTTCTGCTGCACTACCAGCAAGACTTAATTAGTGAACGTTTTGATACAGATTCAATCTCCATCACAGAATATGCTTTGAAATTATTTTCTGTCAGTTATTAATGGATAATTACAAAATAACATTTAATAAGTGTACAGGAAGGAGAGAAGTTTTGTACTTTACATCATTCCCTGGTCACACAAGCAGTCAAGTCCCTCGAACTAGCAGCCAAGAGTTGTATGTCTAGATGATCACGGACTTGCCTATCCAGCTTTCCTTCCTTACCCTGGAGCAAGTACCTGGGCCTTTTCAGTACCTTTCTTGCCTTAAATGATATTGGAAACTTGTTATCTGTATAGACATTTGCTATGCACTCGTTTCTCATACACTAAATGATATCCACTTGCATCCGGCTGCAATTTGTTAACTTTAATCACGTTAACTGCTGAGAATACAGAAGGACTTGGAGAAATTTAACATGGGTACCAGTGGACAAGACATATTTCCAATAGCCTAATACTGGATCTGTTGGTACACCAACCTGCAGGACACTGGTTTCCCCCATGACTAGTTTTCTCTTCTCCCCTCCCTATCCTCTCTGGTACCACAGTCCATTATCCATTTACCTTGACAGCGCTATTCATCTGCAGGTGTGCATCAGTCATCCGAATCTCATGATATACACACACACACATCTACATCAGCAGCTGCTGGATATCAATTTGCAGTGCGAACCTTGGATGACTTTCCCCTCCCTACCCCAGAGAGGCCAAAGCTAATTAGGCACCACACCACCACCCTGACTGACATCAGCTACTCCTGCACACAATTGGGGATTGAGCCAGCGACTTTCCTGATCTGCACTGCTTAAATTCAGTTACAGAACACAGCACTGACTGGTTTCTCAGCATTCTCTTTTCTCAGGACGGCTAAGTTTTGCTTGCATTTTCTGTTTTAATTTCTGATCTGCTGAATTTGCAGCTTGCTTTTTATTCCTTTTTTCTCCATATTCTTGCCTTTTTGTTTGCCTAGGCCTCTCCTATGCCATTTCAACCTCTAATTTGCATTCTTTTGTCCTTTTCATGTCTCTCCATAACCTCACTGATGATCTTTTATATCATGCAACAGCAGTTTTCTACAAGTAGTTTTCAGGCTATTTAACCTATTTACACCCTCTCTGTAATAAAAACAGAAAATGCTGGAAATACTCAGCAGGTCAGGCAGCAGTTGTGGAGAGAGAAACAGAGTTAATGTTTCAGGTCGATGACCTTTTGCCTGAACTGGAAAAAGTTAGAGATGTAACAGATTTTAAGCAAGTGCAGGGGCAGGGAAAGGGGAGGAAAGAACAAAGTGGAAATTCTGTGATAGGACAGAAGACAGGATGGAAGGCAGGAGAGATTAAAAGACAAATGTGATGCTGGTGCAAGGCAAAAAGGAGATGGTAATGGGACAAGTAAAGAAACAAAAGATGAGTCTAGAAGAGGTATAAATGGGAATGGCAGAATCACCAACAGCTGCCATGTGAAAAAATAGGGGCAGAGGTTATGGTCTGAAATAGTTGAACTCGATGTTGAGTCCAGAAGGCTGTAAGGTGCCTAATCGAAAGATGGGGTGCTGTACCTCGAGCTTACGCTGAGCTTCATTGGAACAGTGTAAGAGGCCGAGGACAGAGAGGTCAGGGCAGGAGTGAAGCGGAGAATTAAATTGACAGGCGACCGGAAGCTCGGGGTCACGCTCTCTGTGATCGGCATATCGGTTTCTCTCTCTGCTTCGCTCTATTTTTCCAACCTTGCTAAAATGCCTCTAAGCTTTCAGTTCTAATGATGGGTTACATATCAGAAATATCAATAATCCCATTTCTCTTTGCTGCCTGATCTTGCGGTGTATTTCCAACATATTCTGCATTTTGAAAAAAAATGCTATGCCATGTAAATTAAATCAAGTGTCCTAAGCCTCAGCATATAAGAAATTAAGCAGTTTGTATTAATAGAGGAATGCATGTAAAGTATTTTGGAACTAAAGATTAAAAGGAACATGGCAGAAGCTCACTAAAGCAATCACCATTTAAACAGGTCAAAAGATTTATAATTCCAATACTATTCAGTTAACTAGCAAGAATCAGGAAGATTTAATGCAAGCAGCATGCCTCATCTGGACATATAAAATGCATATATCTATGCGAGTGCTGTGTGACCACAAAGTATACCTTAACTCAACCAGATATGCAAACTTTGTAGATGGCAATAAATCCCTAAATTAAAAATAAATGTCAACATTTCTACTATTAAGTTAATCAAATCAAGGGATATGGGGGTGAGTAGGAAAGTAAAGTTGAGGTCGAAGATCAGCCATGATCTTACTGAATGGGGGAGCAGGCTCAAGGGGCCGAATGGCTGCATGTTCTTTCAATGGTTCAGTGGGTAAATGTAGCTCAAAGACCAGCAGGTTGATCCCTGGTCTGAGCTGATCTGTCAGGGGAACACTACAGTTTAGATCACCCTTAACTGGACTGACGAGCAAATAAATAGGCAAGGTTCCCATCCTGTTCACTATCTAGTGACCCCTGTGAAGAGAAGTTTAGGATGAGCTTGGATGGTTGTATCTACTACCTATGCCTACTACCATACATAATGAATGGCCACTAGGTGAGATATCATTGCTGCTGATGGACAAAGGCCTCACATGTTTTGCTGCCTTCAGTAGAGAAATGGGAAGAAAAATTGGGAAGAAAATCAGGATGATTACAATTTACATCCATTTACCCGAATTGGTTATACCACCAGAAACATAGGGGCAATGTACAAGTTTTGGATAACTTGCATATATTGTCTTGTTTCACAGAGTACATTACATGACCGAAGGCACAGAAAGTTCAAATCAGTCTATTCTATTGGCATAGTCTTAAAATCGAGACACATTACCAGCTTAGTGTCCCCCTTCAATGTTTGGAGTCGAATTCAGAAATTTAATAAAGGTCAAGCATCATTGCTAACTCATTAATATGCAGCTAATTCCATTGATTTTTAGGTGAGGAAGTTCAGAAAATGAATGACATGTACTATACTAGAGTCAATTAGAGCTTAGAGAAAAAGGATAAATTTAATCAACTTACTGAACTAACAGCTTCCACGTTAGCACCAGCAAGGCAGAGATGGCGGACGACATCAAGACTCCCGGTGTTAGCAGCGAGGTGTAAAGGTGACCTTCCGTACTATATTGAGAAGAAAACATATTTAATGCAGGCAAGGCACTAATGCTTATTCAAAGAATGAAACTTATACTACAATCCAATACACTTTTTAAATTGCCTGCCTCGCTCCTGACGCTACCCTTTAAAACCTTGAAACGCATGTGTACAGGCTGGTTGAAATCGTCCCAGTGGTCCGATACTCACTGTCCAGGCTCACACACAAATGGCATGGTTCAATTAGTGGAAGGGCACTGGCATTTGTGGAATGGCACCCAATCACTTTTTAAGAAAAGGAGCAAAGGAAAAAAAGAGAAAAAAGGAGAAAAATAATTATGTTCAACTGTTACTTAGTCAACCTCAGATAAATGGCTGCGACCTTAAACAATTATTTTGCTTCGGTCTTCACAGTGGAAGACACAAAAACCATGCCAAAAATTGCTGGTCACGGGAATGTGGGAAGGGAGGACCTTGAGACAATCACTATCACTAGGGAGGTAGTGCTGGATAGGCTAATGGGACTCAAGGTAGACAAGTCCCCTGGTCCGGATTAAATGCATCCCAGGGTATTAAGAGAGATGGCGGAAGTTATAGCAGATGCATTCGTTATAATCTACCAAAATTCTCTCGACTCTAGGGAGGTACCAGCGGATTGGAAAGCAGCTAATGTAACGCCTCTGTTTAAAAAAGGGGGCAGACAAAAGGCAGGTAACTATAGGCCGGTTAGTTTAACATCTGTAGTGGGGAAAATGCTTGAAGCTATCATTAAGGAAGAAATAGGGGACATCTAGATAGGAATAGTGCAATCAAGCAGACGCAACATGGATTTATGAAGGGGAAATCATGTTTAACTAATTTACTGGAATTCTTTGAGGATATAAACGAGCATGGTGGATAGAGGTGTACCGATGGATGTGGTGTATTTAGATTTCCAAAAGGCATTCGATAAGGTGCCATACAAAAGGTTACTGCAGAAGATAAAGGTACGCGGAGTCAGAGGAAATGTATTAGCATGGATAGAGAATTGGCTGGCTAGCAGAAAGCAGAGAGTAGGGATAAATGGGTCCTTTTCGGGTTGGAAATCGGTGGTTAGTGGTGTGCCACAGGGATCGGTGCTGGGACCACAACTGTTTACAATATACATAGATGACCTGGAAGAGGGGACAGAGTGTAGTGTAACAAAATTTGCAGATGACACAAAGATTAGTGGGAAAGCGGGTTGTGTAGAGGACACAGAGAGGCTGCAAAGAGATTTAGATAGGTTAAGCGAATGGGCTAAGGTTTGGCAGATGGAATACAATGTCGGAAAATGTGAGGTCATCCACCTTGGAAAAAAAAACAGTAAAAGGGAATATTATTTGAATGGGGAAAAATTATAACATGCTGCGGTGCAGAGGGACCTGGGGGTCCTTGTGCATGAATCCCAAAAAGTTAGTTTGCAGGTGCAGCAGGTAATCAGGAAGGCAAATGGAATGTTGGCCTTCATTGCAAGAGGGATGGAGTACAAAAGCAGGGAGGTCCTGCTGCAACTGTATAGGGTATTAGTGAGGCCGCACCTGGAGTACTGCGTGCAGTTTTGGTCACCTTACTTAAGGAAGGATATACTAGCTTTGGAGGGGGTACAGAGACGATTCACTAGGCTGATTCCAGAGATGAGGGGGTTACCTTATGATGATAGATTGAGTAGACTGGGTCTTTACTCATTGGAGTTCAGAAGGATGAGGGGTGGTCTTATCGAAACATTTAAAATAATGAAAGGGATAGACAAGATAGAGGCAGAGAGGTTGTTTCCACTGGTAGGGGAGACTAGAACTAGGGGGCACAGCCTCAAAATACGGGGGAGCCAATTTAAAACCGAGTTCAGAAGGAATTTCTTCTCCCAGAGGGTTGTGAATCTGTGGAATTCTCTGTCCAAGGAAGCAGTTGAGGCTAGCTCATTGAATGTATTCAAATCACAGATAGATAGATTTTTAACCAATAAGGGAATTAAGGGTTACGGGGAGCGGGCGGGTAAGTGGAGCTGAGTCCACGGCCAGATCAGCCATGATCTTGTTGAATGGCGGAGCAGGCTCGAGGGGCTGGATGGCCTACTCCTGTTCCTAATTCTTATTATGTTCTTATTATGTTCTTATTATAAATTAGGCTAATCAGAAAGAGTGCAAGTCTCGGTAAAGCCGTAACAAAGCCCACCATTTTGTGTTTTATAAATAGGGATATTGAGTACAGGAGTAAAGTAGTATTGATAAGTTTGTACAAAATATTGGTTAAGCAACAGTTAAAGTATTGTGTGGAGTTCTGAGAACTCCATTATGAAAATCGTATCAAACCCATACAGAGCATACAGCGCAGCTTCACCAAGATAATGTCAATGTTGAGAAACTATGGGGTCAAGTTTCGAGCCACGCCTGATTTCCACACTCAAAACCACGCCTAAAACTTACCCTTGTATTCTCCTCCCTGCCGCAGGTCCTTGGCGCAGCGCAGCACAAGCTGTGGAGGGCGGAGCCAGGTCCCGGCGCTGAAAACAGTGCCGGGACCTCTGCACATGCGCGCTAGAGTATGCGTGCTTGTGCAGTAGCTCCAGGCGCCCGAGGCTGCGTGGGAGGGGCCCAAAGCACGCCGCCCCTAGCCCTGACCGAATGGGCTCAGCGTCCGGTCCGGCTCTCTCTCCGCCACCACCCCCCCCCACCTCAGTCCGGCTCTCTCCCATTCAGCTCCCACTCTGCTCTAGATCACCCTCCCCACCCCCTTTCAGGCCCGGTTCGCTCCCCCCCACCTCACATCTACAGTGGGGCCCGCCCGCCCGGCATCTTGCTGGGGGCGGGCCCCGCCCAGTCTTCCCCTCCTCGGCCCGTTCAGCCTCTCTCCCTCCCTCTCCTCTCTCCCCCCCACCCCCGCCTCTCCTCTCCTCTCCTCTCCTCTCTTTACCCCCCCGCCTCTCCTCTCTTTCCCCCCCCGCCTCTCCTCTCTTTCCCCCCCCGCCTCCCCCCCTCTCCTCTCTTTCCCACCCCCGCCTCTCCTCCTCTCTCCTTCCCCCCCTCTCCTCCTCTCCCCCCACCTCCCTCCCTCCCTCTCTGCCACCCCCCGACCCTCTCCCCTCCGCCACCCCCCGACCCTCTCCCCTCCCTCACCTCACCATCCCTGTCTCCCTCCCCTCACCTCACACTCCCTGTCTCCCTCCCCTCACCTCACACTCCCTGTCTCCCTCCCCTCACCCTCCTTCTCCCCCCACCCCCCCTCCCTGCCTAAACTTGCAAAACTGTTCTAACTGACTAGAACTGGAGCAAACTAAATGCCGAGAATTGCAATTTCTAAGATACTCCATTCTAAACTAGTTGCTCCAAAAAAATAGGAGCAACTCAGGCCGAAACTTGATCCCTATAATTATGAGGAAAAACTTGATAAAGACTATTTCCATTGCAGCAAATAAAAAGGAGATTTAATAAACGTTTGGTTTCAATGTAGTGACTCAGGAAATACTTTCATTTTGCTGGGGAGTCAGTGATAAGGGGTCATCAATTTAAGATTGTCATTAGAGAATGGAATGGTTTGTCATAGGGAATGACTGAGTAAGAGACCATTGCATCTTTTAAGGGAAAATTGGATAAATATTTGAAGCAAAGGTTACAGGGCGAGAGCAGGGCAGTGGGGTTAGTTTTGGATTACTCTCGCAAAGAGCCGGCACAGACACAATGGACCAAATTAGCACCTCCTGTGCTGTAAACTTCTATGGTTCAATTAGTCTGCAGAACAAAAACTAAACTCTAAATCACTAAGAGCTGAAACAACAAAGGTATCATCATCTTAGTGTTTCTGGTACAAAATAACTCCTGCAAACTGCACATTAGCTATTTATTGCAGTGAAGCCATCCAATGCTTTGCATACTCGGCATTAGGACAGACACATTGTAAAATCAGGTCTGGTTTTACAACTGCTGGAAAAGAAACCCCACACTCATGCCTACCCTCAGGATTGCAGACCAAAAAACTGTGCACAAATCTTCAACGTATGCACCAGGTTTTAGTGTACATTCATAATTCATTGGTGGAACATGAAATACATTGCACCCAAGTTTAGAAACATAGAAAATAGGTGCAGGAGTAGGCCATTCAGCCCTTCGAGCCTGCACCGCCATTCAATAAGATCATGGCTGATCATTCCTTCAGAACACAGAGACACTGACAGACAGAGAGAGACAGACAGTGACAGAGAGAGAGAGAGAAAGAGAGAGAGAGAGACACACACTAGTTGGGTCCCCGTTCCAGCACACTGTTGGAGGGCTCTTGGTGCTGCAGTCAGTGAGTAGAAACGTAATTTTTTATTTATTGATTTTTTTTAGATTATTTTTTTAATTTTTACATTTTTTTGGATTGATTTATTGGTTGATTTATTTATCATTTATTATTGATGATGGCTCTTTATTTGTAAAAGTGATGTCTTTCATGTTTGAAAACTTCCCTTCCCTCCCCCTTTCCTGCTTTCTCTCCATACCCCTTGATCCCCTTAACCGTAAGGGCCATATCTAACTCCCTCTTGAATATATCCAGTGAACTGGCATCAACAACTCTCTGCGGTAGGGAATTCCACAGTTTAACAACTCTCTGAGTGAAGAAGTTTCTCCTCATCTCAGTCCTAAATGGCCTACCCCTTATCCTAAGACTATGTCCCCTGGTTCTGGACTTCCCCAACATCAGGAACATTCTTCCCGCATCTAATCTGTCCAGTCCCGTCAGAATCTTCTATGTTTCTATGAGATCACCTCTCATTCTTCTAAACTCCAGTGAATAAAGGCCCAGTTGATTCAGTCTCTCCTCATATGACAGCCCAGCCATCCCTGGAATCACTGTGGCGAACCTTCGCTGCACTCCCTCAATAGCAAGAACGTCCTTCCTCAGACTAGGAGACCAAAACTGAACACAATATTCCAGGTGAGGCCTCACCAAGGCCCTGTACAACTGCAGGAAGACCTCCCTGCTTCTATATTCAAATTCCCTAGCTGTGAAGGCCAACATACCATTTGCCTTCTTTATCGCCTGCTGTACCTGCATGACCACTTTCAGTGACTGATGAACCATGACACCTAGGTCTCGTTGCACCTCCCCTTTTCCTAGTCTGCCGCCATTCAGATAATATTCTGCCTTCGTGTTTTTGCCACCAAAATGGATAACCTCACATTTATCCACATTATACTGCATCTGCCATGTATTTGCCCACTCACCTAACCTGTCCAAGTCACCCTGCAGCCTCTTGGCGTCCTCCTCACAACTCACACTACCACCCAGTTTAGTGTCATCCACGAACTTGGAGATATTACACTCTATTCCTTCATCTAAATCGTTAATGTACATTGTAAAGAGCTAGGGTCCCAGCACTGAGCCCTGCAGCACTCCACTAGTTACTGCCTGCCATTCTGAAAAGGACCTGTTTATCCCGACTCTCTGCTTCCTGTCTGCCAACCAGTTCCCTATCCACGTCAGTATATTACCCCCAATACCATGTGCTTTGATTTTGCACACCAATCTCTCGTGCGGGACCTTGTCAAAGCCTTTTGAAAGTCCAAATACACCACATCCACTGGTTCTCCCTTGTCCACTCTACTAGTTACATCCTCAAAAAATTCCAGAAGATTTGTCAAGCATGATTTCCCTTTCATAAATCCATGCAGACTTGGTCCGATCCTGTCACTGCTTTCCAAATGCGCTGCTATTTAACATTAGAACATAAGAATTAGGAACAGGAGTAGGCCATCTAGCCCCTCGAGCCTGCTACGCCATTCAATAAGATCATGGCTGATCTGGCCGTGGACTCAGCTCCACTTACCCGCCCGCTCCCCATAACCCTTAATTCCCTTATTGGTTAAAAATCTATCTATCTGTGACTTGAATACATTCAATGAGCTAGCCTCAACTGCTTCCTTGGGCAGAGAATTCCACAGATTCACAACCCTCTGGGAGAAGAAATTCTTTCTCAACTCGGTTTTAAATTGGCTCCCCCGTATTTTGAGGCTGTGCCCCCTAGTTCTAGTCTCCCCTACCAGTGGAAACAACCTCTCTGCCTCTATTTTGTCTATCCCTTTCATGATTTTAAATGTTTCTATAAGATCACCCCTCATCCTTCTGAACTCCAACGAGTAAAGACCCAGTCTACTCAATCCATCATCATAAGGTAACCCCCTCATCTCCAGAATCAGCCTAGTGAATCGTCTCTGTACCCCCTCCAAAGCTAGTATATCCTTCCTTAAGTAAGGTGACCAAAACTGCACGCAGTGCTCCAGGTGCGGCCTTACCAATACCAATACCCTATACCCTATCCTTAATGATTGATTCCAGCATTTTCCCCACTACTGATGTCAGACTAACTGGTCTATAATTACCTGTTTTCTCTCTTCCCTCCTTTTTTAAAAAGTGGTGTTACATTAGCTACCCTCCAGTCCATAGGAACTGATCCAGAGTTGATCGACTGTTAGAAAATGATCACCAATGCATCCACTATTTCTCGGGCCACTTCCTTGAGTACTCTGGGATGCAGACTATCAGGCCCCGGGGATTTATCAGCCTTCAATCCCATCAATTTCTCTAACACAATTTCCCGCCTAAAGGATATCCTTCAGTTCCTCCTTCTCACTAGACCCACTGTCCCCTAGTATCTTCGGAAGGTTATTTGTATCTTCCTTCGTGAAGACAGAACCGAAGTATTGGTTCAATTGGTCTGACATTTCTTTGTTTCCCATTATAAATTCACCTGAATCCGACTGCAAGGGACCTACGTTTTGTCTTACTAATCTTTTTCTCTTCACCTATTTATAGAAGCTTTTGCAGTCAGTTTTTATATTCCCTGCAAGCTTCCTCTAATACTCTATTTTCCCCCTCCTAATTAAACCCTTAGTACTCCTCTGTTGAATTCTAAATTTCTCCCAGTCCTCAGGTTTGTTGGTTTTCTAGCCAATTTATATGCCTTGGCTTTAACACTATCCTTAATTTCCTTTGTTAGCCATGGTTGAGCCACCTTCCCAGTTTTATTTTTACTCCATATTGCTGAAGTTCATCCATGTGATCTTTAAATGTTTGCCACTGCTTATCCACCATCAACCCTTTGAGTATCCTTTGCCAGTCTATTCTAGCCAATTCACACCTCATACCGTCGAAGTTACCTTTCCTTAAGTTCAGGACCCAAGTTTCCGAATTAACTTTGTCACTCTCCATCTTAATAAGGAATTGTACCATATTATGGTCACTTTTCCCCCAAGGGGCCTCGCACAACAAGATTGCTAATTAGTCCCTTCTCATTACACATCATCCAGTCTAGGATGGCCAGCTCCCTGGTTGGTTCCTCGACATTTTGGTCTAGAAAACCATCCCTAATACACTCCAGGAAATCCTCCTCCACTGCATTGCTACCAGTTAGGTTAGCCTAATCAATATGTAGATTAAAGTCGTCCATGATTACTGCTGTACCTTTATTGCACACATCCCTTATTTCTTGTTTGATGCTGTCCCCAACCTCTACTATTTTTGGTGTTCTATACACAACTCCCACTAGCGTGGGAGAAGGAATTTCTTCTCCCAGAGGGTTGTGAATCTGTGGAATTCTCTGCCCAAGGAAGTAGTTGAGGTAACTCATTGAATGTATTCAAGTCACAGATAGATAGATTTTTAACCAATAAGGGAATTAAGGGTTATGGGGAGCGGGCGGGTAAGTGGAGCAGAGTCCACGGCCAGATCAGCCATGATCTTGTTAAATGGTGGAGCAGGCTCGAGGGGCTAGATGGCCTACTCCTGTTCCTAATTCTTATGTTCTTTATGTTCTTATGTTTTCTGCCCTTTGGTATTCCGCAGCTCCACCCATACCGATTCCACATCATCCAGGCTAATGTCTTTCCTTACAATTGCATTGATTTCTTCGTTAACCAGCAATGCCACCCCGCCTCCTTTTCCTTTCTGTCTATCCTTCCTAAATGATGAATACCCTTGGATGTTGAGTTCCCAGCCTTGGTCACCCTGGAGCCATGTCTCCTTGATGCCAATCACATCGTATCCGTTAACTGCTATCTGCGCAGTTAATTCATCCACCTTTGGGTTTGGAGGCCTCATTTCACACAGGCAGTTTCAAAATCTGATCTGAATGCTGGGAATTCCCCTGGCCATGATGCGTGCGACACAAAAATACCTGGTTTTATTTAAACGTCAAAATTATTTCAAGTGCTTTGTCCCCAGAAGGTTCATGGGAGTAGGTAATTGTTTTTTTCCCCCAGTTTAATTGTCTTTTCTTCACCTCACTAAACTTTGCTCTTTTGGACTCAACTACAGTGGATTGCATTTACACTACAGCGAGTGAGAGATCAGCAGTTCAGGTCTGAAACTACTGGGTGATGGGTTAGACAGTCGGGTCTAGAGATCACTTCAATCTGCCATTGTCCTGGATTTCTTAGTGACACTAAGGTGGTGTGAATGCACCCTTATAATGCAGTGAAACTAAAAATATTGTTTAATTGGAGTAACAATGCAGTAATGGAAATTCTTAAATATTAATTCCAAAAGCATGTAAATATTCAAGAACAATTTTTAAAATGGTTAAAACATTGACTTGAGTAACGCAATACCATTGAGCATTGAGGAAGACCAGTAAATAATGGGAAAGTTCCCATTATGTCCTGGTATGTGAGATCTTGGAGGCTGTCTTACCACTCCACTATAATTTGGGCTCAATTTTCCACAATTATCTGCGCCCTTTTTTTGGCATGCACCGTTTTTTTTTGGAGTAAATTAAAATCTCCAAGTTTCCCTAAAGTTTCTGCGCTAGCGTAATTCATTTAGGTAGGATTGTTTTAGGTTACGATTTTTTTTTAACCTCATTGTCGGTGTAACCTGCCAGCCGCGCCAATTCTGGCCATTTAAGCAAGTTTGGCCAGCTCCGATTTACTCCAATTTTTCTTAGGATGGCGTATGTGACCACTCTTGGAAAACCTTCTGGGCAGTTAACAAAATTGGCGCAGGTAAGAGAATCAGCACAGCAGTTTCACGGCCCGGACAGCAGCGGCAGAGGGGGGGGGGGGGGTGGTGTAAGAGGAGGGAGGTGAGGTCTTTCGGCCAGAGTTAAGAGGCCTTTCGGCCAGAGCTAGCAGCGGCAACCAGCACCGGGAGGGGGAGGCCCATCGGCCAGGGCTAGCTGTGACAACCGGCATTGGGAGAGGATGGAAGCTTTTTGGCCAGGGTTAGGAATGGCACCGGATACGGGGGGAGGATAGACTGTTGGCATAAACATTTTAATAATTTAATGATGGAATATTGCTGCAATGTGTAACGTTGCTGTGAGCTGGCCAGAATGTGTTGCAAGTTCCACTTTCCAGCCTCACTCCGCAGTGTGTCCCTCGTTACCCTGGCAACCCGATCTTTTTGGTGCAGACCTTAGGCACCACCCCAAAGCTAAAGGACAGGCTAGGCGGTGCCAAAATGAACAATTCAAACGGGGAAAGTTGGATGATTTTTTTTGCCGTGGTTGGGCCCCCCAAAAAATGGCTTTGGGGGAAAATTGAGCCCAGTGTCTGGTGTTATATTGACATACGGACCATGAAGGTCCTAGGTTTTATCCGTTTATGCTGGTGAAAGACACGACTGATGCACACACTATCCACCCAAGTTCCTGCACTGATCACTATCCAGAAATTTCTGCTAGACATAGATAACAAGGGCGGACATAAATGGCTCAGCTGTGATGGCTGACAGTTGCTAATGCTTATGCTCACACATGAAGAGTGGCCCCTTGGGTGAGGTTCCAGGGGATTTCAGGTCCCCACGGAACCTCATCCTAGTATAATGATTGCCTTTGGAAGAGAGAAAAATCTTTGAAGAAAATAAAACAGGAAGCAATTTATGCACAGTTGATCTTTAGTTCAAAAACATTTGGTTAGGAACGAAAAAAGAAGTATCGCTTATCATTGTTAAACATGCAGCCATCTGGTAAACATGAAGAAATCTGGTTTTGCTGATTGTTTTTGTGTGGACTAGAAAGAGTGCAATATGTATGAAACACGAGTATTGGAATGGAGGCTTAATGGCTGTATTTAGCAGCTTTGACAGCGTCTCACAAACCCGCGACCTCTACCACCTAGAAGGACAAGGACAGCAGATGCATGGGAACACCATCAACTGCAAGTTACACACCATCCTGACTTGGAAATATTGTGCCATTTTTTCAGCGTCGCTGGGTCAAAATCCTAGAACTCCCTCCCTAACAGCACTGTGGGAGTATCTTCACCACATGGACTGCAGCGGTTCAAGTCGGCGGCTCACCACCTTCTCAACAGTAATTAGGGCTGGGCAATAAATGCTGGCCTCACCAGCAACGCCCACATCCCAGGAACAAATATAAAAAAAGCAGATGGCAATGTAAAGTGTAACACTGTTACTTTTGCAATAAAGCAAAACACACACCTACAGAATTCTGATGCAGAAGAGACAGTAT
This sequence comes from Pristiophorus japonicus, assembly GCF_044704955.1. Lineage (NCBI taxonomy): Eukaryota > Metazoa > Chordata > Chondrichthyes > Pristiophoridae > Pristiophorus > Pristiophorus japonicus. Next base: position 103,883,734 of record NC_091977.1, read on the forward strand.
AACTCCAGAGCGCATGGTGAGAGATTCCCTCGGAAAGGCTGTCTTAACACTCCACTATAGGGAGGAGCCATGTTTAAAAAGTGCTTGCGGGAATCTGCTCAACTCCCCACATCCTCAAAACAAATAAAGTTGATCAGGAGTGGAGCTCCTCACATGCCTGAACAGAGCTATCTCGGTGCCCAGAAGGACCTCCCTAGCCAGCAGTAGTGTGGGAGCACCTTCTTTGCACGGACTGCGGCGGTTCAAGGCAGCAGCTCACCACCACCTTCTCAAGGGTAACTAAGGATGGGCAATAAATGCCAGCCTTACCCATATCCCGAGAACAAATAAACAGTGTAAGATATTTGCTACATTTTACAATGTACATCATGCTTTTGTCAGCTGAACACCAAGACTGCCCTGCTAGCTACAATTCACCAACCTCCATTTTTTTTACCAGAATGCTTTCCACAGTCCAGCTCCAGCAGAAGTTTGCTCATCATTGTAATGCAGCAAACTTTCTGAAATAATGGCCTATGCTTTCTGCTCCCTCCTTTATTGCTAGCCTTTCTAGCAGGTGGATGGTCCATCTACTCACGATCTCTCGCTGACCCGGGTTTAATTTCGAGTCCCGAGATTATTTACATACAGGAGGTGTGAACCCTGGCCTCTGGGGCAGGCTGCAGTGCAGTGGACACTGAGTTACCTGTTCCAAAATGTCTAATTTTATTACTGGGGCTGGTGTATGGCAGCGCTCTGAAAGCACTTGCACATAGGAACAGGAGTAGGCCATTCAGCCCTTCGAGCCTGTTCCGCCATTCAATTTGATCATGGCTGATCTGTATCTTAACTCCATCTACCCGCCTTGGTTCTGTAACCCTTAACACCCTTGCCCAACAAAATCTATCAATTGGTCTTGAAATTTTTTATTGACTTAGCTTCAATAGCTTTTTGAGGCAGCGAGTGCAGATTTCCATTACCCTTTCTGTGAAGAAGTGCTTTCTGACATCACCATTGAACAACCTAGCTCTATTGTTAAGATTGTGACCCTTGTTCTGGATACATCCCACCAGAGGAAATTGTTTCTCTCCATCTTCTCTTGATCATCTTAAACACCTCAATTACATACCTAGTCTATGCAACGTCCTCATAATTTAACCCTTTTAGCCCCAGTATCATTCTGATGGTGGGAAACATGGCAGAGTCTATGAATCCTTAATCTGCAGATCTTTACCATGCAACCACCTAGATATGAGTGGGCAGTTTGCTCTAACACAAACGGCCTGTAGGAAATAGTGAGGAGGTGAGGACCCAGCAGACCCTATCCCCGAGTCACCTTCTGCCTTCGTTCACTCAAGATCTGGCGAAAGAAATTGGGGGTAGGAGCAAAAAGCCAAGGCAAAATGTCACATTAGTATAAAAGCGAAATACTGCGGATGCTGGAAATTTGAAATAAAAGCAGAAAATGTTGGAAATATTCAGCAGGTGAGGAAGCACCTGTGGAGAAAGAAAGAGAGTTAACATTGCAGGTCGATGACCTTCCATCTTACCGGAAATGTTAACACGGTTTCTCTCTCCATAGATGCTGCCTGACCTGCTGAGTGTTTCCAACGTTTTCTGTTTTTACTGCAAAATGTTGCATATGAAGGGATTTGAAAACAAGGGATGAGAATTTTAAAAAGGCGTTGCCAGGCTGGGCGCCAATGTAGGTCAGTGAGCATTGGGGCGATGGGTGAACAGGATTTGCTTTGAGTTAAGATACTGGCAGCAGAGTTTTGGATGAGCTCAAGTTTATGGAGGGTGGGAAATGGGAGGCTGGCCAGGAGAGCATTAGAATAGTCAAGTCTATAGGTAACAAAGGCATGGATGAGGGTTTGAGCAGCAGATGAGCCAAGGCAGGAATGGAGTCCGGCGATGTTATGAAGGTGGATTTAGGCGGTCATGGTGATGGACTGGATGTGTGGTCAGAAGCTCCTCGCGGGGTCAAATGTGACACTAAGGTTGCGAACAGTCTGGTTCAACCTCAGACAGTTCCCAGGGAGAGGGATGGAGTTGATGGATTGGGAATGGAGTGTGTGATGGGGACTAAAGACAAGGCTTCGGTCTTTCCCAATATTTAGTTGGAGGAAATTTCTTCTCATCCAGCACTGGATGTTGGACAAGCAATGTGACAAATCAAAGACAGTGGAGGGTTTGAGAGAGATGGAGGTGAAGTAGAGCTGGGTGTTGTCAGTGAACATGTGGAACCAGATATGTTTTTGGATGATGTTGCCGAGGGACAGCATGTAGATGAGAAATAGAAGGGGATCCAAGGATAGATCCTTGGGGGATTCCAGAGGTAACAGTGCTGTTACAGGATTACAGGAGAACTGAATTCAATCACTGTCTTCACCCAAAGTCTACATCCCTGACCAAGTTCGTATTGTCCATCCAGTGATGAGTAGTGTTTCCTTTGCAGGGGATGAGAATTTTAAAAAGGCGTTGCCAGGCTGGGCGCCAATGTAGGGAAATCAGGGATAGTATTACAGGATTACAGGCTATCAAGGGAAATCAGGGATAGTATTAAAGCCAAGGAAGTGGCATACAAATTGGCCAGAAATAGCAGTGAACCCGGGGACTGGGAGAAATTTAGAACTCAGCAGAGGAGGACAAAGGGTTTGATTAGGGCAGGGAAAATGGAGTACGAGAAGAAGCTTGCAGGGAACATTAAGGCGGATTGCAAAAGTTTCTATAGGTATGTAAAGAGAAAAAGGTTAGTAAAGACAAACGTAGGTCCCCTGCAGTCAGAATCAGGGGAAGTCATAACTGGGAACAAAGAAATGGCAGACCAATTGAACAAGTACTTTGGTTCGGTATTCACTAAGGAGGACACCAACAACCTTCCGGATATAAAAGGGGTCAGAGGGTCTAGTAAGGAGGAGGAACTGAGGGAAATCTTTATTAGTCGGGAAATTGTGTTGGGGAGATTGATGGGATTGAAGGCCGATAAATTCCCAGGGCCTGATGGGACTGCATCCCAGAGTACTTAAGGAGGTGGCCTTGGAAATAGTGGATGCATTGACAGTCATTTTCCAACATTCCATTGACTCTGGATCAGTTCCTATGGAGTGGAGGGTAGCCAATGTAACCCCACTTTTTAAAAAAGGAGGGAGAGAGAAAACAGGGAATTATAGACCGGTCAGCCTGACCTCAGTAGTGGGTAAAATGATGGAATCAATTATTAAGGATGTCATAGCAGTGCATTTGGAAAATGGTGACATGATAGGTCCAAGTCAGCATGGATTTGTGAAAGGGAAATCATGCTTGACAAACCTTCTGGAATTTTTTGAGGATGTTTCCAGTAAAGTGGACAAGGGAGAACCAGTTGATGTGGTATATTTGGACTTTCAGAAGGCTTTCGACAAGGTCCCACACAAGAGATTAATGTGCAAAGTTAAAGCACATGGGATTGGGGGTAGTGTGCTGACGTGGATTGAGAACTGGTTGTCAGACAGGAAGCAAAGAGTATGAGTAAATGGGGACTTTTCAGAATGGCAGGCAGTGACTAGTGGGGTACCGCAAGGTTCTGTGCTGGGGCCCCAGCTGTTTACATTGTACATTAATGATTTAGACGAGGGGATTAAATGTAGTATCTCCAAATTTGCGGATGACACTAAGTTGGGTGGCAGCGTGAGCTGCGAGGAGGATGCTATGAGGCTGCAGAGTGACTTGGATAGGTTAGGTGAGTGGGCAAATGCATGGCAGATGAAGTATAATGTGGATAAATGTAAGGTTATCCACTTTGGTGGCAAAAACAGAGAGACAGACTATTATCTGAATGGTGACAGATTAGGAAAAGGGGAGGTGCAACGAGACCTGGGTGTCATGGTACATCAGGCATTGAAGGCTGGCATGCAGGTACAGCAGGCGGTTAAGAAAGCAAATGGCATGTTGGCCTTCATAGCGAGGGGATTTGAGTACAGGGGCAGGGAGGTGTTGCTACAGTTGTACAGGGCCTTGGTGAGGCCACACCTGGAGTATTGTGTACAGTTTTGGTCTCCTAACTTGAGGAAGGACATTCTTGCTATTGAGGGAGTGCAGCGAAGATTCACCAGACTGATTCCCGGGATGGTGGGACTGACCTATCAAGAAAGACTGGATCAACTGGGCTTGTATTCACTGGAGTTCAGAAGAATGAGAGGGGACCTCATAGAAACGTTTAAAATTCTGACGGGTTTAGACAGGTTAGATGCAGGAAGAATGTTCCCAATGTTGGGGAAGTCCAGAACCAGGGGTCACAGTCTAAGGATAAGGGGTAAGCCATTTAGGACCGAGATGAGGAGAAACTTCTTCACCCAGAGAGTGGTGAACCTGTGGAATTCTCTACCACAGAAAGTAGTTGAGGCCAATTCACTAAATATATTCAAAAGGGAGTTAGGTGAAGTCCTTACTACGCGGGGGATCAAGGGGTATGGCGAGAAAGCAGGAAGGGGGTACTGAAGTGCATGTTCAGCCATGAACTCATTGAATGGCGGTGCAGTCTAGAAGGGCTGAATGGCCTACTCCTGCACCTATTTTCTATGTTTCTATGACATTTATTAATCACAAGTTACTAATGTTACTAATGTCCCTGTTTCTCCCGCAAGAAGCTGAGAGATTTAATTGTAATGGTAAAATCTGATTGTAATGATAATGTATTATACAATTGTGTATTCTAATATAGTCTTACAGAAGGGAAATGCAAATATAAAACAAAACATGTATTAAAATAGAAAAGCATTAATGATAATGGCATTACCTTATTAGTTACATCAAGGTTGCAATTTGCATCACAAAGAGCCATAACGATAGCTATGTTGCCATCTTTGCAGGCTACATGTAGCGCGGAATTACCATGTAGATCTTGTACATCCATGAAGCATCCTTGATTTAATAGGTACTTCACCACCTCTAGTTGACATCTTCGTACTGCTAGGTGCAGGGCTGTGTGACCATCCTGAAAAAAATGAAATACACACATTTACAGCTTTGTAGTAAAACATATTGGAGTTGAAACTGCCACGTGTTCCGCCCGTTTTTCGGGTGTGAAATGGGCGCAAAGCATACCAATTTAGCAATGGTACCGACTGCATCCAATCTGCATAGGTACTGGTCCTACTGCCACATTTGTGTGGCTCATTTTTACATCATCCTGGGCGGACACCTAAAGAACATAAGAATTAGGAGCAGGGGTAGGCCATTTGGCCCCTCGAGCCCGCTCAACCATTTAATAAGATAATGGATGATCTATGGCCTCAACTCTACTTTCCTGCCAAATCCCCATATCTTTCGATTCCCCCAGAGTCCAGAAATTTATCTATCTCCATCTTGAATATACTCAACGACTCAGCATCCACTTCCCTTTCGGGTAGAGAGTTCCAAAGATTCACAACCCTCTGAGTGAAGAAATTCCTCTTCATCTCAGTCTTAAATGGCGACCCCTTATCCTGAGACTATTCCCCCTAGTGCTAGACTCTCCAGCCAGGGGAAGCAACCTCTCAGCATCTACCCTCTCAATGTCCCTCAGAATCTTGTATGTTTCAATGAGATCAACTCTCATTCTTCTAAACGCCAGGGAGTATAGGCCCAATCTATTCAAAGGACAACCCTCTCATCCCAGGAATCAATCTAGTGAACCTTCGTTGCACCGCCTCCAAGGCAAGTATATTCTTCTTTAGATAAGGAAGCCAAAACTGTGCACAGTACTCCAGGTGTGGTCTCACTAAATCTCTGTACAATTGTAGCAAAACTTCCTTACTCTTGTACTCCAACCCCCTTGCAATAAAGGCCAACATGCTATTTGCCTTCCCAATTGCTTGCTGTACCTGCATGCTAACTCTGTGTTTCCTGTATAAGGCCACCTAAATCTCTCTGAACACCAACATTTAATAGTTTTTTACCCTTTAAAAAAATATTCTTTCTACCAAAGTTAACAACCTGACATTTCTCCACATTATACTCCATCTGCCACCTTATTGGCCACTCACCTAACCTGTCTATATCCCTTTGCAAGCTCTTTGCGTCCTCCTCACAGCTTACTTTCCCACCTAGCTTTGTATCATCAGCAAAGTTGGATACATTACACTCGTTTCCTTCAACTGAGTCATTAATATAGATTGTAAATAGCTGAGGCCCCAGCACTGATCATTGCGGTAGCCCACTAGTTACAGCCTGCCAACCTGAAAATGATCCTTTTATCCCTACTCTCAACCAATCCTTTATCCATGTTAAACACATTAACCCAACCCCATGAGTCCTTATCTTGCGTATAGGTGTTAGACCCCTTGAATATGTAAATTAGGGGATGGTGCGTGTTAAATCACCCTTTTGAAATGTGTCACCTCACAAAGCGAGGTAGGAGTCAAGCCTGCTTTGCTCAGGATTTGCCAGCGGCTCCGACCCAAAAGGCAAGAAGTTGATTGTCTCAGCCACCACGTGCAGGAGTGCTCCCCTGACTCAGCAGAAGTTGTGCCTCCGCGGCTCCGATTCTCGACCCAAAAACCGGTTCAGTTCAATTTCTATTCAATATGCGGTAAAGATTTCATTATGAAAAGGGCATATCCGACATAGAAAAGGGATGGATCTCGGAAAATTCCAAATAAAATGGCAGACTACTCCCCGTCAATTCCAACTTTCAAGCAGTTGAGTTAGTGGTGCACTTGATGGGAGTTTTAGCAACTTGTTGGTAGTACCAAGAATGTCCTTGAGCATGGCGGCCCCGCAGTGGGGAAACTGGGCCGGTGGGGTGTGTGTGTGTGTGTGTGTGTGTGTGTGTATGTGTGTATGTGGGGGGGGGAAATCGGGTCCCCCGTGTCCGTGTGTGTGTGTGTGTGTATGGGGAAATCGGGTCCCCGTGTGTGTGTGTGGGGGGGGGGGGGGGGGGGGGGGAAACCGGACCTCCGTGTGCATGTGGGGTGGGAAACCGGGCCTCCGCGCGCGTGCGTGTGCGTGTGGGGGGGTGGGGAAACCGGGTCTCCATGTGTGTGCGTGTGTGTGTGTGTGTGTGTGGGGGGGAGGTGGGACCGGGCATGTGCATGTGTGGGGTGGGGGTGGGAGGGAGAAACCGGGCGTGTGTGCGTGTGCGTATATATAACCAGGCCCCCGTGTGGGCGGGGCGAAAACCGGACCCCGTGTGGGCAGGGGCAAACTGGCCGCAGCACCAGCACCTAACTGGTTGTGATGGAGAAGTTTCAATGTTAAATAGAGAAATATTTTAACCGATGTGCCTTTTGCTAACAATGTGTGTATTGATCACATACGCAGGAAATTTTGAAGCAAAAGCAAGAAGGTCTTTGTAAAAATGCCCCAGGTGTTACTTTAGAAACTTCTTAAAAATACGAGTAAGGAAGCAACTATAGGCCCAACTTGCAAATAAACAGCATAGCTATTGGTTGAAATCTGCGAACTTCGTTTTCAGCCCCCTGGAGTACAGAAACTGCAAAGCACTCCCATTCACCAGTTTCTCTTCCCAATTTTCTCCATTTATTTTTCCTGCTCAGTAATTCCCCATCTCCCCCCCTACACCCTTTGCGATGTTACCTCTTGCTGGGCGATGGCTTCACAACACAGGTCAAGTTTTGCTTTCTTGCCCAAGTTCCAGCCATCAGGAGCAGGAATTCTGGCTGGTTTTCCACACTAACAAGATGTGCTGCAACCAATTGTAGCACCGTTACTCCCGCACATGGAGATCAGCAAGCTCAGCACAGTCCAGGGATCAAATTTAACACCTTGCTGGTCTACATATGCATGGGCTACTCACTGCTTAACCCAGTTGAGCCAACTCTTCCTCTTCAAAAGCAATATCTGAGCTATGGCTCCACAGTTACATGCTCACCTACCTATCCATCAACTGAGAGATTGGAGAGTAACTACCAACGGCCATACATGTGCACGTTCACATGTGCACTGAGCGAGAGTGAGCAGCCTCATACCAACTGGGTTGTATCCTCATCCAACTGCTGCTTTCCAAGGATTGTAGCCAAGATCTTCCCGGTCTATATGACTCTCTACCATAACATTAATTTATATCTTAAGGGGTCACTTGCAATTTCAGAGGTTAGAAAACAGTTTGTATATATAACCTAGAAATTAACTGCAGTAAACATTGTAAGGATTTGACTTAAGTTCTCCATTTGAAGCATTACAGAAAATCTATACCTGACCTTTTGGTTCCTTTGTGGTTTTTTGATGTGTACTAGCTCACTGGTTGCAAAGGTTTGAAAGTCCAAATGTATCATTTTGACAAACTTAAGACTTTTGCAATTTGCTGGCCATTTCTGCTTACTTTGGTAATTGTGGGAAAGAAAATCTCGTGCTTGCGACCATCACACATCATGTGAAATAACTCAATGGTTGCAGAAATATCAAATTCAGTGCAGAGCAACAAAGAATCCTACTTACACAAGGGTTACACTTACATTGTACATTCTCACTCATTGTATATAGGTGCTTGGTGATTTCAGTGTGGTGGTCCCGACCTGCGTGAGAACACCAGCGGTAGGTCGGGGCCATAAAAGGAGAGTGGTGAGCGCCCCTGGACAGCGTGGCGGCATTCCATTTCAACGTACAGCGCGAGCTGGTGCAGGAGGGCGACGGCAGTGCAAAGGGCGACTGGTTTAGATGTCGGTGATTGGAGCATGGGAAGGGACAGCAGGAGCTGCGAGGTTTGGGCGCAGGAGCGGCAAGAGATTGCGGCCCAGGAGAGGCGTGAGTTCGGGGACCAGAAGAGGTGTGAGTTCGGGGACAGCATGGGCCAGCCCACACTGCGATATGACAGACGCACGAACATTAGCGTCCTCGACCAGGCCAACATCCTCAGCATTGAAGCACTGACCATACTAGATCAACTCCGCTGGGCAGGCCACGTTGTCTGCATGCCAGACACGAGACTCCCAAAGCAAGCGCTCTACTTGGAACTCCTTCACGGCAAACGAGCCAAAGGTGGGCAGCGGAAATGTTAAAGGACACCCTCAAAACCTCCCTGATAAAGTGCAACATCCCCACTGACACCTGGGAGCCCCTGGCCAAAGACCGCCCCAAGTGGAGGAAGTGTATCCAGGAGTGCGCTGAACACCGAGTCTCATCGCTGAGTGCATGTAGAAATCAAGCACAGGCAGTGGAAAGAGCGTGCGGCAAACCTGTCCCACCCTCCCTTACCCTCAACGACTATCTGTCCCACCTGTGGTGGAACAGGGACTGTGGTTCTCGTATTGGACTGTTCAGCCACCTAAGGATTCATTTTAAGAGTGGAAGCAAGTCTTCCTCGATTCCAAAGGACTGCCTATGATGAGGTCCGTGCAGCTGAGCTGGTCTCCAGTGGTCTTGGTTAACCTTTGCCACTGGACCAAGACCAAGCTCTGTCAAGCCCGTGTGGTGGCTGGTGTGCTGCAGACACCACACATTAAAAAGAAAATCCACGCACGAGCATCTTCCACCCTTCAATATGCAGTTCGGGACCTGGAATATTAGGTCCTTCATTGAAACACCTGTGAACTCATTGAACACATGCCTTTTTGATGTGAAAGCAAGTCATCCTCGATTCGAGGGACCGCCTAAGATGATGATTTCAGCAGAAGACTATAACCAAAAAGTGCTCTTACAATGGCATTTATTTACTTTGGATTGCAGGAGATTGGCATCCATGTGTGACTCCGTGTGTTTTCTCTTGTAATCCTGCTCTCATCCTAGCAGCAGAATTGTACATTCACTTCTTTGTGCGTTTACAATTCTGCTGCTGGAATAAGAGCCAGATTTAACAATGTAAACATGGGATGCCTGTGCATGGTTGCTGGTCTCCAGCCATCCTAACTAAACAAGTGTCAGTGTAAACGTGCTCATCTTCCTTACAGCAGGAAGAAATCAGAATACACATCACATCATAACTGCAATCTGGTGAGAATGGGTCTGCTGTCACTGTCATAGGATGTGACTCACTGGTGAGTCATGTGCTCAATTCCTGCACATGTCAAGAACAAAACAACATGACCATTGTGGTAATATCACTTTCGCAAGAACAAATGTAAACAATACGGGATTATTACGAACACTGGAAAAGAGCAGCACTATGTGCTAGTAGTCACTGATGGCAACAGTGGTCTTCACTGGCTTTATTACCAAAATAGCATTAACACATAACCAAGATTCCAATTAACTAGCTCCATTGCTAGTGGCAAAGCCTATAGAAAAACACATGAACCATAGAGTGCATGTGAAAATCAATCATCTCCTGAAGGAAGTGACTTATAACATTATGAAGTTGGAAATTCAAATAAAATTCCTATGTTCAGAACTGACCGTGTCAATATCATCTATATCGGCACTATGTTCCATCAAACACTCCACGATATCCACATAGCCTCTCGCTGCTGCAGTCAGGAGGGGAGTCTCTCCTTCTTTATTTTTAATGTTAACAGCACAGTCAGCTTCACAGAGTGCTTTGGCCACAGCATAGTAACCATGCCAAGCTGCACAGTGCAAAGGGGTTTCTTGGTCCTAGTGCAAGGGAAAATAAAAAAGGTTACAATTTTTAAAACAGTGAATAAATTAAACACATGTTGGAATGGGAAGTTCTGTTGTGCAATGAATCAAAGTTGTAGACAGAATGGCTCCATTCACACAAAGGGTATAATCAGATCATATATAAATAGCAGAAATAATGGAAAACTTCAAGTACTTAAAACACACGGAAACAAACAAATTAAAGCAACTATCATTACCCCCAATTACACTCTTTGTGGTTTGACATAACTTTGTTGCTAAGTGGCATTCGAGTGAGAGATAGAATTATGATGGTCAGTTTGTGGAACTGGACAGTCTAACTGGCTGACCAGTTAGTTTAATTTATAAAACGTTGCAACACTATTTAAGTAACATTAATTCAGCATTTTCAAAAATCATACATCATCCATGATTGTTTTTAAATGGATGTCACGAAGTTCCTCTTTACAGAGTGATCAACCCATGCAATGGATTTCCACTTAGGGCAGTGAAGATGAAAACCCGAGAATCATTTCACCGTCAGGTGTTGTGATGGGGGAATGTTAGGGTGGATCAGCTAAGGTGGGGTGAATGGCCTTCAGACTGCCCATCTATATCTGATGGTGATATTGTATGGTAGTGTCAAAATTCTGATTTCTTTTTTTAAAGAATGGAAAGAAAAATAAAATATAGCTAATGGACTCATCCAGTAGCTGAACTGGTAAACGCAATAGACGATGTGCTATTAGACCGGAGAGTGCATGGTTCGATTCTAGCTGGTCTCACCCAAAACCACAGCGATGAGAAAACCTATCATCCAGGATCTCTGCTCCTTATATCCATCAAGTAGCCCTTGCTAAAGCGCAAACATGCGGATATTGCACAGGGACAGAATCAGGTTTGAGTGTGATGGGCCTTGTAGGCAAACAGCCTGTTGACAACAGTCAAGGGGTCGCTCACAAATACGCCACTCCTGTACATTACCATACCTTAGCACAGGGGGTAAATTAGGGGAAGGAAAAGACAGCTAACAGCAACATTCACTCACACTGTCACTGTATGATGAAAGTTACACTGAAAAGCATTTGAAAGATCATTTAACCTGCCCTTGCATACCTGAGCTGCAACTGTTCATGAATAGTATAATTGCGAACTCTGAATTCGCAATATTAAAGTAAAGTACAGAGCCTTTATGCTCGGTTGAGTATTCCATAAATGTCAAGGGTCTTCGCTAACATTTATGGTTCTTTATTTTTATTGTCCATGGGCTAAATAATCAGTACTGGCTAAATTTGCATTGTTCAAACCAAATCAGTGGGTGACTTTACTGTTACAGACAATTAGGTTCAACATATCACTATTAGGGGTCACATTTACCTATGGTGCTGTAAATCCACTGGTTGAGCTTCAATAAAATTGCTCAACATAGTTTATGCACGCATGAATCACTAATTGCAAGTAGTTTGAACAGAAACAAATTTTGTATTATTTCTGTAAAATGTTCTCACTGCTGATGGAAGCTTCGCACAATTTTCTAGTTGAGGGAACTCTGCCAGATCTACTCACACTGGCTATTGAGAGATGTATGAGAAGTTCCCAGGATGTTCTGCATCTTTTCTTGCAGAGAAATTATTGGCCTTGGGTCTAATCCCTCTCTTGTCGTACATATTGATTGGGCTAACCAAACTGGTAGCAATACTGTGGAGGAGGATTTCCTGGAGTGTATAAGGGATGGTTTTCTAGACCAATATGTTGAGGAACCAACTAGAGAGCAGGCCATTCTAGACTGGGTCTTGTGTAACAAGAGGGGATTAATTAGCAATCTGGTCGTGCGGGGCCCCTTGGGGAAGAGTGACCATAATATGGTAGAATTCTTAATTAAGATGGAGAGTGACACAGTTAATTCAGAGACTAGGGTCCTGAACTTAAAGAAAGGAAACTTCGACGGTATGAGACGTGAATTGGCTAGGATAGACTGGAGAATGATACTTAAAGGGTTGATAGTGGATAGGCAATGGCAGACATTTAAATATCACATGGGTGAACTACAACAATTGTACATCCGTGTGTGGCGTAAGAATAAAAAAGGGAAGGTGGCTCAACCGTGGCTAACAAGGGAAATTAGGGAAAGTGTTAAATCCAAGGAAGAGGCATATAAATTGGCCATAAAAAGTAGCAAACCGGAGGACTGGGAGAAATTTGGAATTCAGCAGAGGAGGACTAAGGGTTTAATTAGGAGGGGGAAAATAGAGTACGAGAGGATGCTTGCAGGGAACATAAAAACTGACTGCAAAAACTTCTATAGATATGTGAAGAAAAAAAGATTAGTGAAGACAAACGTAGGTCCCTTGCAGTCAGATTCAGGCGAATTCATAATGGGGAACAAGGAAATGGCAGACCAATTGAACAAGTACTTTGGTTCTGTCTTCACTAAGGAAGACACGAATAACCTCCCGAAAATACTAGGGGACCGAGGGTCTAGCGAGAAGGGGGAATAAAGGGAAATCCTTATTAGTCAGGCAATGGTGTTAGGGAAATTGAAGGGACTAAAGGCTGATAAATCCCCAGGGCCTGATAGTCTGCATCCCAGAGTAATTAAGGAAGTGGCCCTAGAAATAGTAGATACATTGGTGGTCATTTTCCAACATTCCATGGACTGTAGTTCAGTTCCTATGGATTGGAGGGTAGCTAATGTAACACCACTTTTTAAAAAAGGAAGGAGAGAAAAAAAAGCCGGACATCGGTGGTGGGGAAAATGCTGGAATCAATTATTAAAGATGTGAAAGCAGTGACAGGATCGGTTCAAGTCAGCATGGATTTATGAAACGGAAATCATGCTTGACAAATCTAGAGTTTTTTGAGGATGTAACTAGTAGAGTGAATAAGGGAGAACCAGTGGATGTGGTGTATTTGAACTTTCAAAAGGTTTTTGACAAGGACCCACACAAGAGATTAGTGTGTAAAATTAAGGCAAATGGTATTGGGGGTAACGTACTGACGTGGACAGAGAACTGGTTGGCAGACAGGAAGCAAAGCGTGGGAATAAACGGGTCCTTTTCAGAATGGCAGGCAGTGACTAGTGGGGTGCCGCAAGGTTCAGTGCTGGGACCCCAGCTATTTACAATATACATTAATGATTTAAACGAAAGGAATTGAATTTAATATCTCCAAGTTTGCAGATGACACTAAGCTGGGTGGCAGTGCGAGCTGCGAAGAGGATGCTAGGAGGCTGCAAGGAGACTTGGACAGGTTAGGTGAATGGGCAAATGCATGGCAGATGCAGTATAATGTGGATAAGTGTGAGGTTATCCACTTTAGTGGCAAAAACACGAAGGCAGATCATCTGAATGGTGACAGATTAGTAAAAGGGGAGGTGTAACGAGACCTGGGTGTCATGGTACATCAGTCATTGAAGGTAGGCATGCAGGTACAGCAGGCAGTAAAGAAAGCAAATGGCATGCTGGCCTTCATAGCGAGGGGATTAGAGTATAGGAGCAGAGAAGTCTTACTGCAGTTGCACAGGGCCTTAGTGAGACCACACTTTGAGTAGTGTGCGCAGTTTTGGTCTCCTAATTTGGAGGAAGTACATTTTTGCTATTGAGGGAGTGCAACGAAGGTTCACCAGACTGATTCCCGGGATGGCAGGACTGGCATATGAAGACTGGATTGACTAGGATTATATTCACTGGAATTTAGATGAGAGGGGATCTCACAGAAACATAAAATTCTGACGGGATTGGAAAGGTTAGATGCAGGAAGAATGTTCTCGATGTTGGGGAAGTCCAGAACCAGGGTCACAGTCTAAGGATAAGGGGTAAGCCAGTTAGGACCGAGATAAGGAGAAACTTCTTCACTCAGAGAATTGTGAACCTGTGGAATTCTCTGCCACAGAAAGTTGTTGAGTCCAGTTCGTTAGATATATTCAAAAGGAAGTTAGATGTGGCCCTTGCGGCTAAAGTGATCAAGGTGTATGGAGAGAAAGCAGGAATGGGGTACTGAAGTTGCATGATCATATTGAATGGTGGTGCAGGCTCGAAAGACCGAATGGCCTACTCCTGCACCTATTTTCTATGTTTCATATATCCAAGATTGAGACCACGTTGTGCAGGGAATTGTGGGTTCAAATAGGTTTCCTGCCATTCAATGATACAGCATGCGGGAGCACAACAGATTGACCTTAAAATTCTCTTATTTATAGTGTTGAGTAGCAGATATTGTACTCCACACACAGACATACCCCTTGCAGCTGTTATGTGCCCTCTGCTGAAAACAACAAAAAAAAAAATCCACATTCTAACAATAAAGGGCATTTAATTCATTTCCTATAAGCAAATTCTTGATTCCAATTTCCAGAGGGAAGAAGGGAAAAAAATTAGAGACTGTCCCCTAACAGGGAGCAAGAATAGTATTAACAGAAATCAGGAAACAATTTGCGCATCCATTTCCTCAGTTGACAAATGGTGCGTTGTGTTGGAAAAAAACAAGAATGGTCATGAAATTGCCAGCACATGAAGAAGAAAGGGAAAATACTATTATCGGTATTCTGCATATAATACAGAAATGCTACTTCTGTCCTCGAGTACTGATAACTATGTAAACTATACCCATCATTAGATGTGCTACTAAACCGCACAAACTGGGCAAGATGCCTGATCCAACTGAGCAAGTAATTGAGGCACAACAAAATCGGCCTCACTGTTCCCAGGCTATGAAAGGGAAGGTTCAACAAATAGATCAATTCTCAATAACTCTTGTAGGAATGTATTATGTGGACATCAGTTCAAGATAGACTGAGACCCAAATGTGATGCTCCCACTGTTAAATAGCCTCTCAACACCCCATGTCCAGACTCACATGAAGAATGGCCATTTGGATGAGGTACTAGAGGGCTATGGCACCCATAAAACAGTACTCCAACAAGAATCACCATCTTCAGAACAGGGTGAAGAAAGACATTTTTTTTTTGAAAAAAGGCAACTGTGTAAATTGAATAAAAGGGATATTACAAGATGTATGAAATCCAATGTTAAAACCTACACATCCTTCTTGATTCATAGTTTAGGGCATGTTTGTCGACTTCCATCTATCCCAGTCTACAGAAGTGATGTATATCTAATGGATAAAAGCCACTTAAAAAGTGCTTACTGTTTTATAGGACAATAGATGCATATACATTTCCTAGTTCTGGAACTTGCTTGTAAACAGCAACCCTTATCAATACAGTTTCACTTTAAGAATGTCGGGATTACTTTTCAACTTTCATTTGTTACAAACCATCAAACTTAGTTCCTTAATGATTTCTTTGGAAGAGAAATGGCTGGAATGAGAGACAATACTAGATTATATTCCGAGCATAATTCTTTATTCTAGTTCTCTTCCACATTCACTTTGTGATCATGAATTAGCTTGATTCACTTTGTGATCATCAATTATGTGCAAGTACCAGTAAAATGGATGACCCAAAAAACCCAAGCTAAATTTTATTGTCAATATGGGGTAGGAATTGCGATATCTTTGAAATGACATTTTTAAGACAGTATATCTATTTTGTAAGCTCTTACCCGGTCTTGAAGATTTGGATTAACCCCAACATTGCAGAGGTACTGTACCACTTCCACATTACCATAACGGGCTGCCACGTGGAGGGCTGTTTCACCAGACTGCAATGAAATATAAACAAAACGAAAAATTATAAAATCCGGTTGCAAATAAATTGAAATCCACTATATTATTCACAGTTTAACTTTCATTTATAAGGACTAATTTCATAATAAGGACCATTTGCAGTGGGGCTTTCTGAATACAAAGTATTTAAAAATGCACCAGTACTTCGCTGCTTTAAACACTAAAGCAGAAATAGAATACTGTTGGATGAGTAAATAATTACAGAACTGATAATCCAGCAGCTCTTAATTCAGTTGAACCTACAGGAAATCAAAATAAAAGGCCAGAAACAACCCAAAATTTGCTTGTGGGAAGTGGCGGTGGGGGGGGGGGGGGGGAGGGAAAGAGGAGGGAAAAGCAGAACATTGGGAAGTTCAATTGATCTAAGAATTAGATTTTGTAAGCATGTCTATAATTAGGTCACCCTCTTGTCAAGCAATCCTAAACAAGCGCAATTGTGTATGCAAGTGGGTTTGTAGAATCTTATTTACATTTTTTACAGATTGAATAATTTGAAATTGTTTGAGATTGTTGTCGTATCTTGGCATTTTTCTTTCATATGCGCAGTTCTGCAATGTTCACATTTGAATTTAACTTTAAGTAACTCACTTATCCTTGCATCCTGGCAGCAAAATCTCCAATATCAGTGCAGTTTATACTGAAATGTGCAGTTGAACTGAAATGTTCAACTCATCGATACCGATCTATATAATTGTTAAAATGTCTACATTTTCTGTTTGTTTCCACACGCCTGATCTTTGGTTCAGTGGTTTCACAATATATTTCTTCATGATTGTTTAAGTTTTTTTAGTCTCCGTTTCTCTGCACATCTTTGGTGAGATAAGCAAAGCACTAAATAGCACCACATCCTACGAGAAAGCATTCTCCAAGATGCAACTGCCAAAACATAATAGCTTCCCACTTCGATCTCCACCACCATCCCAACAAAAGTATAAAAACGAAGTGTCAAGTTCTAACATACCATAATGGGTATGGTGGTGTAGTGGTTATTTTACTGGATAGCAAGATCTCAAAATTGAGAATTTGAATTTAGTTTAAAAAAATCTGGAAATTAAAAAGCTAATATCAGTAAAAATGACCAGTGGTCAGATTGTCTTTAAAAACTCAATTGGTTTTAGAGAAGGAAACTTGCCATTCACGTGACTCCAGTCCCACACCAACTCTTAACTGCTCTTTGAAGTGGACGGAATAAAAAAAATTCCACACTGCTTCCCGACAGCTAATGCTATTTTTTTCCCCGCTTGCAGTCCTTCATCTTACTGACACCACCACTGCTACCAGCATATCCCCAAATTGCTGCTCGCTCTTGCTCCTGATCCTCAGCACAATCAGTGCTTCAACTTTGTCCCCTCTGTTATGCCATCTTCTCTTCCTCCCGCCAGCTTTGTTATTAGGAATGGCACTGCCTCTCCCCAATGTTTTACAAGTGATCTAATTCACTGCTAACTGCTCTACCAGCCCACTGTTATCACATACACTGCTTGGGTTCCTATTTCCTCCCCAGCATCCTCTTGCTGTCAACCTGCTCTGTCAGCTTGGTTGCAAGAAGCACTTTAGTAGATGTGCTACTTGTAGACAGCCACAATGATTATTAATTGTAAGGGGATAAAATACGGTCACTAAAGTGGAAGTAGACAGATGGACAGACGGTCACTAAAGTGGATACTGAATGTAGTGAATTGATCGGACACATGGTCCAAATTGTAGGGCTCATCAGTATTAGGATGTTCTGAGGAATCTGGAGTTCCTGTGTTTTATGGTAGAGATTGTAATTGTATGTAAAACTCGCTTATGTATGTAAAGCACACTTATACACTTGCTTGAATGGGTTTTAAGAAGGAGAAGCAGCAAAGCTTGCTATGTTGCAAAGTTTGATGGTGAATGAACCATCCGGTGTATTAACCGTAGTACAGACTCATGGAAACTTATATATTCAGTACAGAACAAGGACAGTAAAATGTTTGGGAAGAGAGATTATAGCAGCATGGGAACAGGATGGTATTGACGCAGTTTTGACTAGCGTTCTTGGGAGAGGGATAAGGAGGCACCACCCTGGAAACAAAATTAATCAACATGTCATGAGGAACTGAGGCAAAGTTGACACCACTGAATAACACATTCCGGGAGGGCGACATGTGATGGGAGATGGACAGGTGGGGAAGAACCACTCAAAGCCAGTCTGATGAGGGTCAACGAATCAATGAAACATCGCTGATAGTAGTAGGCCAATCAGTGGTTTTGTAGGAGGGTCGCACACCTCGAAAAACTGTATAATTGTAATTGTAAAACCTCTGATCGGGGAAGTGTTCATCGGAACCCTTCCCTAGCATGCTTGAATAAAAACCGGTTGAACCGAAGTTTCCGTCTGAGTGATTCCATGGTCGCTATACGAGAGGGCGGGTGTCGACTCCTTATATCAGGGAGTCCACCTTGAGCAAGAGAAGTCTTCTCTTTACCTAAACATTAATACTTTTCAGAATAAAGATCATAAATGTTTAATAAATCTCATTAGTATATGAATTCCAAGATTTAAAGTAATTCAAGGACACTGTAAACTTTTAAACATTCCAATGGAAAAATTGACCAGCAAATATTTCTAACTCAATCTCTCATGCTTATATCAATGGCTAATTACATGCCAGCTTGTTGTAGGAAGGCAAAGGCACCTGCTGGATATACAAATATATATGTATGTATATATGTTTAAAATGTTAGCCAAATATAAAATGGCTGCCAGGGGGCTTAGCAAAGCATGATGGGGGCTCGGTTAGCCAAGTTAGCTAAAGCTGTTGACTGAGCACTGAACCTGCAAAGCCTGGTCTCAGGAATATCTTGAATCAACAGCTTGAGACAAGATAGTATATAGAACACTGCGGTACCTAGTACGGAATGTCCTCAAGTCAGTGACCCCAATATAGGGTGCCTAGCAACCATAGAGGTAAGGAGCTAGGCACTGCAGAACCCATGAGCAACGAAGTTAAGGGGGCCTGGAGAGCATCTCACGGATAGGGATCAGCCCACAACTGTCACAAACTGATCATGCAGCCCCCTGATGTACCAGGGTTAATTCTATTGGCCCATTTAAACCTATATGTAATCTATAATCATTATGATTGGATTGTGTCCAGCCAAAGTGGGCTGAGTAACTGTAAAGAACTATTGTAAAACATATCAATATCGATGAATTTCTTTGTTCGGTGGAGTGGAGTGCCTGGAGTTGGACCAGAGGCTCTCTCCCCGCCGGCGTAATAAAAGCCGTTTTGGCGTTGGAACCGACCCAGAGTGTCGAGTGATTCTTGCAGGAAAACATTCACGCTAACACAGCTCTATGCCAATGAACCATCAATCAGCACTTGTTTTCAAAAATGCACTGGCATTGTTCATTCTCACACCCACCCCCAATTGAGTCACTTGCAAGTTGATGTAAAAATAACATTTCAGTTAAGCCTTTGGAAATATTTCTAAAGATCTACTAGGAACCTTTCCTCACAACAAATATGGTTCTTTACTTGACTACTTCAACCCAGCAGCCTCTGAACTATTTCTTCTGCTACATTTCTCAGTGCTGTGGACAAAAATTCTTGGAAACAGCAACCAACACCAAAACATCAGCAACAGTCAGATTGTTTATGATCATTTTGTAGGGTGCATAATCAAGCAAAACTAGCTTTATGGATTATATTCTACACAAAGACTCAATTTAAGATATTATACCCTTTATAGTTATTAACCACATGGAATTTCTGATTTCAGCTAATCCCTCATTCCCCCCCAGCTATTGCAGATTATGTTCACCCAGTCATCCTGCACCACTTCACAGACTCATATCTGTCACATCAGCTTATTCTGTACCTTGTTCCTGTCAATCTTTATCATAATGCACAGCCTTGTATAGCTGTAATATTAGACTTTTATGATTTAACAATTAGATTAACAAAAACAAAACACTTAATTTCCCAAAACATTGAACGAAGAAATTGGATTTTTTCTGCAGTTGTTACACTTGGTTACGTATACAGATAAGCTCCGCAGTTCCACAGACTGCTCAGCAAGTTAATTCAGTGAGCAACAACAACTTGCACTTATATTGTGCCTTTAATGTAGTAAAATATCCCAAGGTGCTTCACAGGAGCATTATCAAACAAATTTTGACACCGAGCCACATAAGGAGAAACTAGGCAGATAACCAAAAGCTTGGTCAAAGAGGTAGGTTATAAGTGTCTTAAAGGAGGAAAGAGAGGTAAGAGAGGCAGAGAGGTTTAGGGAAGAAATTCCAGAGCATAGGATCCAGGCAGCTAAAGGCACAGCCACCAACAGTGGAGCGATTAAAACTAGGGATGCTCAACAGGCCAGAGCAGTTAAACAATAGTCGAGTCCTCAGTTCAATCCCGGTCTGTGCTGAACTAACTGGACTCGGGAGGAGTCCAAGATGAATCATCAACTCGGCACTTTTGGCTGAAGATGGTTGAAAACGCTTCAGCTTTATCTTTTGCACTCGTTTGCTGGGCTCCCTCACCATTGAGGATGCGGATGTTCATGGAGCCTTCTTCCCCCATTAATTGTTTAGTTGTCCACCACCATTCATGAATGGATGTGGCAGGACTGCAGATCTTTGATCTGATCAGTTGATTGTGGGATCGCTTAGCTCCGCCTATATTATGTAGTTTCTGCTGTTTAGTATATATCTAGCCCTGTGTTGTAGCTTCACCAGGTTGGCACTTCACTTTTAAGTACGCGGGTGCTGCTCCTGGCATGCTCTTCTGCATTCCCCATTGAACCAGGGTTGGTCCCCTGGCTTGATAGTAATGGTAGAGTGGGGGATATGCCAAGCCATGAGGTTACAGATTGTGGTGGAATACAATTCTGTTCCTGCTGATGGCCCACAGCATCTCATGGAAGCCCAGTTTTGAGCTGCTAGATCTGTTCTGAATCTATCCCATTTAGCTCAGTGATAGTGTCACACAACACAATGGAGGGTGTCCTCAGGATGAAGTTGGGACTGTGCGGTGGTCACGGCTACCAATACTGTTACGGGCAGATGCATCTGCGACAGGTAGAATGGTGAGGATGAGGTCAAGCAGTTTTTCCCCTCGTGTTGGTTCTCTCACCATCTGCCGCAAGTTCAGTCTGGCAGCTATGTCCTTCAGGACTCGACCAGCTCAGTCAGTAGTGGTGCTACTGAGCCAATCTTGGTGCTGGACATTGAAGTCCCCCACCCAGAGTACATTCTGTGCTCTTGCTACCCTCGGTGCTTCTTCCAAGTGGTGTTCAACATGGAGGATTACTGATTCATCAGCTGAGGGGGGAGGCGGGGGTGGGGGGGCGGTAGGTGGCAATCAGCAGGAGGTTTCCTTACCCATGCCATGAGACTTCATGGGATCCGGAGTCAATGTTGAGGACTCCCAGGCCCACTCCTTCCCAACTGTATACTACTGTGCCGCCACCTCTGGTGGGTCTGTCGCGCCGGTGGGACAGGACGTACCTAGGGATAATGATGGCGGAATCTGGGACACTGGCTGGACAGCTCTCCCAATTTTGGCACAAGTCTCAGATGTTAGTGAGGAGGACTTTGCAGGGTTGACTGAGCTGGGTGTGCCTTCGAAGTGTCTGAATCCGGTGCTTAGGTCGATGCCGGGTGGTCCGCCAGTTTTATTCTGGTTTTTCCTAGCGGTTTGATACAACTGAGTGGCTTGCTGGGCCATTTCAGAGGTCAGTAAAGAATAAACTGTGCATCTGTAGTCACATAGGCCAGGCCAGACCAGGTAGGGTGGCAGATTTCCTTCTAAAAAAAGGACATTAGTGAACCAGATGGGGTTTTACAACAATCTGGTAGTTTCATGGTCACCATTACTGATACAGTTTTATTCCAGATTTTATTTAATTAACTGAATTTAAATTCCACAGCTGGCATGGTGGGATTTGTACATAGAGGGCATAATTTCAAAGTTTGCAGATGACACGAAACACAGGAATGTGGTAAACACTGAGGAGAATGGTAACAGACTCTAGAAGGACAGACAGACTGGTGAAATGGGCAGACACGTGGCAGATGCAATTTAACGCAGAGAAGTGTGAAGTGATTCATTTATGTAATAGAATGAGGAGTGGCAATATAAACTAAATGGTACAATTTTAAAGGAAGTGCAGGAACAGAGAGACCTCAGGGGTGTACGTACACAAGTCTTTGAAGGTGGCAGGACAAGTTGAGAAGGCAATTAAAAGGCATTCCGGATCCGTGGTTTTATAAATAGCAACATAGATTACAAAAGCAAGGAAACTATGCTAAACCTTTATATAAAAAAAAACACTGGTTAGGTCCCAGCTGGAGTATTGTGGCCAATTCCGGGCACCACATTTTAGGAAGGATGTCAAGGCCTTAGAGAGGGTGCAGAAGAGATTTACGAGAAATGGTACCAGGACTGGAAGACTTCAGTTACATGGAGAGGCTAGAGAAACTGGGACTGTTCTCCTTAGGTTCAGGGGAGATTTGACAGAGGTGTTCAAAATTATGAAGGCTTTTGATAGACTAGGAAGAAGGGTCAGTAACCAGAGGACACATATTTACAGTGATTGGCAAAGAACAACAGGCGACATAAGGAAACATTTCTTTACACAAGTTGGTATGATCTGGAATGCACTGCTTGAAAAGGTGGTGAAAGCAGATTCAATAAAAACTTTCAAAATGGAATTGGATAAATACTTGAATAGGGAAAATTTTCAGGGCTGTGGGAAGAGAACGAGGGAGTGGGACTAATTGGATAGCTTTTTCAAACAGCCAGCACAGATGCGATGGGCTGAATGGCCTCCTTCTGTGTTGTATTATTGTATGATTCCAAGAATACAGAATTATTTTACCCATCAATTAAGATCAATATTTCGCTTTTGCCTCCTAGGCCTGGATAAAGAAAGAAATGTTCCAGGCATATTGATGATGATGATGTTATAGAACAACATGAAAAAGGAAAGGATGAAGGAAGAACTTGCACTTATATAATGCCTTCAATGTAGAAAAACAGCGCAAGGTACTTCACAGGGATGCGAGGAAAATGGCCAATGACCCAGAGAAGCAGATATTATTAGGGAAGGGTAACTAAAAGCTTGGTTGAACACATGGGTTTTAAGGAGAGTCTTAAAGAAGGAGGGAAACAGAGGGATTATGGAGGAAATACCAGACAATGTGGGAGCTTGGCAGCTAAAGTCAGCTATCAGTGGTGGGGTGAAGGGAGGAGGTATGCACAAGAGGCTGACTCAGAGCAACAGAATGATTGGAGGGTGGAGGTTTGTCGAGTTGAAGGAGATTAGCTCACTGAGACTGTGGAGAGATTTAAAGAGAAGCATGAGGAATTCAAATTTAAGTTGTCGAGGATGTGGGAGTCAATGTTGGGCAGCCAGGATGGGGATGATGGGCGAATACGATTTGGTGCATAGGTAGAATACAAGCAGCAGCGATTTGGACAAAATAGATTTTATGGTGGGAGGTAGATGAGTGCCTGGAATGGGGAGCACTGAAATAATTGAATCTGGAGGTGACAAAGTCATGAATAAATGTTTCAGTGGTGGATGCGACTGAGATAGGGGCATGGATGAGTGATGCTACAGAGGTGAAAGATCTTTATGATAGAGAGGGTAATAAGTGAAAAACAGCTTGCAGATGATCAGGATGCTGAGGTTGCAAGAGTCTGGCGCAGTCCGAAACAGTGGCTGGGGAGAGAGATGAAGTCGGTGGCTAAGGAGCGAAGTTTGGGAGGGGCAGGGGCCAATGATTTGGATGAAGGAATTGATTGTAATATCTCCAAGTTTGCAGATGACACTAAACTGGGTGGCGGTGTGAGCTGAGAGGGGGACGCTAGGAGGCTGCAGGATAACTTGGACAGGTTAAGTAAGTGGACAAATGCAGTATAATGTGGATAAGTGTGAGGTTATCCACTTTGGGGGCAAAAATGCAAAGACAGAATATTATCTGAATGGTGGCAGATTAGGAAAAGGGGAGGTGCAACGAGACCTGGGTGTCATGGTTCATCAGTCATTGAAAGTTGGCATACAGGTACAGCAGGCGGTGAAGAAGGCAAATGATATGTTGGTCTTCATAGCTAGGGGATTTAAGTATAGGAGCAGGGAGGTCTTATTGCAGTTGTACAGGGCCTTGGTGAGGCCTCACCTGAAATAGTGTGTTCAGTTTTGGTCTCCTAATCTGAGAAAGGACGTTCTTGCTGTTGTAGGAGTGCAGCGAAGATTCACCAGACGGATTCAGCAGTCCGGGGAGAGGCGGGAGTCGAGAGAGGCAGCGGCCTATAAAAGGCTCAGCAGTCCGGGGAGCGTCGAGAGAGGCGGGAGTCGAGAGAGGCAGCGGCCTATAAAAGGCTCAGCAGTCCGGGGAGAGTCGAGAGAGGCGGGAGTCGAGAGAGGCAGCGGCCTATAAAAGGCTCAGCAGTCCGGGGAGAGGCGGGAGTCGAGAGAGGCAGCGGCCTATAAAAGGCTCAGCAGTCCGGGGAGCGTCGAGAGAGGCGGGAGTCGAGAGAGGCAGCGGCCTATAAAAGGCTCAGCAGTCCGGGGAGTCGAGAGAGGCGGGAGTCGAGAGAGGCAGCGGCCTATAAAAGGCTCAGCAATCCGGGGAGCGTCGAGAGAGGCGGGAGTCGAGAGAGGCAGCGGCCTATAAAAGGCTCAGCAGTCCGGGGAGCGTTGAGAGAGGCGGGAGTCGAGAGAGGCATGACTTGTGCAGCTCCAGCTGAGAGAAGTCAAAAAAGAAGTAGAAAGAAATCAAAAGGTGACGTCACAGCCAATGTGGTAAGTGATTGGCTGCTGATTGGTGAGTAGTTTTTCTTTTTCTTTATTAGTCAGTAACTTTTAACATTGTTGTCGCCAATTTAAGTGTACCTAAGGGTTAAGTCATGGCAGGACAGCTCGGTCACGTGATATGCTCCTCCTGTACCATGTGGGAACACGGGGACAACACCAGTGTCCCTGACGACTACATGTGCGGGAAGTGTGTCCACCTCCGGCTACTGACGGTCCGCGTTGCGGAGTTGGAGCTGAATTCACTCTGGAGCATCCACGATGCTGAGAATGACGTGAGTATCACGTGTAGCGAGTTGGTCTTACCGCAGGAGAAGGGTCCACAGCCAGCGAGGGAATGGAAGACCAGCAGGAAGAGTAGTGCAAGGAAGGTAGTGCAGGGGTCCCCTGTTGTCATCCCACTGCAAAACAGATACACTGCTTTGAGTGCTGTTGAGGGGGATGACTCATCAGGAGCGGGCAGCAGCAGCCAAGTTCATGGCACCGTGGCTGGCTCTGTTGCACAGGAGGGCAGGAAAAAGAGTGGGCGAGCGATAGTGATAGGGGATTCAATTGTAAGGGGAATAGATAGGCGTTTCTGCGGTCGCAACCGAGACTCCAGGATGATATGTTGCCTCCCTGGTGCAAGGGTCAAGGATGTCTCGGAGCGGGTGCAGGACATTCTAAAAAGGGAGGGAGAACAGCCAGTTGTCGTGGTGCACGTTGGTACCAATGACATAGGTAAAAAAAGGGATGAGTTCCTACGAAATGAATTTAAGGAGCTAGGAGCTAAATTAAAAAGTAGGACCTCAAAAGTAGTAATCTCGGGATTGCTACCAGTGCCATGTGCTAGTCAGAGTAGGAATCGCAGGATAGCTCAGATGAATACGTGGCTTGAGCAATGGTGCAGCAGGGAGGGATTCAATTTCCTGGGGCATTGGAACCGGTTCTGGGGGAGGTGGGACCAGTACAATCCGGACGGTCTGCACCTGGGCAGAATCGGAACCAATGTCCTCGGGGGAGTGTTTGCTAGTGCTGTTGGGGAGGAGTTAAACTAATATGGCAGGGGGATGGGAACCAATGCAGGGAGATAGAGGGAAACAAAAAGGAGGCAAAAACAAAAGACAGAAAGGAGATGAGGAAAAGTGGAGGGCAGAGAAACCCAAGGCAAAGAACAAAAAGGGCCATTGTACAGCAAAATTCTAAAAGGACAGAGGGTGTTAAAAAAACAAGCCTAAAGGCTTTGTGTCTTAATGCAAGGAGTATCCGCAATAAGGTGGATGAATTAACTGTGCAAATAGATGTTAACAAATATGATGTGATTGGGATTACGGAGACGTGGCTCCAGGATGAGCAGGGCTGGGAACTCAACATCCAGGGGTATTCAACATTCAGGAAGGATAGAATAAAAGGAAAAGGAGGTGGGGTAGCATTGCTGGTTAAGGAGGAGATTAAGGCAATAGTTAGGAAGGACATTAGCTTGGATGATGTGGAATCTATATGGGTAGAGCTGCAGAACACCAAAGGGCAAAAAACGTTAGTGGGAGTTGTGTACAGACCTCCAAACAGTAGTAGTGATGTTGGGGAGGGCATCAAACAGGAAATTAGGGGTGCGTGCAATAAAGGTGCAGCAGTTATAATGGTGACTTTAATATGCACATAGATTGGGCTAACCAAACTGGAAGCAATACGGTGGAGGAGGATTTTCTGGAGTGCATAAGGGATGGTTTTTTAGACCAATATGTCGAGGAACCAACTAGGGGGGAGGCCATCTTAGACTGGGTGTTGTGTAATGAGAGAGGATTAATTAGCAATCTCGTTGTGCGAGGCCCCTTGGGGAAGATTGACCATAATATGGTGGAATTCTGCATTGGGATGGAGAATGAAACAGTTAATTCAGAGACCATGGTCCAGAACTTAAAGAAGGCTAACTTTGAAGGTATGAGGCGTGAATTGGCTGGGATGGATTGGCGAATGATACTTAAAGGGTTGACTGTGGATGGGCAATGGCAGACATTTAGAGACCGCATGGATGAACTACAACAATTGTACATTCCTGTCTGGCATAAAAATAAAAAAGGGAAGGTGGCTCAACCGTGGCTATCAAGGGAAATCAGGGATAGTATTAAAGCCAAGGAAGTGGCATACAAATTGGCCAGAAATAGCAGCGAACCTGGAGACTGGGAGAAATTTAGAACTCAGCAGAGGAGGACAAAGGGTTTGATTAGGGCAGGGAAAATGGAGTATGAGAAGAAGCTTGCAGGGAACATTAAGACGGATTGCAAAAGTTTCTATAGATATGTAAAGAGAAAAAGGTTAGCAAAGACAAACGTAGGTCCTCTGCAGTCAGAATCAGGGGAAGTCATAACGGGGAACAAAGAAATGGCGGACCAATTGAACAAGTACTTTGGTTCGGTATTCACGAAGGAGGACACGAACAACCTTCCGGTTATAAAAGGGGTCGGGGGGTCTAGTAAGGAGGAGGAACTGAGGGAAATCCTTATTAGCCGGGAAATTGTGTTGGGGAAATTGATGGGATTGAAGGCCGATAAATCCCCAGGGCCTGATGGACTGCATCCCAGAGTACTTAAGGAGGTGGCCTTGGAAATAGTGGATGCGTTGACAGTCATTTTCCAACATTCCATTGACTCTGGATCAGTTCCTATGGAGTGGAGGGTAGCCAATGTAACCCCACTTTTTAAAAAAGGAGGGAGAGAGAAAACAGGGAATTATAGACCGGTCAGCCTGACATCGGTAGTGGGTAAAATGATGGAATCAATTATTAAGGATGTCATAGCAGTGCATTTGGAAAGAGGTGACATGATAGGTCCAAGTCAGCATGGATTTGTGAAAGGGAAATCATGCTTGACAAATCTTCTGGAATTTTTTGAGGATGTTTCCAGTAGAGTGGATAAGGGAGAACCAGTTGATGTGGTATATTTGGACTTTCAGAAGGCGTTCGACAAGGTCCCACACAAGAGATTGATGTGCAAAGTTAGAGCACATGGGATTGGGGGTAGTGTACTGACATGGATTGAGAACTGGTTGTCAGACAGGAAGCAAAGAGGAGTAAATGGGTACTTTTCAGAATGGCAGGCAGTGACTAGTGGGGTACCGCAAGGTTCTGTGCTGGGGCCCCAGCTGTTTACACTGTACATTAATGATTTAGATGAGGGGATTAAATGTAGTATCTCCAAATTTGCGGATGACACTAAGTTGGGTGGCAGTGTGAGCTGCGAGGAGGATGCTGTGAGGCTGCAGAGCGACTTGGATAGGTTAGGTGAGTGGGCAAATGCATGGCAGATGAAGTATAATGTGGATAAATGTGAGGTTATCCACTTTGGTGGTAAAAACAGAGAGACAGACTATTATCTGAATGGTGACAGATTAGGAAAAGGGGAGGTGCAAAGAGACCTGGGTGTCATGGTACATCAGTCATTGAAGGTTGGCATGCAGGTGCAGCAGGCGGTTAAGAAAGCAAATGGCATGTTGGCCTTCATAGCAAGGGGATTTGAGTACAGGGGCAGGGAGGTGTTGCTACAGTTGTACAGGGCATTGGTGAGGCCACATCTGGAGTATTGTGTACAGTTTTGGTCTCCTAACCTGAGGAAGGACATTCCTGCTATTGAGGGAGTGCAGCGAAGGTTCACCAGACTGATTCCCGGGATGGCGGGACTGACCTATCAAGAAAGACTGGATCAACTGGGCTTGTATTCACTGGAGTTCAGAAGAATGAGAGGGGACCTCATAGAAACATATAAAATTCTGACGGGGTTAGACAGGTTAGATGCAGGAAGAATGTTCCCAATGTTGGGGAAGTCCAGAACCAGAGGTCACAGTCTAAGGATAAGGGGTAAGCCATTTAGGACCGAGATGCGGAGGAACTTCTGCACCCAGAGAGTGGTGAACCTGTGGAATTCTCTACCACAGAAAGTTGTTGAGGCCAATTCACTAAATATATTCAAAAAGGAGTTAGATGAGGTCCTTACTGCTAGGAGGATCAAGGGGTATGGCGAGAAAGCAGGAATGGGGTACTGAAGTTGAATGTTCAGCCATGAACTCATTGAATGGCGGTGCAGGCTAGAAGGGCCGAATGGCCTACTCCTGCACCTATTTTCTATGTTTCTATGTTTCTATGACAGGACTGACATACAAGGAGAGACTGGATCAACTGGGCCTTTATACATTGGAGTTTAGAAGGATGAGAGGGGATCTCATAGAAATATATAAGATTCTGACGGGATGGGATAGGTTAGATACGGGTAGAATGTTCCCGATGTTGGGGAAGTCCAGAACCAGGGGACACAGTCTAAGGATAAGGGGTAGGCCATTTAGGACTGAGATGAGGAGAAACTTCTTCACTCAAGAGTGTTAACCTGTGGAATTCCCTGCCGCAGAGAGTTGTTGATGCCAGTTCATTGGATATATTCAAGAGGGAGTTAGATATGGCCCTTATGGCTAAGGGGATCAAGGGGTATGGAGAGAAAGCAGGAAAGGGGTACTGAGGGAATGATCAGCCATGATCTTATCGAATGGTGGTGCAGGCTCGAAGGGCCGAATGGCCTACTCTTGCACCTATTTTCTATGTTTCTATGTTTCTAATATTGATGGCTTAAGACTTTGTTTAGCTGGAGGAAGTTAAGACTTGCCCAAGACTGGATGTCAGACAATTAGTCCGACAGCAGAGGCAGTGAAAGGGCTGAGATGGACAGTGGACAAGTAGAGCTGGGTGATATCACTGTACATGTGGAAAATTACCCTACATCATTGGATGGAATCTCCAAGAGACAGTACGTACATGAAGGCGAGGGGGCCACGGATGGATCCTTGGGCAACTTTCAGGGTGATGATGTGGAGGTGGGTACTTGAAGTTATTACTAAAGATGCTCTGCCTACGATCAGATAGCAAGAGTGGAACCAAGTGACAGCAGTCCCATCAAGCTAGACAACAGGGGATAGTGCAGTCAACCATTTCGGTGATAACTTTATAACAAATATTTATTTAAAACCATCTACAAAATGTATTCGTTATCCAGGAGCAATTTTTAAATTTGATTAAAATGGAGATACTGCTAATGCCAATTAATTCCCTGAAATCACATTTTATAATTTTTCTGTTGAATTTTATTGACTTCTAAAAACTTTTAGGTCAGTTTTGAATTTACAGGCAAGGCAATAACTGTAGTACTTCTCATCAATTCATTCACAACAAAATACACCCAAATATACCCCTTTTTTAATAAACAAATTTAAGATTGTATTTACCAACATTAGTATTTTAGGTGACACTCGTATTCATTTTAAATTTTTGCTTACCTTATCTTGTACATTCAGTGGACATTCTTTCCGATGCAAGAACTTTAATGTTTCAGTATGGCCATGCCTTGCTGCCCAATAAAGTGCATTTGAGCCAGACTAGAAGCAATTGAGATTAATTTTGTGAATGACAATCTGAAGTATTTGATACACAAAGTAATGTCATTTTTAAGATAATTTTTTTGAGGTGAACTATTAGACTCATTCAGAAACTTCTGAAAGCCCAGTCAATTAAACAAACATTGAGTAAAATATGTCTACATATATTGCAACTGATTTTTATTTAAGATTGCAGAAGCTTTAAGGAAATGATAGGGATAATAAGTGGCCATTGTTTCTACAGCTCATTACAATATGAGACTTACCAGTTT
The DNA here is from genome assembly GCF_044704955.1 of Pristiophorus japonicus. Classification (NCBI taxonomy): domain Eukaryota; kingdom Metazoa; phylum Chordata; class Chondrichthyes; family Pristiophoridae; genus Pristiophorus; species Pristiophorus japonicus. Next base: position 103,914,351 of record NC_091977.1, read on the forward strand.
CATACAAATGGGCATGATAGTTCAGGTGAATACGTGGCTTGAGGATTGGTGCAAGGGGGAGGGATTCAAATTCCTGGGACATTGGAACCTGTTCTGGGGGAGGTGGGACCAGTACAAACCGGACGGTCTGCACCTGGGCAGGACCAGAACTGTGTCCTAGGCGAAGTGTTTGCTAGTGCTGTTGGGGAGGGTTTAAACTAATATGGCAGGGGGATAGGAATCTATGCAGGGAGGCAGAGTGAAGTAAAAAGGGGACAGAAGCAAAAGGTAGGAAGGAGAAAAGTAAGAGTGGAGGGCAGAGAAATCAAGGGCAAAAATCAAAAAGGGTCACATTACAGCATAATTCTAAAAGGACAAAAAGAGTGCTAAAAAAAACAAGCCAGAAGGCTCTGAGTCTCAATGCGAGGAGCATTCACAATAAGATGGTTGAATTAACTGCGCAGATAGCTGTTAATGGATGTGATGTAATTGGAATTACGGAGACATGGCTCCAGGGTAACCAAGGCTCGGAATTCAACATCCAAGGGTATTCAATATTCAGGAAGGATAGACAGAAAGGAAAAGGAGGTGGGTTAGAGTTACTGGTTAAAGAGGAGATTAACGCAATAGTAAGGAAGAACATTAGCTTGGATGATGTGGAATCTATATTCGTAGGACTGCGAAACACCAAAGGGCAGAAAATGTTAGAAGGAGTTGTGTACAGACTACCAACAGTAATAGAGAGATTGGGGATGGCATCAAACAGGAAATTAAGGATGCGTGCAATAAAGGTACAGCAGTTATCATGGGTGACTTTAATCAACATATTGATTGGGCTAACCAAACTGGTAGCAATACTGTGGAGGAGGATTTCCTGGAGTGTATAAGGGATGGTTTTCTAGACCAATATGTCGAGGAACCAACTAGAGAGCAGACCATCCTAGACTAGGTCTTCTGTAATGAGAGGGGATTAATTAGTAACCTTGTCGTGCGAGGCCCCTTGGGGAAGAGTGACCATAATATGGTAGAATTCTTCATTAAGATGGAGAGTGACACAGTTAATTCAGAGACTAGGGTCCTGAACTTAAAGAAAGGTAACTTTGATGGTATGAGACATGAATTGGCTAGGATCGACTGGCGAATGATACTTAGGGTTGACGGTAGATGGGCAATGGCAGACATTTAAAGATCACATGGATGAACTACAACAATTGTACATCCCTGTGTGGCGTAAAAATAAAACAGGGAAGGTGGCTCAACTGTGGCTAACAAGGGGAATCAGGGATAGTGTTAAATCCAAGAGGCATATAAATTGGCCAGAAAAAGCAGCAAACCTGAGGACTGGGAGAAATTTTGAATTCAGCAGAGGAGGACTAAGGGTTTAATTAGGAGGGGGAAAATAGAGTATGAGAGTAGGGAACATAAAAACTAATTGCAAAAGTTTCTATAGATATGTGAAGATAAAAAGATTAGTGAAGACTAATATTGGTCCTTGGCAGTCAGAATCAGGTGAATTCATAATGGGGAACAAGGAAATGGCAGACCAATTGAACAAATACTTTGGTTCTGTCTTCACTAAGAAAGACACAAATAACCTCCCAAAATACTAGGGGTCCAAGAGTCTAGCAAGAAGGAGGAACTGAAGGAAATCCTTATTAGTCAGGAAATGGTGTGAGGGAAATTGATGGGATTGAAGGCTGATAAATCCCCAGGGCTTGATAGTCTGCATCCCAGAGTACTTAAGGAAGTGGCCCTAGAAATAGTAGATGCATTGGAGGTCATTTTCCAACATTCCATGGATTCTGGATCAGTTCCTATGGATTGGAGGGTAGCTAATGTAGCTCCACTTTTTAAAAAAGGGAGAGAGAAAATGGGGAATTATAGACCGGTTAGCCCGACATCAGTAGTGGGGAAAATGCTGGAATCAATTATTAAAGATGTAATAGCAGCACATTTGGAAAGCAGTGACAGGATCGGTCCAAGTCAACATGGATTTATGAAAGGAAAATCATGCTTGACAAATCTTCTAGAATTTTTTGAGAATGTAACTAGTAGAGTGGATAAGGGCGAACCAGTGGATGTGGTGTATCTGGACTTTCAAAAGGCTTTTGACAAGATCCCACACAAGAGATTAGTGTGCAAAATTAAGGCACATGGGATTGGTGGTAATGTATTGAGAATAGATAGAGAACTGGTTGGCAGACAGGTAGCAAAGAGTGGGAATAAACGGGTTTTTTTCAGAATGGCAGGCAGTGACTAATGGGGTACCGCAAGGTTCTGTGCTGGGACTCCAGCTATTTACAATATACATTAATGATTTAGACGAAGGAATTGAATGTAATAGCTCCAAGTTTGCAGATGACATTAAGCTGGGTGGCAGTATAAGCTGTGAGGTGGATGCTAAGAGGCTGCAGGGAGACTTGGACAGGTTAGGTGAGTGGGCAAATGCATGGAAGATGCAATATAATGTGGATAAGTGTGAGGTTATCCACTTTAGTGGCAAAAACACGAAGGCAGATCATCTGAATGGTGACAGATTAGTAAAAGGGGAGGTGCAACGAGACCTGGGTGTCATGGTACATCAGTCATTGAAAGTAGGCATGCAGGTACAGCAGGCAGAAAAGAAAGCAAATGGCATGTTGGCCTTCATAGCGAGAGGATTTGAGTATAGGAGCAGGGAGGTCTTGCTGCAGTTGTACAGGGCCTTGGTGAGACCACACCTTGAGTATTGTGTGCAGTTTTGGTCTCCTAATCTGAGGAAGGACATTCTTGCTATTGAGGGAGTGCAGCGAAGGTTCACCAGACTGATTCCTGGGATGGTAGGACTGACATATGAAGAAAGACTGGATCGACGAGGCTTATATTCACTGGAATTTAGAAGAATGAGAGGGGATGTCATAGAAACATATAAAATTCTGACAGGATTGGACAGGTTAGATGCAGGAAGAATGTTCCCGATGTTGGGGAAGTCCAGAATCAGGGGTCACAGTCTAAGGATAAGGGGTAAGCCATCTAGGACCGAGATGAGGAGAAACTTTTTCACCCACAGAATTGTGAACCTGTGGAATTCTCTACCACAGAAAGTTGTCGAGTCCAGTTCACTGGATATATTCAAAAGGGAGTTAGATGTGGCCCTTGCAGCTAAAGTGATCAAAGGATATGGAGAGAAGGCAGGAATGGAGTACTGAAGTTGCATGATCAGCCATGATCACATTGAATGGTGTGCAGGCTCGAAGGGCCGAATGGCCTGCTCCTGCACCTATTTTCTATGTTTCTATGATAACTCAGTAACAAAAAATAAAACATGTTCAGTCAAAAACAAGAGATTACTTTTGAGAAGTTCCAGCACAAACCTTGTCTTGTACATCAATCCTTGCTCCCTTCTGGATGAGCAAGTTAAGAATCTGGTTGTTTCCACAACCAGCTGCAACCATCAGGGGAGGCGTTCCATGCTGTTGAAAGATTAAACAAATAATAATGTGGTGGGAAATGGAGATTTAAGTGTCCAATTTTCCTCTTTTGTTTAAATTGAACACTTAGTGAAGAGTTCTCATCTTACAGTTCATGGGCTAATTGTAGCCCTTGGACTGAATCCAATCCAGTAATACCTGCTGCCACACCAGTGATTTAATTTCCCCAATTCTCTCTTGCACTTCAGCCCATCTTCTGAATCCTTATGATTATCTTGTGAGCTACTCCCCAGCCTCCTAACTGTTGCAGAGATTCCTCATAGTCAGGGTTTCCTCAAAGTGAAGCAGCACATTGTTAACATTTTAAAATAATTTTAATCTGTTAAAGAAAAGGCGAAGAATTGTGTGTTATTTGCAACCATTTTGCCAGCCACCCTGATGGCTCAGTAAGTTTATCCAGGAAGTAGCTGTGCCACACAAAAACCGGGAAACTCCTAGGTTTGAACTAGCCGAATTAGCTGATCTCAGTTGGGTGCTACAATTGACCTTGGGGCTCCTGGGCTATGGCAGCAAGGTAAGAAAAACAAAAAAATATATATGCAGGGTTTCCAGTTCAGTGACCCTTCCTGGAAGTGCACTGTGTAGATGTTGCATATCAACATGATGGTCAGCTTTCACATGTACACTGATGACATTCTGCTCCATCTCTCTCGATTCCTCCACTGCCTGTATTGTCAGAAATTCAGTCTTCGATAAGCTGTAACTTCCTCCAGCTAAACATGGGAAGATCACAGCCACTCTCTTTGGCCACTGCATGGACTCCAGAATCCTGTTCAGCCCTCAGCTGAGCTTCCAACACAAACACCACCTACTGACACTTCCATAACACTGTCTGCCGCTCACCCTACCTCACTCCATCTGACATTGATGATATCATTCATGTTGTTGTTGTCTCTAATGCTATCCTAGCTGGCCTCCCATGCTTCACCGTCTTTAAACTTCAGCTCGACCAAAACTCTGCTGCCCATATCCCATTACTCCTGTCCTTGCTGACCTACATTGGTACTCAATGCCTCGTCCTTCCCAATCTCTGTAACCTCCTCCAGAGCAACAACCCGTCCCAGATCCCCAAACTCTCTACATTCTCCAAAACTGTTTGGTGGCTGTGCCTTCAATCACCAAGTCCTCATGCTCTACAATTCTCTCCCTAAAAACATCTGCATCTCCACCTCCCTCAGCTTCTTCAAGACCATCCTTAAAACCCATCTCTTTGACAAGCTTTTGGTCACCACTCTTAGGGCCCAAGTTTCCACATGATTTGCGCCTGATTTTTAGGAGCAACTGGTGGAGAACGGACTATCTTAGAAATCGCAATTCTCCACATTTTTTTTTCTGCAGTTCTAGTCAGGTAGAACAGTTCTACTTTGGAACAGAATTTTTTCTTCAAAAGGGGGCGTGTCCGGCCACTGACGCCTGATTTGAAAGTTTCCACAGTGAAAACGTACTCCAAACTAAAGTAGAATGGAGCAAGTGAAGATTTTTGTAGAACTGAAAAAACCTGTTCTACACATTAAAAAAATCAGGCGCAGGTTACAAATTAGGCGTCCAGAACGAGGTGGGGGGGGGGGGGGGTGGGGAAGTCATTAAATTCTATAATAAATCCTTATTTATACTTATACAAATATTATACAAATAGATCCAACCTGAATAAACATTTATAAGCAAAGGGGAGGGAGAGAGAGAGAGGGAGGGAGAGGGAGAGGGAGAGGGAGAAAAAAAAAAAGGGGGGGGGGGGAAGAGAGAGAGAGAGAGAGAGAGAGAGAGAGGGGGGGGGGAAGAGAGAGAGAGAGAGAGAGAGAGAGAGGGGGGGAGAGGGAGAGAGGGAGAGAGAGGGGGAGAGAGAGGGGGAGAGAGAGGGGGAGAGAGAGGGGGAGAGAGAGGGGGAGAGAGAGAGGGAGAGAGAGAGAGAGAGAGGGGGAGAGAGAGGGGGAGAGAGAGGGGGAGAGAGAGAGGGAGAGAGAGAGGGAGAGAGAGAGAGAGAGGGAGGGGAGGGGAGGGGAGAGGAGGTCAGGTCGGATCCAGTCCGGGAGCGGGAGTCGGGTCGGGTCGGGTCCAGTGGGGGGGGGGGTTGGGTCGGGGGGCGGGAGCGCCGTTCGGGTTGGGTCCAGTCGGGGGGCGCGGGGAGCGGGAACAGGAGCGCGGGTCGGGTCGGGTCCAATCGGGGGGGGCGGGGAGCGGGAACAGGAGCGCGGGTCGGGTCGGGTCCAGTCGGGGAGCAGAAACAGGAGCGCGGGTCGGGTCCGGAGGCAGGGGGGGGGGGAAGCGGGTGTCGGGTCTGGTCCGGAGGCAGGGGGGAGCGGGTGTCGGGTCTGGTCGGGGGTGGGGGGAAGCAGGAGCTGGCCGTGGGAGGAGCCTTATTCACGCAGCCCCAGTGAGGCCATTTGGCCAGGGCTAGGGGCTGCGTGCTTCGGGCCCCTCCCACACAGTTCGGCGCCTGGAGCTACTGCACTTGCGTGCCCACTGTAGCGCGCATGTGCAGAGGTCCCGGCACTGCTTTCAGCGCAGGGACCTGGCTCTGCCCCCCCACAGCTCGTGCTGGCTGCGCCGAGGGCCAGAGGACCTGCAGGTAGGTGGAGAATACCGAGGATTTTTTTAGGCGCACTTTGTGGCGCGAAAAACGGGCGTCCAGTTCGGGACTGCGCCGTTCTAGGCACGTGTGGAAACTTGGGCCCTTACTATCACCTTCTTTGGTTCAGTATCTATTTTTCCTTACGCCTCTTAAGTGTGTTGTGTCATTTGGAAACATTCTGATCTAGCCTGATGATAGTAACTCAAGCTTGGGATGGTTTTATAGTTAGGGGTGATCTCTGCTTTTTTGTTCACCAAATGCAAACCTAGATGGTAAAAGCTAGATTTTCCAATCAGAAATGCCCATTTACCTGGTGTAAATTGAGCAGCCTGGATTGGAAACAGGTCTGGTATTTCACTTTGACAAAGCTCCATCCACATTAGTACCTGTTGTAATCACTGTAATTACCAGTGGCTAAGGAACAGGCGCATGCAACTAAGGCAGTAATAATGTGGTGACATCATACTTGACAGTCATTTCCACCATACTAGCACTAGTTCATTTTCTCGTCCGTGGAAAATGAGCACCAGAGTAGCGAGGCACTAGAAAAGGCAATAGTGAATTTAAAGAGCCCAGCAGCTATATTTGTCGGATTTCCAGAAATCTTTTGTTTTGTTTTACTGCTGCTTTTAAAAAAAATCTTCTTTTATCAATGACTTCTCCTTTTGTTTATAGGGCATTTGTTGGAAGGCTGCCATTTCTCCTCCTGCTCTATTTGAAACAGATCACAATGGTTTTGTTGGGAACCAGGTTGTATATTTGCTTCTCAGAGGATGACGAGGAACAACAGAGGGATGCAAGGTGGCACAGGGCACAACTCACTGGTAGATACACACTAGAATATAAAAAGGTAGAGGCATTCCGGCCACCAGTTGTCTCAGGAGCTGTGCTTGTGGAGACTTTGCTTTACAGAAGAAACGGCTGCCGAGTTATCCCGTATACTGCAACCGGACCTAAAGCCCACCTCCACCACAGGCACTCAACTGCCAATTGCTATACAAGTCACAAATGTCCTGAACCTTTATGCTACAGGATCATTCCATCTGCCACAGAAGACATTATGAATGCAGCCAATCAGCTGTGCACAGATGCATTAAGTCACTGTAATTTTAGAATAGCAGATCTAAGAAATCATAGATTGCATCTACATAACCACATGTGCTCCCTTGCTCAATGCCATCACCTACGCCAACTGTAAAGGATTCCACACTCTGAATGTACAGCTTGTTTGTGACCAACACCACATATTGCAACTGAATGGTCTCAAGCAACGATGCCTTCATTTAAGGAGTCCACTGTACTACCACTCTTTGACTCGAAGGCTGGCTTTGTCTGACTATCGTCTGCAGCCATACCTCACAACAATTGCATGGGTTTCCAGGAGCCAAACTGAGCACTAATATAATGTGGTCCCATTCATGTACCAGCTTAAAAATGGAGTACACCTATGCATGTTCAAGGTATGCTTTAAGTACTTGGATCAACCTGGGTGGCGGGGGATGTACTGCAATAGCCATGCTAGGGTCTCAAGGATAGTGATCACATGCTGCATGCTGCACAACCATGCCTTACTAAGAGATATTGTCATGGTGGCTCTGGAGAAGGAAGGCTGTCATGGGCAACGAGGATCTGCAAGAAGAGCTATAACAGCCTGAAGCAGATGTGGAGGTCAATCCATTGCTGGCTGCAAGAGACACGGTCATTAGGAGGTCTTCTCTTGAGCATCATATCTGGCTAATGTAGTAACAGTCCAATGTACATCTGAACCCTTTTGTCCACAAACATACCATGGTCAAAGGTAAAGTGAATGTTTCAGTTGTATATCCTTCATCAGAACTGAAGGGTGTATAACTGAAATGTTAACTTGTCTTTTGAATTTGCAAATGCTGACTTTATCTGTTGTGCGTTTCCAGCATGTTTTGTTTTTATTATTTAAATTGAGTTATTTGATTAACAGCAATACCATTTTTGAACCATTTACAAATGTTTGCTTGCCATTGCCAAGAGCACCTATTAAGTGTATCTTATTCAAGACACAATTTCCAAAGTGACATGCAAACACAAAATCTTTCAATAAATAAGTTTACATACCTACCTTTGATATGAATTCCTACATTTCTACAAAGACTTATTAATTAATTAAATGCTTTATTTATTTGTGGACAAAAGGGTCCAGATGTACATTGGACTGTTAACACATTAGCCAGATATGATGGTCAAGAGAAGACCTCCTAATGACCGTGTCTCTTGCATCTGCTTCAGGCTGCTATAGCTCCTCTTGTTGCCCATGACAGCCTTCCTTCTCCAGAGCCACCATGACAATATCTCTTAGTAAGGCATGGTTGTGCAGCATGTGATCACTATCCTTGAGATCCGAGCATGGCTATTGCAGTACACCGCCACCCCCCCATTCCCCCCATTCAGGTCGATCCAAGTACCTAAAGCATAGGTGTGCTCTGCAATCCATTTTCATCTTTTTGGGTTAACATTATTGTACTTATACATACAGTCAACACACATTCCAAACATATTGGGGTAGATTTTTGTCTTCACTGTTTTAAAAAAAATTCATTCATAGGGTGTGGGTGTCTTAGGCAAAGCCGGCATTTATTGCCCATGAGAAGATAGTGGCGAGCCGCCTTGTTGAACCGCTGCAGTCCATGTGGTGAAGGTACTCCCACAATGACATTGTCAAAATGGTTTGGTGTAACTGAGTGACTGGCTAATCAGAGGGCAGTTAAGACTCAACTACATTGCTGTGGGTCTTGAGTTACATATAGGCCAGACAAGACAAGGACAGTAGATTTCCTTTCCTAAAGGACATTAGTGAACCTGATAAGTTTGGTAGTTTCATGATCACCATTACTGATACTAGCTTTTATATTCCAGATTTATTTAATTAACTGAATTTAAAATACAAAGCTGCTATGGTGGGATTTGAACTCACATCTCCGGATCATTAGTTCAGGCCTCTGGATTACTAGTCCAGTAACATAATCACTATGCTACTGTTCCTGTTACTGCTAATAGAAGTATATTTTCACATATGGATGGCAAACCATTTTCCATTCCAAAATATTTTTCGAAGACTGCAGGTTTTAGTTTATTTAATTTAAAAAATATACAATTTTTTTCCCGATTAAGAAATCCCCTATACAGATTGATGGCATCCACTGTGTGTGGTAGATGTTGCAAACACTGGCGATTTCCACTTGCATTCGACTGTGAAATTTGTCGGCTGATCTTTATAGTAACAATTAAAGTATGTAATACAAGACGACACTTGTTCCTCATTCCAGAATCACTCTCCAGTTGCCTCCTTCCTGAATTACTGGGCACTATGTGCATATAATGTAGGTGCGAGGATACACATGACCAACTTTACTTACTAGAGACCTGTCCTAAAAAAAATAAAGACCCAAAAACTGACCCTAGTAAAATGTCCCACCTCAATTTACCTTCCTTCTGCTTTGAAGGCATGACTCATGCTGGAGTATTGTTTTGTTGGACCCATTAATCCTCAAGTACCTTGCCTCAGTGGTCATTCTTCACCGATGAGCCCAGACAGCCATTGTTGGCCATGCAAGGCATCATAAACGCAGTCTGATCCCATCCACACCAATGTCAATTACATACACATCATCTTGCAGGGTCATTGGGCAGCAATCAGCAACAGGAATACCTGCTAACTTTTCACCTTTATCAGCCAGGGATAAAAGGGGCAATTTTAAAGGCCCTATCACCATGCCAATGAAGATCAGCTAACTCAGTACTACAAGGAAATGCATGCAAGAACTTCCTGATCACTATGGCTAACTGAATCATTATGAAGGCCCAGGTAAAATATTTATCTAACAAAATGCTAAAATAAGCAGCAGGATGGCTTCTTAACCACTTGAGATGAACCACCTGAAGTGGAGAACGTACTCAGAAGCTACATTTACTAATCAATTATATTATTTCACCTTATTTTTATAGAAATGTATTTTTGCTTTATACTTGTCTTTAGTCCACTGTTTGAATATTGGCTTAATTCTGCAATGTTGGTGAGTAATCAACAAGCTTTCAGAAAAAAACATTTTTTTTCCAACAATTAAAATAAAAAATACTTCATAAGGCAATAGGCTTGGAACAGAACATTAGAAATCCAATGCATAGAAACATTGAAAATAGGTGCAGGAGTAGGCCATTCGGCCCTTCGAGCCTGCACCACAATTCAATAAGATCATGGCTGATCATCCACCTCAGTGCCCCTTTCCTGCTTTCTCTCCATACCCCTTGATCCCTTTAGCCGTAAGAGCCATAGCTAGCTCCCTCAACAACTCTCTGCGGTAGGGAATTCCACAGGTTAACAACTCTCAGTGAAGAAGTTTCTCCTCATCGCAGTCCTAAATGGTTTACCCCTTATCCTTACACTGTGTCCCCTGGTTCTGGACTTCCCCAACATCGGGAACATTTTTCCTGCATCTAACTTGTCCAGTCCTGTCACAACTTTATATGATTCTATGAGATCCCCTCTCATCCTTCTAAACTCCAGTGAATAAAGGCCCAGTCGATCCAGTCTCTCCTCATATGTCAGTCCAGCCATCCTGGGAATCAGTCTGGTGAACCTTCGCTGCACTCCCTCAATAGCAAGAACGTCCTTCCTCAGATTAGGAGACCAAAACTGAACACAATATTCCAGGTGAGGCCTCACCAAGGCCCTGTATAACTGCAGTAAGACATCCCTGCTCCTATACTCAAAACCCCTAGCTATGAAGGCCAACATACCATTTGTCTTCTTCACTGCCTGCTGTACCTGCATGCCAACTTTCAGTGACTGATGTACCATGACACCCAATCTCGTTGCACCTCCCCTTTTCCTAATCTGCCGCCATTCAGATAATATTCTGCCTTTGTGTTTTTACCCCCAAAGTGGATAACCTCACATTTATCCACATTATGCTGCATCTGCCATGCATTTGCCCATTCACCTAATCTGTCCAAGTCACTCTGCAGCCTCTTAGCATCCTCCTCACAGCTCACACCGCCACCCAGTTTAGTGTCATCTGCAAACCTGGAGATTTTACACTCAATTCCTTCATCCAAATCATTAATGTATATTGTACATAGCTGGGGTCCTAGCCCTGCGGCACCCCACTAGTCACTGCCTGCCATTCTGAAAAGGACCCACTTATCCCGACTCTCTGCTTCCTGTCTGCCAACCAGTTCTCTATCCAAGTCAGTACATTATGCCCAATACCATGTGCTTTAATTTTGCGCACCAACCTCTTGTGGAACCCTGTCAAAAGCCTTTTGAAAGTCCAAATACACATCCACTGGTTCTCCCTTGTCCACTCTACTAGTTACATCCTCAAAAAGTTCCAGAAGATTTGTCAAGCATGATTTCCTTTTCATAAATCCATGCTGACTTGGACCGATCCTGTCACTGCTTTCCAAATGCGCTGTTTTTTCATCTTCAATAATTGATTCCAACATTTTCCCCACTACTGATGTCAGGCTAACCGGTCTATAATTACTCGTTTTCTTTCTCCCTCCTTTTTTAAAAAGTGGTGTTACATTAGCTACCCTCCAGTCCATAGGAACTGATCCAGTTGGAAAATAATCACCGATGCATGCACTATTTCTAGGGCCTCCAAGGCTGTGGGGTTATGCTTACCAATAGGAAAGATGTGACTGCACTAGAGAGGGTACAGAGGAGATTTACAGACCTGTTGCCAGGACTCGAGAATTTTAGCTATAAGGAGAGTTTGGATAGGCTGGGGTTGTTTTCTTTGGAACAGAGGAGACTGAATAAAATTATGAGGGACCATGATAGAGTAGACATAAAGGATCTGTTTCCCCTAGCCGGGAGGTCAATATCCAGGGGGCATAGATTTAAAGTAATTTTTAGAAAGATTAGAGGGAGGTTGAGATGATCTTTTTTCACCCAGAGGGTGGTGGGGGTCTGGAACTCACTGTATGAAAGGTGGTAGAGGCAGAAACCCTCATCACATTTTACAAGTATTTGTAGATGCACTTGGAATTGCCGTAAACCTACAAGGCTACAGACCAAGAGCTGGAAAGTGGGATTAGGTTAGATAGCTCTTTTTCGGACACAATGGGTCGAATGGCCTCCTTCTGCGCCATAACTTTCTATGATTCTATTTCCTATGCTGAATTCCCAAACTATTCAACCTTGTTGCCTTTGGAAAGCCAAATATTTTCTTGTAATGGACGTTGGGGGGGTGGATTCAAATTTTGTTGGTGGCTTTGAGAGATTACTCTACAACAATATTATGAAGATGTATTTGTTTGAATGTAAATTGATCTGTTAAATAGCCTCAACAGTAGCAATCCAGTATAAACTAGACATCCAGAACAGTCAACATTTCCTCTGTCATTAATATGAATTTTTCTTTGTACTTTATGTCAATATATCAGACAGCCTACAGCATTTTTGCACTATTTTGATTTCCGCGATAACATGAAATGACCTACAATAACCATAATTACACTACAGGGACAAAAGTGTACAAGGTGCTAAAATTATATGTCGTATATACTGGAATTTGGTTTTTTATCATCTTACATACTCCGTCCACTGTGTCCTCTGTCCAATCATTGGCTTAACTTCTGCAATTTTTTTGCCAAGTAAAACACTTGTTCAGACATTAATTATGTGAAGATTAACACAATTGGAATCGGCTATTCTGGAAGCTAGGAATGAAATAATACTTAAGGTGTTAACAAATCATACCAAAGGATGCACAGAAGTTACCTTATTAGCCTGGTTTATGTCATAATTGGCAAGAGATCCAAGGAGGTGCTGCAGACCTGGAACATTATCATCATTGATGGCATGAATAATTGCTTTCATTACAAAGGAATCCTCTTCATCCTTATCATAGGGAGAAAAAATAAACTAATCACTTTTGGAAGCCAATCAAAAATTATTGCTCAAAGACTAGTGAACATATAGGGGAGGAAGAAAGAGTATTTACACTATTTTCAAAAATAGCCTAATTTATACATAGATAAAATCTTCTGCCAATTATTCTGAATCCTATAGAAATTCAGCTTTTAATTTAATTTTAAAAATAGTGCATTTTAATTAACGACAGAACTGTCCAGCTTTAGATTTTTGGAGTTTGTTTAAAAAAAAATCGATGTGGGTGCCGTTGGCAAGGCCAGCATTTATTGCCCATCCCAAATTGCCCTGGAGAAGGTGGGTGAGCAACTTTCTTGAAGTGCTGCAGTCATTATGGTGGAGGTACTTCCACAGTGCTATTAGGGAAAAGGTTCCAGGATTTTGACCAAGTGACAATTAAGGAACAGCGATTTATTTCCAAGTCAGGATGGTGTGTAACTTGGAAGGGAACTTGGAGGCGATGGTGTTCCCATGCGCCTGCTGCCCTTGTCCTTCTAGGTGATAGAGGCCGTGGGTTTGGGAGGTGCTATTGAAGAAGCCTTAGCGAGCTGCTGCAGTGCATCATGTAGATGGTACACACTGCAGAAACAGTGCGCCGGTGGTGGAGAGAGTGAATGTTTAAGGTAGAGCTTGGGGTGCCAATCAAGCGGGCTGCCTTGTCCTGGTTTGTGTCGAGCTCCTTGAGAGTTGTTGCCATCAATCCAGCGGATCAACCCTTCAGGTCTTGGCCAGTAGTGGTGCTACCAAGACACACTCAGTGATGGACACCTAGTCCCCCACCTAGAATGCATAGCTGCTCTCAGTGCTTGTTCCAAGTGGTGTTCAACATGGATGAGTATAGATTCATCAGCTGAGGGAGGGCGATAGATGGTAATCAGCAGGAGGTTTCCTTGCCCATGCTTGACCTGAAGCCATGAGGCTTCATGGGATCCAGAGTCATTTGTTGAGGATTCCCAGGGCCACTCCCTCCCGAATATATACCTTTGGTGGGTCTGTCCTGCTGGTGGGCAGGACATACTCAGGGATGGTGATGGATGAGTCTGAGATGTTGGCTGAAAAGTATGATTCCGAGTATGATAATGGTATAGGACAGGTAGATTGGGGAGGACGGAAGTCCCCACAAGTCTCCAGATATTAGTGAGGAGGACATGTCGTGTCCGAATCCTAGGTTGATGCCGGGTGGTCCGCCGGTTTTATTCTTATTATACTTTGTCGTAGCAGTTTAGTGCAACTGAGTGGCATGCTAGGCGATTTCAGACAAGAGTCAACCACATCAGAGTCAGACTGGGTAAGGATAGCAGATTTTCTGATGAATTTTTAAAACAATCCAGTATGTTCATCGAATTGAAACTATTTTTTTTATTCCAGATTTTTTTAATTAACTGAATTAAAATTCCCCAGCTGCCATGGTAGAATTTGAACTTGTGTCTCTGGATCATTAATCCATGTCTCTGGATTACTAGTCCAGTAACATAACCGCTATGCTACCGTTCTCGGCACACTAAAGTCAAGATTCAAGAGCTCCACAGATTGATCAGCAAGTTAATCCAATGAGCAGTTAAACTATACAGACTAAGAAGGTCCTAGGTACTGTACCAACTGATACCAGCCAGAGCAGCAGTTAAGGTACAACAACTGGCCTAAGAAATTGTATTTAAGTTGAAAAATGTTCCAAGGTGCTTCCGAGAGTATAATCAGACAAAAATTGACACTGAGCTGAAGAGCTTGGTCAAAGAGGAGGGTTTTAAGAAGTGGAATATCAGACAGGACTCCTTCTGCTGAGGTCAGGCTGTAATGTCATCACCGAAAATTGCCTGCACAGCAGGAATCCTCCCCTTTGGTGAGGGAGAAAATTGGTGCAAAAAAATTTAAAAAGTCAATCTTTATGGGGCAGAATTTCCGACGTCCCAGGCCCGTACGACGTTTCTACGGACACAGGAAGGCATCGGAAAAGCCAGTTTTCAGCATGTAATGCGCATGCGCTGAAAACCGGCTTTTCTGATCCGTCAAGCTGGAGCTTGACAGATCGTAGCCAGATCGGGAGCGAGGACATTTGTACGGGCAAGTTTGGGCTATTTACCCATTAGCTTGCAAAGCAAATGTCCTCAAAAATCTTGCACCTGAAAAAGCAGGCGCATAGCCCACTTTTACAGGCGCAAGTGTTTTAAAACAAACAAAGAATTGTAAAATAAAATTATAAACATAGATTATTGTTAAAAATCCTCCTCACTACAGTAAGTTTATTTTTAACCATAATTTTAAAAACTTTAAAAAAAAATCAGGAATCTATATAAGACAGAATAACTAATTTCAATTAATTTTAAATGTCTGGTCTGTTTTTTTATTTATTATTTTGTGTGACTGCATTTGTTCCCATTAATAGCACTGAGAATTCGTAGTTACGCGAGTCTCAGTGCTATTAATGGGAACCTGTGAAATACTTAGCCGATTGGCTGAGCAGTCACACACGACTGCATCTTCTGCGTCGGGACCATCTGCACGGGAGCGCGCTTCGCAGCGCGGGAGGAGAAGGCCTCCCCATCGGAAATCAGGGCGCCTCCTAGTGCACCAGGTAAATTCATTAAAAATATCCAGCGAGGAGGCAATTGCCTGTGGGAAGACCCCCAGAGGAATTTCTGGGTCGTTATTTCCATCCCTTTTCACTTGAAGGCACAGACTCGGGCTGTACTTTACCAAAGTGAACCATCAGTGAGCCAGGGAGTAATAGTAAGATATTTTATTGTGGGGGAGGGAGTGATAATACTCAAACCTGACCCAGATAGCATGTATTTATGCAAACACACACACACACCACTCTTCCAATTCCTCACCATCACAAAAGGAAACAAAGTCCTCAGCGACTGAATGGATTTTTGTTCAGGTACTTACCAAAGTGTCCTCACTCCTAGCAACACTCATGTTGCTTCGAGAAAGGAATGATCTTGATAGCCGTTGGCACAGCGATATTAACCGTACTGATTGCTAAAGAAAACACATTTTAACAAGTTCACTTGCAGCTAATTGTAAACTAACTGAACAGAGAAGTTTCTGCTTACAAAACATTTGATAGTTTGTAATCACCTAGCAATGCTACATAGAATGAATTCTAAATAGATGGAATGTTTCAGACAATTTTATATTTACTTGCCTAATCTTGTTCACAGGGATTAAAAAACTAAATTAATTCATAGTTCATTCTTTATGGATCTAGCCACCAGTATCCCTTACAGTTTTTACTATGTGTACAAACCACAAGTATATAAAAATATTTTTGTTGACATTTTGGCAGGAACTGGCTGAGACAGGCAGTTAAAGCTTTGTGGAAAGGAGAAACTGGTCATTAAACTAAAGTTCTTCAGCAGTTTAATTACTTGATCTGGATGACGAATCAGCAATTCCTTAAAATTGTGTTCTCAATTAAATTTTCAACACTATTAGTTTAAACAAAAAAAAACAGCATTTGATTTTCAGTAGTAGCCAATTGATGACAATTCTCCTTTAGTAAAGTCAAATATACCTTAAAAAAGGTCAAAGAAATGGGAGATTTAGTAAAATAAAAGCTAATTCCAAATAATCTGTCAGAGCATCAAAAACTAAAAAGCTGCTGTATCTTGTTAACAGTACCTTTCTACCATTGTGACGTTAGTTTTTAAATCCACTCCGATTGAATGACAAATAATATTCGCCCTATACTTATACAGATTTTATGGTAATCACAACTCATACCAATTCCTAGTGGGCACAGCATGCAGTTGGAGTGCCCATTCATAGGCAGTCCCTCGAAACGAGGATGACTTGCTTCCACGCCAAAAAAATGAGCTCACAGGTGTTTCAATGACGGACCTAATATTCCAGGATCTGAACTACATCCTGAAGGGTGGAAGATGCCTGTGCGTGGATTTTTTTTAATGTGTGGGACCGTTGCACACCAGCCACCACATGGGCCTGACTGAGCTAGGTCTTGGTCCAGTAGCAAGGATTAACCAAGACGACTGAGACCTGATCCGCTGCACGGACCAAGTGCGCACACTTATTGCAGTGTGGGCTGGCCCGTGCTGCCCCTGGGCCCTCGCCTCTTCTGGTCCTGAACTCACGACTCTTCTGGGGCCCAATTATATCGCTCCACAATCTATCGCCGCTCCTTTGCACTGCCCTCGCCGCTGCTGCTGAATCTTCCCACGCTCCAATCACCGACCTGGAGCTTGATGCAGTGGTATGCCGCCAAGCTGCCCATGGCCGCCATTCGCTGCTCCTTTTTATGGCCCCGACCAGCCGCTGATGGTCTGTGAGGTCGGGGCGGCCATTTGTTCTCTCAATAATGGGGCAGGATGGACATACGTACTCCATAAGTGGTATGGAAATACCCGAGTAAAAGTGCCTTTCAGCTCACTAACGGTTTTCATTTGCACGCACTCGCTCTGCAGTCCAGCGCCCGCCTTCACACACACTGCCTTTGGCCCAATGCAGCAATGCCAACTCTCGCCATGTTTCATGTATAAAACTGCCCCACAGGCAATGCCGGGAGTCACCTGTAAAAAAACGCCGGTTTTGCTGTTACAGAAAGGGCGGTTTGACAGCATATGCCGCCGAGTGCCCATTACCAATTCAATGCATACATCTGCTGAATAATCAGTCAGAAATTCAACGACTGCTTGGCCGGATGCAGTACAGACGTCTGAGGTTGGACTCGAGGTAGATTGTGGGGGCAGAGTTAAGCAAGTCTTGACTTACATTTGACCCATGTTATAACTAACCAGAGAGGTCAACAGAGCAAGTAATAAAACGGAACAAAGTATCCATTCTCCAACAATGAAATCCTTCTCCTAGATGAAAGTAATATGGTAACAATTGTCAAGCAGAAGTAGTTCATTGGTCCATCGAGCCTGCCCATCAAACTTCAGACAAGGCTACCTTGATGCATTTCTACACCTTATAACTGAATCCTATTTAATTGACCAGGAATTGCCTACTTTCTATTTAAACTCTATCATAGTTTTTTGTCGCACTACCCTTACTGGCAATCGGCTCCACATGTTTATTAGCCACTTGGTGAAAAGATTTCACCTGAATGTTTCAAATTATGGACAAAAGAAAATTGAATAATGACCTCTTGTTTTTGAATTTAACAGCAGCAGAAAAAGTTATCCTGATCAACATTCTCCAAGCCCCTCAATGTTAAATATTTCTATTAAATTATTCCTGAGTCTTCTCTTTTCAATATAATAAAAGTTCAAGTGCCTAGCCTCTCCTCAAGCCTCTATCCTCAAAGAGAAAACATTACAACGGTGACTATAATTCAAAATGTCATTGTCTAAGACGCGCTCTGGGATATCCTAAGGACGCGAATGGCACTATACAGATCCAAGTTGTTTCGTTCTCTTACAAAAGTGTAAAGATGTTCAATATTGCCTGGTCCTTTTTTTTTTAAAAATTGGAAACTACCTCTCCTTCTGCCCCCATCAAGACAGCCATATTTTAAGTGTTTTCGTTATTCATACTCTTGTACTTCTACTTCCTGACCCTAAAATAATGGACACAAAGGCCTCACCCAGATTCCTTTGTCAATTCATTTCCAAACTCTGAAGCCCACAAACCTCTGACTGAATAGAGTAACCTAATTTAGTTAAGTAAGTAAATATTGCATGTCAGTTACAAATCCACATACCTTCCATTTCCTGCGGGCTGCAAATTTTTTGAATTTTTCCATATTTACAGCGGACGCTTTTCTGCTGAGAGCCTGCTGACTGTCCTTTGGCTGAAATATCACAAGAATAAAGTTACTAAATACATCCTAGTTTTTAGGAGTTGAAAATAAATACACATGTAAGTAATGTAATTTCTGCACTGCTGGCATACACCTGGGCAATGTTCCCTGTAATTTTTCCTTGACGGTGCGGCCCCTTTAACGGGCTGGGCAGCCCATTCATAATTCCACGCATGTGTGGTTTTTCTATTTAAAAGCCTGGTCACCGGCTGCATGGAACATTCCAAGCACCACGCGGCTGTGCAGCTTAAAGGGAACATTGCACCTGGTAGACATCTTTCCCCAGTCAGAACAGCAAAGCAGTGGGGGCAGTGAACAGCTGTAAATCACTATCAGTGCCATTCCTCAGTTAAGCCAGCACGAGACACAGGAAGGAGCACACAAGCTTTCCCTCCTTCCTGTAGCTCACCAAGCCCAGGCTGAGAAAAGAGCTCGAGTTCGAAACGTCAGTCAAGATATATTTAGCTCAGGAGTTCATTGTTCCAGCGTGCAACTGCCAGACTCTTTGATAAACAGAACTGATCCAAGCAAAACAATACTAAAATACATGATGATTATTCAGCAACCCTGGCCTAATAGTACCATTTCTTTACAAATTACCCGCATGTACACTTAAATGTTAAGTTTCTGTTGCTACCATGATTTTGCTTTGGTCCATTATCGAACTGAAACATGAAACAGATGTTGTTCAATTAATATATATATGTTTTTTTTTAAAAAGCGGAGGGCATCGTTTTTAATAAAACAAAAAAAAACTGACTTGATACTCAGATGTAACAACTCACGTTGCAGTGTCTCAAAATTAAGTTTTTAAATAAAAGCAGTAAGACGTTGAAAGGTTCTCAATAGAAATGTATCATTATATTTGGTTAATTAGCTTCCCAGCTTTCCCATTCGAGTGTGACTGAATGCAATATTGTGGATGGATAAACATGGGCTAGAGGTTAATTCTTAATCCACAGTAAAAGTGCAATCTTCTACATTTTGTTTGAGGCAGTAATTCTACTGCAGTTCCAAAAAAAATACAAGTTAAGTGCTCTTGGGGAAAGAATTAATTTGAAGTTTAAAATGACAGATATTGCTATGGAGAATTACATTCGTTTTACGTAGAAAACAGACAAATGGCTGCCGTCAGTGCTTGTCTTCAAACTTCGGTGCCACTATTGAATCAAGAAAATGGGACTTAAGCAAGGTTACGCATTTTTCCCCATTTGGTATCTTTATGTGAAGTCTTAAATACATATAGAAAAGCACACCTTGATCCACGGGTGCTGTAAACTGTCTTCAATAGTCATTCTTTTCCTGTTAAAGACAGAATACAAAAGTAAAATATAGAATCGTTAAAAACACTGCCGCAATCAAATGCAAAACAGAATCCTACAACCTACAGTAGCATAACCTATTGTTTTCCCAGGCTACCATGGAGCTTCCTTTAGTTTTTGATATTGACATCCCTTCAAATGCAGCATTAAGTATTTCATGATGCATAAAAAAGGTCTGAAAATAGAACATAAGCCAATAGAATATAATTATTGTGTGCAGGATGGTGGCTAAGTATAGAAACCAAAGGAGAAATTAGAAATATTCTTAAAAAAAACAAAAATATGACTAGTCAAAGGGACTGTCTTGCTTGACCAACCTCATTAAATTCTTTGAAGAGGTAACAGCGAGAGTACACAAGTGTAATTGCAGTAGATGTAATATATCTAGACTTCCAAAAGGCCTTTGATAAAAGTACCACATAATAGACTAATGAATAAGATCAGAATATGGGGTCAGGGGACAAGTGACAGAATGGATAGTTGGCTGGCTGCAAGGCAGAATGGAGAGAGTAGAGAGTAAAGGATAGCTATTCAGAGTGGCAGAAGGTGGGAAACATAGAAACATAGGTGCAGGAGTAGGCCATTCGGCCCTTCGAGCCTGCACCACCATTCAATAAGATCATGGCTGATCATTCACCTCAGTACCCCGTTCCTGCTTTCTCTCCATACCCCTTGATTCCTTTAGCCGTAAGGGCCACATCTAACTCCCTCTTGAATATATCTAACGAACTGGCCTCAACAACTTTCTGCGGTAGAGAATTCCACAGGTTCACAATTCGCTGAGTGAAGAAGTTTCTCCTCATCTTGGTCCTAAATGGCTTACCCCTAATCCTTAAACTGTGTCCCCTGGTTCTGGACTTCCCCAACATCGGGAACATTCTTCCTGTCCAATCTCATCAGAATTTTATATGTTTCTATGGGAAGTGATGTTCCACAAGGATCAGTGCTGGGACTACTGTTGTTCACAGTTTATATGAAAGATTCAGACTTTGGAATCAAAAACACAATTTCTAAATTTGCAAACAACGCCAAATTGGAAGGAATAGTCAACACTGAGGAGGACTGCAACAAATTACAAGACATTAATAAATTTGCAGAATGGGCATAGAATTGACAAATGAATTTCAATATAGGCAAGTGTGACGGATTAAATTTTGGTAAGAAAAATAAGGAGGTCACATATTACTTGGAAAATAAAAATCTAAATGAGGTTGAGGAGCAAAGGGTACTGCAAGTACAAATATACAAATGGCAAAGATGCAGAGAGGTCAACAAGGCCATAACAAAAGCAAATCAAGCACTAGGGTTTATTTCTAGAGGGATAAAATTGAATAGTTGAGAAGTTATGCGAAACTTGTATTGAATCTTGGTTAGGCCACGCTTGGAGTACTGCGTACAGTTCTGCTTGCCATATTATATAAAAGATATAGGGGCACTGGGGAGGTTGCAAAGCTGATTTACAAGGATGATACCAGAACTATGAGGTTATACCTATCAGGAAAGGATGAACCGGCTGTGTGTCTGTTCTCTCAAAAAGAAAAGATTGAGGGGTGACCGAACACAGGACTTTAAAATAATGAAAGGTTTTGATAGAATAGACACAGAGAGTGTTTCCACTTGTGGAGAAGAGCAAAACTAAAGGCCATCAAAATAAGATAGTCACCAAGAAATCAAATAGGGAGTTCAGAAGAAACTTATTTACCTAGCGTGACGACACTCCAAAAAAGTACCTCATTGTCTGTAAAGCGTTTTGAGACGTCCGGTGGTCGTGAAAGGCGCTATATAATGCAAGTCTCTGAGCCATATAGGAGGGCAGGTATCACTACTGCCCTGTAGACTATAAAGCTTGGTGCTAGATTTGAGGTCCTGGCCTTCAAACACTCTTCCTCAGGCGACCGAAGGCTGCGCTAGCACACTGGAGGCGGTGTTGGACCTCGTCATCAATGTCTGCCCTTGCTGATAGTAGTCTCCCGAGATATGGAAAATGGTCCACATTTGTAGACACCTCAAAGCGCTGGAGAAGTACCACCAACGCTGCCTCCGCAAGTTCCTGCAAATTCACTGGGAGGATAGACGCACCAACGTCAGTGTTCTCGTTCAGGCCAACAGCCCCAGCATCAAAGCACTGACCACAGTCAACCAGCTCTGTTGGGCAGGTCACATCGTCCGCATGCCCGACACGAGACTCCCAAAGCAAGCGCTCTACTCGGAATTCCTACATGGCAAGCGAGCCCCAGGTGGGCAGAGGAAATGCTTCAAGGACACCCTCAAATCCTCCTTGATAAAAGTGCAACATCCCCACTGACACCTGGGAATCCCTGGCCCGAGACTGCCCTAAGTGGAAGAAATGCATCCGGGAGGGCGCTGAGCACCTAGAGTCTCATCGCCGAGAGCATGCAGAAATCAAGTGCAAGCAGCGGAAGAAGCGTGCGGCAAACCAGACTCCCCACCCACCCTTTCCTTCAACCACCATCTGTGCCAGAGACTGTAATTCCCGTATTGGACTGTACAGTCACCAGAGAACTCACTTTGAGAGGAAACAAGTCTTCCTCAATTTCAAGGGACTGCCTATGATGATGATAATGCAAGTCTTTCTTTCTTTGAGTGGTGAGAATGTGTAACTTGTTACCACAGGGCAAAGTGAATAGTATATTTGCATTCATGGGGAAATTGGTATGCACATCAGGGAGATGGGTTATGCGGATAGAGTTGGGAGGAGGCTGCCATGGAACATAAATGCCGGCATGGACTGGTTGGGCTGAATGGCCTGTTTCTGTGCTGTATATTCTATGCTATTCTATGTAATTCTTCCCTTCACACATCTTTAGTTTTCTTTCTTTCTGTAGCCAGGAGGGTGGAGAGGTTGGAAACATGGATTTCTATTATTGTAAACCTATAACTTGGCAGAGCATTAGCCTGAATGCAACATATCACCTCTAAGGTTCGCCATTCTGTAATCTGGCTGTGGAATCACTATTGTTCTTGGTTATGCCGCCTCATGAGTGTAAATAAGCAAACCAGAGCAGCTGGAATTTCTCAGGCTGTACTTTGCAATCTCTTACTAAGTTGAGCTCAGTGGCTCCTTGCACACGACAAAGATTTCAGTTTCGTAAAATAAACGCATACGTAAAACTATATGTGGTGTGTTTTATTTTTTATGTTTCATTATAGTGCATTGTAATTATTCTGAATATTGTAAAACAGAATGTACAGACTGCATTTCGCAGATGTGAATGTAGAGTTAGAAATGTGAATTATAGGATTTTCATCAAAATTACAGTTGTAAAATATGGGGGAGGAACAGTCCTTTATTCAATAATTTTAGCAAGAAAGTCAGCACGGAGTACAAAGTGGTCACAAGCAGTGGAACTTTATCCGCTGATATCCAAGTGCCATCCATCATTTCCTCACTGATGCAGTGCTGGGTGCCCCAAAAACGACTCATCATCTTGTCAATATTATCCATTTACTACATTAAGCAAGTTTGGGGAAAAAAAAATCACTTAAATATTGATAAGGAAAATTTACAAGTCTCATTCTTAATTGAAAAGCATAGCTGCAAACACTGTATATGCAGCAGAAGTGAGATTATTGTAACAATTAGTATTTTTTTTTAAATACTAATTAACCCTCCCCAAATAAACTGTCCTCTTCTTCTGAAGATGGCAAGTACTCATGATTCAGGGCAGATAATGGGGGACAAAATTATTTTTCATGGAGGAGGAGCAGTCCTTTATTCAATAATTTTAGCAAGAAATGTTTGACAAATTTGCTGGAATTCTTTGAGGATGTAATGAACAGAGTGGATCAAGGGGAACCAATGGATGTGGTGTATTTGCCAGAAGGCATTTAACAAGGTGCCACATAAAAAGGTTACTGCACAAGATAAAAGTTCACGGGGTTGGGGGTAATATACTAGCATAGTTAGAGGATTGGCTAACTAACAGAAAACAGAGAGTCGGGATAAATGGTTCATTCTCCGGTTGGCAACCAGTAACTAGTAGGGTGCCGCAGGGATCAGTGCTGGGACCCCAACTATTTACAATCTATATTAACGACTTGGAAGAAAGGACTGAGTGTAACGTAGCCAAGTTTGCTGACGATACAAAGATGGGAGGAAAAGCAATGTGTGAGGAGGACACAAAAAATCTGCAAAAGGACATAGACAGGGTAAGTGAATGAGCAAATATTTGGCAGATGGAGTATAATGTTGGAAAGTGTGAGGTCATGCACTTTGGCAGAAAAAAATCCAAGAGCAAGTTATTATTTAAAATGGAGAAAGATTGCAAAATGCCATAGTACAGCGGGGCCTGGGGGTACTTATGCATGAAACACAAAAGGATAGTATGCAGGTACAGCAAGTGATCAGGAAGGCCAATGGTATCTTGGCTTTTATTGCAAAAGGGATAGAGTATAAAAGCAGGGAAGTCTTGCTACAGCTATATAAGGTATTGGTGAGGCCACACCTGGAATACTGCATGCAGTTTTGGTTTCCATATTTACCAAAGGATATACTTGCTTTGGAGGCAGTTCAGAGAATGTTCACGAGGTTGATACTGGAGATGAGGGGGTTGACTTATGAGAAGAGGTTGAGTAGGTTGGGCTTCTACTCACTGGAATTCAGAAGAATGAGAGGTAATCTTATCGAAACGTATAAGATTATGAGGGGGCTTGACAAGGTGGATGCAGAGGATGTTTCCACTGATGGGGGAGACTAGAACTAGAGGGCATAATCTTAGAATAAGGGGCCGCCCATTTAAAACAGAGATGAGGAGAAATTTCTTCTCTGAGGGTTACAAATCTGTGGAATTCGCTGCCTCAGAACTGTGGAAGTTGGGACATTGAATAAATTTAAGACGGAAATAGACAGTTTCTTAAACGATAAGGGGATAAGGGATTATGGGGAGCGGGCAGGGAAGTGGAGCCGAGTCTATGATCAGATCACCCATGATCTTATTGAATGGCGGAGCAGGCTCGAGAGGCCATATGGCCTACTTCTGTTCCTATTTCTTATGTTCTTATGTTCTCATGTTCATGCACTCGACTAGACAGCGAGTGCCAACAGACTTTGACCACTGGAACATTACAACTGATCTTTTTACCCAACCTGCGCATAGTTCTCTGGACTGCAATCAGGAGCAGAAATCTTGACTGATTTTTTATTCCCAAGATTTTAAAAAAAATGAACGTTGAAGATGTTAAAGTCTAGAATGTATCCAAAATTAAAGTACACTAAATAATTTTTTTTTAAATGTATTAAACATACTTGGGATCTTTCACAAGAAGTTTCCGGATAAAATCTTTTGCCAAGCCACTAGTATTCTTGAAAAACTCCTCATCGAATTCATAGTTCACAGCTGAAACATTGGCCAATGTTTCTAGTTTACTGTCGCCCAAGAAAGGTGATGCACCACTCAAGCTAATTAAAAGAAAACAATGTAAATTTCAGAAGATTGTAATACATGTGATAATTGCTGTACACAAAACATACTTTTAAACATAAACTTATACGGATAACTTTCCTTTCTTACAACTACTACTTGTAAAGGTTTGAGCCCAACTGTACAAGATTTCAGACAGGAAATCATCCTGTATCACTATCTATGTTGACTAAATACTGGTTGTAGTGATACAACCGTAACTTTCTGCATCCTGAACAGAAATTCGACATTGTTAGCACAAGATATATTATGGCCAGTATTTAACCCTTTATGAAATTAATGTGACTTGCATAATGAAACCGTTTTTTGGGCATTTCCTGCAAAAACCTTTTCATAAGACCACTTCCATCTGGTCTAGTTCTTGTACTTCCACATCTATCTTAGTCATTCAAAAACATGGCACAATCTATATTGCAATATTGTTTCTATTTTGCTCCATATTTATGCTGTTCCCAATGTACCATTCACTTAAATCAGACTCAGATTTTTCAGTTCCTTTGATTTAGCCAAAATTAGAAATAAAATTATGCAATCCTGTTTAAAAAAAATGTCAGGCATTTATTTTATATTATAGAAACACCCCCAACAATACAGAAAAAAATCCTTGCTGGAGTACAGTTCCACAACACTGGAACTTGCTGGTCCTGTGCCCAAGTGGTAATTCTTCATGTGCGAGTCTAGACAGTAGGTGCTGGCAAACTGCCTAACTGTGGGAAACACCACAGCTGACCAGATCCAACACTCACCAGATGTCCACTCGTGGGTAACTTCCAGCAAGGGTCACTGAATAAATAATCAGGAGCGAGACTCCTAGATGATTTTCCTTCACTAATCCGGGCGTTCAAGGCAACTGTAGTATCTCCACAACCACCTTGACTGAGATTAACACAAACCAGGGAACTGAATCTGGGACCTCCATAGTCTGTATGACTCAGCTATTCACAGCCTTAACCATCTGATCATGCAAAGGAAAATGTACAGTGCAATATATTTTATTCTTTGTCATTTTTTTTTATAGTCACCTGAAAAAGGGTCAACTTCCTACCTAATATGAACTGTTGCATGTTTACACAACACATTTATTTTCACGTTAGTTTTTCTTTTAAAATGCACCGTAAAATTATTTCCGTTGGACTTTGACAACTTTGATATCCTCCAATGCATTGATTTCAAAATCCTTGTGCCTATCTATAAATCAATCCACGGTCTTGCTCTACTAGTCTTGTGTCCCAGCTGACAACCTCCGCTCTTGGGTTACTGTGGCATTCTCTTCTCCAACATTTCACCAGTGGCAGTGCCTTCAGTGATCATGGCCTTGCTTCCTGGAATTCTTTCCCCAAAACCTTCCACCTTGCTTCACACATTGCCTTTATCTTCAAAATCTACCTTTGACCTCACTTTTGGTTACTTCCCCTAACCTGTCTCCCAAGTCCTGCTGACTCAATTCTATCCCCTTTGTGAAGCTTCTACATTAAAAGGCACCATACAAGTTGTTACTGTTTTATAATGCAGATCATAATCAGTCATCCAATTTTAAATATTACAACATAGTTCAGCAACATAATACATCACTTTAGGTTATCAGCACATAATAACCCATGGCAAAAAGGGCTAGGAGGCAACTGTTCTCGGGCCTCTGCCAGCGTAATTCTCATAGGTTTCCGCACTGGCCTCACCAAATGGCCTCACCACTAAGTTCTTTTGCCTTTCTTCTCTTCATCCCTCCCTCCCTCAAATAGTACAGCAAAAATGTAGCTGACAAAGAAAAATCAGCTGCAAGGGGAACCCACAACCTATTATATACTTGAAAGAAGCGCTGGATCACTATCTGTGCTATGCTACTGCAGATCTCCAGTGCTTTTCAGAGCTTTAAGGAATTACAATTGCTATAAGATTTAATTATACGCGAGGCATTTCTGCTGATTTAGCTCTTTAAACAATTAAACTTTAAACAAAAAACCCCTCCATAACCCAATCACAATTTTGTTTGTGTCTTTTCAGAATTTCAATTTAAAATACACATTTTAGAAAACTATTCCTTGAAAAAGTAATGTTAGGGACATTTCAGGCACGCTAGGTGCTGACATTGTGATGGCATCCGCATCAATCATGTTACTGTGCCTGCATTTGAATGCCAACATGACTTTCACTCAACAATACACTATCAACCGTGAGAAAATGAACATTTGTTTAAAAATGCAATACTTACAGAATGTATGTTATGACACCAATACTCCTGAAACAAATGAAAGAATAGTGTTTTTAGGTTTCTACAAATGGTTTCAAAAATACTTATTTAGAAGTTCTGCTTATAGTTTGTGTTCACTCACCACATATCGGCCTCCAGACCAAGAGGTTCATAGTTTACTATTTCTGGAGCTTCAAAATTAAAAAAAAATAATGATAATTTGACAAGATCTAAAATGTTGCATGTTATGGTCAACAGATATTACTTTTCCATTTTAATTTTAGACAGATTCTCACTGCTGCAACTTCCTATTTCCTCCTTTGGCTGGCAGGGTGGGACTATCCTAGATCAATTAATGGCATTCTCATCAGTTGATAAGGTGCATGTGTGTTCCTTATCTCTCCCTCTTCCCTACCATCCTACCTCAAGAATGAGTGAAATTTGCCCTTTGATGGAGCTAGCCTCTCGACTGTTCCTCTCGGCTCTTTGAACTGTTTTATTGTGCAGCTGCTGTAGTTGCCCCACCATTGTTGCTTACTTTATGCCCTCTGAATTTAAAAAAAAATTTAGTTCAACATAATTAAGTTTGGCTTTGGTATTCATGAAAACAAAGTTTGCTAATATTAATGACCTTTATGCATATATAATGCTTAATAACAGCATCAGGAGATTTTAAACCAACTGCAATAAAAACACATATACCATTTGAACTTGGTCATTATTGATGAGCAATATTATTATTTTAACAGGAAACCATCTAAACCCTTTGACATTACGTCAAGGAAAAGCAATTTTACACATCAAAAGAAAAGTAGCACACCACCAAATTGATCACTGTGCACATGCAATAGATTAAAAACTACAAAATTTCAGGAATTTAAGAAATGTAAACAATATATTAAATACAGAAATGCATTTATTTTTTTATAATATGTGCTTCTGCGATAAACAAAATGTTTTTTTAGAATTAGTTTCGGAGAAAACTACAGAACAATGCCCCTTCCCAAATTACTTCCCTCCTTTCCTGAAGATTTTGAATTAAGGTATTACATAGTATTTACAGCACAAAACACAGACTCCCCACCCTTCTTCATCTAACACAATCATATGCTTCTATTCTTTTCTCCCTCGTGTGCTTATCTAGCTTCCCCTTAAATGCATCTATGCTACTCCTTGTGGTTGCGAGTTCCACATTCTAACCACTCTCTGGGTAAAGAAGTTCCTTCTGAATTCCCTATTGGATTTATTAGTGAGTATCTTGCATTTATGGCCTCTAGTTCAGGACACCCCACAAGTGGAAACATCTTCTCCACATCTACCCAATCAAACGTTATCATAAACTTAAAGACCTCCTTCAGATCACCCCCTAGTCTTCTATTTTCTAGAGAAGAGAGCCGTAGCCTGTTCAATCTTTCCTGATAGGTATAATCTCTCAGTTGTATCATTCTAGTAAATCTTTTTTGCACCTTCGCCAATATCCTTTTTATAATATGGAGACCAGAATAGTTCAAGTGTGGTCTAACTAAGGTTTTAAACAAGCTTAACACAACTTCTCTGCTTTTCAATTTGATCCCTCTTGAAATGAACTCCTGCTTTGTTTACTTTTTTTTTAAAAAAACAGCCTTATTAACCTGTGTTGCTACATTTAGTGATTTGTGTATCTGTACCCTCAGATCCCTATGCTCCCCTAGCCCATTAGGCACTTATTTTCCAAAGAGCATGTGGTCTCATTCTTCCTACCAAAATGTACTACCTCACACTTGTGTTGGGGGACTGTTGCTAAACCATTCAACAGTACTTGCCCATTGATTGTCCTTCAGGGCTGAGGTTCGACAGCGAGTTTCAGCAGGCTAGTCAACCATGGAACGGTCCTGCCCTTATTCACGGTACACAAATGTAATGCCCCTTCACCATTGTACCCAAGAACAGCGAACATGATGCAGAT
Organism: Pristiophorus japonicus; assembly: GCF_044704955.1. Classification (NCBI taxonomy): domain Eukaryota; kingdom Metazoa; phylum Chordata; class Chondrichthyes; family Pristiophoridae; genus Pristiophorus; species Pristiophorus japonicus. Next base: position 103,943,939 of record NC_091977.1, read on the forward strand.
CAAGAATCAAACTTGGGTCTTTCCTACTCTATGGATCACCATTACACAGGATGGTACATCAATCAACTAAGCTATTTAGGAAGTGCTTTACATAATTATTGTGAACTTTCAATATTCCACATTAGAAATGTATAGCTAACAAAAGGATGTAAAATACATACCAATTTTCTATAATGTAAAGGCTATTGAAACCTTAAAGGATTAAAGCTTTTCAAAAAAATCATGCTCCCATTTTGTTGCTTTTCAATTTGTGCATTAAGTGACTCTCACCAATCTTCAATAGAAGTAAAATTGCAAATTTAATCCCAAGCCTAACGAACTACTGCCTGGAATCAGACAACCAGGGAAAGAGACAGCAAGAAGTCAGTGCTCCCTTCCATTATTATCTCTTTCTGCTCAAGACCTCGATAGATTGGCTCCAGCCAAGGAAGAACTGTGAGACATTAGAAACATGGACTGTAAGCATACTGTATTCCTCCTCCACCCTTGGCCCACATCATCTGCCGAGGATCTTGCATTGCAATTACAAACTGCTCCAAGCCTTTATTCTTCTCCCAACTCTATGAGAAGGAATGGCTTTCAGCAATGGCACAAGGGCATCAACTCTTATCTATGGTACTTCATATTGGGGTTTTAATATTCTATGGGAGGCAACTTTGAAATAGAAGCTCATCACACTCATATTTAACTCCAAATCAGGATACAATACAAGCTTGAAGGGGGCACCAGATGACAGAGGCAGAATGGAGCGAAGTATGCAAGTACACCCTGACAACTACCCGCTGTGGCAGAACGCACAAGAGCAAGTTCACAATAATAAATTGAGCATACTGTATCCCACAGATGGTTGACAAATTCCACCCATCTCGGAGTGATGAATGTTGGAAGGGCTGGTCCTATCCCTGCAGTCTAGGCAACAGTCTTAGAGGGCAGAGCCCCATACCTTTAAACATGAGGTCGTGTCAACTCTCACTGCTAGCTGCATTCCCCCACTACGGTGCAGGTAATACACCCTGTTACAGGAATGTGTGAGGGAAACTATGAGACAAACACCATCAGAACTGATAATATATAGGCTCTATCTGGAACTACCAGGCAACCTAGAACCTGCTCCTGAAAGCCTACACACCTCAAACTGAACAATGCAACTCTCACAGTTCAGAAGAGGTCCACAAGTAAACAAGTCCTACCCTGTGTCATCCCCTTCGTAATGTTGGTATAGTCATCATCCTGACCCAGTTGAACTTCTGGTTTTAATCTCAGACTAAATTATTCTGACCGCCCCCCCACCCCGCCCCCAATCACCAGGTTGCTCTCAGCATGTACACAACTGTATCATCAATCCACTGCGGCATGCACCTCCCTGCAAATACTGCCTCCCATAGCATATTAAAACCCCCAATATGAAGTACCATAGATAGGAGTTGATTACAGTAACTTCACAAAATAAACTGTACACTTCTCAAAGAAAATTTAGAAGAAAATTCATCACTCTACAACCGGTGAAAAGTCAGCATTCAAAACTACAAATAAATAAGCCGATTTCAGATAAGCCTTGAAAGATACCCACCTACAAACTCTGGAGTTCCAAATATATTTTTGAATTCATTCCCAAAATTTATTTCATGAGCCAAGCCAAAGTCAATGAGCTTAATCCGAGGTTTGGGTGATTTTTTATCCAGCAACATAATGTTTTCAGGCTGCAGAAAAGAAAAAGGTTGTGGAAAGAATTCAAACATTAACTTGTTTCTATTAAAACACAAGTAGCATAAAAGAACAATTAAAAAATGCTTAGTATATAAGCTTAGTATATAAGCTTAGTATTTTATGTAAAACTAACTTATTTCAAAATCTAAGTCTATTCAGATGTGAACAGAAATATTTAATACATTGTTTTTTTATTATAGTTCTCAATTTTCTAATGTTTAAAAAAAGTTATGATGTCTATTTTGCTACAAGGTATAATTTTTACAACCCTGAGAAACAGTACAGTTGCTATATTCATTCAGTTATAAAATACATCTGGTTGATTAACACGTGTAAAGGATGCATTGGATTCTTTCCTTGCAGATCTTTCCACGACCTCTCCTGAACTAAACATAACTACTGCTGGGGTATGGTTCTAGTGGCAGCAGCAGCTCTCCATTACCTCATGCGAAATTAGGCAATTTAAATATCACCACAGCATTTGACTATGTGGGAGGGAGGCATCCAGCCCAATTGGATACTCATCCACATAATGCACTTCAGCATGCATGGGTCATTGGACCGCAAGAGAAAACTCTCCCTAACTCAGGAATGCTAAACCAAACTTTGGTGCCATCACTGCTCTGACGGAAACTCTAACTGAGTACAGATTAAACCTGGACCTCCCAAATACTGTGACACTCAGTACTATACTCAACTATACAATTTTTAGTAAAAATATTCAGAGGATCGAACAACTTGATGAAAAGTTACAACCTCTCCTTCAGATCTTTAATAACTCGATAGGAATATAGGAACTGGAGGTGATCATTCAGCCCTTAAAGCCTGTTTTGCCATTCAATTAGATCATGGCTGATCTGTACCATGTTTCCATCATTGTGTATTTTCTTTCAGATCTTCAGCATTTTTAAAAAAAAACATCTATTTTGATGGAGCTTAACTTTGGGGTTTTCCACTGAATGCATGCATACTAAGCTATCCAAATTGTGAAGTATTATATGCATACAGATCTTTGATTAAAAAAAATTGGTAGCTGCAACAGAATTGCTCATTTAGTCATTAAAAACAGAGAATGCTGGAAATCTCAGTGGGTCAATTCTGACGAAGGGTCGTCGACCTGAAACATTATCTTCGTTTTTCTCACAGATGCTGCCTGACCCACTGAGATTTCCAGCATTCTGTTTTTATTTCAGATTCCAGCATCTGCAGTATTTTGCTTTTGCACATTTAGTCCTTTAGATTGTTAATGCATATATAGTTTCCTGGACGTCAAAAATTCATAACTGGCTGCAATGGGGACGTGTTTACTCACCCAGTACAAGCTTCTTTTTTTTTGAATTCAAAAACAATACCAGATTACTGATATTTTGTGAGATCCATGATCTGAACTTAATTGACTTGCTTTTAATAATTTATTACACAGCAATGATAGCATGAAACTTTGCACAAATTTTGAGAACAGTAAGTTACAGATGATATGATCAAATAAATTTAGTTCTCAGATGGTTAAACTGACCACTTCTTTACTTCCTTCCGTTAATCAATTTGTACAGTACAAACAAAGCAGAAGTGGTAAAACACTTTCGCTTGTAGTCCCCAGGTATTTGATGACAGGATAGATCATGTGACTAAAATTAAATTAGGGGAAAACCAAACGTTTCCAGAGCTACAGCTCCCTATTGATTTAGGTGATTTGGCTGCAGTTCAGAACACACACAAACCAACCTGCACAATATCCTTTTACACACACATTAGTCTTATAATGCACGTGTTCTATTCCCCAGTAATTTAACTGAAAACATATACGACAATACCCATTGCTCAATCATCGGCCATTATATTCTTACACCTGTGCCATTTCTACATCATGCTCGGTTTTCTGACGCCATCGGCAAAATTATCACAAACTGACGAGATCCGGCAAACAAAATATTCTGACAAAGTGAACAACCATGCAAAATATACCTTTCAAAAAATTGGGACAAGTGAGTTCTCATGTTTTACAATATTGATCAAAACACAATTGAATTCCAATTCATAATTCACCCATACATGGATTATTAAAAAAAATATATATATAAAGAATTAAATAAAATTAAAAACAAACTACTGGATCTTCCATGTCATTGCACTTGTGTTGAGGAGGCAGCTGGGTTGTGTGTTTGGCAGGGCTAGGCTCAGGTGAGGCCGGAGGCCAGTGCCAAGAGTTAGGGTGAGGGTGGGTGCTGGGGTGTCTGGGTAGTGGGATAGGGGTTCATTTACAAAAGAAAAGTAAAAACTTAGCCTAGGCACAGAAGGCAGGTGGGTGCACCTTCCTTAAACTGAGTCCAAGGGTTGTGGGGGCCAGGCCATCCCTACACTACTGTGTAATAGACATTTCATATCAGTGACTCGAGATTTGGGATTTTTTTTAGTAATTCGGCTTGTTGTTTCATATGATGGAAAAAGTTTATGATGCGATGCCTAGTATGGCTATCCATTCGCTGGCCTCCCGAGGTGCTGAGTGGAAGAATGAGCGGGCAGGTTGATGTGGTGCGTTGCATGGTCTGGGATTCATGGCCACAGTCGCACTTCAGGTCGTTTCTCAATTTCCATCTGTGGAGCAGTTGGCTGCACTGCCCGTGCCCTGTGTGGATTTGGTTGAGCGCTGTCCACTGTCTTCGAGGGAGGTCAAAGCCAGTGACCTCTGCTATTGGGCCAGTGATGTTATGCGGAGAGAGATCGTGCGGAGGTGCAGCGAGGAGCGGAGAGAGATCATGGCGGAGGTGCAGCAAATGAAGGTACAAGGCCCAGAAGAGCCGAGTGCCTAGGGGTAGCATGGGCCAGCCCACAATGCTATGTGTGCGCACTAGGTCCGTGCAACAGAGCAGGTCTCCAGTCATCCTGGTTAACCCTTGCCACTGGATAAAGACCTAGCTCTGTCGAGCTCGTGTGGTGGTTGATGTGCAACGGTCACCACACATTAAAAAAGGCATTTTCCACTCCTACAATTGGAGTTCAGGACTGGAATATCGGGTCCTTCATTGAAACATCTGTGAATTCATGTGGAAGCAAATCATCCTCGTTCGAGGGACCTCCTATGATGATGATACTACTGTGCTGTTGCAGGCGTAACACCATTTTATTCCCCAGAGCATGAATTTCTACCATTTAAAGTAATACAACTCTCCACAGTCTGAAGGTTAGGTAGGAAGGGGCAAGGCAGCTGAATTTCTATTTTGCTGCACCGTGATAGGGTAAAAAAAAATTGACAGTGATACAAAATTGAAGTTGAGGAGAAAGATAATGTGCTATTTGATTGGTGTGTAATGAAAGTAGGAAACTAAAATAATCATTGACAAAAAATTACAAGAGTCATAAACACTTGGGGCTCAATTTTCCCCAAGCCCGTTTTCTGGCATCTTGCCAAAGTTACGCCAGGTTTTCTTGGCCAGAAATGTGGCAGAAATATTTTGCCAAAGTTTCCCCAATCTATAATTCGAATTTGCCGCTGCACAGCGTGTCCAGTTGCCTCGGGGGGTGGAGCCTGCTGTCTGCGCCAAAAAACGAAGCCGTACCTTCTGCGCATGCGCGGGAAAAAGAAGTTACGTTTTTGACGTCGTTCCAATGAACAGCTCGGATTTGGCAACCGGCCATTTTTAAAGAGCGAAGAGGAGTGCTGTGTGAGCACTGGAAAAATCACAGCTGGAGCAATACAAGGTGCAATGAGGAGCAAGGACCAAGAATTTCTTACTGGAAGAAGTGGAGGCACTGGTTACTGTGATTGAGAACAGATGGCAGGAGCTGGATACCAGCAGAGGTCACATAAAAGTTCCACTAAAAGAAATGAAAAAACACTGAAACCAAGTTGCAGAAGATTACAACGCAGTGGTGAATACCATGAGATCTGGAAGCCAGTGTAAAAAGAAATGGCAGGACCTTGGTTAAGTAGTTAATGTAAGTAATATTTTCATTTATTCAATGCAATTGTAAATGTGACCAGTTGTATATGTCCCGCCCAGCAGAAAGACACCCTCTCTAAAAAGTTGTGTTTCATCTTTGCAGAAGAAAGTGGCACATAACAAAAGGGAAAGAACTCGAACAGGAGGAGGCCCGGCAAATCTGCACCCACTAACACCCTTGGAAGAGAGGGTTGCTGCTTTGATGGGTTCTGCTTGGAAAAAAAGCAATCAGTACTGCACAAGCTGGGCCCACACTTGAGGCCTGCAAATTCATCGTGGCCCTTCAAATCAACCTGCTGCCTGGCCTGTGATGCGTGAGCCTTCTTGTGCTTTCTTTTGCAGAACTTGAGGCCAACCCTGACAATGCAGAAGATTCAGACGAGGATGAGCCTGAAGAGAACATCTTCCAATCCAACCCTCCAGACCAAGAACATGGGGGTAAGGGGGAGGTGATGAAGCACCCACTGTTGTACTGAATATGGAAGAGGTGCCGCTCATGCAGGTGCCAGCCCCTTCCGTGACTCGTGGTTTGAGTGCTGGTGGGACATTCCATGGTTTCCCACCTTCCGAGGTTGCAGGTCCCAGTGGTGTGGTGCAGCGAGGCACACCCAGGGCCCCTCCGTCCCAGGCTGCGGGTTCCAGTGGTGTGGTGCAAGCCACACCCATGGGGAGGAGGGGAAGGAGAGCTCGACCATGCTCTCCTGAGATGCAGGATCTAACAGAGATGATTCAGATGATGTCCGAGTGCGGAGAGCATTGACCTTACCCGAACACTCCTGGACACCTAAGTGATGAGGTAGCGGGACTGTCGGGAGAAGTAACAACACTCTCACGAGAAATGGGAACGATATCCGGGACCATCAGTGAGGGAATAGTGGCCATGAGGGAAGGAATGTCAGAGCTAGTGCAAACCACGTCACTGGCCATTAGGGAGGGAATGTTGCAGGCCGCTGAGACACTGCCAGGGTGCATGAGGGATGGCATGTTGGAGTTAGCTGCTGCAATAAGGGAATACGCCCAGACCCCGCACCCATTGACAAAATCGACTGCCACTCCCACTGCAATCCCCACACCAGCCTCTGAAGAGCCCAAAGCCAGGTCTTCCAGCTTGCCGCCTGACGCTGACGCCCCCCACCCTCAAGAGGTGCACAGTTAGAAGGAATAGGCTTGGTACCAAGCCCAGAAACACTGCGCCAACGCCTGCGGGCAGGGGTGGTGGAGAGTCTAAGACCAAGCGCAGCGGGCAGTCTTAGACTAAGGGGGATGAGAGATGGGTGCAGCCTTTCTTTGCTGCTGCTGTTGTTATTATTATTATTAGTTACCGCTGTAACTGTTCTGAAATTAAGTTTTTCGTACATTATGTAAATTTACAAGTTCATAAGTGATCTTAAAGTAAAAGTTTGAAACAAGAATAATTTTATTAAAAGGAGCACAATGGCCCGCCCTCCTCCGCTGTTGTGCTCCGGCCTCAAGCACTTGCATGACTTGCTCATCCTAGTCCCTGGCTACTATGTGTGCAGGAAGTGTGTCCAGCTGCAGCTCCTGACAGACTGCATGACGGCACTGGAGCTGCGGATGGACTCACTCTGGAGCATGCGCGATGCTGAGAATGTTGTGGATAGCATATTTAGTGAGTTGGTCACACCGCAGGTAAGGGTTAGGACAGATACTGAATGGGTGACCAAGAGGCAAGGCAAGAGCAGGCAGGTAGTGCAGGAGTCCCCTGCGGTCATCTCCCCCCAAATCAGATATACCGTTTTGGATACTGTTGGGGGAGATGATTTACCAGGGGAAGGCACCAGCAGCCAGGTTCACGGCACCGTGGGTGGCTCTGCTGCATAGAAGGGTGGGAAAAAGAGTGGGAGAGCTATAGTGATAGGGTTCTCTATTGTAAGGGGAATAGATAGGAGTTTCTGCGGCCATGACAGAGACTCCAGGATGGTATATTGCCTCCTTGGTGCAAGGGTCAAGGATGTCTCAGAGCGGCTGCAGAGTATTCTGGAGAGGGAGGGTGAACAGCCAGTTGTCGTGGTACATGTAGGTACCAACGATATAGTTAAGAAGCGGAAAGAGGTCCTACAAGCTGAATTTATGGAGCTAGGAGTTAAATTAAAAAGTAGGACCTCAAAAGGTAGTAATCTATGGATTGCTACCAGTGCCACGTGCTAATCAGAGTAGAGGGAGCAGGATAGTTAGAATAAATACGTGGCTTGAGCAGTGGTGCAACAGGGAGGGATTCAAATTCCTCGGACATTGGAACCAGTTCTGGGGGAAGTGGGACCTGTACAAAAGGGACGGTCTGCACTTGGGCAGGACTGGAACTGATGTCCCAGGGGTAACATTTGCGAATGCAGTTCGGGAGTGTTTAAACTAATATGTTTCGGGTATGGGAACCTATGCAGCAAAATAGGGCGAAGTAATATGGAGTCAGAAACAGATGGTAGAAAGGTAAAAAGCAATAGTGGAAGGCCGAGTAAACAAAGGCAAGAAACAAAAAGGGCCACACTACATCATAATTATAAAAGGACAAAGGGTGTTAAAAAAAACAAGCCTGAAGGCTTTGTGTCTTAATGCAAGAGTATCTGTAATAAGGTGGATGAATTAACTGTGCAAATAGATGTTAACAGATATGATGTGATTGGGATTACAGAGACGTGGCTCCAGGATGATCAGGGCTGGGAACTCAACATCCAGGGGTATTCAACATTCAGGAAGGATAGAATAAAAGGAAAAGGAGGTGGAGTAGCATTGCTGGTTAAAGAGGAGATTAATGCAATAGTTAGGAAGGACATTAGCTTGGATGATGTGGAATCCATATGGGTAGAGCTGCAGAACACCAAAGGGCAAAAAATGTTAGTGGGAGTTGTGTACAGACCTCCAAACAGTAGTAGTCATGTTGGGGAGGGCATCAAACAGGAAGTTAGGGGTGCATGCAATAAAGGTGCAGCAGTTATCATGGGTGACTTTAATATGCATAAAGATTGGGCTAACCAAACTGGAAGCAATGCGGTGGAGGAGGATTTCCTGGAGTGCATAAGGGATGATTTTCTAGACCAATATGTCGAGGAACCAACTAGGGGGGAGGCCATCTTAGACTGGGTGTTGTGTAATGAGAGAGGATTCATTAGCAATCTCGTTGTGCGAGGCCCCTTGGGAAAGAGTGACCATAATATGGTGGAATTCTACATTAGGATGGAGAATGAAACAGTTAATTCAGAGACCATGGTCCAGAACTTAAAGAAGGGTAACCTTGAAGGTATGAGGCGTGAATTGGCTAGGATAGATTGGCAAATCATACTTAAGGGGTTGACTGTGGATGGGCAATGGCAGACATTTAGAGGCCACATGGATGAACTACAACAATTGTACATCCCTGTCTGGCGTAAAAATAAAAAAGGGAAGGTGGCTCAACCGTGGCCATCAAGGGAAATCAGGGATAGTATTAAAGCCAAGGAAGTGGCATACAAATTGGCCAGAAATAGCAGCGAACCCGGGGACTGGGAGAAATTTAGAACTCAGCAGAGGAGGGCAAAGGGTTTGATTAGAGCAGGGAAAATAGAGTACGAGCGGAAGCTCGCAGGGAACATTAAGACGGACTGCAAAAGTTTCTATAGATATGTAAAGAGAAAACGGTTAGTAAAGACAAACGTAGGTCCTCTGCAGTCAGAATCAGGGGAAGTCATAACGGGGAACAAAGAAATGGCAGAGCAATTGAACAAGTACTTCGGTTCAGTATTCACTAAGGAGGACACGAACAATCTTCCGGATATAAAAGGGGTCAGAGGTCTAGTAAGGAGGAGGAACTGAGGGAAATCCTTATTAGTCGGGAAATTGTGTTGGGGAAATTGATGGGATTGAAGGGCGATAAATCCCCAGGGCCTGATGGACTGCATCCCAGAGTACTTAAGGAGATGGCCTTGGAAATAGTTCCTATGGAGTGGACGGTAGCCAATGTAACCCCACTTTTTAAAAAAGGAGGGAGAGAAAAAACAGGGAATTATAGACCGGTCAGCCTGACATCAGTAGTGGGTAAAATGATGGAATCAATTATTAAGGATATCATAGCAGCGCATATGGAAAGAGGTGACATGATAGGACCAAGTCAGCATGGATTTGTGAAAGGGAAATCATGCTTGACAAATCTTCTGGAATTGTTTGAGGATGTTTCCAGTAGAGTGGACAAGGGAGAACCAGTTGATGTGGTGTATTTGGACTTTCAGAAGGCTTTCGACAAGGTCCCACACAAGAGATTAATGTGCAAAGTTAAAGCACATGGGATTTGGGGTAGTGTGCTGACATGGATTGAGAACTGGTTGTCAGACAGGAAGCAAAGAGTAGGAGTAAATAGGTACTTTTCAGAATGGCAGGCAGTGACGAGTGGGGTACCGCAAGGTTCTGTGCTGGGGCCCCAGCTGTTTACATTGTACATTAATGACTTAGATGAGGGGATTAAATGTAGTATCTCCAAATTTGCGGATGAAACTAAGTTGGGTGGCAGTGTGAGCTGCGAGGAGGATGCTATGAGGCTGCAGAGTGACTTGGATAGGTTAGGTGAGTGGGCAAATGCATGGCAGATGAAGTATAATGTGGATAAATGTGAGGTTATCCACTTTGATGGTAAAAACAGAGAGACAGACTATTATCTGAATGGTGACAGATTAGGAAAAGGGGAGGTGCAACGAGACCTTGGTGTCATGGTACATTAGTCATTGAAGGTTGGCATGCAGGTACAGCAGGCGGTTAATAAAGCAAATGGCATGTTGGCCTTCATAGCGAGGGGATTTGAGTACAGGGGCAGGGAGGTGTTACTACAGTTGTACAGGGCCTTGGTGAGGCCACACCTGGAGTATTGTGTACAGTTTTGGTCTCCTAACTTGAGGAAGGACATTCTTGCTATTGAGGGAGTGCAGCGAAGGTTCACCAGACTGATTCCCGGGATGGCGGGACTGACATATCAAGAAAGACTGGATCAGCTGGGCTTGTATTCACTGGAGTTCAGAAGAATGAGAGGGGATCTCATAGAAACGTTTAAAATTCTGACGGGTTTAGACAGGTTAGATGCAGAAAGAATGTTCCCAATGTTGGAGAAGTCCAGAACCAGGAGTCACAGTCTAAGAATAAGGGGTAAGCCATTTAGGACCGAGATGAGGAGAAACTTCTTCACCCAGAGAGTGGTGAACCTGTGGAATTCTCTACCACAGAAAGTTGTTGAGGCCAATTCACTAAATATATTCAAAAAGGAGTTAGATGTAGTCCTTACTACTAGGGGGATCAAGGGGTATGGCGGGAAAGCAGGAATGGGGTACTGAAGTTGCATGTTCAGCCATGAACTCATTGAATGGCGGTGCAGGCTCGAAGGGCTGAATGGCCTACTCCTGCACCTATTTTCTATGTTTCTATGTTTCTATCCTTCTCCTGTTCGTCACCTGAATCTTCCACATCATTTTCATCAGCCACTCTCACCGCTGGTGGATCTTCCACGACCAGGTGCTGTTGCCTCATGATGGCTAAGTTATGCAGCATGCAGCACGTAACAATGAACTGACTGACAATCTCAGGGGAGTACAGCAAGTAGCCTCCGGAATGGTCCAGGAATCGGAAACACTGTTTCAATATGCCAATGGTCCTCGCAATAAAGCTGCACGCCGCAATGTGCGACATGTTGTATTGACAGTCAGCTTCCGTCCGGGATATACGTAGGGGCGTCATGAGCCAGGTGGCAAGGCCATACCCTTTGTCTCCCAGTAGCCAGCTCTGCCCTTCTGGCTGCTGCTCAAAGATGGCAGATATAATGCTGTTGCGTAGGATGAACGCATCATGGGTGCTGCCAGGGTATCTCGCATCGACTGACATGATGCGATGCATGTCATCACAGACGAGCTGCACATTAATGGAGTGGAAGCCTTTTCTATTCCTGTACATCTCAGAATCCTGCAAAGGTGCTCGCAAGGCGATGTGGGTACAATCAATGCAGCCCTGTACCTTTGGGAAGCCAGCAATCCTCAAGAAGCCCACAGCTCGGTCATGGATTGCTTGGCGATCATGGGGAACTTGATGAAGTCATTCCTCCGTGCATACAGTGCAGCCGTGACCTGGCGAATGGAGACATGTGCTGCATGTTGAGAGATGGCACACACATCTCCAGTTGTAGCTTGAAACGATCCGGAGGCATAGAATGAAAGCTGTAACCTTCAGTTCAACTGACAAAGCAGTCCTCCTGACGCTTCTCGGCTGCAGGTCTGCTTTCACCAACTCACAGATTTCACGGACAACGTCTTTGCGGAAACGCAGCCTTCGGACACAGTCTGCATCACTCAGGTGCAGGTACGAACGCCTGTCTCAATATACCCGAGGTGGGTAAGGCCTCCTGCACAGCACCCTATGGGCTCTGATGCGATGAGCTCTAATCAATTGTCTCCTACGTAGCATCATGATGCAGAAGGCTCGCACAAGGTCAGTATTGTCCCCATACTTAAAGTTAAACTTTCAAAGAAGCTCAAAATGGCAGGAAAGCAGGTAGCACACGTTCGCAGTTTTCTCTTTCCCCAAGGTCTGTATGGATGGACCACACACAAAAGGTCTCGTGACCTCTCCTCTCTCTCTTTCACCCCGCCCCACCCCCGAGTCTTGTGACCTCTCTCTCCCTCCCCGGGCTACAAGCTGTAAGATCGGCTATCTCTCCCTCCTCTCTTTCCCACCCCCCCCCTTTCCCCGCCCACCGCGGCTTGTTTTGTAGCCGATCGCCGAGCCAGTGTGTCTGGACGCGAGGCCGATTCTGCCGGCCAAACCTACAACAATCCAGGCCTTCTTCAAGACGTTCGCTGGTGGCGTGTGACTGAATAAAAGAGAGAAAACTTGTGAAATCCAACAAATTTACACTTCTACGTTGACAGGTAAAAAAAAGTTGAACTTTATTATTGATTTTGGCAGGACTCCCTCCAAAATCTTCGATTTACAAACAATGGCGTCTTTCAGCGTAGATTTGTGAATGTGCGCTGGTTTTCTTAACTCACCAGAAGGTTTTTCGTGAGTGGCCAGATACGCCAACACAATAGAAAAAAATGTTGGCCAAAGTGCGAACAATTGAAAAAACTGGTGCAGACATCAGCCCCCCTATGACGTCAAAAAAAAAACTGTCCTCAAAAAATCTTAACTAAGTCAGTTATGCTGGTGCAGATCGCAGAGGGATAGTTTGAAAAAATAAATACGCCAAAAATTTGACTCAATATGCCAAAAAAAGCAACCTACTCCAAAAAAGCGGCACAAATCACTGGGGAAAATTGAGCCCTTAGTCACTGAAAAAGAAATATGATTTGATGACATGACAAAGGTAAAGACATGGCACCAGTTGCTTTCATTCTACTACTGTGAAACAGGAGGATGCAATCATTAATTTAAGAATGCACTTATTTAAGATGGGAGTTAGATTTGAATGAAACTACTTCTAATGGAATACTGCTACAACAATAACATTCAGCCTAAATAAAGCCCTGCCTTCTCTTCTCTAACCCCCTGCCCCCAAATTGTCCAGATGATAATAAAACTGCATCAGTTTGGAACCAAGCTCAAAACTGGCTCATGCAAATTACGACTATCAATAAGTTTGAGTTGAAAGATCCAAAATGGACTAATTTTTGAAGTATCAATATGACAACCCCAGATACACTGACTGTTGTGACGCAGGGCTGATGTGATGCAAGGATGCCAATCAACGTTTCCCCTCAGCTGCGCAGGTGCGCGCCCGCACATTGATCGGGAGCTCCCACGCAGGCCGCTCACACCAGTTGTTGCTGCTGGAAAAGATACCGGGCATGCACGGTGGTATTTAAAGGGAACGCGCACGAAAGAAAATAATTAGAATGGGAACACTGATGTCATCCCTTGTTGGATGCATCCCTGGAGGTTTGCTCATGTAACATCTGATCACATGACACTTGCAGGCTTTGAAATATTAAAATTGGGTCTGCTGCAATTGAGCTTCTTTGTTCATGGTTTTATGCCAGCAGTTATAGGAATTTAGGCACAGGAGTAAGTTATTCCGTCCTTCAAACCCATTTGTTTTGCCATTCAATTAGATCATGGCTGATCTGTGCCTCAACTCACCTTTGTTCCATATCCCTTGATACTTTGTCCGAACAAGGAACTATCAATTGCAGTCTTCAAAATTTCAATTGACTCAGCAGCCACAGCCTTTTGGGGGGGGTGTGAGTTCCAGATTTTTACTAACCCGGAGAGAAAAGTGCTTCCTGATTTTCTTCCTTGTTCTGGATTTGCTCACCAGTAGTTTCTCTGTATCTACCCTATTGAATCCCTTAATCATTTTAATTAGATCACCCCTCAACTTTCTAAACTCAAGGGAATATAAACCAAGTTTATGCAACCTGTTCCCATCATTTAACCGATTAAACCCTCAATTCATCCTGGTGAACTTGCGTGGTACCCCATCCAAGATCAATACATCCTTCCTGAGGTTCAGTGTCTAAATCTGAATGTAGATCTAGATCTGACCAAGGCTCTGTACAACTGAAGCATTATTTCATAGAATCATAGAAATTTACATCACGGAAGGAGGCCATTTCGGCTCATTGCGTCCAGGGCGGCCGACCAAGAGCTATCCAGCCTAATTCCACTTTCCAGCTCTTGGTCCGTAGCCCTGTAGGTTACGGCATTTTTAAGTACATATCCAAGTACTTTTTAAGTGCGATGAGGGTTTCTGCCTCTACCACCCTTTCAGGCGGTGAGTTCAAGACCCCCATCGCCCCGTGAAGAAATTTCCCCTCGTATTTCCTCTAAACCTCCCCGCCCGCCCCCCAAGTTACTTTAAATCTATGCCCTTTGGTTGTTGACCCCTCTGCCAAGGGAAGCAGGTTCTTCCTATCCACTCTATCCAGGCCCCTCATAATTTTATACACATCAATCAGGTCTCCCCTTAGCCTCCTTTGTTCCAAAGGATGGAGAATGAAACAGTTAATTCAGAGACCATGGTCCAGAACTTAAAGAAGGCTAACTTTGAAGGTATGAGGCATGAATTGGCTAGGATAAATTGGCGAATGATACTTAAAGGGTTGACAGTGGATGGGCAATGGCAGACATTTAGAGACCGCATGGATGAACTACAACAATTGTACATCCCTGTCTGGCGTAAAAATAAAAAAGGGAAGGTGGCTCAACCGTGGCTATCAAGGGAAATCAGGGATAGTATTAAAGCCAAGGAAGTGGCATACAAATTGGCCAGAAATAGCAGCAAACCCAGGGACTGGGAGAAATTTAGAACTCAGCAGAGGAGGACAAAGGGTTTGATTAGGGCAGGGAAAATAGAGTACGAGAGGAAGCTTGCAGGGAACATTAAAATGGACTGCAAAAGCTTCTATAGATATGTAAAGAGAAAAAGGTTAGTAAAGACAAATGTAGGTCCCCTGCAGTCAGAATCAGGGGAAGTCATAACGGGGAACAAAGAAATGGCAGACCAATTGAACAAGTACTTTGGTTCAGTATTCACTAAGGAGGACACAAACAACCTTCCGGATATAAAAGGGGTCAGAGGGTCTAGTAAGGAGGAGCTGCTGAGGGAAATCCTTATTAGTCGGGAAATTGTGTTGGGGAAATTGATGGGATTGAAGGCCGATAAATCCCCAGGGCCTGATGGTACTTAAGGAGCTGGCCTTGGAAATAGTGACAGTCATTTTCCAACATTCCATAGATCTGTTCCTATGGAGTGGAGGGTAGCCAATGTAACCCCACTTTTTTAAAAAAGGAGGGAGAGAGAACACAGGGAATTATAGACCGGTCAGCCTGATATTGGTAATGGGTACAATGATAGAATCAATTATGAAGAATGTCATAGCAGCGCATACGGAAAGAGGTGACATGATAAATCCATGCTGACTTGGACCTGTGAAAGGAAATCATGCTTGACAAATCTTCTGGAATTTTTTTGAGGATGTTTCCAGTAGAGTGGACAAGGGAGAACCAGTTGATGTAGTGTATTTGGACTTTCAGAAGGCTTTCGACAAGGTCCCACACAAGAGATGTGCAAAGTTAAAGCACATGGGATTGGGGGTAGTGTGCTGATGTGGATTGAGAACTGGTTGGCAGACAGGAAGCAAAGAGTAGGAGTAAATGGGTACTTTTCAGAATGGCAGGCAGTGACTAGTGGAGTACCGCAAGGTTCTATGCTGGGGCCCCAGCTGTTTACATTGTACATTAATGATTTAGACACGGGGATTAAATGTAGCATCTCCAAATTTGCGGATGACACTAAGTTGGGTGGCAGCGTGAGCTGCGAGGAGGATGCTATGAGGCTGCAGAGTGACTTGGATAGGTTAGGTGAGTGGACAAATGCATGGCAGATGAAGTATAATGTGGATAAATGTGAGATTATCCACATTGGTGGTAAAAACAGAGAGACAGACTATTATCTGAATGGTGACAGATTAGGAAAAGGGAAGGTGCAACGAGACCTGGGTGTCATGGTACATCAGTCATTAAAGGTTGGCATGCAGGTACAGCAGGCAGTTAAGAAAGCAAATGGCATGTTGGCCTTCATAGCCAGAGGATTTGAGTACAGGAGCAGGGAGGTGTTACTACAGTTGTACAGGGCTTTGGTGAGGCTACACCTGGAGTATTGTGTACAGTTTTGGTCTCCTAACTTGAGGAAGGACATTCTTGCTATTGAGGGAGTGCAGCGAAGGTTCACCAGACTGATTCCCGGGATGGCGGGACTGACATATAAAGAAAGACTGGATCAACTGGGCTTGTATTCACTGGAGTTCAGAAGAATGAGAGGGGATCTCGTAGAAACGTTTAAAATTCTGACAGGTTTAGACAGGTTGGATGCAGGAAGAATGTTCCCAATGTTGGGGAAGTCCAAAACCAGGGGTCACAGTCTAAGGATAAGGGGTAAGCCATTTAAGACCGAGATGAGGAGAAACTTCTTCACCCAGAGAGTGGTGAACCTGTGGAATTTGCTACCACAGAAAGTTGTTGAGTCCAATTCACTAAATATATTCAAAAAGGAGTTAGATGTAGTCGTTACTACTCGGGGGATCAAGGGGTATGGCGAGAACGCAGGAATGGGGTACTGAAGTTGCATGTTCAGCCATGAACTCATTTAATGGTAGTGCAGGCTTGAAGGGCCGAATGGCCTACTCCTGCACCTATTTTCTATGTTTCTATGTTTCTAAAATATACCCAGCATCTCCAAACTTTTCTCATAACCAAAATTCTCCAGTCCAGGCAACATTCTTGTAAATCTCCTCTGCACCCTTTCCAGTGCAATTACATCTTTCCTGTAATGTGGTGACCAGAGCTGCACACAGTACTCCAGCTGTGGCTTGACCAGTGTTTTATACAGTTCAAGCATAATCTCCTTGCTCTTGTATTCCATGCCTCGACTTATAAAGACAAGTATTCCATATGCCTTCTTAACCACCTTATCTATCTCCATTTTATTTTCTAACCACCCTTTAAATAATTACATTTTATACCTGTGCATTAAGCAATTAGTCATTTGTCACTCAAAAATTCAAAAACTGGAAGGCGAAGAGATTGCAAACCACAGGTGCTCAGCGCTACTTTACTCCAGAGTTGCTGGCACAGTGATATAGTGGCTTGAATCACATTTGATTAGAAAGGTATTACACAGGTAAACAAATTTCATGCTTTGCCGATAGCAATGCCACTGATCTAACATTGAATCAGTCATTCTAGGGTCAAATAAATTTGTTTGCATGTGTTTGGTCAAACTGTTACAAACTATTAAAAGAAAATAATCTATTGAGAACCGTGTGCAGTAATGGATTCCCAGCTATAGGAAGGATATTGAAAGTTTAGACTTTAAAGAAGGTACAACGGCGATTTACCAAGGTACGAGGAAATACAAATACCAAGACTTGAAAAATTGGAGCTTTTCTTATTCGAACAACATAGAATATGGTGTGAAAAAAATAGGACAGGGTAGACAGAAGCTGACTCAAATTAAAGGATTTTCTGCTATAGCTTTGAGGAAATAGTTTTCAATGTAAACCTGACAGGTACAAAATGTAATTATATAATCTTGTATCTTGGGGGCGAGAACGAAGGGCCATAGATGCAATTGTAAGGGGTTTGGAACTGAAAGCAAGAGAATTTTCTTCACAAAGAGTTGCAAGTCTGTAGAATTCACTTCCAGAGTTTGCATCTGAGGCTGAAACAACGTTAACAATAAAGATTAGATTGGATAGGTGGATGAAGGTAAAGGGGATAAAAGGATATGGGAACAGGATGGGTAAATATGTTTAGTACTATTTGGTCGCATGGAGGGTAAACACCGACACGGACTGTTGGGCCAAACGTAACATCTAGCTATGTCACTTGCTGGAAAATGAAATCCGATTCTACTGTTCATACCTGGTGTGGACATCGCATTACAGTATTAAACTGCACTCCTAAGGCACTGTCAGATGCAGAGTGAAAATCCTTCTATACTCCCTCAACCTACCTTGTATTGAAAGAATATCCATGCTATATCAGTGAAACTTTTGTTTTAATTTCCCCTTCTGGTGATGTTTCCATGATGTGAGCGAGATTGCAGTTCGAAATTATGGGCATATTTGTACTGTGGGCTTACACCCATGTTGAGACTTCTACAAACTTATTCTGCTTTGATTACTTACAGCCAGCATCGAAATTACCTCCAACCCATTAGTCTGTGCTGGAGTTAAACCGAGATCTGAGGTGAAAGCACAGTATGCTTACCTAATTTGTGCAAGTGTCCTTTCTGGCATTATATTCCTTCATTTTAAAATCACATTTCTATTAAAATCAGATATTGGGCAGAGTCTGGATGAGGGGATGAATGGGGAAGAGGCTAGGACAAAATTTCAACCATTTATGATATCTGTGGCTAAATGAATGGAGAAAATGACCTACAGAAAAGATATTGCTGATAGTCATCCACCTTTTGCATCCAATAAAACATTCATTCTGTGGAATTTCTCTCTTGTTTACATGGAAAACCATTTCCACAAAGCTATAGCAGTAAGTCCTTTACCTTAAGTAATACTATGAAAGAAAAGAAAGAGTTTGATACTCGGAACTGTTTTATTTGGAATGCACTTAAAAGCTTTTTGTTCTTCATTCGAGGTCTTTAAATGAATTTAAATATGAGAAAAGAACCAAGCCTACTCCTAACTTGAACTGAAATGCTTTCAATTTGATTAATTTTACGTTAAAGGTACAAAAGCTCATTTTAAAACCAAAAATTGTATTTATCCTCAATTCTTTCCTGTAAATAAGTAAAGTAGGGTTTAATTGGGAAAACACACCCTTATATTTCACAGGCATCTATAGTGGTCCAGTACACATGGTTAGCCAGTTTAGCCATTTTATTTCGCCATGTACCATTTGCAGAAACATCAATGTACAGAATTGTGCAACTGCAGCTCCCTGCACTGAGAGTTGCAAGGATAAATTAGCTAAGACAAGACCATGAACTACTTACTTTTCGAAGTTTTAAAATGGGAGGAGGAAAGAGATTTTTTTTCTTTAAAAAGACCAGTCATTTTGAAATTTTTGACAACAGAAATGTTAGATTAGCAATTTTTATTGCAGAGATTTAACAATGATGTTACATGACATGATTAATGTACCTCAAAACCAAGAGCATTTTAACAGCTATTCTGTGATCCGAGCATGATTAACATAATTTCTATACTACACACATTGCATAAAAATGAATACTTTCCACTTGTCCTATATTAAACAGCTTTAAAAAAGTTCACCAACTTCACATTGATTTTACCTTAAGGTCAAAGTGAGCAATGCACTTGGAATGGAGGTAGTGGACACCATTGAGAATCTGTTTGAGAAATTCCGTGGCCTCCTCTTCGGTCAAGGACTCTTTTTCAGCCAGAAAATCGAACAGCTCTCCTCCAGACACGCTGCAGTTTATTGAAGAAAAATAACTTTACAGGATTGTTTCCAACGCACTTAAAACAATTTGCTCAAATATAAAATCAATTTTAAGGCCACTCAAATGAAATCGTTTTTTTTTTAAAACATGTCATGAATGGTGCTGGAAGAGTTGATGCCACTGGCTGACAGCCAATATGGTGGAATTGGTCTTATAAAACAAGCTATCATTTGGCCTCTTACTTTGGAATGTGGCTTGTTTAAAATATTTAAATTGTACAAACCTATTTTTAAATACTCAATTTGTACAAAAGTTCTTAATAGCCTGCAGTCAGCTCAGGCAATTCGTTTTATTTCTAATACATATAAATATACATGTTTTTTCTGAGAAAAGGAAAGACTATGAAAGTATGCCCAGGCAGTAGGAAAAATATAAAAAATTAACATATTTATAAAAGTGTCTCTGTGGCATTGATCATAGATACCAACCGGAGGCAGATGAGGCAGAGGACACAAACTGAACATTTTATCGTGAACTGTAACAGGCAGCACTTTGCTGGACAACAAAGTTATGCACGCAGAGAGGTTTGAAATATTGGATATTGGGAAAGGCCCTTCAGCATTCTTAGTGCAAAACCAGGCACTTGGCCTTTCACAAGGATATGTTGCATTCTGTTTTAGCAGCTCTTTTAAGCACACAAGCAGGTCTCTCCCTTTCTCCATAGGGTATGGTAGTCAACTGGATGTGGTTAATACAATTTCTTTATTGAACCTTGGGTAATTTCATGGATGCTATTGGAGTTAGGCCTGCTTTGTGATATTTGGTGATTTTTTTTTTTTAAAAACTACATTTATTTGACCTGCATTGAACAGGCAAATCAAGTTATGGTTGTCTTTTTAAACTTTTCATTTTTTGAAAATTCAATCACAGCTTTAAACGTTAACATTTTGCCTCACAGTTTCTACTCGGAGTTCCTCATGGTTAAAGCCATAAAGTGTTTGAAACAAAAATATAAATTATATTTCAATTCAAAAGTTGAGAGACCTCATTATACCAGTTATTTCATTAGACTAGCAAACAGACAGACAGTCTGTCCCACCTGTTTAAGGTTTTGGTTTCAATAGTAAAGACCGAGAAAACAGATGAAAGTAATTTGCATTTTTCCACTTTTTCAGTATATATCTCAAATGGCACTTGATAAACATATTTATAGTTTGGATTTTATTCAGTACTTCCCTTTACACAATTTCTCAGACCCACTCGATATCACTCCCAGCCTCTACCCACAAATTTCCTTCCGATTCCTCCCCCACCTACCAGTAGTTCTGTAGCCTTACTATTGTACATCATTTTCTACACGTGCATTCCCTTCCACTTGCTCCACTAGAGGACACTAACAATATTCCAACAATGGATAGTCAAGGGCTATGGGGGGCGGGGGTCGGGAGGAAACTTAACACAATCACAATCACAAAGGAGGTGGTACTCAGTAAGATAATGGGACTAAAGGCGGATAAATCCCTTGGACCTGATGGCTTGCATCCTCGGGTCTTTAGAGAAGTAACGGCAGGGATTGTGGATGCATTGGTTGTAATTTACCAAAATTCCCTGGATTCTGGAGCGGTCCCAGCAGATTGGAAAACTGCAAATGTAATGCCCTTATTTAAAAAAAAGGAGGCAGACAAAAAGCAGGAAACTATAGGCCAGTTCGCCTAACATCTGTGGTTGAGAAAATGTTGGAGTCCATTATTAAAGAAGCAGTAGCATACATTTGGAAAAGGAAAATTTGGTCAGGCAGAGTCAGCATGGATTTATGAAGGGGAAGTCATGTTTGACAAATTTGCGGGAATTCTTTGAGGATGTAACGAACAGGGTGGATAAAGGGGAACCAGTGGATGTGGTGTATTTGGACTTCCAGAAGGCATTTGACAAGGTGCCACATAAAAGGTTACTGCACAAGATAAAAGTTCACGGGGTTGGGGGTAATATATTAGCATGGATAGAGGATTGGCTAACTAACAGAAAACAGAGAGTCAGGATAAATGGTTCATTCTCTGGTTGGCAATCAGTAACCAGTGGGGTGCCGCAGGGATCAGTGCTGGAACCCCAACTATTTACAATCTATAGTAACAACTTGGAAGAAGGGACTGAGTGTAACGTAGCCAAGTTTGCTGACAATGCAAAGATGGGAGGAAAAGCAATGTGTGAGGAGGACACAAAAAAATCTGCAAAAGGACATGGACAGGCTAAGTGAGTGGGCAAAAATTTGGCAGATGGAGTATAAAGTTGGAAAGTGTGAGGTCATGCACTTTGGCAGAAAAAAATCAAAGAGCAAGTTATTATTTAAATGGAGAAAGATTGAAAAGTGCTGCAGTACAGCGGGACCTGGGGGTACTTGTGCAGGAAACACAAAAGGTTAGTATGCAGGTACAGCAAGTGATCAGGAAGGCCAATGGAATCTTGGCCTTTATTGCAAAGAGGATGGAGTATAAAAGCAGGGAAGTCTTGCTACAGTTGTACAGGGTATTGGTGAGGCCACATCTGGAAAACTGCATGCAGTTTTGGTTTCCATATTTATGAAAGGATATACTTGCTTTGGAGGCAGTTCACAAGGTTGATTCCGAAGATGAGGAAAGGTTGAGTAGGTTGGGCCTCTACTCATTGGAATTCAGAAGAATGAGAGATGATCGTATCGAAACATACAAGATTATGAGGGGGCTTGACGGGGTGCCTGCACAGAGGATGTTTCCATTGATGGGGGAGACTAGAACTAGAGGGCATGATCTTAGAATAAGGGGCTGATCATTTAAAACTGAGATGAGGAGAAATTTCTTCTGAGGGTTGTGAATCTGTGGAATTCGCTGCCTCAGAGAGCTGTGGAAGCTGGGACATTGAATAAATTTAAGACAGAAATAGACAGCTCCTTAAACGATAAAGGGAATAAAGGAGTTATGGGGAGCAGGCAGAGAAGTGGACCCGAGTCCATGATCAGAGCAGCCATGATCGTATTAAATGGCGGAGTAGGCTCGAGGGGCTGTATGGCCTACTCCTGCTCCTATTTCCTATGTTCTTACAGTCACCAGCTACTCAGTACTGCTGTTCCTATTTTACTCTTCCCACAATGACAGTTCATTGAAATATAATCTTCACATCAGAAAATGCTAATAGTCAGTATTTATCTGTGTACTTCTCAGATTAAACCAAATTGTAAAATCTTATCTGTAGATCACACATCTCTTTCATAACACTCTCATTAGATTGTTCCCACAATTTATTGTTCAATATATTTTTCCTGCACTTTCTGTTGGCTATTCATTCATCCCTTTAAATTTTATAAGTTAACAACTCT
Organism: Pristiophorus japonicus; assembly: GCF_044704955.1. NCBI lineage: Eukaryota > Metazoa > Chordata > Chondrichthyes > Pristiophoridae > Pristiophorus > Pristiophorus japonicus. The sequence goes on from NC_091977.1 coordinate 103,966,827, forward strand.
AAAATTTTATACAGAACATTTGACAAATAGGTCTGTGCCATCACAGAGAATAAAGCTCTGTTACTGTCTATTCAGAGAAACATGAATGGACAGAAATCACTTTTAATAACAATTCTATCTTTCAGGAAAAATGCGTGTTCAGTGCGAAATCCAACAGAGCCATTCGATCAACTGACAGCAGTCAGGAGCAGAGTTCCCACTAAGGTCTGCGTGTCCGCAACCGTGCAGTGATCTGAGAGGTTCCGTGCAGACCGCTCACCTGCTTTTACATTGTAGATGTATGTGCAAAAAACTGGGCCACGCATTGGGGGAGGCAGGTCGTGCAGGAGGCAGTGCCGCTTACAGGAGACATTCTTCATTAGTGTATACTTTCTTACATTAAAAATATTGCACGATACAAGTCCTCTCCTTATATAAACGTGTTATCTGACTTACCATGAGTAACACTTTCGTCGATCTCCTAACATATTAACAGCTCTTCTGTGGCATTACTCAGTGAATCAGGTGTGATTATGTTTGGGGTCAGGGAGGGAGAAAAGGGTGTGTGTGTGCTAGGATGTGGAAGTAGGGGGAAGCACTATGTGCCAGATCCACCTGTCCTGTTGCAGAATCTCAACATAATCTAGTTTTTTTTTAATTGGGAGTTTCGATCCTTCCTTGTGCTCTTTCTATCCAGGATGATTGGATGGTCAATGACCTATTTCGCCACAGTGTACAGTTTTGAGGCCATTCTTCTGTCAACAAACCTACTCAAATTCTTTGAACGAGAACTAAGTTAACAGATGAGAGTAATCCAGTAGATGGAGATTTCTTGGATTTTCAAATGGCAATTGTCAAATTTCCTCATGCAATGCTGGTAAGGAGGTTTAAGGCCCATTGAATAGCTGACAATTTTCTAAATGGATTAGGAGCAGGCTTGATAACAGGAGAGAGGATTTTATTTTGAGTTTACCAGTGCAGCATAAAACTAGCATTGTGGATTGGGCACCTGTTGCAGAAACCGGCCAATTTCCGTTGATTTCAAGGGAAAAGGAAAAATAGGATGGTTCCAAAACGAGAGCATGACCCGCAGCAGCAATCTTATGCTCCCGTGGTAAATTGAAATGACTCCCAAGATAGTGTCAAATGGAAAATGCTCTGTCTGGGAAAAAGCAACCAGTGGAGTTCCACAGGAATCTCTTCTGGGACTCCTTTTTACAATAATCTATGAATGATATGGAACAAGGCATCTGCAAGTTTAATATAAATTTGACGATGACACAATGCTCTGTATGGAGTAGAAAGGTGAATTATCTTCCCAGACAGACTTGGACTAATTATTTAAATATGCTGAGATAGACTAATGTATTTTAAAGTGGATAAATGTAAGGTAATGCCTTACAGGTAACAGCAGACAAAGGAGCACACTGACAAAAGCTGAAATTGAAAATGATTTGGAAGTGATCACTGATTACACACACAGTACTTGGTCATGGTAAGACAATTACTATTGGATATTGGAGTGTAACTGGAAAGCATTGACCATGTCAGAATAAGTTATATAGACATGGGGAGGCCAATTCTGGAATATGACTTGCAGCTTGTGCCATCCTTTCTCAGAAAAATAAATAAATGAATTGGAAAGGGTTTACAGAAGAGTGATTTTAGACTAAGGGAACTAAGTTATGAAGAGAGGCTCAAGTATTTTCATTGGGGGAAACAAGACCGAGGAAAGAAATGCTACGTCTTTCGACAGCGCCTCCCAAACCCGCGACCTGTACCACCTAGCAGGATAAGGGCAGCATGCGCACGGGAACACTATCACCTCCAAGTCGTACACCATCCAGACTTGGAAATATATTGCCGATCCTGTATCGCCGCTGGGTCAAAATCCTGGAACTCACTAACAGCACTGTGGGAGTAGCTTCAGCACACAGACTCAAGCGATTCAAGGCGGCGGCTCATCACCCCCTTCTCAAGGGCATTTAGGGATGGGCAATAAATGTTGGCCTTGCCAGGAACGCCCACATCAAGTGAATGAAATTTTTAAAAAATGATTCAAAGTTGGTTTGGTATCAACTGGCACTCCAAGAAGCAGCAAAATCGGTATCTGTAGAGGGGGGGGTGAAGGTTTATAGACATATTAACCACATTGCTTGGGTTTCATCCAGAGGAAGTGTCATGTATGTACTTTTGAGATCACTAGCCACTAGATGGCGTCATTGTTGGAGGCCATTGGGCTGCACGCACGTGTGCAGCCCAAGTATAAAAGGCCAGCCATTTTGTATATTAGTCACTTTGGGCCTTAATAAAGCAGAGCCAAGGTCATATCTCTTGCAGTTAAACAGTACTCAGTCTAACAGTTATTGCATGCACAACATTTGGTGACGAGGCAACAAGAACCTTTGCATGCAAAAATGAGCACAATTGGATTGTTGGAGCGATTTGTGGAAGAAGTTTGGACAGACTTTGTGAGCTGTTTGAGCCAGTTTTTTGTGGCCCACAAAATGGAGGAGGTCGGCATCGCAGATCGGTGCCGGGCGGTGTTCCTCACAGTTTGCGGTCCAAAAATTTACGGTCTGATAAAAGAATCTACTCCTGCCTGTGAGTCCAACAGAGAAGGCATATGAAGAATTGTGTAAACTGGTACAGGACCACCTTAAGCCAGATGAAGACATCATCATCTCGAGATGCAGATTTTACATGCACGTTCGCTCAGAGGGCCAGAATGCGGCAGAATTCATTGCCGACCTGAGACACTTAGCGGGACCGTCTAAGTTTGGGGCTGTGTTGGCAGACATGCTGTGGGACTTCTTTGTAATCGGCATCAACCACGAGATGATCCTGCGTAAACTACTGGCGGTGGAGATGTTGGACTTGAACAGGGCCAACACGATTGCTCAGTCATGCATGACAATGGAAAGAAGTGTAAAGCAGATATCAGTGAAAAAAAAAAATCAAAACTCGGCAAGTACTGTAAAAATGATTGATTCGGCATTCGGCATAGCGGCACATGGCAGGGTCTACCCGACTGCGTACGTGAAACCTGTGGCTGCTCAAAGTCCGCCAGCGGGAATGCATCCGATTTCTCTGTGTTGGCGTTGTGGGGGAAATTACCGGCACCAGCAGTGCCGATTTAAACAATATAGTTGTAAAGGCTGTCTGAGAGTGGGGCATCTCCAGCGCAAGTGTCTGCAGATGAGCAAGCGTGCTGCGACACACCACGTAGAGGATGATAGTCAGACTAGCGCAGATCCGGATACACAATCCGAGATACCAGAGGAGCAAGCGTATGGACTGTACTCGTTCCTAACTAAGAGCAAACCGATAATGATCAACGTGAAATTTAATGGGGTGCCGGTATCGATGGAACTAGACACGGGGGCGAGTCAATCGATAATGAGCCAGAGGGCATTCGACAAGCTGTGGGATACTAAGGCTGTGAGGCCCAGGCTGAGTCCAGTCAATGCCAAGTTGCACACGTACACCAAAGAACTCATAACGGTGATTGGCAGTGCCACAATTAAAGTGTCATATGATGGTAACTCATGAACCACACCACTATGGATTGTCCCAGGCAATGGCCCAACGCTGTTCGGCAGGAACTGGCTTGAAAAAAAACAAATGTGATTGGAACGACATCAAGGCGTCGTCGTCGGAGAAAGATACATGTGCCCAAGTATTGAGCAAGTTGCCCTCGCTGTTCGAACCGAGTATCAGCAACTTCACAGGAGCCAAGGTGCAGATCCACGTGGACTCGGATGCAAGACCCGTCCATAATAAAGCTCGGGCAGTTCCATATATGATGAGGGAGAAGGTCGAAATCGAACTGGACAGACTCCAGCGTGAAGGGATCATATCACCATTTGAATTTAATGAATGGGCCAGCCCCATTGTTCCTGTGCTGAAAAGTGATGGCACAGTCAGAATCTGTGGAGACGACAAGGCTATGATTAACAGGGTTTCGAAACAGGATCAGTACCCGTTACCGAAGGCTGATGACTTGATTGCAACGCTAGCCGGGGGGGAAGTTGTTCACCAAACTGGACGACATCAGTCTACATGACACAGGGGCTGGTCGAGATGTCGAAGAGACTTACGTGCTTTAACACGCATAAAGGACTATTTATCAATCACAGGTGCTCTTTTGGAATTCGCTCAACTGCAGCAATATTTCAGAGGAACATGGAGAGTCTACTGAAGTCCATTCCTAGAACCGTCGTGTTCCAAGATGACATCCTGGTCACAGGTCGTGACTCCGAGAAACATCTGAACAACCTGGAAGAGGTTCTACATCGTCTGGACAAAGTGGGACTCAGACTGAAACCAGAGGTCGAATTCCTGGGGAGGAAAATTACTGCTGACGGCACCAGGCTCATGGATGCGAAAACCAAGGCCATCAAGAATGTACTCAAGCCGCAGAATGTGACGGAGCTGCGTTCGTTCCTGGGTCTACTCAACTACTTCGGTAACTTCCTACCTAAATTGAGCACCTTATTAGAATCACTACACATGCTGTTAAGAAAAGGCGACAACTGGGTGTGGGGTGCGTCTCAAGACAGAGCTTTTGAGAAAGCCACTATACTCCTTTGCTCGAACAAGCTGCTGGTACATGACGACCCATGTAAACGTTTAGTATTGGCCTGTGATGCTTCGTCATAGAAAATAGGTGCAGGAGTAGGCCATTCGGCCCTTCCAGCCTGCACCGCCATTAAATGAGTTCATGGCTGAACATGCAACTTCAGTAACCAATTCCTGCTTTCTCGCCATACCCCCTGATCCCCCTAGTAGTAAGGACTACATCTAACTCCTTTTTGAATATATTTAGTGAATTGGCCTCAACAACTTTCTGTGGTAGAGAATTCCACAGGTTCACCACTCTCTGGGTGAAGAAGTTTCTCCTCATCTCAGTCCTAAATGGCTTACCCCTTATCCTTAGACTGTGACCCCTGGTTCTGGACTTCCCCAACATTGGGAACATTCTTCCTGCATCTAACCTGTCTAAACCCATCAGAATTTTAAACGTTTCTATGAGGTCCCCTCTCATTCTTCTGAACTCCAGTGAATACAAGCCCAGTTGATCCAGTCTTTCTTGATAGGTCAGTCCCACCATCCCGGGAATCAGTCTGATGAACCTTCGCTGCACTCCCTCAATAGCTAGAATGTGCTTCCTCAGGTTAGGAGACCAAAACTGTACACAATACTCCAGGTGTGGCCTCACCAAGGCCCTGTACAACTGTAGCAACACCTCCCTGCCCCTGTACTCAAATCCCCTCGCTATGAAGGCCAACATGTCATTTGCTTTCTTAACCGCCTGCTGTACCTGCATGCCAACCTTCAATGACTGATGTACAATGACACCCAGGTCTCGTTGCACCTTCCCTTTTCCTAATCTGTCACCATTCAGATAATAGTCTGTCTCTCTGTTTTTACCACCAAAGTGAACAACCTCACATTTATCCACATTATACTTCATCTGCCATGCATTTGCCCACTCACCTAACCTATCCAAGTCACTCTGCAGCCTCATAGCATCCTCCTCACAGCTCACACTGCCACCCAACTTAGTGTCATCCACAAATTTGGAGATACTACATTTAATCCCCTCGTCCAAATCATTAATGTACAATGTAAACAGCTGGGGCCCCAGCACAGAACCTTGCGGTATCCCACGAGTCACCGCCTGCCATTCTGAAAAGTACCCATTGACTCCTACTCTTTGCTTCCTGTCTGACAACCAGTTCTCAATCCATGTCAGCACACTACCCCCAATCCCATGTGCTTTAACTTTGCACATTAATCTCTTGTGTGGGACCTTGTCGAAAACCTTCTGAAAGTCCAAATATACCACATCAACTGGTTCTCCCTTGTCCACTCTACTGGAAACATCCTCAAAAAATTCCAGAAGATTTGTCAAGCATGATTTCCCTTTCACAAATCCATGCTGACTTGGACCTATCATGTCACCTCTTTCCAAATGCACTGCTATGACATCCTTAATAATTGATTCCATCATTTTACCCACTACAGACGTCAGGCTGACCGGTCTATAATTCGCTGTTTTCTCGCTCCCTCCTTTTTTAAAAAGTGGGGTTACATTGGCTACCCTCCACTCAATAGGAACTGATCCAGAGTCAATGGAATGTTGGAAAATGACTGTCAATGCATCCGCTATTTCCAAGTCCACCTCCTTAAGTACTCTGGGATGCAGTCTATCAGGCCCTGGGGATTTATCGGCCTTCAATCCCATCAATTTCCCCAACACAATTTCCCGACTAATAAGGATTTCCCTCAGTTCCTCCTCCTTACTAGACCCTCTGACCCCTTTTATATCCGGAAGGTTGTTGGTGTCCTCCTTAGTGAATACCGAACCAAAGTACTTGTTCAATTGGTCCGCCATTTCTTTGTTCCCCGTTATGACTTCCCCTGATTCTGACTGCAGGGGACCTACGTTTGTCTTTACTAACCTTTTTCTCTTTACATATCTATAGAAACTTTTGCAATCCGTCTTAATGTTCCCTGCAAGCCTCTTCTCGTACTCCATTTTCCCTGCCCTAATCAAACCCTTTGTCCTCCTCTGCTGAGTTCTAAATTTCTCCCAGTCTCCGGGTTCGCTGCTATTTCTGGCCAATTTGTATGCCACTTCCTTGGCTTTAATACTATCCCTGATTTCCCTTGATAGCCACGGTTGAGCCACCTTCCCTTTTTTATTTTTACGTCAGACAGGAATGTACAATTGTTGTAGTTCATCCATGCGGTCTCTAAATGTCTGCTATTGCCCATCCACAGTCAACCCCTTAAGTATCATTCGCCAATCTATCCTAGCCAATTCACGCCTCATACCTTCAAAGTTAGCCATCTTTAAGTTCTGGACCATGGTCTCTGAATTAACTGTTTCATTCTCCATCCTAATGCAGAATTCCACCATATTATGGTCACTCTTCCCCAAGGGGCCTCGCACAACGAGATTGCTAATTAATCCTCGCTCATTACACAACACCCAGTCTAAGATGGCCTCCCCCCTAGTTGGTTCCTCGACATATTGGTCTAGAAAACCATCCCTTATGCACTCCAGGAAATCCTCCTCCACCGTATTGCTTCCAGTTTGGTTAGCCCAATCTATGTGCATATTAAAGTCACCCATTATAACTGCTGCACCCTTATTGCATGCACCCCTAATTTCCTGTTTGATGCCCTCCCCAACATCACTACTACTGTTTGGAGGTCTGTACACAACTCCCACTAACGTTTTTTGCCCTTTGGTGTTCTGCAGCTCTACCCATATAGATTCCACATCATCCAAGCTAATGTCCTTCCTAACTATTACATTAATCTCCTCTTTAACCAGCAATGCTACTCCACCTCCTTTTCCTTTTATTCTATCCTTCCTGAATGTTGAGTACCCCTGGATGTTGAGTTCCCAGCCCTGATCGTCCTGGAGCCACGTCTCCGTAATCCCAATCACATCATATTTGTTAACATCTATTTGCAGAGTTAATTCATCCACTATGGATGAATTGGTTGCGTACTCCAACAAGCTAACGAGTGAGGTAAACTTCAACCAGTCGCGTATGCTTCAACACGTTTGTCTAAAGCGGAAAGAGCCTACAGCATGGTAGAGAAAGAAGCACTAGCCTGTGTGTATGTGGTTAAAAAGATGCATCAGTACCTGTTTGGTCTTCGGTTTGCAAGCCGCTCATTTCACTGTTCTCTGAAAACAAAGGTATCAATACCAATGCTTCATCCCGCATTCAGAGGTGGGCACTAACATTATCCGCTTACGGTTATGTCATTCGCCATAGACCTAGCACCGAGAATTGTGCCGATGCTTTGAGCCATCTGCCATTGCCCACACTGGAGGTGGAACACCACAACTGGCGGATGTATTGCTACTTATGAATGCCTTTGAGAGTGAAGGAACCCCTGTCACGGCTCAACAAGACAATACCTGGACCAGCCAGGACGCGATTTTATCGGTGGTGAAGAGTTGCATCCTCAAAGGTGATTGGGCTGCCATACCCAAGCAAATATGCGAGGAGACCAAACCTTACATTCGTCGCAAAGACGAACTGTCTATTCAGTCGAATTGTATACTGTGGGGCAATCGTGTTGTTATGCCCAAGAAAGGGAGAGAGAAATTTGTATGTGAGTTGCATAGCACACATCCCGGCATTGTAATGATGAAAGCCATCGTCAGGTCTCATGTATGGTGGCCTGGAATTGACTCTGAGCTGGAATCATGTATGCATCAGTGCAACACTTATATGCAGCTCAGCAAAACACCAGCGGAATCGCCGCAGAGACTGTGGTCGTGGCCGTCCAAACCATGGTCCAGGATCCACAAAGACTTTGCAGGTCCCTTCCTGGGGAAGATGTTTTTAGTTGTCATGGATGTATATTCGAAGTGCTAGAGTGTATAATCATGTCATCCAGCACATCCACAGCTCTAATTGAGAATCTCCGTGTCATCTTCACGACACATAGTCTGCCTGACATCGTTGTTAGCAACAACGGATCGTGCTTCACCAGTCAGGAGTTTCAAGAGTTCATGAAACTCAATGGTATCAAACATGCAAGGTCAGCACCATTCAAACCTGCATCCAATGGACAAGCAGAACGTGCTGTCCAAATCATAAAGCAGAGTATTAAGTGAGTAACCCAAGGGTCACTGCAGACCCGCCTGTCATGCATACTGCTGAGTTACAGGACAAGACCACACACGCTTACCGGGGTCTTGCCTGCTGAACTAATGATGGAGCGGTCTTAAGATCAAGCTATCTCTTGTACACCCTGACTTGAATAATCATGTTGAATATAGAAGACAACGGCAGCAAGGGTATCAGGATTGTGCAGCTGTGTCAAGCGATATTTCTATAATTGATCCTATATATGTTCTGAATTATGGTCAGGGTCCCAAGTGGATCGCTGGTACTGTCATGGCCAAGGAGGGCAACATAGTATTTATTACCAAGCTCAAAAATGGGCAAACATGCAGAAAACTATGGATCAGACAAAGCTGCGGCACACAGACAAACCGGAACAGTCGGAGGAAGAGACAATCGATGACCAACCAACCTACCGCCAGTCATCAGAGGATTCAGTGGTCATCAGTGAATCGGGACTTTCAATCCCTGACATGGCCATTGCCACTCCCACTAGGTCAGCCACCAGTCACAACAGACCCCGTACACTCACCCAAGGCTGGAGTTGAACTGAGACAGTCAAGCCAGGAGTGTAAAACACCAGACCGTCTCAATTTGTAAAAGACTGTGTTAATATCTGAGGGGGGTATTGTTGGAATCACGAGCAACTAGATGGCGTCACTGTTGGAGGCCATTGGGCTGCATGCATGTGTCTGCAGCCCAAGTATAAAAGGCCAGCCATTTTGTATATTAGTCACTTTGGGCCTTAATAAAGCAGAGCCAAGGTCATACCTCTTGCAGTTAAACAGTTCTCAGTCTAACAGTTACTGCATACACAACAGGAAGGAACTTAGCATTCCTTAAAGTAAGGGAACATGTAGTGTTGGGTGACATCCGCAATAGAATAAATCAAATGTGGCCTCTGAATGCAATGGACTTGATTGAAGGAATGCAGTTTTCACACTGAATTTTCTTAGGTTCTTATGAAGCTTTGAAATCGATTTGATTTACAGTTTTGATTAATTGCAAATTTACCTTTATACCTGCTTTTTACAACAGCTTGACTTCTGAGGGAAGAGCAGGATATCAGGCTCGCAGGCAAGGTTTTTGCTTTAAGTTTCCCGCGACACACTGCGAACTAGTGCAGCACTCAGAGTTCAGTCTCGTTAAAAAAAACTATCATGGACCAAAGCTATGAAGAAGAACTGCTATGATGAGCTTTTAATGTTTTGAAATTGGTCCTGTAAATTAAGCAATGTACTCTATCTAGATTTGCTGTTTTTGTTCTTGCTTCCGTTTATTATTAATGCAAAATTATACAGTTCTCTTAAATAACATGAGTAATTACGTTGTTATGCATGCTTGGATGACCAACTGCCCAACAGATAAACACTGATCAATGTGGCTGAACATTTAGGTCTTCTGGTCCTTTGTACTATTTTCTAGGACAAAGGGGCTAGCAAGTGAACAGCTAGAAACTGGCAACAAAATGGCTTCTGAATTCGTAATGTGCCATTGAGAGTCTATTTTCTCCTTAATAATTCCAATGTATTTCAGTACTCTGCTAACTATATAATGGTTGGTAGAGAAATGAGCACTTCGCAGTACTGAATAAAGCAGGTGAATGGCAGAGTGCATCGCGATGACACAATGTCAAACAAGATTCCCCCTTCATTTTGATTAAATAGAAAAATCAAGTTCTGTGTAAGGAAACAGATTTTACTTTAGTTGATTATAATGCATTTCCTTTTATTTAATCAATAAAAGCTTGAAAAGGGAATTTGGTATAGGCAGATGCTCAATTACTCACAATGCAGGTATGTACTAATAGGCATTGTTGATTCCTTTTGTAGTTTAAAAATAATTTTATTTACAATGATTTCTGAAGGAGGTTATGCACATCTTCCACTTAAGCTGCACTATTTGAAATATGACAACTGATTTACTTAATATACGTTACAGAAACATGCATCACAAAAAGTGTGACTAATGTTGAAACTTTACTGTCCCTCATTCTCATGAGATAAAGTAACTGGTTCCCTCATGACATCTCCAAACTCTGCCACCATAGTGCATTTTACGTCAAACATCTCCGATGAATTATGATCTACAACGCTCACAACAGCACATGGAAAATTAACTGGTCCCCTCAAATTAAAAGTTATTTTTCAGTGCATTTACACAATGAGGGTTAAACAACTTAAATATTCAAAGATTTACTTACAGTTCAAGAATAAGGATCACATCAGTTTTATTTTCATAAACATCACGCATAGTTATGATATTTGGGTGCTGTATCTCCTTTAAGATGTTGACTTCTCTCTCGATGTCTTCACGGCTCACTCCACGGCGGCTTGACTTTGAGCGGCGCTTTTTGATAAATTTCGCTGCATACCCGATTCCAGAGCTTTTCTCCGTGCATTTTTTCACTATTGCAAACTGTCCACTGAAAAAAAAAAGACAGAGCTATAATGCCAAAATAACAATCACGGGTAGAACTACAAACACTACAGAACATAAGAATTAGGAGCAGGAGTAGGCCATACAGCCCATCGAGCCTGCCATTCTTGAAGATCATGGCTGATCTTCACCCTTCAACTCCACTTTCCCGCCCAATCCCCATATCGCTCGATTCCCCTAAAGTCCAAAATCTGTCGGTCTCAGCCTTGAATATACTCCATCCACAGCTGGGGTCGATCATTTCCCAACCATCAGTGAAGAAATTCTTCCTCATCTCAGTCTTAAATGGCCGACCCCATATCCTGAGACTATGCCCTCTAGTTCTAGACTCTCCAGCCAGAAGAAACAACCTCTCAGCATCTACCCTGTCAATTCCCGCCAGAATCTTGTATGTTTCAATGAGATCACCTCTCATTCTTCTAAATTCCAGAGTATAGGCCCAATCTGCTCAATCTTCCCTGATAGGACAACCCGTTCATCCCAACCCTTTCATCCCAGGAATCAATCTAGTGAACCTTTGTTGCACCACCTCGAAGGCAAGTGTATTCTCCTAAATAGAAGAGCTGTGACAAATATAGCAGACTATCGTATGCAATGATGTCTTATAATGTGAATTGCACAGTTGTTTCCCATGCTTGTGCAATAAATAATGCATAGAAACATAGAAAATAGGTGCAGGAGTAGGCCATTCGGCCCTTCGAGCCTGCACCACCATTCAATAAGATCATGGCTGATCATTCACCTCAGTACCCCTTTCCGGCTTTCTCTCCATACCCCTTGATCCCTTTAGCCGTAAGGGCCATATCTTACTCCCTCTTGAATATATCCAATGAACTGGCATCAACAACTATCTGTGGTAGGGAATTCCACCGGCTTCAGAAACTAAATTTAAATGGAAATGTTGCCCCTTTAAGAATATGAAAGCCTTTGAGCAAAATACTTCACTTAATGACTTAAAAAAAATGCATTGTATCAATTTTAGCAGGGACATAGAAACATAGAAAATAGGAGCAGTAGGCTATTCGGCTCTTTGAATCTGCACCACCATTCAATATGATCATGGCTGATCCTCTATCTCAACACCATATTCCTGCTTTTTCCCCATACCCCTTAATATCTTTTGTTTCTAGAAATCTATCTCTCTCCCTCTTAAAGAGAGAATTCCACAGGTACACCACCCTCAGTGAAAAAATGTCTCCTCATCTCGGTCCTAAATTTCCTACCCCGTATCCTGAGACTGTGACCCCTTGTTCTAGATTTCCCAGACAGGGGATACATCCTCCCCGTATCCAGTCTGTCCAACCCAGTCAGAATTTTATACATTTCAATGAGATACCCCCCTCATTCTTCTAAACTCATGTGAATACAGGCCTAGTTGACCCAATCTCTCCTCATATGACAGTCCTGCCATCCCAGGAATCAGACTGGTGAACCTTCGCTGTACTCCCTCAATGGCAACTATATCCTTTCTTAGGTAAGCAGACCAAAACTGCACACAATACTCCAGGTGCGGTCTCACCAAGGCCCTGTATAACTGTAGTAAGACATCCTTGCTCCTATAATCAAATCCTCTTGCAACAAAGGCCAACATACCATTTGCCTTCCTAACTGCTTGCTTTCAAGGACTGGTGTACAAGGACACCAGGTCCCTCTGTACATCGACACTTCCCAAGCCATCACCATTTAAATAATACTTTGTCCTTATGTTTTTCTGACCAAAGTGGATAACTTCACATTTATCCACGTTATACTGCATCTGCCATGTGTTTGCCCACTCACTCAATCTATCCAAATCGCCTTGTCGCGTCTCTGCATGTTCCTCACAACCCCACCTAGTTTTGTGACATCAACAAACTTGGAAATATTACATTCTGTTCCCTCATCCAAATCATTTATATATACCTTGTATTGTGACTAGCTGGGGCCCAAGCACTGATCCCTGTGGCACCCCACTAATCACTACCTGCCACCCCAAAAAAGACCCGTTTATTCCCACTCTATGTTTCCTGTCAGTTAACAAATTTTCAATCCATGCTAATACATTTCCCCCAATCCTATGTGCTTTAATTTTGCACACTAACCTCTTATGTAGGACTTTATCAAAGGCCTTCTGAAAATCCAAATACACTACATCCACTGGTTCTCCCTTATCTATTCTATCAGTTACATCCTCAAAAAACTCCAGTAGTTTTGTCAAACATGATTTTCCTTTCATAAATCCAGGTCGACTTTGTTTAATCCCGTTGATATTATCCAAGTACGCCATTATCACATCTTTTATAATAGACTAGCATTTTCCCTAATACTGATGTTAGGCTAACCGGTCTGTAGTTCCCTGTTTTTTCTCTCTCCCTCCTTTTTTTTTTTAAAAATAGACATCTACTTTTACTTTAGCCAAACTCCTGTAATATTTTCATTTAATTTTTTTTTTTAAAAAACAGAATTTTTCTGAATAAATGTTTTGAAAGACGAGATACACTCACCGGATCCAGTGCAAACACACATACATTAAATAATACAAAAATAAATGAAGACACACCGAATAATAAAATTGCTGCACAATCAGCAATAAGTTTTTAAATGTCGTTTGTAAGATGGTCTGATTGTTGGGTGTGTTTTCTCTCCTGCCTTCTTGCAATTGTTTATTCTGCCAGGGTACAATTCCCACAGGGACGAATCACCTTCCAGAAACTGATCCAAATATCGAACATGGACTGTATGTGTTGGCAGGCCATTCAACTACAAATGGGAGGGTGAGGAGCAAAGTGTAACCCAATCTTATCCTTAACTGGTGTTCACACGTGGACTTTCAACAGAGGTCATTGGATTGTGATCAGGAGCCAAGAACCTGGGAGATTTCCCCCTTGTTAACCTAGTGATACAGAGACTAACTGCACCTCACCCTGGATGAGATTTATCAACTCAACATAAACTGGGATTCAAATCTGAAACCTTGCTTATCTGTGGGGCCAAATTATTAGTGAATACAATTAGTGGATACAAAAGGTTACTGCAGAAGATAAAGGTACGCGGAGTCAGAGGAAATGTATTAGCATGGATGGAGAATTGGCTGGCTAACAGAAAGCAGAGAGTCGGGATAAATGGGTCCTTTTCGGGTCGGAAATCGGTGGTTAGTGGTGTGCCACAGGGATCGGTGCTGGGACCACAACTGTTTACAATATACATAAATGACCTGGAAGAGGGGACAGAGTGTAGTGTAACAAAATTTGCAGATGACAAAGATTAGTGGGAAAGCGGGTTGTGTAGAGGACAGAGAGATTTAGATAGGTTAAGCGAATGGGTTAAGGTTTGGCAGATGGAATACAATGTCGGAAAATGTGAGGTCATCCACCTTGTGAAAAAAAAAAAAACAGTAAAAGGGATTATTATTTGAATGGGGAAAAATTACAACATGCTGCGATGCAGAGGGACCTGGGGGTCCTTGTGCATGAAACTCTCCCAAAAAGTTAGTTTGCAGGTGCAGCAGGTAATCAGGAAGGCGAATGGAATGTTGGCCTTCATTGCGAGAGGGATGGAGTACAAAAGCAGGGAGGTCCTGCTGCAACTGGATAGGGTATTGGTGAGGCCGCACCTAGAGTACTGCGTGCAGTTTTGATCACCTTACTTAAGGAAGGATATACTAGCTTTGGAGGGGGTACAGAGACAATTCACTAGGCCGATTCTGGAGATGAGGGGGTTACCTTATGATGATAGATTGAGCAGACTGGGTCTTTACTCGTTGGAGTTCAGAAGGATGAGGGGTGATCTTATAGAAACATTTAAAATAATGAAAGGGATAGACAAGATAGAGGCAGAGAGACTGTTTCCATTGGTCGAGGAGACTAGAACTAGGGGGCACAGCCTCAAAATACGGGGGAGCCAATTTAAAACCGAGTTGAGAAGGAATTTCTTCTCCCAGAAGGTTGTGAATCTGTGACATTGTCTGCGCAAGGAAGCAGTTGAGGCTAGCTCATTGAATGTATTCAAATCACAGATACATAGATTTTTAACCAATAAGGGAATTAAGGGTTACAGGGAGCAGGCGGGCAAGTGGAGCTGAGTCCTCGGCCAGATCAGCCATGATCTTGTTGAATGGCGGAGCAGGCTCGAGGGGCTAGATGGCCTATTCCTGTTGCTAATTCTTCTGTTATGTTTTCGGGCAGTCCTACTCTTAATTTTAAAACATTCATTTTAAACTGAGTTTTTGACGCAGAACAGTGATGCCTCTGGTGCTCTCTTGCTTTACGTGCTCCTGAAATTAAGTAAATATCATTAATCTGCAGTATCCAATAAGTATATTTATATACTGCATGAGATCAAGATGATTTTTTGAAGAGAGCACAATCATCATCATAGGCAGTCCCTCGGAATCGAGGAAGACTTGCTTCCATTCCTGAAGTGAGTTCTTTGGTGGCTGAACAGTCCAATGCGAGAGCCACAGACTGTCACAGGTGGGACAGTCGTTGAGGGAAGGGGTGGATGGGACTGGTTTGCCGCACGCTCTTTCCGCTGTCTGCGCTTGATTTCTGCATGCTCTTGGCGTTGAGAGTCGAAGTGCTCAGCGCCCTCCCAGCAAAGAATTCTCTTTCGAAAGTTACACTGATGTGGAAATATGCAGGCTATGGCAACATAAAATGGAAAGACCCCCGAGAGTAAGTTTAAGGTGTCTTGAACATAAAATGAATTACCAATTGAAATTTGATTAGTCATGCTTCCTTAGCATCGCCAGTAACTAGAATATATCAACAGGGTACAGACAAAATGTAATCAAGGAAATGGAATAGATTGTAACTAGAATAACTCAATCACCAGGGCACAGACAAATGTGTAGTCAAAAGGAGATGGGACAGACTATAGAATAGTATAAAGCAAGAGGGGAAACCCCACGTAGGCAGCGAGAATCTCGGACCAACACTCGACAGAAGCAGGGACCAGGGGGAGAGACCCTTGAAAGAACAGTGTCAGGGCCGGATTGATCATCCGGGGAGGTATTGGGTAACTATGAGAGTATTTTGAGTGGAAAGGAACACCTACACCTTTTGGAATGCCTTTTCTGCAGAGTTAAGCAGAGTTAAATAGAGTATAAGTAGTGAGTGTTGTACTTCTTCTGTTTCGGGAATTCTAGGAGTATAAGTAGGGAGTCTTGTACTTTTCCTGTATTAAACTAACATTAACGGTACTGTCATTGTCCAGTGTGTAATTTGATATTTAACTCAGGAACTGTCGCAGGCAACTACTAGTCACACAACTAGAGAAATTGCCGTTTGTGCAACACTGAGCAGATCTCTGCAAATAATGACCCATATTTTGCGGTCGGAAGCTTCTTGCGGGCACAAAATATCCGAACTTACCTGCTGGTCCAGATGGTTTGATGACTTGCAGTCCTGGACCTCGATGCGTAGGCCTGCGTAGAGGCCTACGCATCCCAGAAGCGCACGTGCTTCGCAAGCGCCCCTGGGATCACGAAGGCCAGCCCAACCAATGAAAGTAGGAGGATCCCCATTCATAGTTATGCTGAGTTCTATTTCTATGGAGCTGCCATAAGTATGAATGGGAATACCCCCAAAAACACATTAAATAAAAAAACACATTACATATCTAAAATTAATTAAAAGCAATTTAACTAAATATTTTATACAAAATTGTATTTTTTGAAAATGTTACTATATTTTAACAGCTAGAAATAAACTTGCCTTAATAGACAGGGTTTTTAATATATAAATGAACTCTTACATGCTGGTAAAAGCAGCCCTTACGCCTGCTTTTACCAGCGTAAGAATTTCAAGGGCATTCACCGGGCAGAAGTTGGACAAATAGCCCAACTCTCCGCCCACGGAGGCCCTTTTCTTTTGGATGCGTGCGATCTGTCAGGAGGATTCAAGGCGCATGCGCAGTGCATGCCTAAACCCGCAACCCGCAACCTCGTATGCGCCTGTAGGAGCCGCAAATTCAGCTCCATTAATGTGCAGGATGCAGTGATGGGTGAGAAAAGGGATGTTGTTG
Source organism: Pristiophorus japonicus (assembly GCF_044704955.1). Classification (NCBI taxonomy): domain Eukaryota; kingdom Metazoa; phylum Chordata; class Chondrichthyes; family Pristiophoridae; genus Pristiophorus; species Pristiophorus japonicus. The sequence continues at coordinate 103,983,911 of NC_091977.1, forward strand.
TCCAAATCCCAATACCCCAGGAGAGCCGTACGTTGTTCATAGTTTGTTGCAGGGGTATGAGTTACAAGGATTGAGGAGCTCAAATTGAAGTCAGCAATTCAACTGAAACCCAACATACATCTATGATACAATATAATAATCTGCAGTCCAAAAATACACAACTTTAAAAAATAACAGCATTTACTGAATAATTGATGGCTGAGACAGGCTATTTTTTATTAAACTCACATACAGCGATGTTAAAAGGGACCTGACATTACAGCAATAAAGCTACTTGAATGTATTTGAACAGGCATGAATGAGCAGCTTTAACCCTGTAAAATAGGTCTAAAAAGAATTTTTTTAAGAATAAAGTCTGCTCTTCTCATCAGCCCTTTGCTTTTCTAACTATATAGAGAGAATGCAAAGTCCAAATAATGTATTCTAACCCTTCCTTTCAGGGGAAAAAAAAAACACTTCATTGAACTGATTTCCTCCTCCTTCCCCCACTACAGCCGCACCCCCCACCCAAAATGTTATTTTATGAAAGAAATCTATCTAATTTGCATTTGAATTAATCATTAACTGCTTCCACCATCTCACCAGGGAGATTGTTCCTCTGAAATCTTGTTTCTGTCACAAACTCCATTCCCTAGCCACCAATTCCAGCCCTCTCCTTGGTAACTGTCTGGGAGGCTGAACTAGACTGTTCGCAACCATGGTGTCATATCTGACTACGAGATGAGTTTCTGGCTATATATCCGCATCATCACTAAGATCGCCTAATTCCACCTCCGTAACATCGCCTGACTCCACCATTGCCTCAGCTCATCTGTTGTTGAAACCCTTATCCAGGCCTTTATTACCTCTAGACTTGACTATTTCAACGCACTTCTGGCTGGCCTCCCACGTTCTAACCTGGAGGTCCTCCAGAACTCAGGTGCTCATGTCCTAACTCGCACCAATTCCAGTAAATCTATCACTTCTGTACTCACCGACTTACGTTGGCTCCCGGTTAAGCAACGGTTCAATTTTTAAATTCTCATTCGGGTTTTCAAATCCCTCCATGGCTTTGCCCATCTCTCTAATCCTCTGCACTCTTCAATTCTGGCCTTTTAAGTATCCCCAATTTTAATTGCTCTACAATTGGTGGCCGTGCCTTCAACTGCCAATGCCCTAGCTCTGGAATTCCCTCCCTAAATCCCCATTCCTCTACCACTCTTTTCTCCTTTAAGACAGTCCTTAAAACCTAATCACTTTAACCAAACTTTTGGTCAATTGCCCCAATATCTCATTTATCTCTGTCAAATTTTGTTTTATAATGTGGAGCGCCTTAGGACATTTTACTATGTTAAAGGCATTATATAAATACAAGTTGTTGTTGAAGTAGATTCATTTTGAGTTTATCCTACATCAAGCGCAGGCAGTGTCCTTTGAGTCTATTATTCTGAACAAGGTGAAATAGCTCATCATGGAAACTGGTAGGGAAAAAAAACAAGTAGACACCATCAAGGGTGGAGAGACCAAGGATATGGAGATCAGGCGGGAAAGTGGAGTTGAGGTCGAAGATCAGCCATGATATTGAATGGCGGAGCAGACTTCAAGGGCCGTATTGGCTATTCCTGCTCCTAATTCTTATCTTGTTATATTCTTGTAATTGAGTTTTAAGACTTCAATGAGATTCCTAAAATTAGTCAGTAAAAATATTAGGCAACCTGCTGAGCGATTGTAATACTTTACTGATTCTGAGCCTGCCAGCACCATTCTGTAATCATCCAAGTAGATGTGGTGATCCCAGTGGTGTTAATTCATTGAGCTCGATGTCACCATTGATTTTAATCGGGAGTAGATGTGGTGATCACAGTGGTGTTAATTCATCAAGCTCGATGTCACCATTGATTTTAATCAGGAGCGGAGATATGATAATTAACAGTTCAATTTCCTGGAATATCTGCACCATGATAATGGTGTATGCCACAAATGTGGCAGTTTTCAGAAAATTCAGGCCCATAGTATGAAAAAAGATTTTTTTTTTAAACTAACCTATTTTATAGTATGCATGTAATGGCATAGGTATAATAAGTAAGTAAGGGACATTTTGAGTGTCTACTCCTTCATATTTGGGGAAAACACATTGATTTTCATAAAAGAACTCAACATTTCATGACAAAGAGGATGCATTTGGTTGAAACCTGTCTGGTGAAATGTTTACAGCTTGCAAGAACGGTGTTTGATCCAGATATACCAAATGCTTTATCACATGGGGAGAAAAAATCGGAAATTAAAATAGACAATAATGGAAATGTATATCTGAACAGAGGAAAGTGTCAATTTCAGGAAGAGTCTTCACCTATGATTTTTTTCAGATGGTAAAGGACACACTGTGTACTTACACGTTTTCTGTTTAATTGCTAATGTTTTTATATTGATATCATCATCATAGGCAGTCCCTCTGAATCGAGGAAGACTTGCTTCCACTCTTGAAGTGAGTTCTTTGGTGGCTGAACAGTCCAATACGAGAGCCACAGACCCTGTCACAGGTGGGACAGATAGTTGCTGAAGGAAGGGGTGGGTGGAACACGCTCTTTCCACTGCCTGCACTTGATTTCTGCATGCTCTCGGCGATGAGACTCGAGGTGCTCAGCGCCCTCCCGGATGCACTTCCTCCACTTAGGGCAGTCTTTGGCCAGGGACTCCCAGGTGTCAGTGGGGATGTTGCACTTTATCAGGGAGGCTTTGAGGGTTGTCCTTGCAATGTTTCCGCTGCCCACCTTTGGCTCGTTTGCCGTGAAGGAGCTCCGCATAGAGCACTTGCTTTGGGAGGGAGAAACCAGGTAGCTACAGATCTGACAGTTTATCAATTATGGGAAGGTACTGGAAACTATCAGTGAGTGTGATTTCAGCACTTGGACAAGTATGATCTAATCAAAGCGAGCAAGTGTACATGACGTCTAACTAATGTAGTTGAATTTTTTGAGGAGTGACTAGCATGGTGGATAGGGGTGTGTCTATGGATGTTGATTTCCAGAAAGCATTTGGTAAGGTTCTGCAGAAGAGATTATTAGCAAAAATAAGTCTGTGTGAAATTGATGGTAGCCTTGTGATGTGGGTTGATAATTGGTTGGGAGGTAGGGATAAAAGGAATGTTCACTGGTATTCCCCAACAATCTGTACTGTCATCTCAGCTTTACATCATATAAATGACTGGGATAAAGGAATAGAGTGTTGTATATCCAAGTTTGCAGATGACGCTAAGTTAGGAAGCAGAGAAGAGGAGGAGCAAGGGAGTTATCCCTGGTGTCCTGGACAATATTTATCCCTCCATCAATATAACAAAAAAAACAGATTATCTGGTCATTATCACATTGCTGTTTGTGGGAGTTTGCTTGTGCGCAAATTGGCTGCCGCGTTTCAGTGAGTACACTCCAAAAGTACTTCATTGGCTGTAAAGCGCTTTGAGATGTCCGGTGGTCAAGAAGAGATATATATAAATCCAAATCATTCTTTCTTTCAGAGAAGTTGTGTAGATGGGAGCAAGAAATAACAATGGGTCATAGACAGATTAAGTGAGTAGGCAAAACCATGGCAGATGGAGTTCAACATGGAGAAATTTGAGGTCATTCACTTTGAATCTCAGAACGACAAATCAGAATATGTTAATGTTAAGAGACTGGTGGTAGATCTTAACTATGTGTAAAATGGGCGATCGCAAATCAGCAGCCCATTTCTATCTCGCGATTTTTATTTCCATTGACTTCAACTTGGGTTAATGTTGTAACGTACGTACAACAGATTGGATTGGATTGGATTGATGATGTGGCCCTAATTGGTACAATGTACTGGCTACTCAGGAATCATTGCATCACCTCGTGAGGGGAAATCTGGGAGTAGAGGCAGACATTGAGAGAGAGCAAGATGTGGCTCAAAACCAGAAGAAGAAGGAGGGAGCATTGAGAGGTCTGTGGCTCAAAACTAGAGGAAATGCAGGCCTTGCAATCTGGAGTGAAGGAAGAAATAAGGCAGGTTGCCAGCCCTGAACCTGGAGTTGGAAGAGTTGTGATAGATGGATGCAAGTGTCCATTTAGGCAGTCCAGTCCATTCACTAAGCTAAAAAATGGGGAGGGGGGGGGCGGAGGGGGGGGAAATTTAGAAAGTAAAAGACAAAAAGGACAAGGCAATAGTGCAGGGTAATGATAACCAGAGTGTGACAGGAAGGGACAGAGTATCCAAACATAAGGATTCACCAGCAAATAGGGTCAGAGTAGGGAAAAATGGTAATGGTAACAAGACAAAATTAAAGGCTCTTTATCTGAATGCATGCAGCATTCATAACAAGATGGATGAATTGATGCCACAAACAGAAATAAATGGGTATGATCTGATAGCCATTACAGAGACATGATTGCAAGGTGACCAAGGCTGGTAACTGAATATTCAGAGATACTTGACATTTCAGAAAGATAGGCAGAAAGGAAAAGGAGGTGAGGTAGCTCTGTAATATAAAAGGATGAGATCTGTACAGTTGTGAGAAATGATCTTGGATCGGAAGATCAAGATGTCGAATCAGTTTGCGTGGAGATAAGAAATAGCAAGGGAAAGAAGTCACTGGTGAGAGCAACATAAGAACATAAGAAACAGGAGCAGGAGATTACCGCAAGGTTCAGTGCTGGGACCCCAGCTATTTACAATATACATTAATGATTTAGAGGAAGGAATTGCATGTAATATCTCCAAGTTTGCAGATGACACTAAGCTGGGTGGCAGCGTGAGCTGTGAGGAGGATGCCAAGAGGCTACAGGGTGACTTGGACTGGTTATGTGAGTGGGCAAATGCATGGCAGATGCAATTTAATGTGGATAAATGTGAAGTTATCCACTTTGGTGGCAAAAACACAAAGGCAGAATATTATCTGACTGGTGAGAGATTAGAAAAAGGGGAAGTGCAACAAGACCTGAGTGTCATGGTACATCAGTCATTGAAAGTTGGCATACAGGTACAGCAGGCGGTGAAGAAGACAAATGGTATGTTGGCCTTCATAGCTAGGGGATTTGAGTTCAGGAGCAGGGAGGTCTTACTGCAGTTGTATAGGGCCTTGGTGAGGCCACACCTTGAATATTGTGCACAGATTTGGTCTCCTAATCGGAGGAAGGACATTCTTGCTATTGAGGGAGTGCAGCGAAGGTTCACCAGACTGATTCCCGGGACGGCAGGACTGACATAAGAAAGACTGGATCGACTACGCTTATATTCACTGGAATTTAGAAGAATGAGAGGGGATCTCATAGAAACATATAAAATTCTGACGGGATTGGACAGGTTAGATGCAGGAAGAATGTTCCTGATGTTGCTGAAGTCCAGAACCGGGGACACAGTCTAAGGATAAGGGGTAAGCCATTTAGGACCGAGATAAGGAGAAACTTCTTTACTCAGAGAATTGTGAACCTGTGGAATTCTCTACCACAGAAAGTTGTTGAGGCCAGTTGTTAGATATATTCAAAAGGGAGTTAGATATGGCTGATCCGATCATGGACTCAGGTCCACTTCCCTGCCCGTTCTCCATAACACCTTATTCCCTTATCGGTTAAGAAACTGTCCATCTCTGTCTTAAATTTATTCAATGACCCAGCTTCCACAGCTCTCCGAGGCAGTGAATTCCACAGATTTACAACGTTCAGAGAAGAAATTCCTCCTCATCTCAGTTTTAAATGGGCGGCCGCTTATTCTAAGATTATGCCCTCTACTTCTAGTCTAGTCTCCCCCATCAGTATAAACATCCTCTCTGCATCTATCTTGTCAAGCCCCCTCATAATCTTATACGTTTCGATAAGATCACCTCTCATTCTTCTGAATTCCAATGAGTAGAGGCCCAACCTACTCAACCTTTCCTCATAAGTCAATCCCCTCATCTCCGGAATCAACCTCGTGAACCTTCTCTGAACTGCCTCCAAAGCAAGTATATCCTTTCGTAAATATGGAAACCAAAACTGTACGCAGTATTCCAGATGTGGCCTCACCAATAACTGTATAACTGTAGCAAGACTTCCCTGCTTTTATCTCCTTTGCAATAAAGGCCAATACACCAGTACCCCCAGGTCCCGCTGTACTGCAGCACTTCGCAATTTTTCTCCATTTAAATAACAACAACTTCTTTGATTTTTTTTCTGCATGACCTCACACTTTCCAACATTTTACTCCATCTGCCAATTTTTTGCTCACTCACTTAGCCTGTCTATGTCCTTTTGCAGATTTTTTGTGTCCTCCTCACACATTGCTTTTCCTCCCATCTTTGTATCATCAGCAAACTTAGCTACGTTACACTCAGTCCCTTCTTCCAAGTCAGTAATATATATTGTAAATAGTTGGGATCCCAGCACTGATCCCTGCGGCATCCCACTAGTTATTGATTGCCAACCCGAGAAAGAAGCATTTATCCCGACTTTCTGTTCTCTGTTAGTTAGCCAATCCTCTATCCATGCTAATATTTTACCCCCAACTTTTATCTTGTGCAGTAACCTTTCATGTGGCACCTTGTCAAATGCCTTCTGGAAGTCCAAATACACCACATCCATTGGTTCCCCTTTATGATCTGATATAATTGGGATTACGGCGACATGGCTCCAGGGTGACCAAGGCTGGGAACTCAACATCCAGGGGTATTCAACATTCAGGAAGGATAGACAGAAAGGAAAAGGAGGTGGGGTAGCGTTGCTGGTTAAAGGAGGAAATTGACACAATAGTAAGGAAGGACATTAGCTTGGATGATGTGGAATCTGTATGGGTGGAGCTGCGGAATACCAAAGGGCAGAAAACACAATTGGGAGTGGTGTACAGATCACCAAACAGTAGTAGAGAGGTTGGGGACAGCGTCAAACAAGAAGTTAGGGATGCGTGCAATAAAGGTACAGCAGTTATCATGGGCGACTTTAATCCACATATAGATTGGACTAACCAACTGGGAGCAATACGGTGGAGGAGGATTTCCTGGAGTGTAATTAGGGATGGTTTTCTTGACCAATATGTTAAGGAACCAACTAGAGGGCTGGCCATCCTCGACTGGGTGATGTGTAACGAGAAAGGACTAATTAGCAATCTTGTTGTGCGAGGCCCCTTGGGGAAGAGTGACCACAATATGGTAGAATTCTTTATTGAGATGGAGAGCGACACAGTTAATTCAGAGACTCGGGTCCTGAACTTAAGGAAAGGTAACTTCGATGGCATGAAGCGTCAATTGGCTAGAATAGACTGGCAAATGATACTTAAAGGGTTGACGGTGGATAGACAATGGCAAACATTTAAAGATCACATGGATGAACTTCAACAATTGTACATCCCTGTCTGGAGTAAAAATAAAACAGGGAAGGTGGCTCAACTGTGGCTAACAAGGGAAATTAAGGATAGTGTTAGATCCAAGGAAGAGGCATATAAATTGGCCAGAATAACCAGCAAACCGGAGGACTGGGAGAAATTTAGAATTCAGCAGAGGAGGACAAAGGGTTTAATTAGGAGGGGGAAAATAGAGTAGGAGAGAAAGCTTGCCGGGAACATAAAAACTAACTGCAAAAGATTCTATAGATATGTGAATAGAAAAAGATTAGTGAAGACAAACGTAGGTCCCTTACAGTCAGATTCAGGTGAATTTATAATGGGGAACAAAGAAATGGCAGAGCAGTTGAACAAATACTTTGGTTCTGTCTTCACGAAGGAAGACACAAATAACCTTTTGGAAATACTAGGGGACCGAGGGTCTAGCGAGAAAGAGGAACTGAAGGATATCCTTAATAGGCGGGAAATTATGTTAGGGAAATTGATCGGCTTGAAGGCCGATAAATCCCCAGGGCCTGATGGTCTGCATCCCAGAGTACTTAAGGAAGTAGCCATAGAAATAGTGGATGCATTGGTGATCATTTTCCAACAGTCTATCAACTCTGGATCAGTTCCTATGGACTGGAGGGTAGCTAATGCAATGCCACTTGTTAAAAAAAGGAGGGAAGAGAGAAAACGGGTAATTATAGACCGGTTAGCCTGCCTTTAGTAGTGGGGAAAATATTGGAATCGATTATTAAAGATGAAATAGCAGCGCATTTGGAAAGCAGTGACAGGATCGGTCCAAGTCAGCATGGATTTATGAAAGGGAAATCATGCTTGACAAATCTTCTGGAATTTTTTTTGAGAATGTAACTAGTAGAGTGGACAAGGGAGAACCAGTGGATGTGGTGTATTTGGACTTGCAAAAGGCTTTTGACAAGGTCCTACATAAGAGATTGGTGTGCAAAATCAAAGCACATGGTTTTGGGGGTAATATACTGACATGGATAGAGAACTGGTTGGCAGAAAGGAAGCAGAGAGTCGGGATAAACGGGTCCTTTTGAAAATGGCAGGCAGTGACTAGTGCCGTGCCACAGGGCTCAGTGCTGGGACCCCAGCTATTTACAATATACATTAATGATTTAGATGAAGGAATTGAGTGTAATATCTCCAAGTTTGCAGATGACACTAAACTGGATGGCGGTGTGAGCAGTGAGGAAGATGCTAAGAGGCTACAGGGTGACTTGGACAGGTTAGGTGAGTGGGCAAATGCATGGCAGATGCAGTATAATGTAGATAAATGTGAGGTTATCCACTTAGGGGGCAAAAGCACGAAGGCAGATTATTATCGGAATGGCGGCAAATTAGGAAAAGGGGAGGTGCAACGAGACCTGGGTGTCATGGTTTATCAGTCATTGAAAGCTGGCATGCAGGTACAGCAGGCGGTGAAGGCGGCAAATGGTATGTTGGCCTTCATAGCTAGGGGATTTGGGTATAGGAGCAGGGAGGTCTTATTGCATTTGTACAGGGTTTTGGTGAGGCCTCACCTGGAATATTGTTTTCAGTTTTGGTCTCCTAGTCTGAGGAAGGACGTTCTTGTTATTGAGGGAGTGCAGCGAAGGTTCACCAGACTGATTCCAGGGATGGCAGGACTGACATATGAGGAGAGATTGGATCGACTGGGCCTTTATTCACTGGCGTTTAGAAGGATGAGAGGGGATCTCATAGAAACGTATAAGATTCTGACGGGACTGGACAAGTTAGATGTGGGAAGAATGTTCCCGATGTTGGGGAAGTCCAGAACCAGGGGACACAGTCTTAGGATAAGGGGTAGGCCATTTAGGACTGAGATGAGGAGAAACTTCTTCACTCAGAGTTGTTAACCTGTGGAATTCCCTGCCGCAGAGAGTTGTTGATGCCAGTTCATTGGATATATTCAAGAGGGAGTTAGATATGGCCCTTACGGCTAAAGGGATCAAGGGGTATGGAGAGAAAGCAGGAAAGGGGTACTGAGGGAATGATCAGCCATGAACTTATTGAATGGTGGCGCAGGCTCGAATGGCCTACTCCTGCACCTATTTTCTATGTTTCTATCCATAGTAGTCTATAGGCCCCCTAACAGTAGGTACACTGTAAGACACAGTTTTCATCAAGATATAATGGGGGTTGTGTAAGAGAGGTACTGCAATAATCGCAAGTGACTTTAATCTTCATATAGATTGGACAAATCAAATTGGCAAAGGTAGCCTTGACGATGAGATCATAGAGAGAACGAACCAGGGAACAGGTTATTTTAGATCTGGTAATGTGTAATGAAACAGGATTGATTAATGATCTCATAGTAAAGGATCCACGAGGGAAGAGTGATCATAACATGAGAAACTTAGGTCTGAAATTAGTGTCTTAAAACTAAATAAAGGCAATTACAAAAGGTATGAAAACATAGTTGGCTAAAGTGGACTGGGAAAATAGATGACAAGGTCAGACAGCAGATAAGTAGTGGCAGACATTTAAGGAGATATTTCCGAATTCTCGACTATGATATATTCCATGAAGAGAGTCTATGAGAAGGATGAACCACCCGTGGCTAACTGAGGAAGTTAAGGACGGTATCAAACTGAAAGAAAAGGCTTACAAAGTTACGAAGATTCGGAAAATTTTAGAAACCAACAAAGAATGACAAAAAAAAGAACGAAAAAATAAGATTGAGTGTAAATTAGTAAGAAATATAAAAATACAGTAAGAGCTTCCACAAGTATATAAAAAGGAAGAGAGTAGCTGAAGTAGATGTTGGTCCCTTAGAGGATGAGACTGGGGAATTAATATGGGAAACAGGAAAACGGCAGAGACTTTGAACAAATATCTTGTATCGGTGTTCACAGTAGAAGACACAAAGCATTCCAGTAATAATAAAAAAATTAGGAGTCAAAAGGGCGGGAGGACATTAAAACAATCATCATCACTAGAGAAAAAGCACTCGGCAAACTAATAGGACTAAGGGCTGACAAGTCCCCTGAACCTGATGGCCTGCAATCTCTGGTCTTACAAAAAAGGGGCTGTGGAGATAGTGGATGCATTGGTTATAAACTTCCAAAATTCCCTAGATTCTGGAAAGGTCCCAGCGGATTGGAAAATCACAAATGTAACATCCCTATTCAAGAAAGGAGGGAAACAGAAAGCAGGAAACTATAGGCCAGTTAACCAGACATGTGTCATTGGGAAAATGCTGGAATCCATTATTAAGGAAGTAGTAGCAAGACATTTAGAAAATCATAATACATCAATCATCATCATCATAGGCAGTCCCTCGGAATCGAGGAAGACTTGCTTCCACTCTTAGCATGAGTTCTTAGGTGGCTGTACAGTCCAATACGAGAACCACAGTCTCTGTCACAAGTGGGACAAACATTAGTCGAGGGAAGGGGTGGGTGGGCCTGGTTTGCCGTACGCTCCTTCTGCTGCCTGTGCTTGATTTCTGCATGCTCTCGGCGACGAGACTCGAGGAGCTCAGCGCTCTCCCGGATGCACTTCCTCCACTTACGGCGATCTTTGGCCAGGGACTCCCAGATGTCAGTGGGGATGTCGCACTTTATCAGGGAGGCTTTGAGGGTGTTCTTGTAACGTTTCCACTGCCCACCTTAGGCTCGTTTGCCGTGGGCGAGTTCAGACTAGAGCGCTTGCTTTGGGAGTCTCGTGTCTGGCATGCGACCTATGTGGCCTGCTCAGTGGAGCTGATCAAGTGTGGTCAGTGCTTCAATGCTGGGGATGTTGGCCTGGACAAGGACGCTAATGTTGGTGCGTCTGTCCTCCCAGGGGATTTGTAGGATTTTGCGGAGACATCGTTGGTGGTATTTCTCCAGCGACTTGAGGTGTCTACTGTACATGGTCCATGTCTCGGAGCCATACAGGAGGGCGGGTATTACTACGGCCCTGTAGACCATGAGCTTGGTGACAGTTTTGAGGGCCTGGTCTTCAAACACTCTTTTCCTCAGGCGGTCGAAGGCTGCACTGGAGGCGGTGTTGGATCTCGTCGTCAATGCCTGCTCTTGTTGATAGTAGGCTCCCGAGATAAGGAAAGTGGTCCACGTTGTCCAGGGCTGCGCCATGGAACAGTGCTGTGCGGCAAGGACAGGCTGGTTGAGGACCTTTGTCTTACGGAATGTTTAGCGTAAGGCCTATGCTTTCGTACGCCTCAGTAAATACGTCGACTAAGTCCTGGACTTTAGCCTGTGTGTGCGCACAGACGCAGGTATCATCCACATACTGCAGCTCGACGAGAGGTTGGGCTGGTCTTGGACCTGGCCTGGATACAGCGAAGGTTGAACAGCTTCCCACTGGTTCTGTACTTTAGTTCCGCTCCAGCGTGGAGCTTGTCAACTGTGAGGTAGAGCATGGCAACGAGGAAGATTGAGAAGAGGGTTGGGGCGATGATGCAGCCCTGCTTGACCCTGGTCCGGACGTGGATTGGGTCTGTGATGGATCTGCTGGTAAGGATCACGGCCTGCTAACAGCCACTGAGAAAGTCGTCGCTAGAGTCCTCCTCAACCGTCTTCTCCCCGTGGCCGAGGAGCTCCTCCCGGAGTCACAATATGGATTTCGTCCCTTCCGAGGCACAACGGATATGATTTTTTGCAGCGCGACAGCTGCAGGAAAAATGCAGGAACAGCGCCCGCCCTTATACATGGCCTTCTGCGACCTTACAAAGACCTTTGATACTGTCAACCGCGAGGGTCTATGGAGCGTCCTCCTCCGTTTCAGATGCCCCCAAAAGTACATCACCATCCTCCGCCTGCTCCACGACGACATGCAGGCGCAGCCCTGGACAACGTGGACCACTTTCCTTATCTCGGGAGCCTACTATCAACAAGAGCAGGCATTGACGACGAGATCCAACACCGCCTCCAGTGCAGCCTTCGACCGCCTGAGGAAAAGAGTGTTTGAAGACCAGGCCCTCAAAACTGTCACCAAGCTCATGGTCTACAGGGCCGTAGTAATACCCGCCCTCCTGTATGGCTCCGAGACATGGACCATGTACAGTAGACACCTCAAGTCGCTGGAGAAATACCACCAACGATGTCTCCGCAAAATCCTACAAATCCCCTGGGAGGACAGACGCACCAACATTAGCGTCCTTGTCCAGGCCAACATCCCCAGCATTGAAGCACTGACCACACTTGATCAGCTCCACTGAGCAGGCCACATAGGTCGCATGCCAGACACGAGACTCCTTGGGAAAAAAAAAAATAGTAAAAGGGATTATTATTTGAATGGGGAGAAATTACAACATGCTGCAGTGCAGAGGGACCTGGGGGTCCTTGTGCATGAATCCCAAAAAGTTCGTTTGCAAGTGCAGCAGGTAATCAGGAAGGCGAATGGAATGTTGGCCTTCATTGCGAGAGGGATGGAGTACAAAAGCAGGGAGGTCCTGCTGCAACTGGATAGGGTATTGGTGAGGCCGCACCTGGAGTATTGCATGCAGTTTTGGTCACCTTACTTAAGGAAGGATATACTAGCTTTGGAGGGGGTACAGAGACGATTCACTAGGCTGATTCCGGAGATGAGGGGGGTTACCTTATGATGATAGATTGAGTAGACTGGGTCTTTACTCGTTGGAGTTCAGAAGGAGGAGGGGTGATCTTATAGAAACATTTAAAACAATGAAAGGGATAGACAAGATAGAGGCAGAGAGGTTGTTTCCACTGGTCGGGGAGACTAGAACTAGGGGGCACAGCCTCAAAATACGGGGGAGCCAATTTAAAACCGAGTTGAGAAGGAATTTCTTCTCCCAGAGGGTTGTGAATCTGTGGAATTCTCTGCCCAAGGAAGCAGTTGAGGCTAGCTCATTGAATGTATTCAAATCACAGATAGATAGATTTTTAACCAATAAGGGAATTAAGGGTTATGGGGAGCGAGCAAGTAAGTGGAGCTGAGTCCACAGCCAGATCAGCCATGATCTTGTTGAATGGCGGAGCAGGCTCGAGGGGCTAGATGGCCTACTCCTGTTCCTAATTCTTATGTTCTTATGTTCTAACGAGTATGGTGAATTAAGGAGAACCTTTAATGTAGTGTATTTGGATTTCCAAAAGCCATTCGATAAGGTGCCTTATAAAAGGTTACTGCACAAGATAAGAGCTCATGGTTTTGGGGGTAATATATTAGCATGGCTAGAGGATTGGCTAACTAACAAAGGTGGGATAAATGGGTCATTTTCAGGTTGGCAAACTGTAACAAGTGGGATGCCACAGTGCTAGGGCCTCAACTATTTACAATCTTTATTAATGACTTGGATGAAGGGACTGAGTGTATTGTAGCCAAATTTGCTGACAATACAAAGTAAGTTGTGAGGAGGATACAAAGAGTCGATATAGATAGGTTAAGTGAGTGGGCAATAATTTGGCAGATGGAGTATAATGTGGGAAAATGTGAGGTTATCCACTTTAGTAGGAAGAATAGAAAAGCTAAATATTATTGAAATGGAGAGAGACTACAGAATGCTGTGGTACAGAGGGATCTGGGTGCCCTCGTACATGAAACACAAAACGTTAGTATGCAGGTACAGCAAGTGATCAGGATGGCGAATGGAATGTTGGCCTTTATTGCAAGGGGAAGAGAGAGTATAAAAGTAGGGAAGTCTTGTTACGACTGTACAGGGCGTTGAGGAGACCAAACCGAGAGTACTGCATACAATTTTGGTCTCCTTATTTGAGGGGGGATATATTTGCATTGGGGACAGTTCAGAGAAGGTTCACTCAGTTGATTCCTGGGATGAAGGGATTGACTTATGAGGAAATGTTCAGCAGGTTGGGCCTGAACTCATTGGAGCAAAGATTCTGAGGGGGCTTGACAGGGTAGATGCGGAGAGGATGTTTCCCCTCATGGGGGAATCTAGAACTTGAGAGCATAATTTCAGAATAAGGGGTCACCCATTTAAGACGGAGATGAGGAGGAATTTCTCCCCGGAGGTTCGTGGATCTTTGGAATTCTCTACCCCAGAGCGCTGTGGAAGCTGAGTCATTGAATATATTCAAGGTCGAGATAGGCAGATTCTTGAACTATAGGGGAGTTAAGGGTTATGGGGAACAGGCAGGGAAGTGGAGTCGAGGACAAGATCAGATCAGCCATGATCTTATTGAATGGTGGAGCAGGCTCAAGGGGCAGTATGGCCTACTCCCTCTCCTATTTATTTTCTTATTACAACAAAATAAGGATAAATTGCTGAAATAAAGAGAGAGGGGTATGCTACAGTCAGAGTTGTCATGAATCTGCCATAAACAAGATCTCATCTTGCCAGAAATAATGACGAAGTAATTCTCTGATCGACAAAAGGACTCTGCTCATGTAAGTCAGGTTGATTTTTAATGTACTTGCATAAAAGCTGACTTTCCCATTAAGTCTACATTTATGCAAATTCTGAGTTTTCTGAATTTTAAGCCTGTTAATTAATGCAACGACTCTGGTGATGGCTGATTGTGTTTGAATGGAACAGAAATGGAAGTGGCAGAAACAGACTTGCTATTGAAACAAAACACCATAACACACATACTCTCTCTAACATAGTCAAACATTTCTCACCTCATCTCTACTGCACCAGAGATCACGCCATTACAAATATAATCACACACTACTCAAACCATCAATCATTGCTTCCATCCTAAGGTGGCAGCTAATAATGTCACCTGGTGCAGATAAGACAAATTGGGTGCTGGGGTTCATTGGACGACGAGTCAGAAAGAGTAATACAGGTACAACGTCCCGAATCCGTAATTCCAAAAACCGGAATTGTCCGAAAACCGGACATTTTTGAGGCGGCCAAGATGGCAACATCGGGCAGCTAAGGGCGAGGAAACCGGTAAAAAAACGCAGTGCCAGGGGGCCACGGGTGGCAGGAACCAGCGGGCGGCGAAGAGCGGAGGGAATCGGCGAGCAGCGAGGTCAGAAATCCGTCATTTGGTCCAGAGGATTTGGTCCAGAGGATTCCAGATTTCAGACCCTGTGCCTGTACTGACGTCGTACAGATAAAATGGTGAAATCAATTCTGCAGTCAGGCAGACAGTTTTGTTTATCCGACCAATATATGTCCTGGCCAATATTTATCTCTCAATCAACATAACAAAAACAGATTATCTGGCCATTATCACATTGCTGTTTGTGGGAGCTTGCAGTGTGTAAATTGGCTGCCGTGTTTCCGACGTAACTACACTCCAAAAGTACTTCATTGACTGTAAAGCGCTTTGAGACATCTGGGGTGCTATATAAATCCAAGTCTTTCTTTCTACCACAAGAAAAACAGATGCATTAGAAAGAGTTCAGAGAAGAGTGACCAGGATGACACCAGGCCTTAGAGGATTAAATTATGAAGAAAAAGGCTCCAGAAACAAAAAATATATTTTCACTGGAGAAAAGACTGGGTGTGGGAGGGATGAGGGAAGGTATACAATATGGAGGAGATGGAAGTAAACAAACTATTTTGGACAATGATCAACAGACCAGAGTATACAAACTCAAAATTAAGATGCCTCAAGGAAGGTTAAAGATTAGAAACCCCTCCCTCCCCCAGTTGGACATCATGTCTAGAATCTAAATTAATAATTTAATTATTTAGCTGCCGAGAAAAGATCAATCCCCATATAAATTATCTAGGTAAGAATGTTTTTTTCTAAAAGCATCAATGAAATTCAATTTATAATACACATCCATTATCTGATGCAAAATAACACTTTTGTACTCTGGAATAAAAGTGACCAATTTCAGCTCTGTGTTACTGCCAGACCATCGTGGCTTTGTACAACTAGGTTCCATCACAAGGGAATATTACAATTTGTCATTGAGTATATTCAAGAATGAGATCGATAGATTTTGGCCACTAAGGGGATCAAGAGATATGGGGATAGAATGGGAACATGGAGCTGAGGTAGAAGATCAGCCATAATCTTATTGAACTGCGGAGTATGACCTACTCCTGCTCCCATTTCTTATGTGCTTATATACTAATGTGAAGAGTTTTGGCTGCTGCATCACAGGAGGGAATCTGATTAAAGCAACATTTTTTGATGGTGAAGATGCCTCTCCCAGTCACCAATTCCCATCAGTTTTATAGTAATCAATTTAAATATAAATAAATCCCAAGCCTGAGCAGTTTTGGGTGCAAGAGAAGTGAGGAATTATGGTGACATTGACAAACCACCAGAGAGTCATTGGCCTAGGTTCAGAACTTAGCAACTGGGTGTTACAGCCTTATACAGCTAGTGTCAGCTGTGGCTCAGTTGGTACACCCTCACCCGAGTCAGAAGGTTATGAGTTCAAGTCCCACTCCAGAGACTTGAGCACAAAAATCTAGGCCGACACTACAGTGCACTACTGAGGGAGTGCTGCACTGTAAGCGGTGCCATCTTTCGATGAGACGTTAAACTGAGGCCCCATCTGGATGTAAAGATCCCATGGCATTATTTCGAAGAACAGGGGAGTTATCCCCGATGTCCTGGCCAATATTTATCGCTGAATCAACATCACTAATACAGATTATCTGGTCATTATCACATTGCTGTCTGTAGGAGCTTACAGTGCACAAATTAGCTGCCACGTTTCCTACATTACAACCATGACTACACTTCAAAAAGTACTTCATTGGCTACAAAGAGCTTTGGGACGTCTGGTGGTCGTGAAAGGCACTATATGAAGGCAAGTCTTTCTTATACTCTACGTAGAACCCACTCCTCCTTTCTATAGTATTTGCGAACTGCTCACCAACTTGGCTCATTTGGTAACTCCAATCCAAGACTTCAGCATACAATCTGGGCAGACACATATACACAGAGGTAGAACTGCACTATTGGAGGTGCCATCTTTCAGACCGGGGGGGGGGTGATAACTGTGTAATTTTAATGAACTTACTCATGACTTTCCTTAACCCTGTTGATGAAAATACTTTCCTACATAAGAATTACGAGCAGGAGGCACTTCTATTTTTTATTTGGATATTTTGAAAAAATTATGTAAATATGTTTTGTCTCTTTACTACTTTTATTTTTGTCATTTAAGCTTCCATGAATGCTTCTGTTGTATGGTAAATTAACTTTGCGAAGTTTGTCATAGGATGTCCTGTATAGCTGTTTGATCCTATTCACATTCTTTAGTCAAGTCAATAGTACCAATCTGCGCTGATTTCTTAACTCTCCGCAATGCGGCCACATACGCTGGCCTAAGTTAGTTTGGAGTAACTATTAGCTGTCCAAAATGGGCGTAGGTGGCTGGTAATGCCTGCTTTTGAAAAAAAAACTAAACTAAACCCTACCTAACTCACTTACACTGTGCAAATTAAATGTGCAGAATGGGGATTTTTAAGATACTCAGAAAAACCGAGTTGCTCAAAAAAAAAAGAGCAACTCCTGGGCAATTTTGAGCCCCTAGTGTGGCTACTTGGGTTTTAGCTTTCACAGAAAAACAAACCGAATTGCGGAATGTGATCTGAGAACACTAATAAAAATGAAATTCAACATAAAGTTACACATATTCAATAGCCTTGGTCATAAGGCTTTTATACGGGGCTGCTTTTCAGTTGCAAGTTTTAAGTTATAGCTTTTGCGAGTTGACATGTATTAATTTCACAGAGAGGCAAAGGTATTGTATGTTTCAATGCTCGGAAGTTGGAAACGGCACACTCAAGAGTATATTTTAACAAAAGGTCTCTTTTTCAATTCAAAGGCTCCATAATGCTGCAGGATCGAATAGAAAGAAAGAACTAGGTCCTGACAAATCAATTCACAACACGGGTAATTGCAGCACAGACAATAAATGCACAGATCCTCAACAGGTCTGGATGATTTCCCCATTTCAGATGACCAGAATATTCTTCATGAATTGAGCCCATTTTCAAAAACACCAAAAATGTCCCCACACAACATTTTGTTTCATACTTCCTCAAAAAAAAGGTTAAAAAACTAGGAAGTACAAGCCTCGGTGGACGTATTTTATGACTAGTAATACACATTGACCAGGCACTGAGTTACACAGCTACAAACTGAACAGTTGCTATGTAAATATAACATAAGAAATAGGAACAGGAATAGGCTATACGGCCCCTCGAGCTTGCTCCGCCATTCAATAAGATCATGACTGATCTGATCATGGACTCGGCTCAATTTCCCCGCCCGCTCTCCATAGCCTCTTATCCCCTTATCATTTAAGAAACTGTCTATCTCTGTCTTAAATGTATTCAATGTCCCAGCTTCCACAGCTCTGAGGCAGCGAATTCCACAGATTTACAACCCTCAGAAGAAATTTCTCCTTATCTGCTTTAAATGGGTGGCCCCTTACTCTACAATCATGCCCTCTAGTTCTAGTCTTCCCCATCAGTGGAAACATCCTCTCTGCATCCACCTGGTCAAGCCCCCTCATGATCTTATACGTTTCGATAAGATCACCTCTCATTCTTCTGAATTCCAATGAGTAGAGGTCCAACCTACTTAACCTTTCCTCATACGTCAACCCCCTCATCCCCAGAATCAACCTAGTGAACCTTCTCTGAACTGCCTCCAAAGCAAGTATATCCTTTCGTAAATATGGAAACCAAAACTGCACGCAGTATTCCAGGTGTGGCCTCACCAATACCTTATATAGCTGTAGCAAGACTTCCCTGCTTTTATACTCCATCCCCTTTACAATAAAGGCCAAGATTCCATTGGCCTTCCTGATCACTTGCTATACTGCATACTATCTTTTTGCGTTTCATGCACAAGTACCCCCAGGTCCCGCCGTACTGCGGCACTTTGCAATCTTTCTCCATTTAAATAATAACTTGCTCTTTGATTTTTTCTGCCAAAGTGCATGACCTCACACTTTCCGACATTATACCCCATCTGCCAAATTTTTGTCCACTCACTTAGGCAATATGCAATGGTCAAATTCAGATACTTCATGAAAAGTGATAAATTTATAATTTTCTGCAGACCCTATTGTCTTCAATCAGAATTTCTGGAATTCATTTTACCAGATCAGAACATTTTATGAACCAATAAATTTACGAAACAAAAACATTAGAACGAGATGCAACTGCTGCGCACGTCAGTCTGAGTGGACAGGATTAACCGGGTTGCCACAGCCTGGTTTTGTCCACTAATTCATGCTCATTTCCACCATACTATGGCTGTAATACAGTACAGGAACAACAAAAAACGTCGGGGGGGAAAATACCAGTTTCTATTCCATTTCACAATCAGTGTCAACAAAAACAGCAGCAACTCCAGCTTTAAACAAGTATCTCTGCCAGTAGGCAGGCCCAGCTGAAATTTATACACCAAGTAGCCCAGTTATAAAGGGGCACCGCTTTTAAGGGAAAACACATTTGGCAACCCTGGTATACAAACTCATGATGCAATGGTCGCTAGCAGCAGACCCAACTGCAATTACCTTTTTGAAACTAAAATGAGTGCGGTAAACCCAGTGAGGAAAGCATCATGAGCACCACCTTCACTATCATCCCCTTACTGCTCGCTAGCTTCAAATGCAGCAGACAGGGGTGCCGGAAACCTGATTTGGAAGTAGTCAAACAAGATTTCACAGAAGCAATGTTCCCTTTCTCCCCCGCAGCCAGCACACGGCTTTTAAATTTTAAAAAAGCGTATGCGTGGGAATTTGAATGGGCCGTGCACCCAATAAAAAAATTAAAGGGAACATTGCACAAAAGTATCGTCACCCTGGAGATTAAAATTGTGACCATTCTTCATGCGCATACCGTGACAGTGAATGTCGACAGCCCATCATAGCTAAACCTAATCCGGTCCTCACCCGACACCAAATATACAAACTTTCCAGCAAGGGTCACCAGATAGCAATCAGGATTGTGAACCCTGGCAGACTGACTTTCCCCACCTCCAAAATGTACGAGTACTGAAGCCAATTGTAATTCCCCCACCCCGATACTGCTGCCCAGTGGAGATTAGACAGATAAATCAGTATAGTTCGAGGAGTGCACCTCGGAGCTGCCTGGATGAAGTTCCACGCGCAGCAGTGTATTTAGCAACTGACTCAACAAGGAAGCAAAGAAAATTTTTTACAGTTTTATCAGTTGGCATTCTGAACTCTTAGCAAATACACTTAGACTAAAAACCTTTTCGCAAACGCCAATTATTTTAAGGCACAGTAAACCACAAGTCTAACTGGAGACATCGAGGTAGTTGCCTTGGACCAGCCCAATAGCTAAAGTTAGGTATAGAAAATATCACTAAAAGGAGAAAATATATAAAGAACCACAACTTGAGCTGCACTATCCCTTGATCAGATCAGCCATGATCTTATTAAATAGTACATTCAGCAGGAGTGGCGAGGTCAGGGTGAAGGAGCGACAAGAGTTCATAGAGGGATGAGATCAGGGCCCAGAGGCAGCATGGGCCAGCCCACACTGCGATATGTGTACGCACTAGGTCCGTGTAGCAGAGCTGGTCTCCAGTCGTCTTGGTTAATCCTTGCCACTGGACCAAGACCTAGCTCTGTCAAGCCCGTGTGGTGGCTGGGGTGCAATGGCCACCACATGGTAAAAAAAATCTATGCACAGGCATCTTCCACCCTTCAAGATGTAGTTTGGGACTACCTATGAACTCATCACTTTTCGGCGTGGAAGCAAGTCATCCTCGTTTCGAGGGACTGCCTATGATGAAATGGTGGAGCAGACTCGAGGGGCCAGGTGGCCTACTCCTGCTTCTATTTCTTATGTTCTTAAGACTGGCACTGGAAAGTACCAGTGTGTGAATGTTGGGTGAAAAGAGGATGCCCTGCACAGTTTGAGTCGCCTCACTATATAGGCTTATACATGAATAGTACCAGAGGGCAAGGACTCGCAGCTTAAGCACCAATATTAGCAACCGATTTGTCTCAGGCGTTCAGTAAATCCTGCACCTCAATACCTTGAATTGTGTCATTATGATTCACCATTTAAATACTCAAAAATTAAGTATCACTTCAGTCTTTTAAAAAAAAATCAGTTATGAAGCATAAAAACACCTGTTAATTGTTTCCTGTATGAAATCATGCTGGAAAAAAATGAGACACAATATTGGAAATTTCAAGTCAGTTATTATTGTTTTATGAAGATCTTGTACATGCTGTGCTATCAAGTTACAATTCTTATGAACAGAGAAGTGACGTTGTAGGACAACAATTTATCAAAGTTATTAGCTTTATTTCAGTCTTAATTTTAGACTTTACGACAATTCTTTCAAAACAAGTTAACTTCAATACAACCATATTAAAGCTTTAAAGGATATGTATGGACATGAATGTTTCCATTCACTAAAAATAAATCAAATTTGAAACCACAGATTTTGTTTCAGTATTTATAATCTGTTACTGTTCCATTTATCCATGGTACTTATTTGGTCATGTTCACACTGGTCCTTGTTCAGTATGAATTCAGCACAGCTGGTGTCCATCAACTGGCTCCCCAAGTTTACACTATTAAGTGAGGCTCCCTATCCTGCTGACAATCATTGATCCAGTTTTCATGGGTCTACGACTGCTACCAGTTCCAAGATGGCAGTCTCATGGAATCTGAACTGCACAAGCATCAGTATAAAAAGCAGGTCTAGCTTCTCCTCACCCACAAATTCCTTCTCTTCCACAACCTCTCCAGTTTTCTTGTACAAGGCCTTTTATCTCCACAATGAAGCCGTTTACATCCTTCAGCTGGGGAGTTGGGATACCGTAGAGCACAGCTCCAGGACAGCAAGATGGGGAACCAGCCACGCTAATAATATAACAATTGTTTGCTAATTGTAAAAGTCAGAGGATCTGCGAACCTGGAATCTCAAGGTCCCAGGACTCAAAGGCAACTTAACCTGGTATAAAAGATGACCAGTTTCAACATGTTGCTCACAATATGTTCTTTGTCAAGAATTGGTGCGTTGCTGTGCAATGAAAAAAATCCAGTTTGTGTTGCATCGTGGTACGGTAACAACATTGCACTGCCATGATGTGATAATGACAACATGTAGTCTGTAGTTTTGGTGCAAGACTTCATCGCAATACCAGCTCAAAGAAATTTCTGAAAATCTGTCAAAGTAACTTTAAAATCACTTTAAAGTAACCATGAACACACACTGAAGTTCTAGGTTACAGGTGCTTACTTTTTGCTGGATCTCTCCCTATTTAGTATTCCAAACACTCCATTCACTTTATCTTTTAATCTCTCACCTGGAACCTTTTCATCCGTACACAACAATTGGGGACAAGAACTTTTTCTACATTGAAGAAACAGGAAGTAAAAGGAGAATAGCAAGATGGCTTTAAATTAGGAGCACTCTTCTCCCTATAGGAATTCTCATGTTTTATATAAGAGTTTCACATCTTCCTGGAGTACAGTTCCATAGACACCAATACTCTCTGCTATCTCACACAAATAGTCATTATTGTAGTTGTAATGGGAGTCTCGACAGTGATAGTCAGCAGACTATTCACTTGAGGGCATCATAGCAGAGCCTAGTCCTAATCTCAGAAGGGATCCACACACATTCAGTTAAAGCAAGACAGTGTCAGAACTGGGAACCCTGGTGCGAGCAGCAGGGAGTCCGGGGACGTCGGAGGACTACAAAAGGCCCAACGCGTCGGAGAGGCGGCAGTGCGAGCAGCAGGGAGTCGGAGAGGCGGCAGTGCGAGCAGCAGGGTGTCTGGGAAGTCGGAGAGGCGGCAGTGCGAGCAGCAGGGAGTCTGGGAAGTCGGAGAGGCGGCAGTGCGAGCAGCAGGGTGTCTGGGAAGTCGGAGAGGCGGCAGTGCGAGCAGCAGGGAGTCTGGGAAGTCGGAGAGGCGGCAGTGCGAGCAGCAGGGAGTCTGGGAAGTCGGAGAGGCGGCAGTGCGAGCAGCAGGGAGTCTGGGAAGTCGGAGAGGCGGCAGTGCGAGCAGCAGGGAGTCTGGGAAGTCGGAGAGGCGGCAGTGCGAGCAGCAGGGAGTCTGGGAAGTCGGAGAGGCGGCAGTGCGAGCAGCAGGGAGTCGGAGAGGCGGCAGTGCGAGCAGCAGGGAGTCTGGGAAGTCGGAGAGGCCCAGCCGGTGCAGCTGCAGCAGGGAGGTAAAAAGAAGTAGAAAGAAATCAAAAGGTGACGTCACAGCCAAGGGGGCAAGTGATTGGTAAGTAGCTTTTCTTTTTCTTTTCTTTATCAGTAAGTAACATTTAGCATTGTTGTTGCCAATTTAAGTTAATCTAAGGGTTAAAAGACATGGCAGGAGAGCTCGGACACGTGTTATGCTCCTTCTGTACTATGTGGGAAGTCAGGGACGTCTCCGGTGTCCCTGACGACTATGTGTGCGGGAAGTGTATCCGCCTCCAGCTCCTGACAAGCCGCATTGCGGAACTGGAGCTGCGGGTGGATTCACTCTGGAGCATCCACGATGCTGGGAATGATGTGAATAGCGCGTTGGTCTCACCGCAGGTAAAGGCTACACAGCCAGATAGTAAATGGGTGACCAACAGGAAGAGCAGTGGAAGGAAGGTAGTGCAGGGGTCCCCTGCAGTCATCCCCCTGCAAAACAGATACACAGCTTTGGGTACTGTTGAGGGGGATGACTCATCAGGGAAGGGCAGCAGCAGCCAAGTTCATGGCACCGTGGGTGGCTCTGCTGCACAGGAGGGCAGGAAAGAGAGTGGGAGAGCTATAGTGATAGGGGATTCGATTGTAAGGGGAATAGATAGACATTTCTACGACCGCAACCAAGACTCCAGAATGGTATGTTGCCTCCCTGGTGCAAGGGTCAAGGATGTCTCGGAGCGGGTGCAGGACATTCTGAAAAGGGAGGGTGAACAGCCAGCTGTCGTGGTGCACATTGGTACAAACGATATAGGTAAAAAACAGGATGAGGTCCTACAAGACGAATTTGGGTGCTAGGAGCCAAATTAAAAAGTAGGACCTCAAAAGTAGTAATCTCGGGATTGCTACCAGTGCCACGTGCTAGTCAGAGTAGGAATCGCAGGACAGCTCAGATGAATATGTGGCTTGAGGAGTGGTGCAAATGGGAGGGATTCAAATTCCTGGGACATTGGAACCGGTTCTGGGGAAGGTGGGACCAGTACAAACCGGACGGTCTGCACCTGGGCAGGACCGGAACCAATGTCCTGGGGGGAGTGTTTGCTAGTGCTGTTGGAGAGGAGTTAAACTAACATGGCAGGGGGATGGGAACCCATGCAGGGAGACAGAGGGAAATAAAATGAAGGGAGAAGCAAAAGATAGAAAGGAGAATAGTAAAAGTGGAGGGCAGAGAAACCCAAGGCAAAAAACAAAAAGGGCCACATTACAGCAAAATTCTAAAGGGGCAAAATGTGTTAAAAAGACAAGCCTGAAGGCTCTGTGCCTCAATGCCATGGATTAGGTGGACGAATTAACTGCGCAGACAGTAGTTAACGGATATGATGTAATTGGCATCACAGAGACATGGCTCCAGGGTGACCAAGGCTGGGAACTCAACATCCAGGGGTATTCAACATTTAGGAAGGATAGGCAGAGAGGAAAAGGAGGCGGGGTGGCGTTGCTGGTTAAAGAGAAAATTAATGCAATAGTAAGGAGGGTCATTAGCTTGGATGATGTGGAATCGGCATGGGTGGAGCTGCGGAATACCAAAGGGCAGAAAACGCGAGTGGGAGTCGTGTACAGACCACCAAACAATAGCAGTGAGGTTGAGTACAGCATCAAACAAGAAATAAGGGATGTGTGCAATAAAGGTACAGCAGTTATCATGGGTGACTTTAATCTTCATATTGATTGGCCAACCAAACTGGTAGTAATGTGGTGGAGGAGGATTTCCTGGAGTTTATTAGGAATGGTTTTCTCAACCAATATGTCGAGGAACCAACTAGAGAGCTGGCCATCCTAGACTGGGTGATGTGTAATGAGAAGGGACTAATTAGCAATCTTGTTGTGCGAGGCCCCTTGGGGAAGAGTGACCATAATATGGTAGAATTCTTTATTAAGATGGAGAGTGACACAGTTAATTTGGAAACTAGGGTCCTGAACTTAAGAAAAGGTAACTTCGACGGTATGAGGCGTGAATTGGCTAGAATAGACTGGCAAAGGATACTTAAAGGGTTGACGATGGATAAGCAATGGCAAACATTTAAAGATCACATGGATGAACTTCAGCAATTGTACATCCCTGTCTGGAGTAAAAATAAAACGGGGAAGGTGACTCAACCATGGCTAACAAGGGAAATTAAGGATAGTGTTAAAACCAAGGAAGAGGCAAAGTAACAAACATGAGGACTGGGAGAAATTTAGAATTCAACAGAGGAGGACTAAGGGTTTAATTAAGAGGAGGATAATAGAGTACGAGAGGAAGCTTGCAGGTAACATAAAAACTGACAGCAAAAGCTTCTATAAATATGTGAAGAGAAAAAGATTAATGAAGACAAAAGGTCCCTTGCAGTCGGCTTCAGGTGAATTTATAACGGGAAACAAAGAAATGGCAGACCAACTGAACAAATACTTTGGTTCTGTCTTCATGAAGGAAGACACAAATAACCTTCCGAATGTACTAGGGGACAGTGGGTCTAGTGAGAAGGAGGAACTGAAGGATATCCTTATTAGGCGGGAAATTGTGTTCGGGAAATTGATGGGATTGAAGGCTGATAAATCCCCGGGGCCCGATAGTCTGCATCCCAGAGTACTTAAGGAACTGTCCCTAGAACTAATGGATGCATTGGTGATCATTTTTCAACAGTCTATCGACTCTGGATCAGTTCCTATGGACTGGAGGGTAGCTAATGTAACACCGCTTTTTAAAAAGGGCGGGAGACACAAAACGGGTAATTATAGACCGGTTAGCCTGACATCAACGGTGGGGAAATTAAGGATGAAATAGCAGTGCATTTGGAAAGCAGTGACAGGATCGGTCCAAGTCAGCATGGATTTATGAAAGGGAAATCATGCTTGACGAATCGTCTGGAATTCTTTGAGGATGTAACTGGCAGAGTGGACAAGGGAGAACCAGTGGATGTGATGTATTTGGACTTTCAAAAGGTTTTTGACAAGGTCCCGCACAAGAGATTGGTGTGAAAAATCAAAGCACATGGTATTGGGGGTAATGTACTGACGTGGATAGAGAACTGGTTGGCAGACAGGAAGCAGAGAGTCGGGATAAACGGGTCCTTTTCAGAATGGCAGGCAGTGACTAGTGGAGTGCCACAGGGCTCAGTGCTTGGACCCCAGCTTTCTACAATATACATTAATGATTTGGATGAAGGAATAGAGTGTAATATCTCCAAGTTTGCAGATGACACTAAACTGGGTTGCGGTGTGAGCTGTGAGGGGGACGCTAAGATGCTGCAGGGTGACTTGGACAGGTTAGGTGAGTGAGCAAATGCATGGCAGATGCAGCATAATGTGGATAAATGTGAGGTTATCCATTTTGGGGGCAAAAACACGAAGGCAGAATATTATCTGAATGGCGGCAGAGTAGGAAAAGGGATGGTGCAACGAGACCTGGGTGTCATGGTTCATCAGTCATTGAAGGTTGGCATGCAGGTACAGCAGGTGATGAAGGAGGCAAATGACATGTTGGCCTTCATAGCGAGGGGATTTGAGTATAGGAGCAGGGAGGTCTTACTGCAGTTCTACAGGGTCTTAGTGAGGCCTCACCTGGAATATTGTGTTCAGTTTTGGTCTCCTAATCTGAGGAAGGACGTTCTTGCTATTGAGGGAGTGCAGCGAAGGTTCACCAGACTAATTCCAGGGATGGCTGGACTGTCATAGGAGGAGATACTGGATCGACTGGGCCTGTATTCACTGGAGTTTAGAAGGATGAGAGGGGATCTCATAGAAACATATAAGATTCTGATGGGACTGGACAGGTTAGATGCAGGAAGAATGTTCCCGGTGTTGGGGAAGTCCAGAACCAGGGGACATAGTCTTAGGATAAGGGGTAGGCCATTTAGGACTGAGATGAGGAGAAACTTCTTCACTCAGAGTTGTTAACCTGTGGAATTCCCTGCCGCAGAGAGTTGTTGACGCCAGTTCATTGGATATATTCAAGAGGGATTTAGACATGGCCCTTACGGTTAAGGGGATCAATCGGTATGGAGAGAAAGCAGGAAAGGGGTACTGAGGAAATGATCAGCCATGAACTCATTGAATGGTGGTGCAGGCGCGAAGGGCCAAATGACCTACTCCTGCACCTATTTTCTATGTTTCTATGTTTCTATGAATGTCACCGTCTGAACCCAAGGGATATGAAGCCAATTCCCGCGCCGCTCTGGCTAAGCTCCGCTAATTCAGCACAGACCATGGTTTGAGCCTTGGATGTTCTTCATCTGTGTGGCTCCGCTGTTCTATTTGGCTTACAGTGACTAAAGTAACAACCATTGGAAGAAACCACTGACCTTATTTGAGAATTGTCATTCAAAAGGTAAATGCAATTTAAGAATTGAGCTTTTTGAAACTTATACTATCCCTTACAATAAATGGAGATAAATCCTTGGTCCCTTTTTGAAAAATTATATTTTCTCTTTTGATCAGTAATGAAGTCTGTTTTGATCACTTAGCACTGGAAAAAGGAAAATTACATTAGGTAACTAATCTTTTACAAGATTTAGCAAGGTACTTTTACGTCTCTTTCTAGTAAATTTCATGTTAATTTGCAGTTGTCCCCTATGCAACTATGGTCGCAAATAAAAATAACAGATTTCTTTTGGCCCATCCTCCTTCTCGGGAAGCATTTACATTTTGTCATAAATGTAAAACAAAAAAGATTTAGTATTGGAATAGATGCTGCGGTTTTAAAAGAACAAAGGCAATTCAGCTACACAGAGTGTAAAATGCAAGATCTTTTGTCATCTACACCTAACCAAGATAAACAAAAGTTTGCCCTGCAGTCAATTCAGAATGCTACACACGAAGTGGCAAATAAACAGTGTAGTACTGTATTAGTAAATTGTCTGCATCAAAAAATCTATTTGCTTCGGTGTGTGTGTGTGTGGGGGGGGGGGGGGGGGGAGAAAGAGGGGGAAGGAGTGAAGAACCTGTACTGTTTAAAACACATACAGTAGGTTAGTCGCTGACTGTTTGTTGTGTATATAGTGACATTACAATATGCATATGGCACAAGTCCGAATCTTCCATTTTTTTTGTAATTTCCAATAGTTTGCATCAGGATTTTGGCATAAAGGTTATAACATTCTATTTGGCAGTGAGCGAGGGCAAATTATTTCAAATTCTGATGGACGAAACAAGCGAGGCATGTTACAATAAACATCCATCTAGAACAATTCAGTTTATCTACTTATTCACTATACATTTTTGGTGCCTTTTCCAGTTCCAACTGGCTCTTGAGGATTTCCTTGCTTGCATTGGCAGACTATTTTAACCCTTTTATAGGCTTTAATTTCTCTAGATAAAAGCAAATGTTGGATAAATGAGAACCAAAATGGAGACATCCCCAGGTGCTTCAGAGAAGCGTAATTAGACAAAATGAATGAAAAATCACAGGAGACGATATTAGGATGCGTAACCAAAAGCTTGTTTAAAGAACTGGGTTTTAGGGAAGATCTTAAAAAGGAGGCAAAGAGCTGGAGTGGTTTAAGGAAGGAATTCCAGAGCGTGGTGCCGAGATGGCTGAAGGCACAGCTGCCAATGGTAGAACGAAGGGAGGGGGTAGGCAAAAAGCCAAAATTCATAGAGCAACGGAGAAATCAGGGGGAATTGCAGAGCTGGGTGAAGTTATGAAGGGAAGGGAAGGGGTGAGGTCATCAAGGGATTTAAACAAAAGGATAAGAATTCTATACTGGAGACATTGGGGATTCAGGAGCCAATGTTGATGAGGGAGGATAGGGCGATAAGTGAGCAGGAACCTGATGCAAGATAGCACACGGGGAGTAGAGTTTTGGTGAGCTGAAGTTTTAGAGCAAGAAGGATGGGAATGTAACAAAAATTAGCAGGAATAGGCCATATCGCCCTCCGTAACATCGCCACCCTTACTCAGCTCATCCGCTGCTGAAACCCTCATCCATGCCTTAGTTACCTTTGAACTTGACTATTCCAAAGTACTCCTGGCTGGCCTCCCACATTCTACCCTATGTAAACTTGAGACGCTCCAAAACTCAGCTGCCCATGTCCTAACTCGCACCAAGTCCTGCTCACCCATCACCCCTGTGCTCGCTGACCTACATTGACTCCAGGTTAAGAAACACCTTGATTTCAAAATTTTCATCCTGGTTTTCAAATCCCTCCATGGCCTCGCTCCTCCCCATCTCTAATCTCCTTCAGCAATCACCCTCCCCGCCCCCCCAAAATATCTGCGCTCCTCTAATTCTGCTTTCTTGAGCATCCCGGATAATAAATCGCTCAACCATTGGTGGCCGTGCCTTCTACTGCCTAGGGCCTAAACCTCTCTTTCCTCCTTTAAGATGGTCCTTAAAACCTACCTCTTAAACCAAGCTTTTGGTCACCTGTCCTAATTTCTCATGTGGCTCGGTGTCTCATAATACTCCGGTGAAGCATCTTGGGACGTGTCACTACGTCAAAGGAGCTATATAAATACAAGTTGTTGTTCTTGTTGTTTGAGCCTGCTCCGCGATTCATTATCATGGCTGTTCTTTGACCACAACTTCACTTCCCTGCACAATCCCCATACCCCTCGATTCCCCTAGGGTCCAAAAGTCTATCTGTCGCAGTCTTGAATATACTCAATAACTCAGCATCTACAACCCTTTGGGGTAGAGAATTCCAAAGATTCATAACCCTCAGAGTGAAGAAATTCCTCCTCATCTCCGTCTTAAATGGCGACCCCTTTATCCTGAGATTGTGTCCCCTAGTTCTAGACTCTCCAGTCAGGGGAAACAACCTCAGCATCTACCCAGCCAATCTCCCTCAGAATCTTGTATGTTTCAATGAGATCACCTCTCCTCCTTCTGAACTCAAGTATAGGCCCATTCTACTCAATCTCTCCTCACAGGACAATCCTCTCATCCCAGGGATCAATCCAGTGAACCTTCATTGCACCACCTCCAAGGCAAGTATATCATCCTTCCTTAGATAAAGAGTCTAAAACTGTGCACAGCACTCCAGGTGTGGTCTCATCAAAGCCCTGTACAATTGTAGCAGGACTTCTTTACCATTTGCTTGTTGTACCTGCATGCTCATTTTCTGTATGAACGGTGTTCTTGTTTCCTCATCAACCTCTCTGCAGCCTTCCACAGTCCACCACACCATCCTTCTCCAATACCTTACTTCTGTTGCCCAGCTCAATGAGATTGCCCTTGCTTGATTCCGCTCTCTCTCTGCCCTCACAATGTTGCTTTTGGAGTCCACTAATGATTGATTCCCCTCTTATTTATTTATGGTGATGTCCTTTGACAAGTCCTAATTTCAACCACTTATACACTGGGAAGACTTTTCTACGTAACATTATCCAGAAATCAAAAATTCAGGTCACCAAAATCAATCATTTAAATTCCTCAATGCTGTAAACTTTATATGCATTGATCAAGAATATAATGTATTTGGATTTTCAGAAGCCATTTGATAAAGTGCCACACAAGAGGTTACTGAACAAAATGAGGGCTCATGGCATTGGGGGTAATATACTAGCATGGATTGAAGATTGGTTAACGGACAGAAAGCAGAGAGTAGGAATAAACGGGTCATTTTCAGGTTGGCAGGCTGTAATGAGTGGGGTGCCGCAAGGATCGCTGCTTGGGCCCAACTTTTCACAATCTATATCAATGATTTGGATGAGGGGACCAAATGTAATATATCCTGAACCTTTATTCACTGGAATTTAAAAGGATGAGAGGGGATCTCATAGAAATATATAAAATTCTGACGCGGCTGGACAGGTTAGATGCAGGAAGAATGTTCCCGATTTTGGGGAAGTCCTTAACCAGGGGACACAGTCTAAGGATAAGGGGTAAGTCATTTAGGACTGAGATGAGGAGAAACTTCTTCACCGAGTTGTTAAACTGTGGAATTCTCTACCGCAGAGAGTTGTTGATGCCAGTTCATTGGATATATTCAAGAGGGAGTTAGATATGGCCCTTAAGGCTAAAGGGATCAAGGGGTATGGAGAGAAAGCAGGAAAGGGATACTGAGGTGAATGATCAGCCATGATCTTATTTAATGGTGGTGCAGGCTCGAAGGGCCGAATGGCCTACTCCTGCACTTATTTTCTATGTTTCTATCCAAGTTTGCTGATGATACAAAGCTAGGCGGGAATGTAAGTTGTGAGAAGGATGCAAAGAGACCAAGGGGATATAGACAGGTTAAATGAGAGAGTGGGCAAGAACATGGCAAATGGAATATAATGTAGAGAAATGTGAAGTTATCCACTTTGGTAGGAAAAATAGATAAGCAGAGTATTTTTTTAAATGGTGAGAGATTGGGTGTCCTTGTACATGAATCACTGAAAGCCAACAGGCAGGTACAGCAAGCAATTAAGAAAGCAAATGGTATGTTGGCCTTTATTACAAAAGGATTTGAGTACAAAAGTAAAGTCGTCTTACTGCAATTATATAGGACCCTGGTGAGACCGCACCTGGATTATTGTACAGTTTTGATGTCCTTACCCAAAAAAGGATATACTTGCCATGGAGGGAGTGCAACAAAGGTTCACCAGATTCCTGGGACGGGGGACGGGGGTGGAAATTGTCCTTTAGGAGAGATCGAGTAGACTAGGCCTATATTATCTGGAGTTTTAGAAGAATGAGAGGTGATCTCATTGAAACATACAAAATTCTTTAAGGACTTGACAGGGAGGATGTTTCCTCTGGCTGAGGAGTCTAGAACCAGGGGTCACTGTCTCAGATTAAGGGGGTCGGCCATTTAGGACTGAGATGAGGAGAAACTTCTTCACTCAGAGGGTGGTGAATCTTTGGAATTCTCTACCCCAGAGGCCTGTGGAGGCTCAGTCATTGAGTATATTCAAGACGGAGAGTGATAGATTTTTGAATATTAAGGGAATTAAGGGATATGGAGATAATGCAGGAAAGTGGAGTTGAGGTAGAAGATCAGCCATGATCTCTGAATGGCAGAGCAGGCTTGAGGAACCGAATGGCCTACTCCTGCTCCTAATTCTTGTGTTCTTATGAACCTAAAAAAGTGACAACACCTCAAAACTAACTCGTTGGCTATGAAGTGCTTTGGGGAGGCTTTGGGTATGAAAAGTGCTATATGAATACAAATCTTTCGTTCACACAATAGAATATTACGAGTCAGTCAAGTGACTTCAATTGTAAATTGGTGGGTGCCTTAAAGATTCTTCCATGGGTACTCAAGTCCAAGGAGCTTCTGGACACCACCGCAATGACAGGGAAATTTATATTTTTGTTACAATACAGCTGCAGAAAAGAAAGGCAGGTGCTTGTAGTGTGGTTATTGCCATGTAGATATAGAAATCTCCAGGGCTGAAAAGTTGAAATAATAAGAGCCTGACATGAAGCCAGTGAATGGTTGCTGTGGGTTGACAGCTGTTATTACTGTGGGAGTGTTTATTTTTAAATTGAAATGTGCTTACAATGGAATATTTGCCACACAGCACAATGCAATACAAAGAACAGTGTGATTAGATTTTTTTTAAATCAACTTAGAAAAATTCTAGAAACTAGAATGTATTCATTATCTTCTGTGCCCGTATCAACATTTCTTTTAAAAATTGGCAAGTAACAAGTGTCTAACAAAACTAGCCTGTAGCCTTGATTAAAAAAAACTATTGGCAAAGTTAGCAAATTCTTTGGCTTTGCACAACACACACAAGAAGCATCTTTTTCCAAAAGTCTTAAAAACATTCAATTTCCTATGATTCAAGGTCAATAGTGAGGCGGAGCAGGCAGTTTGAGATGAGAGAACATAAAAAACTGGTTCCTGCATTTTACACCAAAGCTGCAACAACAATTTATTTACATAGCGCCTACAGAATAAACTAGGATAGATCTCAGTCTAAATTTTTTAAATTCAATGTGCAGCATAAACAAGCTTTCACTGGTATTTGGAGTCAACAGAAAAATAAGGCACCAGGAGGAGGTAAAAGAGCCATCATATATATGTCTGCTATATGGACAGAGGCACCAACGTTAGCGTCCTCGACCAGGCCAACATCCCCAGCACTGGCCACACTTGATCAGCTCCGCTGGGCAGGCCACATAGTTCGCATGCCAGACACGAGACTCCCAAAGCAAGCGCTCTACACAGAACTCCTTCACGGCAAACGAGCCAAAGATGGGCAGCGGAAACATTATAAGGACCCCTCAAAGTCTCCCTGATAAAGTGAGACATACCCACTGACACCTGAGAGTCCCTGGCCAAAGACTGCCCTAAGTGGAGGAAGTGCATCCGGCAGGGTGCTGAGCACCTGGAGTCTCATCGCCGAGAGCATGCAGAAATCAAGTGCAGGCAGTGGGAAAGAGCGTGCGGCAAACTAGTCCCACCCACCCCTTCCCTCAACGACTGTCTGTCCCACCTGTGCAGAAGCAAATATTCCTCGATTCCTAGGGGCTGCCTATAATGATTATATTAACATCTGATTTAACATATTAATGCTTTAAATATTGAATTTTCCAGGTATCATTAATAAAAGTTTCCTCTATAATACTGTCTAGACCTATGCTCTGAATTTAGAATTAGGCATTTTAAGTCTAGAATGAAAGGAGTGCAATGTACATACAGAAACATTCATCACCATCTGCTTTACCATAGTGTACTATCACACATTTAAAAACTCCTGCCAATTTTTCCCTCTACTTCTTTAAAATGTTTCGATGGTTGCAAGAAATACCCGACAGATAAAAGGTGCCAGGGATTACGTGGAAGCTTTTCATGAGGACACATTTATACAATGGGCACTTGTCCTTTCGAAAACAACAGATTTGGGGATGATCATTGACCAAAGTTTCAAGTCAATACGAGCTTGTTGATGAACCTTTTCAAGCACTGGAATGCCAAGGTTTCTGCTTCTCACCTCGATCCAGTGATCCCTACTGGAAAGTGCTTTTGTAGACATGTGTGAATGCAAGTTCTGGCTTGGCCGTCATACACTCTCTTTCCCGCCTCCCTTCACCCAAGAGTCGATAACCTGACACTCAGCAACCAGGATCATTAAAAAAAATGGCTGAGTGAAGTCATACACTCAACAGGAGTGATCACAGTCGTGGGAAGGGAGATAAAAGTCCCCACTATATTGTACTCTTTCATTTGTCCCTCTAAAATCTTCGGTGCTCAAATTCACTTGGGTATTCATTTGTACTGAGATCGAGAGGGCTTAAAAAGGGATAATATAGATTGCAATATGAAAAGCAGCGCCATATATTCATTCAGCCATGTCAAAAACATTTTTAGCCTAGTAAAATAATGTGTGCCATCAGCTCAGTGGGGTTCAAACCACTGAATTTTGAACGCAGGCTTAAACAAAAACACAAAGGGGCCGAAATTCAGGCACACCAGAAAGCTGGCGCACCAAACGATTTTTTTACCTGGTTTTTCCGCCGGAAGTGATGAGGTAGCCTTCGGATCAATTTTCGTCACTTTTAACTTTTTTTGATGTCGGACCTTAATGGGGGCGGAAGTGCGGCGGTAAGTCATGCTGAGCGGCGGAAGTTGGAGCAGGATTGAGTCTCCGCCGCTGTCACTCAGTGGCAGAGTGGTGGCGAGGTCACTGCGCGTGTGCGTCACCATGCGCTCTCTCCTGCGTTAAAGGGGAGAGAATCGGGGATTTTTTTTTAAGCTTCGGCACTGGGCCACCAGGGAAGGTTTCGGCCGGGAAAGCAGCCTGGCACCCAAGAGGGGGTGTTGCCTGTTGGTGACCCGGCCGAACCCAGGGCAATGGTAAAAATAAAAACATGGTGGCTGCGAGCAGTGTGCCCTCCCTTGAAGGGCCGCCACGCTGCCGGGCCGCACACAGACAGAAATTGTACCGAACTGGGGGGGGCACCATGCAGCGGATCTGCGATTTTTTGATGTGAATTTGGGTCGGAGTGTGCTGGAGGTGCGGGAAAGCGGTGGTGTTCATTTTGATGAAGCCCTTGCAGCAGCAGGGTGGAAGTGGGGACAGGCTAAAAAATCCCCAAGCTAAACTTGGGTCGGAGCGGCCCATCGACTGCAACGCGCCAACCACTCGATTCCGCCGCATGGCCGCTGCAAAACGGCAGTAACATGCCTTATTCAGATCCTGAATTTCGGCCCCAAAATGAATTGGTACATGAGAGAAGATATTTTTTTTTAAATCTGGCACATTGCAAAATCCATCACACCAGTGGATGAAGGAAAACAGTAAAATAAACTGCTATTGAGGATTTTAACATGCCCTTTGGTGCTTGAAGACACTTCAGAATAGGTGCTAATGTACAGCAGTATATCAGTCACTGCAGCAGAGCAACAGATTTGATTATGCCATCATGTATCTTTTATCCAACTGACTCCAGTTAAGTTTCATTTGCTGAAGATTTGCTCTCGATCAAGTATCACTGACCGCTACCGCAGCACATTTTACAACAAAATCTGCAAATGATCTTTTCAAATTGAAATTTTCCACCAGTTGATCGAGTGTCATTTCCAAAGTGCGCTTGGTTATGATTCCGCTTAATAAGACTCCAATTTCTGCCCATTAGAGTTATCTTCCAAATTATTCTGAATGTTCGATGTCAAATCATTTTAAAGCAGGAAAGCAATTTATAAACAATGTTTACAATATTTTTTGTTACCTCAGAAATACAGACGACAGCTACCTTCCCCAGGTCAGATGGGCTTTTCAAAGCTTTGGGTGAACCCAATGCAAATCAACTGGATGTCGAAGGCCAAACGTTTCCTTGACAACCACTGGTTCAGTACAACATGCAAAAAAGGACAATTGTGTTTACTACACCATGAGGTCAAATTACAGGGTCAGATGTGTGAGAAGAATATTTGGAAAACAAGATATTTTTATAAATGTAATAATTCCGGCTGTCGATGTCAACCATTGTAAATCCTGTGTTTCACTACTTATAATGTGGAAATTACTATATAATAATTTGGCATGTTTTAAATAGATTCTAAAACCAAAAACTCTTTGTCCCCAACACTATCACCTGAAATTTAAGAACTTTGTTCTGTAGATTTACTTCAAGTTACTAAATTGGGTCATGAACAGACCTTCTTAATTTGGGGTTTTATTTTGTGCTCTGAATACAGCTTACAATTTGAGTGAAGTGAGCTACAAAAAAAATGCATGCCTTTTTAATATAAAAATGAATGAAATGTTATTTGAAAAATGTTGGGTTTAAAAATCAGCAAAACAACTTTGAAATAAACAAATAGAAAAAATATACATTATAGTCTAAGGTAATAAGCACTAATTATCTCCCCTCCCCAAGTTTAATGTTAAAGGGACAAAAACAAAATACTGTGGATGCTGGAAATCTGAAACATCCAACATTTTCTGTTTTTGTTAATGTTAAAGGGAAGTGATGTAATCAATACAGAAGCTCCTCCCCCATGGAACTTCATCCAGTCATCTGGATTTGACGGATGGCTGAAGACACATCAATACTCCCCTTCAGTACAAAATAGGAAAAGTGGCTCCATGCGTTGCAACACAACTGTAGTTTACACAAGTTTTATCGGGTTGACACACCTTTCTTCAATTTACTGTTTATAACACCAGACCAGATTCATGTTAAAGTAATTGCTCAAAATGATGTGCAAATCGAGTAAAGATGCTGTCCCCCAATGTTGGTGTTATACAAACCACAACTTTACAGGAATTGGTGAACTACAGGAGCAGAACAAACATTAAACTCTTACTGGCTATACGTACACATGGCAAGGATAAAAATGAGCCTTTTAATCATGAATATTCCATGAAGTAATGCAATCTGCATTTAAATAAGTAAACTATTTTTCCTTTTTAACCAACAGCTCAAGCCACAGAAGAGGCAGTATTCCTAACTACAACATTACTGAGCAGTAGTATTGTGTGGTGGAAGACAAAACAGTACTGTGCACAGAATGCTAGAAATCAAATAATTTATC
Source organism: Pristiophorus japonicus (assembly GCF_044704955.1). Lineage (NCBI taxonomy): Eukaryota > Metazoa > Chordata > Chondrichthyes > Pristiophoridae > Pristiophorus > Pristiophorus japonicus. The sequence goes on from NC_091977.1 coordinate 104,021,155, forward strand.
TCTGAAAAATGTAGCTACATATATATTTTCTCAAAAAATTATCCACAATTTGAGTTTCATCCTCATCCAAACAGGTTAAAACCGACAATTGACTCAGGCTCCAGATGAGTACACAGGTGAATTGTGCTCAAAAATCAAGAATGAGCATTAAATATAATTTTTAAATTCTCCTTTGTGAAGGCTAAATCAATGTGGTAACGCGTATTCTTATGGACTTTATGGAGATATGGTACAAATTAATGTGTGGATAGCAAAACGTTCTTCAACTCCTTGAATTTATCTTGTATGTAACCAGCTCCAGGTTCAATCGCTGGTGTGTGCTAGGTTAGCTGGGTTAATGTTAGGAGCCCTTCAATAGGCCTCTGAGGAAGGTTCTTTCTCCTGAACATTATCCAGTGACCTCTGCTGACTATCCTATGCGGATGTCAGGTGAAGACTGGATTGGGATTGGCTGAATCACTATGCTCCAGTTGAATATCTGCTGACACTTAAATTTAAATTGGTACATAAATGGTCACTTGGGTGAGGTACTGGAGGATGCTGGGCCTGTTACCCAGATAGGAGTCAATGGATTTTCGGTTCATTTGCACCTCGGTGGCGCATTAACTGCTGTTTTTTGGGCGTTGTGCCAGGTATTCAGGATTTAATGCCCGGGCGGAAGTTTCAGCTATTGGTATGCACCGGCGCAAAAAACTCACCATCCCGCCCTCTGTTTTTAGCGTGATGACGGCGTTAATCGTGGTGCAACGTTGCGCAAACGCCCTGGATGGAACATTCGGCCTTAAAGCCTCATTTAACACCCGCCCCTGGGAAAGGCTTGAAAAAAAAAAGGCGGTCCCAGGGTGCGGCAGGCAGTATTGGCAGCATTTTTAAATGGGGGGGGGTGGGGGGGGGAAAGAGAATGAGGATTCTACATCGCAGGTCATATTGACTACAACTGTTGCGCACATAATGCTGTGTGAAGCTCCAACTTGCAAACTTCACTTTTATCTGCCATTACAGTGTCCTTACAACTTGAGAGAGGATTTAATGTGGGCATTACGAGTTCGCCAACGTATCATGCTCCATGCTATTGCCAGGCGGTGTCAAGCTAAAGGAAGAACTCTTGGCCATGTCGGCCCATGGATGACGAGGCCGAAGACGTCCGGGGACGGGGGCTTACCCCCCCACGGGTTTGCAGGCACCAACGCTCAGACCTCCAGCTCCCTGAGGAGCAGTGTGCGAGAAGGCTGTGCTTCCAAAAGGATGTGCTGACAAAGATATGCCATCTCCTACAGGCAGACTGATGCCTGGACCTCTCTGCAGGCAGCTTTCAATATTCCCCTCAACAGGTTTCCGAATTAATTGTGGTGTGCTGCATGTTGCACAGCTTGGCCATCATTGAGGGGCCAGGCATTGCCAGTGGGGATTGCAGGCCCACCTGAGGAGAACAAAGAGGAGCCTGGTGAGGCCCCCATTGGATAGCCACACCATCCACGGGGGAGGCAGCGAGGAAATGCTGCTGGACAACACCTGTACATCACCGGCTCTCCGAAATGGAGAAAACTGAGGAATGGAGCCAATATTGGACACGCTGGGACCAAAATTCAGCTTCCCAATAAGGCCAGTTACCGCCAGATTATGGCAGCCAGACGGTGGAATTGAATGGCCGCTGATTTCGGTTTGAATTTGGCTGGCGGCGGTCCCCACTTCCGCCCCACCGCTGCCGAGCAGCCGTAAGCGTGTCATCAGTGCGCGCACCGCCGGGACCCCCCATCTCCCTCGAAATTCAGCCCGAAAAATCTTAGGCCTGCCGAGCAATGCCCAACAGTTTTTCCTGTCGGTGCACCTTTCATTCTCTCAGTCAGCCCTGGTTGTGCGATGGCCATTAAAGGCAAGGGCTTTGCTGGCCGACTTCCATGTTGGCCGGACTATTGTACCCCCTGGTTCAGCCAGGCCACCAACAGGCAGCCTGGCACCCTCTGTTGGGTGCCAGGCCACTGGCCCGGCCGTAACGCTCTCTGGTGGCTCCGTGGCCGATCCTAAATAATCAGCAATTCTGTCCCCTTTAAAAGGAGGAGCGATATGTGGTGACGCAGACACGCAATGACGGTGTCGGAGAATCCATCCCGCCTCCACTTCCGCCCCTCACCAGCACTTACCGCCATACTTCCGCCCTCATTATGACCGAATTCCTGGACGATTAATAAAAACGACAGAGCTGAATATCGATCAAGAGTCGACATCATCCTACCCAGCGGTGAAAACATTTAAATGGTAGGTGCGCCAGGTTTCTGGCGGGCCTGAATTTCGGCCCCGCTATGTGCCCCCATAAAGGCAGTTCCGGTGAACGTTGGAATGATGCACAAGACACACCAATGGCAAATGAGGAGTCATAAATTTTACTGCAACAAAGTCACAAAAACACCCCCACCAAAATAAAACCATACAATTATGTTGTAGGGAAATAAACAACAATGAAACTTTTTTACCGCCGCAACTTTTGGCTCGGGCGTAAAGAGTCCGCTGTGTAACGCCTGACTTAACGCCAATGCTCCTCCAACTTACATTATCGCCGAAACTTGCAATCGGAGACGCAAACTTTAAAGCCCCGCTGTGATTAACGGCCCTAAATCCAAAAAGTCCAAATTCCAGCCCAATGCCTTCGTAAGAGGAGGGGAAGGAAGAAAACCGGGTGAAAAAACAAACAGCCTGAATATACCACACACAAAAAATTGTCAAAAGAAAAGCTTCCTTTCAGATGTAATTTTGTAAAGCTCTGCTGAGTAAACCTTCTGGATCTGGTAAATGAGTGATAACCATATGTGTATATATAGCACATCCCAGGATGCAGTACAGGAAAACACAGCATTGTGCCACCCACCCAATAATCACTGCAGTTAAATGAACAACCAAAACCAAATGGCCCCAGTGACATTGCTCCTTCTATTCCACCAACCCAGCTATTAAAATTAAGTAAAGGTGATCCTTTGGAGTAAAAACTCAACATTTGATTACAGGTGCAGCGTCGAAAATCCAGAGTTCCGAAATTCGGAATGTTCCGGAATCCGGACTAATCTGTGGCTGGGTCGTCCGGAACATGTTCAGAAATCTGAACTTCCCCGCCTGCCCGACCTCCCCCCGCCTCGGCCCGACTCCTAGCCGTCCGACCTTCCCCTCCCCTACCCACCTCGGCCCAGGCAAAGAAGTTCCGAAATCCGGAAATACCCAGAATCCGAAGCAGCCTCGGTCCCAAGGCTTCCGGATTTTCGACGCTGTACCTGTACCAGTAAAGCACTCCTTACATGACTTCACTTTTGTTATTTTGGCATTAGATGATATGGAGCTCCCCTGCTTCTCATTCCCTCCCCTGCTTCTCATTCCCTCCCCCCACCCCGCTTCTCTCACTAGCACCCACACCACCCACCCCCCAACCATGGGTCTCCATGCAGCCAAGAGATGACTATAATAAAAGGCGAGGAAAAAACTGAAAGGGAGAATGAAAAATACAATGATGCTGAACTTTAATGGCCCTTTTAACTTATTGGTGCAAAGCAGAAATGCGGATGGTTAAACATGTGTGTCAAACAACAGCTTTGCTAATACCATGTGCAATGCTTGATCTGACAAAGTCATTTTAGGGTTAAACTCAAGCACCTGTAAAAAATGCTAACTCCAAGGTTACTTTCCTTGTGACTGGTGTTTTATGAAGCATAAATGTATAAATTGTGGCTGGCAATGACCAGTTAATGAGCACGCATTTTAAAAAGACCCAATTAGCGGTTGTTTGGGCACGAACAAACATTAGGTCAATATTATTCAAAACTAACTGCAACTTGACTTCACTGTACGTGTATTCACTGTTCTTCCAAACTAAAGAAATAATGATAACCAACAAAAATACTCAAATTGCCTGCAATGCAGTGAATTTGAAGCTAGGGTAGAGAAAAAACCCACTTGCAATGAGAGTAAATGGTTGGTTTTATCGGCGCAGGACTTCCAATGCGTGCCATGTTTACTATGCTATCATCCCACACCAAGGATGACCTTAGAGTAGAAAGAGAAAGTAGATGGAATATATCTGCATCTCTAGAAGAGAGAAACGTGACCCGATAGAGGTTTTTTAAATTATGAAAAGGTTTGATAGGGTAGACTTAGAGAAGATGTGTCCAGTTGTGCGGGAGACCAGAACGAGGGGCCATAAATATAAAGATAACTAATAAATACAATAGGAAATTCAGGAGAAACTTTTTTACCCAGAGAGTGGCGAGAATGTGGAATTCACTACCACAAGGGTAGTTGAAGCAAATAGCACAGATGCATTTAGTAACAGCTAGATAAAAACACGAGGGGAAAAAGGAATAGAAGGTTATGTCGATACAGTTAGATGAAGAGGGTTGGGAGGAGGCCCATGTGGAGCATAAACACCAGCATGGACCAACTGGGCTGAAAGGCCTGACTGTGCTGTGCATTCTATATATTAATGGTCAGATTTCTGCCCCCTCAGTAGAAAAATCCATCACTCTGAATTCCTACTTTTAGGAAAATATTGGTACTAGTACTGTGAATATTAATGTTTAAATTTAAAATGTAAATATTACATTTAAGGGAGGGCTTACAAATAGCAAAATTTCCAGTTTCATACTGCACACAAAGTGATTGCTCATTCAGAATTTTTAGCCTAACCTGATAAACAAGTAATTTGGTTACAGATTTTGCAGAGATATCATCAGAATGCTCACTAGAAATAAATCAAGTGCAAGTACACCAACATTTAGTTTAATTTTCACTTGGATATCATCCATGATGATTCACAGCTCCATGCCAATCTCCTCTTTCCTTAAAATCAAACACCAGAAGTCACATGGCAATCAACAAAAGTTGTCAACTTTTGTAATTTGTGATGGACTACAGTCAAAAGAAACTTTGCCATCCCACTTAACCCTGTTACAATGGTTCCAGAGTAGCCAGTACCAATTAGGGCCACATCATCCATCCAATCCAATTTGTTGTACGTACATTACAACACTAACCCAAATTGAAGTCAATGGAAGTAAAATTCATGAGATGGAAATGGGCTGCTGATTTGCTATCACCCATTTTACACTGCAGGTGTGACGTCCGAAGTCCGGAAACCACGGGACCGAGGTCATTCTGGGCATTTCAGAACATCTTTGCCTGGGCTGAGGAAGGTAGGTAGGGGAGGGAGGGGAGGTCGGTCGGGCCGAGGACGGCCTGAGGGAGGTCGGGCGACTGGAGGAGGTCCGACGACCGAGGCTGGATTTCAGAACATTTTCCGGACGATACCGCCATGGATTGACTCGGTGTCCAGAACATTGCGGAACTCCGGATTTTGGACTCCGCACCTGTATTGCATAGTGAAGATTTACCCTCAGTGTTAACATATTCTGATTTATCTTTGAGATCCAAAGTGAATGACCTAAAATTTCCCCATGTTGAGCTCCATCGGTCATAGTTTTGCCTACTCACTTAATCTGTATGACCCATTGTTGCTTCTTGCTCCCATCTACACAACTTCTCTGCCTCCTAACTTAGTGTCATCTGCAAACTTGGATATACAACACTCTATTCCTTTATCCCAGTCATTTATATGATGTAAAGCAGAGATGACAGCACAGATTGTTGGGGAACACCAGTGAACCTTTATCCCTACCTCCCAACCAACCAATTATCAACCCACATCACAGGGTTATCCACCATTTTCACACAGATTTATTTTTACTAATAATCTCTTCTGCCGAACTTTATCAAATACTTTCTGGTAATCAACATCCATAGATACCCCCTATCCACCATGCTAGTCAACTCCTCAAATAATTCAACTACATTAGTTAGACATAATCTACACTTGCTCACCTTGATTAGATCATACTTGTCCAAGTGCTGAAATCACTGTCTCTGATGATAGCTTCCAGTACCTTCCCCACAATTGATGTTATTGTCAGGTCTGTAGCTACCTGGTTTCTCCCTCTCTCCTTTCTTAAATAAAAAGGTGTGACATTTGCAATTTTCCAATCCAAATGGTTCAATTCCTGAATCTAAAGAGTTTTGAAAAATGATGACTAACGCATCTGCAATTTCCTCACCAAGTTCTTGTAACATCCTGGATTGTAAATAGAAAGGCCCCTAATGCTTCTCCAACTAAACCGAGCACACACCAGTGATTTGTCCATCTTAAGTCCCATTATTGTCTCCATTACCATTCTAACTTGTATTACATCCATTATGTTCTCCCCTGGACTTATTTTTAGGATCCCTTGTGCCGCTGGTATTTTCACAAATGCAGTAGGATACATATGATGGAGGAGACAGAAAGGTCAGACTTACAAAAGTAATGAGACAGAGATTTTTTCTCCCTATTCACAGGATGTGGGTGTCGCTGGCAAGGCCCATCCCAGTAACAAGAGAGAGAGCGTCTGAGTCAAAGTTTTCAGGGGGTGGGGAGCAGGGTGGTTGGTCAAAGACTGTGGCTTTGGTCTTCCCAATGTCAGCTGAAAGAAATTGCAGATCATCCAAAACAGGTTGTTGGACACAGTCCAGAGGTAAAAACTGGGGCTCTACTATTCTGTGGAATATGACTAACAACATAAATATTCAGAGCCAGTGCGTGGACCCTGGGCTCTCAGAATCCAACTCAAAAGACCTTATAGAGAAACAAAACATTAAATTGTATGAAGCTTGTAAGCCTGATAGAGGTAATGTGATTAGCTAATTACCTTCAATTAACAACCAGATCAGGTCAAATAATTTTAGTGCATAAATATAGCACCAAGGAAACAAAATCTCCATGGTGCTATGGTTCAACAAAACCTCTAGAGAAGCGGTCCACCAGTCAGATTAAAATGGTGGTGGGGCAATTTAAAAAAAAATATAAAGTCAGATTTTCTAGTGTCATTCGGTGTACAGTGTGTACGTCAAAACTGAAAAATCGCTAATTCTGTCCTCAGGGTTATTCATCAAGATTGGATGGAGAGAGAAATGGCACCAAATATAGTGACTAAACCTAGGTATAATAATGGCCCCCCTTCAATGTTTTATACAATCAAGTACTTACAAAGCCAACCAAACACAATGCAATGTGAAGTAACAAATAAACAGTCAATAAACATTATCCAAATTTTGGGTTTCATTACCCATAATACCTACTTTCAGTGTCAGTTGCATTTTGATGGGCTACACTTGTACTTTAAATATTGGATCGTTAGATACATAATACAAATAGGCCCCTATATTTTTACTCAAATTGTTGCAAAACCTTTCCCCACATATACATATAAATATACATATATATTTTTTAATATATTAAATACCTGACCACTTTCCACAGAGCCACTTGCATTGTTTTACTCAAACATAAATTTACTTAGTATAAGGAGGAAAAGATAGCTTTCATGTATACCATGTGGCATTCAGAAAACATATTAAAGCTGTATGTATTGGATTTTGCATCCATCATTATTATATTCAGCATTCGCATATTGTATGAGGTTATTTATCATATCCCAGAATGCAAATGCATGTTTAAAAAAAACCTTTAAAATGGTTACATGGCAAAATAGTACTGCATTTTCTTCATTATAAATACAAATCAGGGCATGTCAAGTATTACAACTATGTCAATTAAAAGTAGATCATTAATTTAAGGCAGGAAGTAGTTTCAATGTAAACTTTCCCCAAATTGCGAGAAAATAGCAAATTAATTATTCTACTTAGGATAAATTTTACTCTGGTGCACTTGACAGTAGTTTACAAATTCACAACTGCTTAACTTAAGGTTCAAGGATACTAATCTAATTTGACAGTTCATGCATCCCCTCCCCCCACCCAGTAATGTTGACCAATCGTACAGTTACAGAATCACGCATAGTTCAAAGATCTCAGCTTCCCATCCTCCATAAACTTCTGCCCCATTCAACTCTGCTGCCTGTATCCTATTCGCCCATCACCATTGTCCTCATTGACCTATATTGGCTCCCGGTCTCCCAATGCCTCTAATTGAAAGTTCCCATCCTTATGTTTAAATTTCTTCATGGCCTCATCCCGCTCCATCTCTGGAACCTTCTCCAGCTTTAGAACGCTCCAAGAATGGTGTGTTCTTCCAACTCTGGCCTCTTGTTCATCCCTCACTCCCTTCTCCTCACTATTAGTGGCCGTGCCTTCAGCCGTCTGGGTCCCATGCTCTGGAATTCCTGTCCTAAACACCTCTGCCTCTTCACCTTGCTCCCTTCCTTTCAGGCCCTCTTTAAAACCCACCTCTTTTACCAAACTTCTGATGATTCTACCCAACTCCTCCTCCTTTGGTTCAGCGTCCACTTTTGTCCGATTATGCCTGTGAAGCAGCTTGGGATGTTTTCGATGTTAAAGGTGCTAGAAGAATGCAAGTTATTGTTGATGGGCTTACTGTCTCAATCAGTGCTTGTTCCTCTATTAGACACTTGCCTTATGCTTTTAAAATGATCAGTGGTGATTCAACCAAGGTAGGCAGTTCAACCTTTATTTCATTCCCCTCTTCTAAAAATTTCTGATGCCTTAACCAAGAAGTCATTATTCATGGGTTTAAAGGGTCAGCGGCAGTGTGGATCCAAAATCGGCTAAAGGACAGAAAGCAGAGAGAGTAGTGGTCAATGGTTGTTGTTCAGACTGGAGGGAAGTACAGTGATGTTCCCCAGCGGTTGGCGACGGGACCACTGCTCTTTTTGATATATATTAATGACCTGGACTTGGCTATGTATACAGGGCATAATTTCAAAGTTTGCAGATGACATGAAACTCAGAAATGCAGTAAACAACAAGGAGGACATACAGACTGGTGAAATGGGCAGACACATGGCAAATGAAATTTAACCCAGAAGTATGAAATGATTCATTTAAGAATGTGGAGAGGCAATATAGGCTAAATGGTAAAATTTTAAAGTGGGTGCAGGAACAGGGAGACCTGGCCCGGGTGGGGGGGGGGGGGGGGGGGGGGGGTGGATGTACACAAACAGGACAAGTTGAGAAGGCTGTTTTTTTTTTAAATAAAAAAGCATATAGGATCCTGGGGGGAGACTTTCGCCTTCATTTTCAGCAGTTTTCTCAGCGATAGAGCTGTTTTTGAGAGAAACTGCCCGGCGAAAGTTTCCCACTTACTTTTTAAATGGAACCACCCACATCTCAAGACGATCGCTGGGGCCAAACCGCCGACGTGCACCGCCGAGAAAATCTCCAGGATATAAGTTTGGCCTCAACGGAAGCCCGTCCAGATCGCCGAGGGAACCGCCCTGTGAAAGCTGCTTAAACAGGACGGTAGGTGAGTACTCTACAAAGAAAGGCAAGTTAAAAGGTTCTTTATTTCTTTTTTTTTAAATTATAAAACGGCGATTAACTGTAAAACTATCTTGAGTATGTTTTAAAATAAAAATTTCACAAAAAATAGTTAAAGTTTTCCCCCCCTCCCGAGGCCCAACCACAGCCCCAGAGTAAATTTTTTAAAACATTTTAAGAACTGCCCGTTTCACCTAGTTTCGCTTTTAACATTAGTGCAAGATCCATTTTCTCCTCGGGCAATATTTTTTTTTTAAACATAAGAACATAAGAATTAGGAACAGGAGTAGGCCATCTAGCCCCTCGAGCCTGCTCCGCCATTCAACAAGATCATGGCTGATCTGGCCGTGGACTCAGCTCCACTTACCCGCCCACTCCCCATTACCCTTAATTCCCTTATTAGTTAAAAATCTATCTATCTGTGACTTGAATACATTCAATGAGCTAGCCTCAACTGCTTCCTTGGGCAGAGAATTTCCCAATCTTCTATTTTCCCACTAACCTTGGCCACCTTATACACATTGGTTTTTAATTTGATACTCTCCTTAATTTTCCTGGTTATCCCTTCTCTTACCGCCCTTCTTTTTCCATTGGAATATATTTTTGTTGAACACGATGAAAGAGCTCCTTAAAAGTCCTCCACTGTTCCTCAATTGTGCCACCGTTTAGTCTGTGTTATGGAAATTCTCACCAGCGTTAGTTGTAGAACGTTAGTGGTTTTTCTGGGTGGCAATTGGGCGTTGAGGGGCTTTAGGGAAAGTCTAGCCCCTTGACTTTAAAAAGAGAAGTAGAGTACAAAAGCAAGGAAGTTATGCTAAACTTTTATAAAATACTGGTTAGACCCCAACTGGAGTGTGGTGTTTAATTCTAGGCAACACATTTTAGGAAGGATGTCAAGGCCTTAGAAAGAGAGCAATAGAGATTTACGAGAATGGTATCAGGGACGAAAGACTTCAGTTATGTCGAGAGACTGAAGAAGCTGAGATTGTTCTCCTTAGAGCAGAGAAGATTAACAGCAGATTTTATAGTTATTCAAAAATCATGAAGGTTTTGATGAAGCAACTGATTCCAGTGCCAGAAGGGTCAGTAACCAAAGGAGACAGATTTAAAGGTGATTGGCAAAATAAGCAGAGGCAAATTGAGGAAACACTTGTTTTATTTTTTTTAAATGGTGAGTTGTTGTGATCTGGAATACAATGCCTGAAAGGTTGGTGGAAGCAGATTCAATAGTAACTTTCAAAAGGTAACTGGATAAATACTTCAAGGGAAAAAAATTCCAGCGCTACAGAGAAAGAGTAGGGGGGTGGGATTAATTGGATAACTCTACCAAAGAGCCGAGGATAGGCACGATGGGCTGAATGGCTTCCTCCTGTGCTGTATGTATTGTGTCTGTAAGCGCTCTAGTAATGACTCCACGAGGCAAGGTATTGTACTTGAACTCTGATGACCTTAGTCCATTTATTACAGCTCCTGAGAGAGAGTACAGTATGGTGAGCTCCCTTTTATACCTGGTTACTTGTGGTGTACAGGTGACCCCTAGGTTTCCACCAGTTGAACCCTCTGGTGGTACAAGCACAGTGTATACAGTGTGAAGATACATCCAGTAGTCTTATGTAACTGTACATTGAGTGTACAGGGTATATATTTCTATTATACATACACAACATCACTCTCCCCCAAGTCTTGTGCATTGGCCTTTGCATTGTGTGCTCTGGCCCTAGACTTGAGTGCCCAAAGCCCTTGCACCTTGTCTATACTTTGGCTTGGCTCTCTCCCTGTTGACCCCCAAGTCCTTATTGCCACAACATTGGGAAATGGTCAGCAGTGGATGGTTTGAAGTTGCAGTGGGGGTTGAGTGGGTTCCGGGTGTGATCCATGTGTGTCAATGGCTACATACATCCATTTCCCCCCCCCTCCATACATAGATCATGTGTGTGGCTCAACACCTGCATGTGCATAAATGTACAGAAGGAAAGAACAAAAAAAAGGAACATAGGATTAATTATATCACTGTTTGGGTGTAGCAGTAGTGGAACAAGTACATTTTACAGGTAAGGTACATACGTGGTATCAGTCTCGCCCCTGGGTTGGGTAGGTGCAGGTGGGTGAGGACGCTAATTCCAGAGTGACCGGATTGTGTCTAGGTTGTCTGATGGCAGCGCTGTGCCCCCTGCCAGCTGGGTGGGCTCGGATCGCTCACCTGGCTGATTCTCAGGGCCTATGCCGTTCCCTAGTGGTGGGCAGAGCCACAGGAGTGTGTGGCCTCCCTGCCTTCCCTTGAGGGCTGCAGTGTTTCACTGCTGCCCTGCAGTGGTAGTGATAGCCTGGTCATCCCAGGTCCCGTTGGGAGAGCTGGGGGCGCTAGCCTCTTGCTTCCGGTACTGGCCCTGGTGGCCAGAGAGGTAGAGCCGAGCTGGGGTAGGGTACCAGTAGTGGTGCCTTTGCCGTCCGCTGATTGCTGGCCCTGCAGCTGGTATGCTCCCTCTGTGTGTGGCCACGCTCCCTGGGGCATCACATTGGTCCCAGAGGCGCAGGCTACATGATCGGGTAGCCCGCTGGACCTGGGTGCTTCCGACGGGAGGTTGCCCTTGGTTTTGTCGGCGTACATGTCGAACCCGGCATCGCACATCATTTCTTCATTTACTGTCATAATACATTGGTTCCAACCGCAATTGCCCGACTCGGCACGGTTAGTTACATTTACATACATGCATGTCAATTACATCTTTTATATGTGTATTACCGGCATCGCTGTACAAAGAGTAAACTGTCCCTTTAATTGTGATGGGTTGCCGGCCTCCTTTAAAAGGGCCTTGCAATCTTTACACCAATCCGGTTCGCTGCTCGGCATCATGCGTTGCCACCTCAACGCTGCCCGCCGCCATCTTTACTTCAGGCGCTTCACCTCGTGGTGCGGGCGCCATCTTCTTTCTCTCCACGAAGTAGGATACGGTGATCCTTTTCTCCCCAGGTTCTGCCACGGAAACAGGGAAGTTACCTTCTGTACCGACTTTCTTCCTCGAGTCCTGCCACTGGAGCCTGGAAGGTGAGGTCGGGTCGTTTGTGCTGGATCATCTCGCCGTTGTGTCGTCTCCATGCAGTCGAGTTGGGCGGTTGGTTTTTCAGGTGTTGTGCTGGATCCAAATTCGGGGCCGCGTAGGACGTTGATCACCGGAGGCTGGAGGTTTTCCCAGCTCCAACGGATTTGTTTCATCCATCTTCTTCCTAGCAGCGTTGGACCATCACCAGCAACGATCCACAAAGGTAACTTGTGCATCGCACCGCCATGGGACACTGCCAACGACTGGGATGGTGTAGTTTGTGTAAGTGAGCAGCTTTACTTGGATCGGGATCATGTTAGGTCGTTCGATTGGGTTATCCCAGAGTTTCTCAAAGGCAGCCCGATTCGATTCATCAGTGACTGGCTCGTCCCCGTGTCCACCTCCATCGTGACTGGAACACCGTTGATTTCAACTTCCATTTTCAACAGAGAACTCTTGGGGGAGCAGGTAAACACTCCGTACACCTCATCGTGGGGCTGAGCTGCCTCATGGACTCTTCATCGTCGCTGGAGTCCGGATGATCGGCCAACTCTTCATCGACTCGGTGAGTACAATTTCTCTTGCACATTCGCTAGAGGTGGCCCTTCGTGTTACAGCCTTTGCAAGTATAGTCTTTGTAGCAGCACTGGTGGGCCCTGTGATTTCCTCCACAGCGCCAGCATGGAGTTGGCCGGTTGGACCCATGTGGTGGACTCAGGGTTCTGTTCTCTTTACCCTGAGAGAGACCGCTTGCAGCAGCCTTGCCTCTAAAATACGGCAATCGATTCACAGTACTTGCTGAGTTAAAGTCCATGGGGCGAATCATCCGCTTGGAATCGCAGGCCGAGGCCATGAACGCCTGGCTCACGTTAATTGCCTTCTGCAGGATGACCGTGGTGTCCGCAGAGAGCAGCCTGTGGAGAAGGCCTTTGTGGCCAATTCCAATAACGAAGATGTCCCACAGCACTTCGGTGAGGTGGTTGCCAAAAATCACATGGTGCAGCCAATCGTCTGAGGTCTGCAACATATTTCGCAATTTCTTGGCCTTCGGGCCACCGGTGGGTGTAGAACCGGTGTCTGGCTGTGAGGATGCTCTCTTTAGGTTTGAGCTGTTCCTGTATCATAGTTACGAGCTCCGCATATGTTTTGGTTGTTGTCTTCTCTGGGGTTAGCAAGTCCCTGACGAGGCCATAGACGGTGGGCCCACAACTGCTGAGCAGGATGGCTCTGCACTTATCAGCCAGCGAGGTCGGTGTGTCTCCCGTCAGGTCGTTCGCAATGAAAAAGTGTTTGAGCCTTTCCACAAAGGCCTCCCAATCTTCCCCATCGGCGAATTGTTGAAAGGTGCCAAGGTTAGCCATTTTTCACATGGAAATTCGTAATCTTGTCACCAATTATTGTGTCTGTAAACACTCTAGTAATGACTCCACGAGGCAAGATATTGTACTTGAACTGTGATGACCTTAGTCCATTTATTACAGCTCCTGAGTGAGGTACAGCATGGTGAGCTCCCTATTATACCTGGTTACCTGTCGTGTACAGGTGACCCCTAGGTCTCCACCAGTTGCACCCTCTGGTGGTACAAGCATATAGTGTATAGAGTGTGAAGGTACATCCAGTAGTCTTATGTAACTGTATGAGTGTACAGGGTATATACTTATGTTATACATACACAACAGTAGGATTCTATAAATCTGTGCGTGAACCTTTGCTAATCACCCGACCCCTTTTTTCTGCTAGTCCTAGCAAGTAATCTAGAGATAGATGTGGTAGATCCTCCACCTATCATACAATAATGTTCCACAATAATTATAGCCATTCACTGCTGGGCCGACTGCCTGAACTAGCAGGGCAAATTTTTTTTGTTGCTTCTTTGAAGTCAGCAACTTTGGGAGATGGGAGACATATTTGACAATTAATCTCCTAATTATTACTGGGAGGTGGGGAGTGATGGGGGGGGGGGGGGGGCGTGTAAGAGGGAGAAAGGGATCCCACTCAAGCTCTCTAGTTTTGCCGCTACAGCTTCAGCAAAATATTGGAGCACAATATTTGCCATCATTTATTCCTGTGGGGTTCTCATATTGGACCCAATATCTAGGACCATTCCCGCCTAAACTTGTTTCCTCTGCTGAAGAATGTAATTAAGGTTTTGGTGTATTTGATTAGACTCAAAGAAAATTTTTAAGTCTTTAATATAAATCTATTTGCATCACACGGATGCGACACGATGCAAATTAAAGCAATCCTTCCCTTCCCCTCTCATTCTCTATCCTTGCTGCTGTACAGTTCCAAGAGTACTGGCAGCCTCTAGTACCTCCCCTAAATTGCCACTATTCACATATGAGCCTTGATAATGTGTGCTGGCCGGCTCAGAACAGCCAAACTCAATACCGTCCATATGGACATCTACCAGGAATGCTGGCTAGTGATGAGGAGGAACTTGGATTACTTCCCCTCACTAACCTAGAAACACTGAAGCTAGTTGTAGAGCGAGCATGGCTACCACAGCTGTAATGACCCAAGGATTGAACCAGGGATCTTTCCGGACTGTGTAGCTCAGCTATACAAATCAATAATTTCACTGAGCCTTCCAATTTAGTATTAGGCTCATTCGTACTGGTTCATTTTTTTTGCCTAAACGGTTAGTTTCAGAATTTGATTTAAACTGAGATTTTGCTCCATTTTAAGCTTTCGATTCCCTCATTCGAATAAATTAGATTAATTCGGAAAGGGATTTTCTTCTCCTTTAAAGTCTCCTACTCTATATAGTACTTTCAATGCTGTTGTAGCTGAAAGGAGGTGGGCAGAGTGGCTCAGGAGATGACTGATCCGGTGATATTTCCTTCTCTCCATGAGGAAACACCTGGCCTCCATCCAGCAAGTACACAGATACAGTCAAGGTCACCATATGCAAAAATCACATTTGCAAACCCATGTGTTGCAATTCACCAAATACTGCCCCAACATGTTGCACCTCAACTCATTTTTACTTAGGGGTGGAATTCAATTAAACAATGAAAGTAGATTTCCTTAGAGCTCGTAACATTTATCTTATGCACAAGGCAAGAAATGACAAATCTGATGAAGTCTCCAGTACTGCAAACTGTGAAACGAGCCAGCTCTGAAGCTTAGGATGGTGAAGGCGGAGAAAAACTATTAGAAGTGTCACGTTACAAAATTTATATAGAGAACTAGTCCACGCCAGTTCCTCTGGAAGTGGTAAAAAAAATATTTCTTGCTCGAGTATGAAAATATGGAACTACAAGAAAAAGCTGCGTTGTGCACGATGCAAAAATACCTACTCAATAAGCTAACAAAAGGAATTGTATATCAATTTGACTATGCAATGTCATTAAGTATTAGTGACAGTTGACATGCACATTGTTTGCAACTATTACTGAAGGAGAAAGCCACCCCGTTCAGTACTGAACTGTAGTTAACCCCCGCTCTAGGCATTTACAACATTTGATGACAAGCCATACAGTCAACATAGTTGAGCTATCTTTACCTTTCCCCTGACTGCAGAAAACAGTTTCTGTACATTTGAAAATTAAAGTGAATCATATTTTGAAGGCAAATTATTGAAGTTAAAGACGTTAGATTTTATTTTTGATGTGAATAACTTTTAAAAGAGAGAAAGTATTTTTCCTGATTGTTGTGGATGTATGAACATTCTCACTGATGGCTGAGAGATGCAGTTTTTCTCCCCTCTCCCCATTGCTCTATACAGAGAGAGAGCTTCCATTATAATATACTGGTATTGCGGAGTCCACCTTCTGCAAAGGGAAGAGACAAATAGTCTCCAACTCAGCCCCGCCAGCAAAACTTACCCTAACCCTTTTCTGCGCATGCGTCGGAACCAGCCCCGAACACCACGTTGCCTGCTGAACTCCCAGTCACCGAATACCAAACTCCCAGCTGGGCTGTTTTGGGGGGGGGGGGGGGGGGAAGTAGAGAGAGAAAGAAAAGAAAAAGAAAAAGAAAAAGAACAAAAAAAGAAAGAAAAAGAGAGAGAGAGAGAGAGAAAAAGAGAGAGAAGGAGAGAAGGAGAGAAGGAGAGAAGGAGAGAAGGAGAGAAGGAGAGAAGGAGAGAAGGAGAGAAGGAGAGAAGGAGAGAAGGAGAGAAGGAGAGAAGGAAAGAGAAGAGAAGAGAAGAGAAGAGAAGAGAAGAGAAGAGAAGAGAAAAGAGAAAAGAGAAGAGAAGAGAAGAGAAGAGGAGAGAGAGAGAGAGAGAGAGAGAGAGGCCGTTTGGTTGGGGTGGGGAGAGAGTGTGCTGGGATAAGAGTCTTCAGCTGGCGGCAGGATGCACTTACGCTGGGGTAATGGACTCGGGCTGGAACTTGGTGGCTTTTGGGGCGATCTCTCCTCAGTGGCTTCTGAAGTCAAAATTAGAAATTGGAAAGTCAGTCAGAACTTGGGCTGGGCAGTTCCACTTACACATTGCAGAGGAACTGCAGAGCCATCCTCCAAGGGGACCAATCAGCAATAGGGCGTGTGAAAATGGAGAGTCAGAGAAAAGGTTTTCTTTCAGTTAGTACAAATAGACGCAGCCATTAATTTCCACCATCGACCTGATGGGTAATACTGTATATATTCTCTGCCTTTGATTCTGTTTTAAAGTGAAATCTCAGGCAGAAATTAAGTAAGCAATTAAGAAAGCAAATGCTATGTTGGCCTTTATTACAAGAGGATTTGAGAATAAGAATAAGTCTTACTGCAATTATATAGGGCCCTGGTGAGACCACACCTGGAGTAGTGAGAACAGTTTTGGTCTCCTTACCCAAGGACGGATATACTTGCCATTGAGGGAGTGCAACAAAGGTTCACCAGACTGATTCCTGGGATGGGGGGATTGTTCTATGAGAAGAGACTGAGTAGACTAGGCCTATATTCCTTAGAGTTTAGAAGAATGAGAGGTGATCTCATTGAAACATACAAAATTCTTACAGGACTTGACAGAGTAAATGCAGGGAGGATGTTTCCTCTGGCTGAGGAGTCTAGAACCAGGGGTCACAGCCTCAGAATAAGGGGTCGGCCATTTAGGACTGAGATGCAGAGAAATTTCTTCACTCAGAGGGTGGTGAATCTTTGGCATTCTCTACCCCAGAGGGCTGTGGAGGCTCAGTCGTTGAGTATATTCAAGACAGAGATCGATATTTTGGATATTAAGGGGATCAAGGGATATGGGGATAGTGCAGGAAAGTGGAGTTGAGGTCGAAGATCAGCCATGGTCTCACTGAATGGTGGAGCAGGCTCGAGGGGCCGAATGGTCTTCTCCTCTTCCTAATTCTTATGTTATTATGTAAATCCATGGTGGTATTGCACCAGCAGCTAGTGTTCAGAGATGTTGAGGTGCAATAAGGGAGAGGGTTGTTAACTACAATTACTTTCCAGCATTACCTCAATATATCCAAGACCTAGGTTTAAATTTAGCTCAGACTGCCAAGATGAAAGTCTGAAACTTAAGAACCTTTAGTTTAGCCAGTTTCAACCCAGATCCTAGATGAATGCAGGTCGACAGCGCAGAGGGCTTACTTAGACAGTGATGAGTGAACGTACAAATGGGAAATGACACAATGAGGTGTCCAGAGTTTTGAATTGAGACACATTGACATTTCATCCCGTGACCTACACTTAGTCTGACCTGAGAGCATTCAATACCATAAAAGTAGAAAATGTTTCCATCACCCAGCACTAACTCCTAAAGTATGGGACACAAAAGGAGGTCAGTATTTCAGCTGCTGCCAAAGTCTCGTCTTGGAATCCAGCTTTTGGTATCCAGAGTGGGTAAAATGAATGGATTTTGTTTTGAATGCTTGTCCTTGGAGGGCAAGGATTAAGAATGTTCAAAAAAATATATCCAACATTTTGTGAAATTGATGTGAAGATGAGGCAAGTTCAGAATTAAAGCTAGTTCTTTTCTGACTTATGCACGCTATGTTTGGCATTGATCAGATGGCCCTCACCCGAAGAAAGCAAAACAAAATTGAAAATAGTTCTCCTTAGATTTCTAGTGCAATTTTTCACAAAACTCAAAATGTGATGTTTTGGAAGACATGTCACAAAAGTAGTGAAAAGCATTCGTAACTGGCATTGAAAAGGGCATCTTCCTGAGAATTAAAGTATGGAGTTTAAAAATAAATTTTAACATACATGACAGACAGGTAAAGACCATCGAGAGCCTGCTCCACGTAATTGCGATTCCTTATGTATCACAATATATACACTCCACCCCACACAAAACCATGCGATCTCCATGGAGGCGCAAAACAACAGATTTTTTTTTTAAAAAACAGGCCAATTTGGGAAAAACAAATCTGTGAAATTCCTCTCCGACCCATCTAGCCAATCGAAACTAGTCCAGGAGACACTCTGGCCTTGAATTCTCTGCAGTATCTACCTTTTTAAGAGGTGATCTCGCCACAGCCAGGAACAAGTCCAGTTTTCGCTAGGAACATAGATTAATGGCCAAGGCACATATTGCAGGCCATCAAAGACTCCCCCCACCTCTCATTCTTCTAAACTGTAAAGAATATAGGCTTAGTCTACTCAATCTCTCCTCATACAAAATATAATTTAATTGTTCTTTGAAAAGAAGAAAAACTTACTTCATGCCTACAGGATAAAAATAGACCTGGTATTGACTAAAACTGTCCCATTACAAAAGCAGCAGTGTGAAAACTAAAGAAATGTTTTAATGACAAAATAAAAAAAGTAAATTAAGGAACAAAGAACAACTTGGATCTATTCTGTAGGACACATTGTATGTTGGGATGATGCAGCATACTGGAAAACACCTGGCTTCAGCAAACGCCTGCTGTTTGTAAAGAACAAATTAGAAGTAAAACAGCAGTGGTTGGATGCGATTCTAAGCAATTTATAACTCTTACCATTAAAAAAAACAAGAATTTATGTTTGAAAAAAAATTGTTTAAAGTGTCAGCATTGGCTCAATGGTAGCACTCTCACTTGAGTCAGAAGATTGTAGGTTCAAGCTCCACACCAGGACTTTAGGGAGCGTCGCACTGTCAGAGGTGCGGTCTTTCGGAGGAGCCATTAAAAATGGAGGTCCCGTCTACCCCATCAGGTTGATGTCGAAAATCCCGTAGTACTATTTAAAGAAGAGCAGGGGAATTCTCCCAGTGTCCTGGCCAATACTTATCCTTCAAACACCAAAAAAAAGTGTGTTTAATTGGTCTTTTATCTCTGATGTTTGTGGAGCCTTGCTGTGCGTAAATTGGCTGCCATGTTGCTGGCCACACTTTGAAAGTAATTCATTGGTTGTGAAGCACTTTGGGAGGTGAAAGATGGAATATAACTGCAAGTTCTTCCTTTATGTCAATCAACCATTCTAGTTGCACAGAAAGCCAAAAAGCAGTCACTGATTGACAAACACACAAAAATCCAACCTTTCTTTCAAATGAAGATTCTTTGGAACAAATACAGTACCCATTTGATGCCAGAAACAAATTGTTAAATTATCAGCTTATGAAATCAATTACATTCTGTGCAATTGGTCATCAATAGCAGCCATTGTTCTGTGGTCAGCTACAAATTGCAACAAAGTAGAAGTTTCTGGCCAATTTGTCAATCAAGCCAACAGACTGCAGTCTGACCATATCAATTTTTATTCTAATAATTTTAATTTTTAAGGGTTCTAACTCTGGAAATGTTTTATGCAGATGTAACAAGTATACACGGTCTTCTTCCTATTTATTTTGTAAACAGAGCCATTGTCTCCTGTCCATTTCTGCATTTGTATACAAGCTTATGTTATGTTTAAAACTGCTTTCTAAATTGAGAATATAATTACAGAAAAATTAAAAAGAGGTAGAGAGATTATGTTTTGGTACCTTACAAACATTAATATGTTGTAAGGAGGAAGAGAGAAGTCATGTGACTGAAGGGGGAGGGGGGAGGGGGAGAGAACAAAAGACCTTTGGTGTGGTCCATATACAAACCTTGTGGAGAGGGAGAACAGGGCCAACAGTTCCGCATGGACATGTTTATTTTTTGCAGTTGTTCCTAAAGGTTGTGTTGCGTTAATGGAACATGATTTAGTTTTAATGTAAAATATATTTTTATTGAAAAGTTTACAATATACTTCACTTTAGTGTAATAAAATAATTTTTGTATCAAACTTTACTTTAATATGACTAAAATCACTTAAAAATATTACTTATAAAGTTGTAAAGTTACAAAACAATTTCAATTTGAAAACAACAACAACAAAAGGCTGCACCCATCTCTCATCCACATCTTGGTGAATGTGCACTTTTTCATGGGGGGGGGGGGGGTGCCGGCTTGGGTCTCTACAGAGACTGGTACAGGGATTGCAGTGGGAATGGCATTTGATTGGCCGGGCTGTGTGCCCTTATTGCAGCAGATGGCTCACACAGGCATTCCCTGATGGCCTGTGCCGTCATTTCCTCCTTCAGTTCCCGTGTCATTACTGCTATTTCTCCCGACAGTCCCGTTACCTCATCACCCACTCCACTGACCGTGTCCACAAGTGATCGGATAAGGTCATTAGTCTCCACGTCCAATGCCATAACCTCAACCACATCTGTTGCATGCTGCATCTCAGGAGAGCGTGGGGGTCGGATTCTCCTTCCCCTCGCCCTGGGTCTATCTCGCAGCAGCCCCCCAGCACTGGGAGGCACAGGCTGGGACGGTGGGGCCCTGGGTGTTCCAAGCTGCATTCCACCACCACCACCACCACCACTGGGACCCGCAACCTCGGAACCTGTGAAACCATGGAATGTCGCATCAGAACTTACATTATTATACGCGGATGGTACGTGATGAAACAATGGTATGTCGCATCAGAACTTAAAGCACTACACAAGGATGGGGGCTGGCTGAAACCATGGAATGTTAGACCAGAACTCATGGAAGTGTTTGGCAATGTGAGGTCCTGTACTATGGACTGATCCATATTAAGATCAACATTCTCCCCTGAACACATATCCATGCCCTCCTCCTCTCCCCCCGCCCCCCAAGCCTTGGTCTGGATCGTACGCATCTGGATCTTCTTCTGGATCTTCAGGATTGGCATCAGGTTTTGCAGAATATAACAGAAGTCAAATGGTTAGCAGCACAGGAGGGGGCAGGATGGGTGGCATGAGTAGGCTCACATGTAGCAGGCCAGGCAGCAGGTTGATTTGAAGGGCCACGATGAATTTTCAGGACTTGCCCTCTCCCTCGCGTGTGGGCCCAGCTTGTGCATCACTGATTGATGAGTCGTACCTGGAGAAAAACAAAGCAGCGACTCTGTCTTCCAAGGGTGTCAGTGGGTGCAGATTTGGCGGGCGTCCTCCTGTTCAAGTTCTTTCCCTTTTGTTGTGTGCCAATTTCTTCTGCAAAGATGAAAATATAACTTTTTAGAGAGGGTGTCTTTCTGCTGGGTGGGACATATACAGATGGTCACATTTACAATTCAATTGAAAAATGAAAATATTACTTACACTAACTACTTGACCAAGGTCCTGCCATTTCTTTTTACACTGGCTTCCAGATCTCATAGTATTCACCACTGCGCAGTAATCTTCTGCAACTAGGTTCCAGCGTTTCTTCATTTCTTTGGGTGGCACTTTTGTGCGACCCCTGTTGCTGGTATCCAGCTCCTGCCATCTCTGCTCAATGACGTTAACTAGTCTCTCCACTTCGTCATGTAAGAAATTCTTCGTTCTTGGTGCACGTTGTTGCATTGCTGTATTGAACTGACACTCGGTGATTTTTCAAAACACACAGTCCTTACTTTGCATGCACCTATACAGCACTCCTTCTGGAAGTTTAGCAGCAACACAGAGCACTCAGAGTCCAGCAGCTGATTTCATCCACAGTACTGCTAACAGCATTCTTTCAGACACCCAAAAATCAGTGAGAAGGATTTACCTTTAAAAATGGCCGATTGCCAATGTTACTGACCCATTGCGCATGCGCAATGCTGCCAGCACACTCACACACTGGGCCCTAGCCTCGCTCCCCTGCGGCTCTGTTTATCCAGCACGGCCCTAGCACTATCCCCCACTGCTCGTGCTGCGCCACGCCAAGGTGCGCCATTTTAACCCGGGGGGGGGGGGGGGGCAAACTTGGGCCCATGGAGTTAAGGTTCATTATAGGATACGCTTATTTGTACTTCCTTATTTCTGAGCAAACACTGCCAATGTAGCAAACATTGACCACTGTATTTAACATTCCTATTCTGGCATAAATTTCATAGCTTCTAACTTTGGAAAGTTCAGTTTTCAATGCTACTACTGGTGGATAAAATCCTAAATCTACCAATTGCAGCACTGAAAAGCACTTCAAGTTACAGTTCATTAAATTCATCTCAGAAAAACCAGCAGAGATGGAAGATGATGATCTGGCTACGTGGGACAGCAGCAGCCAAGGAGCACTGGGAATTGACAGCTTAAAAAGAAAGTGACAACAGGGAATGGGGCACAGGGAGTCAGCAAAGAAGAGAGAGTTGCAGGCATGGCGTGCATGGGATCCTGCATCACATGAGACAGCAGCATCCATGAATCACAGGCATTGTGGGCAAAAACTGTGGGCCAGGAACACTGCTTCAAATAAAACTTTAAATCAGGTAAACGCTTTCTGTGCCATGAGTTTTTCAGAAAAGTCTCTCAATCATTCCTCAACTGCAAAATAAACACAGGTCCATTAACAATTTACCCCTTTGCTACCAGTACCCAGTGCCACACAATTAATTCCCATCTCATTCTGCACAGCTTTTGTACAATTCCTGTATATTGGAAAAAATGAGAAATTCCAAAATATGAAGGGAATTGGAGAAAAGCACGGTAAGGCACTAGCTTCCTAAATCATTTTGCTCTTGGAGCACAGTGTGTTCACTACCACCATTCTAAGCAGATGGATAAACCAGGAGCCATTGCAATAAAATAAAGAACTTTGAAATAAGAAGCATGGATATTAACTGCACCAGCTGAAAGCACAAGAGGCCAGTGTAAAAAGGTATGTTTCACCCCAGAGTCTCTTATAGGCTAATGCAAGACACTTTGCTCCCCCATTACCCAACAGAAACTGAACAATGCAAGACAATTAGTTCCACTCAGTGCCAAAGGAGTGATTAACTCCTCAATACTGAATCACCAAATCAAGAGCAGAATGAAAGACACAATGAATCCCACTGACACATCAAGTTGAGAATATCCAATAGTTGATGGCCCAAAAGGTACACATAACCGTGTCTAATTATGATGCATGTAGGTAGATCTTTTTACCAATCTACAATAGGTAGAATTGGGATGTTTTACTACGTTAAAGGTTCTTTATAAATATAAGCTGCTGTTGTAGAATGCAAGATACCCACCATATTAGAACTACAGTGTGTACTACATAGAGGCGGATTTCAAACTTTTTTGTTCAACGATTATCGCTAATAGAATAGAATATAATAGAATTACCAGGGATAAAGTAGAAGGCTGATCAGTGCTAGAATCTATGGACACAAGCCAAAAATAGTGTTCATTACAATGCTAAAGCAACAGAATCTCCACAGATAAAGGCTACAAAACCATTTTAAACCCAATATTAAAAGGAAATGAAATTGGTGAAAATAGACACTAGTTGGGAGATCAGGGCCGTGGAGAGCGGGTGTAGAAGAGACTTACAATAGGCTTTTGTTTTGTGGAGAGACTAGAGAAAGTGGGTTGGTGAGTTGATAATTTATCTCTACAGGAAGAAGTTAGGACATTTTTTATGCAGAGGGTTGTTAGGACATGCAATAGACCAGAAACAGAGGTGTAAACAGAATCCATAGTACAGGTGCAGCGTTGAAAATCCGGGAGTTCCGGAATCCTGGACGATTAGTGGCAGGGTCGTCCAGAATCTGTAAATATTCCAGAATCTGGACCCGCCGACCCTGGGGCCCCGCTGTTGCCTGACCTTGGGCCTCGCTGCCGCTGCCCTTACTTCGGGGCCTCCTCCGCGGGGCCTGCCCGACCCGCTCTCCTCGGCGGGGCCCCGACCCTCTCTCCTCGGCGGGGCCCACCCCCTTTCTGACGTTCCAAAATCCGGAAATACCCGAACGTCAGAAAGACAATCGAAAGTCTGGAAGCCGTAATGGCCTCAGTCCCGAGGTTTCCAGATTCTCAACACTGCACCTGTAGCCTTTTAAAGGGAAGTGGATAATTATTTGAACAGGGAAACTTTCAAAAATCATGGGGACAGGGCCTAATTGGACAACTCTTTGAGCCAGCTCAGGTGCAATAGGTCTCCTATGCTATATAATTTTAAGCCTAAATTCAGGTTTATCCATGCTTAGTTTTGTAAAATGATTAACTTAGAAATTAGGGCAAATGTAATAAGGACTACTGGTGCAGAACAACTTGTATTTATCCCGAGGCACCTCACAGGAGTATTATGCGCTAAAAATGACACCAAGCCGCATAAGTAGAAATTAGCGCAGGTGACCAAAAGCTTGGTTAAAGTGGTAGGTTTTAAGGAGCGTCTTGAAGGAGGAAAGAGAGGTAGAGAGGCGGAGAGGTTTAGGCAGGGAGGCCCAGCCACCAATGGTTCAGCGATTATAATCAGGGATGCTCAGGAGGGCAGAATTAGAGTAGCGCAGACATCTCAGGGAGGTTGTGAGGCTGGAGGAGATTACAGAGATAGGGAGGGGCGAGGCCATGGAGGGATTTGAAAATAAGTATGAGAATATTGACATCAAGATGTTGCTTAACCAGAAGCCAATGTAGGTCAGTGAGCACAGAGGTGATGGGTGAGCGGGACTTGGTGCGAGTTAGGACACAGGCAGCCGAGTTTTGGATGACCTCCAGTTTATATCGGGTAGAATGTGGGAGACCAGCCAGGAGTGTGTTGGAATAGTCAAGTCTAGAGGTAACAAAGACATGGATGAGGGCTTCAGCAGCGGATGAGCTGAGGCAAAGGTGGAGACGGGAGATGTTACGGATGTGGAAATAGGCGGTCTTAGTTATGCTGCGGATATGTGGTCGAAAGCTCATTTCAGGATCAAATATGACACCAAGGTTGCAGGCGGTCTGGTTCAGTCTCAGTTCTTCATTAATTAGTTCTGTGTCACAAATGATGTTGTAAAAGTAACAGGCTGGCAGAGATGGTATTCAAGCTGGAATATGACAACAACACACGAAAAGGGGGAATTTTAACTCTCCTTGATCGGGGGAGAAAGGTGCAGGAGGGCAGTAATGAAGTGGCTACATTTCCCGCTGATTATTTTAACAGCTCTGGTTTTGGCAGTGGATGAGGAATTCACCGGGAGTCCCATACAATATTCCCTCTTATATATTTTTGGGTGCATGTCCCATTCAGTTTTGCCAGAACTTTTAGGGAACGTTGGTCTCATGTACATGGGATCCCAATGGCATTTTAACCTGCTCCCAAACCTGTCGTGGCTGTCCTGCAAGAAAAAAGAAATCCAACGAGACATTTCAAGGCAAGTTTCCTTAGTGGACTCTTCCCCCAGCCACTCCTCCTCCTCACACCCCCACCCCCCGCCCCCCCATCCCATCCCCAATCCCCCACCCGACCACCCAATCCCAAACTGAGTCTAGAGAGCCTCACACGCCCCTCCTCAGACTTATCTTGGTGCTGGTAGACCAGTGAGAAGCCTAGAGGCCATCTAATCTTCAACTCCCTCCCCCCACGATCATCTATAGCGTTCCATGTAAGGTGGGCGAGCAGCTGACCAGCAGCATCAAAGTGAGGCTCAGCAATCAAAATCTGCTGTGCCTCCAACGAAAACTCCCATGTGGGATTGTCGTCCACTCATACCGGCTTCCGCCACTCACACCCCAGAGTTAAAATCGTTCCTGAAGAAATGGTAAACTCATTCAAGTATATCGTAATGATATTTAAAAGGAAGATAGCCCTCACTGCACATCTTTCTCCAGTTTCTCTCCATTCTCCCCCCATGACCTCTCGGAGCTCATCCTGTCCACGAGACCCACTTCCTGCTCCCTTGACCCTATTCCCAGCAAATTGCTGACCATCCAACTTCCTTTTCTGGCTCCCATGTTAGCTAACATTGTTAATGGTTCTCTCTCCTCAGGTACTGTCCCCTTCTCCCTCAAATCTGCCGTCATCACCCCTCTGCTCAAAAAAAAAACCCTGACCCCTCCATCCTTGCAAACTATTGCCCGATCTCCAACCTCCCTTTCCTCTCCAGTTCTTGAACGTGTTGTCGCCTCTCCTGACACCTTGGACAACGTGGACCACTTCCCTTATCTCGGGAGCCTCCTATCAATAAGAGCAGGCATGGACGATGAGATCCAACGCCACCTCCAGTGCGCCAGTGCAGCCTTCGGCCGCCTGAGGAAAAGAATGTTTGAAGACCAGGCCCTCAAATCTGCAACCAAGCCCATGGTCTACAGGGCTGTAGTAATACCCGTACTCATGTATGGCTCAGAAACATGGACCATGTACAGTAGCCACCTCAAGTCATTGGAGAAATACCACCAACGAAGTATCCGCAAGATCCTACAAATCCCGAGAGGACAGACGCACCAATGTTAGCGTCCTCAACCAGGCCAACATCCCCAGCATTGAAGCACTGACCACACTTGATCAGCTCCAGTGGGCAGGCCACATAGTTCGCATGCCAGACACGAGACTCCCAAAGCAAGCGCTCTACACGGAACTCCTTCACGGCAAACGAGCCAAAGGTGGGCAGTGGAAACGTTACAAGGACACCCTCAAAGCCTCCCTGATAAAGTGCAACATCCCCATGACACCTGGAAGACCTTGGCCAAAGACCGCCCTAAGTGGAGGAAGTGCACCCGGGAGGATGCAGAAATCAAGCACAGACAACGGAAAAAGCGTGCGGCAAACCAGTCCCACCCACCCTTTCCCTCAACGACTATCTGTCTCACCTGTGACAGAGACTGTGGTTCTCAAATTGGACTGTTCAGCCACCTAAGGACTCATTTTAAAGAGTGGAAGCAAGTCTTCCTCGATTCCGAGGGACTGCCTATGATGATGATGATGATGGTCACCTCCCAAATCCGTGCTCATCTTTCCCGCAACTCCATGCTTGAATCCCTCAAATTCGATTTCTGCCACTACCACAGTACCGAAACAGCTCTCATCAAAGTCACAAATCACATCCTTCATGACCGTGACAAAGGCAAACTGTCCCTCCTTGTCCTTCTTGACTTGTCTGCAGCCATTCTATCCTTCTTGAACGCCTCTCCACTGTCATCCAGCTGGGTGGGACTGCATTCGCCTGCTTGTCCGACATCCAGTTCTGGATGAGCAGAAATTTTCTCCAATTAAATATTGGGAAGAACGAAACCATTGTTTTCCATCCGCATCACAAACTCCGTTCCCTAGCCACTGACTCCATCCCCCTCCCCAACTTCTGTCAGAGGGTGAACCAGACTGTTCGCAACCTTGGTGTATTTGACCTTGAAATGAGCTTTCGACCACATATCCGCAGCATAACTAAGGCCGCCTATTCCAATAAACATCTGGCTGACCTCCCACATTCTACCCTATGTAAACTTGAGGCGATCCAAAACTTGGCTGCCCGTGTCCTAACTCACACCAAATCCCATTCACCCACCCTTATCATTCTCCTTCACCTTTTCTGCTTAAGCAGTCCCTCGGAGTGGAGGATAACTTGCTTACAAAATAACCTGAGTTCTAAGCTGGCTGATTAGTCCAATGCGGTATCTACAGACTCTGCCACAGGAGTGCTTGGTTTGCCGTACGCTCCTTCCGCTGACCTACATTGGCTCCCGGTTAAGCAACACCTCAATTTCAAAATTGTCATCCTGGTTTGCAAATCCCTCCATATCTCTGCAATCTCCTTCAGCCCCACAACCCCCTCCCCTCCCCCCCTTTCAAAAAGGGGTGTAAATTAAAATCAGGATAGTTTTGTTTATTTAATGGCAAAGTGAATATGTCCCAAACTGTGTACAAAGGCAGGCATTAAAAACAAAAATAGTCATTATGCTCTAGAGCTTTGGGATTTAGCTGCATTAAAACTGTATCCACCCCATATTGATTATGACAGGTTTATTACAAGCCAGCTGCACCAAAGTACAACATATGATTTTTTTTTTAAAAGTCTTTTATGTCAACTCAAGATCAGATTTTGAATATTAGCTTCATAATGTGTACGGTATTCACATCTATTGTGACAAAAGGCTGTTAAAATGAAGTGGAAGCCTTTGGACTCAGTCTTAGATTAGTAAAAGCTTTAATTTTTCTTTTGTCGTATGCGCTTAAGGCAAAAACTTTGTATGTTTTCAGGGCATTATAGACATGTTCCTGCAATACTGTGCCATCATCATCATCATCATCATAGGCAGTCCCTTGAGTCGAGGATAACTTGCTTCCACGCCAAAAAGTTCACAGGTATTTCAATGAAGGACTCAATATTCCAGGTCCCGAACTAAATCTTGAAGGGTGGAAGATGCCCGTGCGTGGATTTTTTTTTTTTTAAAACGTTGCACCACATGGGCTTGACAGAGCTAGGTCTTGGTCCAGTGGCAAGGGTTATCCAAGATAACTGGAGACCAGCTCTGCTGCACGGACCTAGTGCGCACACATAT
Organism: Pristiophorus japonicus; assembly: GCF_044704955.1. Classification (NCBI taxonomy): domain Eukaryota; kingdom Metazoa; phylum Chordata; class Chondrichthyes; family Pristiophoridae; genus Pristiophorus; species Pristiophorus japonicus. Next base: position 104,050,060 of record NC_091977.1, read on the forward strand.
CGCAGTGTGGGCTGGCCTGTGCTGCCCCTGGGCCCTCGCCTCTTCTGGGCCCTGATCACTTCCCTCTACAATTTCTCGCTGCTCCTTTGCCCTGACCTCGCTGCTCCTGCAGTACCTGCCCACGCTCCAATCATGTGTCATACATGACTTGGAGCTAGCAGCATCCTCAAAATCCCAAGATCCTGCCCAATAAGAGCACCAACTTCCTGAACCTTTGCTTTTTCATTGCATAAGTATAACCAGTTGCTATAAAGGCCCTCAGCTTTATACTAGAGAGTGCTATCTAGAAAGTTACAGCCCAATTTGCCTCCTGCACCCAAAATCTTGTGTTAGCGAAGGTCACCTGTCTCATCAGGACTTTTCCTTCCTTCACTCTTCACAGAAATGTCAGTATTCATTCTGTGTACGAGAATGTGTAAAATGTGTAAAAATGTGTATGAGAGAGAAAAAAAAGACAAACAGAGCAGCCTAGTCAACAGCACCTTTTTCAATGCAGTATTTATGATCGTATTACACAATTACACAAATCCCATGTTGGTTCCAAGTTCACAAATTTCTAGTGTTTCCTGTAGCCAAATTATTCCAGTATAGCTACAACACTGGCATCAAACCGACAATGTGGAAAACTGCCCAGATATGTCCTGTCCACAAATGGCAGGACAAATCCAATCCGGCCAATTACCGCCCCATCAGTCTACTCTCAATCAGCAGCAAAGTGATGGAAGGTGGTGTCGACAGCGCTATCAAGCGGCACTTCCTCACCGATGACCTGCTCACCGATGCTCAGAACGGGTTCCGCCAGAACCGCTCAGCTCCAGACCTCATTACAGCCTTGGTCCAAACATGGATAAAAGAGCTGAATTCCAGAGGTGAGAGTGACAGCCCTTGACATCAAGGCAGCATTTGATCAAGTGTGGCATCAAGGAGCCTTAGTAAAATTGATGTCAATGGGAATCAGGGGAAAAATTCCCACTGGCTGGAGTTATACCTAGCATAAAGGAAGATGGTTGTGGTTGTTCGAGGTCAATAATTTCAGTCCCAGGACATCGCTGCAAGAGTTCCTTAGGGCAGTGTCCTAGGCCCAACCATCTTCAGCTGCTTCATCAATGACCTTTTCTCCAAAAGGTCAGAAGAGGGGATGTTCGCTGATGATTGCAGAATGTTCAGTTCCATTTGCAACTCCTCAGATAATGAAACAGTCCATGCCCACATGTACAACATTCAGGCTGATATGTGGCAAGTAACACTCACACCACACAAGTGCCAGGCAATGACCATCTCCAAGAAGCCGAATCTCCCTCCATCAACATCCTGGGGGTCACCATTGACTAGAAACTTAACTGGACCAACCATATACTTACTGTGGCAACAAAAGCAGGTCAGAGGCTGGGTATTCTGCAGCGAGTGTCTCATCTCCTGACACCCCAAAGCCTTTTCACCATCGACGAGGCACAAGTCATGAGTGTGATGGAATACTCTCCACTTGCCTGGATGAGTGCAGCTCCAATAACGCTCAGAAGCTCAACACCATCTAGGAAAAAGCAGCCTGCTTGATTGGCACCCTGTCCACCACTTTCAACATTCACTCTCTCCACCACTGGTGCAACATGTTTGCAGTGTGTACCGTCTATAAGATGCATTGCAGCAACGCACCACGGCTTCTTCGGCAGCACCTCCTAAACCCGCAACCTCTACCACCTCGACGGACAAGGGCAGCAGGTGCATAGGAGCACCATCACCTGCAAGCTCCCCTCCAAGTTATACACCACCCAGACTTGGAAATATATCGCCATTCCTTCATCGTCGCTGGGTCAAAATCCTAGATCTCCCTCCCTAATAGCACTATGGGAGTACCTTCACCACAAGGACTGCAGCGGTTCAAGGCGGCGACTCACCACCACCTTCTCAAGGGCAATTAGGGATGGGCAATAAATGCTGGCCTTGCCAGCGACACCCACATCCCACAACGAATAAAAAAAAAATGGCCCCACCCCAACAAGGAGGGCAGCACTAAACAGTACAGTCCAACTGTCCAAATTAACACAAAATCATGAGATTAAAGGATGTGGTCAATGCAAAAAAAATAAAATCTGTGTTCTATTAGTAATAAAGTATCACTTCCACAAATTCTTTACACAGAAAAAAAAAACATGACATTAAAAGAAATCTAAGTTTCTCACGTTCCAATGTTTCATTAAAATCTGTTTAGCAAAACAATTTTGCTTGAAGAGGAACTTCAGCATTTGTTTCATAATGATGTCACCTAGGACATAATAATGCATTTTGACATAATATACACCACTGTGTCATAGACAGGCATGTCAAACACTTTTTCCACAAAGTCTGTGCTCCTTTAAAGACAAATATATACAACTGTATTTCCTTTTAGCCATTCTACATCTAAAATATTAGATTTTTCTCCCTTATTGTGTTAAGCATATTGCACTCATTGAAGACAAGGGACTGCCTACCTAACATCTTTCTCTATCCTCCCCAACCAACTTATCAGTTACAAGTCAATGGTTTGATCAGTAACCTGCACTTAGGCTTTGCCTACATTTTCCATTTTACTTCTGACTAAAATTAAAACAAACATAAACTCAACCAAGATAACTGGTCCAGATTTTTGCTCTTTTTCATTCGATAGGATTACCCTCCTTCGGTATGACCAACCTACAGCGTAATTCATGTCTCACCATTCAGCAACGTAGCACAATGGAGTACCAGTGTCCACCATCACTATATAAATGAAAAACCACTTAATAATATAGTTTAACATGACACTTCAATAATATAATCACTTGCCTTCAAAATTAAAAGGAGGCATAACCTCAAAATTAGAACTAGGTCATTCAGGGATGATGTCAGGAAACACTTCACACAAAGGCTATTGGAAATCTGGAACTCGCTTCCCCGAAAGGTTGTTGAGGATAGGTCAATTGAAAAATTAAAAATGGCGATTGATAGAGTAAAGTTATGCAAGAGTATTAAGGGTTACTCAACCAAGACAAATCATAGGCAGTCCCTCAGAATCGAGGAAGACTTGCTTCCACTCCTGAAGCGAGTTCTTTGGTGGCTGACCAGTCCAATACGAGAGCCACAGACTCTGTCACAGGTGGGACAGATAGTCGTTGAGGGAAGGGGCACGCTCTTTCCACTGCCTGCGCTTGATTTCTGCATGCTCTCGGCGACGAGACTGGAGGTGCTCATTGCCCTCTCGGATACACTTATTAATTGAATGGTAGAACAGGCTCGAGGGACTGAATGGCCTTCTCCTGTTCCTAAAACTTCTCATTTGGAAGGCAAGTAAAGCAATGTATCATATATCAGATTGTACAACAGATTCCCTAATCCAAATTGTCATCTTGGCTTTATTGCTGAGGTGGTACTGAGCAGGGGGCAGATACTTCTCCACAGAGAGGCAGTAATTATCACTTGATAATCATGGGATATAAAAGCAGAAACTGATTGTTCATAGTTCACCACATCCTGGCAGCAGCAAAAACAAAATATGAGTACCCACAATACCAGAAAAATAATCTTGAAAGTAATTATTCTATACTTAGAGTACACTAAGTAGTTCAGAAGCGTTTTTCCAATAAACAACATTAAAATAAATGTCAAATTTTAGCAAGCAGAGTCCAAGGGGGCAGCAGTGGGTAGGTTGAGTGGGATAGGAAGGAGTTTGATGAAATTATCTCCCAGCAGGCATGCTGGGTGTGAGTTCAGCAAGAATAGAGGAATTGGACAATTGGGGTTGCTGCTCTAAGTAGGCAGCAATTGGTTCGACGGGCCCTTCGGAGAACCGATAAGGCACAGAGGATCACTGTGGGCTTATACAAAGGCAATTCAAGCCTGGAATGGTGGCAGAAGAGTAGAAAGGCAAAGGAATAATGAAGGGTATGGGTTGGGATTCGGGAGACAAACTTAAATGTTGCATTCAAATGTCATCATCATAGGCAGTTCCTCGAAATCGAGGAAGTGAGTTCTCAGATGACTCAACAGTCCAGTATGGGAATTACAGTCTCTGTCACAGATGGGGCAGACAGTGATTGAAGGAAAGGGTGGGGAGTCTGGTTTGCCGCACGCTCCTTCGACTTGGTTTCTGCATGCTCTCGGCAACGAGACTCGAGGTGCTCAGTACCCTCCCAGATGCTCTTCCTCCACTTTGTGACAATGCTACATAAATACTTAAAGTACTTGAGTGTAGAACTACAGAGGAGTCATACCATTAACAAGTCACCAGTAATCAATCAATCCATAAAATTAACCAGCTTGTATTCCAAAGCAATCTGGTCTAAAATCAAGAGCCTTTTGTAAATTGTCAATGAAATAACCACCCTTTGATCTCCAGATGAAGTCACTAAATTCCAATTAGAATGACAAGCAGAACCATGTGTGTAAAAAAGCTTTACGCAGCTTAGGTTTATATATGAATAACGATGCCAACTTTATACATCCTCTATATCTATATATATTTATATATAGATATAGAGGATGTAAAAAGTTGGCATTGTTATTCATATAAAAAGGTTAAATTTATAAATCTGTATCATAGTGCAACAGTCTTTATATAGTGTTAAAGCTATTCTAAAAAAGAATATAATTCATGCAGGAGACTTGGGCAAACCCAACCTGGTCAACCCAGCAAAGTCCTTCTCACTAACATCTAGAGACTGATGTTCAAATTGAAGAGCGACAAGCAGATTAGTCAAGCAACAATCTGACAGATTGCTCTAGATGACTATCTCAGACTCTTCGATCACCATCCCTGGGTATGTCCTGTCTCACAGGAGCCCCATTATTTTGGTGAATCTGCACTGTACCCCTTCCAAAGCCGATACAACTTTCCCAAAGTTTGATGCTCAGATCTGAACATAGTACTCCAAATGGAGTCTGACTAAGGTTCTGTGCAACTGTCCACACTTTTGTAATTCGACCTACTGGAGATAAATGCCAACATTCCATTAGAATTTTTGACTTTTTTTGATTACATCAGGTTCTACTAGGACAGCTCCGCTCCAGAACGTGTCAGAACCTTGATTGAGACATGGATGCAAGAGCTGAATGCTGGAAGAGTGGCAACAGTAACTGCCCTGGACATCAAGGCTGTATTCGATCAAGTAAGGCACCAAGGAGTCCAAGCAAACAGGTGCCCATGGGGAAAACCCTCCAGTGGCTAAAATCATACCTGACAAAGGAAAATGGCATTGCTTGCAGGAAATCAATCATCGCAACTCCAAAACACCGTTGCAGGAGTTCCTCAGGGAAGTATCTTCAGCTGCTTCATCAATGACCTACACTCTGTCACAAGGCCAGGAGTGAGACTGTTTGTTGATGATTGGAATTGAACGCAGCACATTTACAACTCCTCCAATAATGAACGCCACCTTACAGCATAAACTGGACATCCAGGCTGGAGTGGGCGCAGAGACTAAACAGGACGGAGCAGTCCATCTGCTCAGCACTCCCGCCACTGATCTCATACTGTGGCTGGAGTATGTACGACAGCAACTTACCACGTTTACCTCCCAGCCCTCTATCCTCACCACTAACAACATGGTAAAACATTCCAAGGCACTTCACGGGAGCATTATCAGACAAAATTTCACACCGAAGGACAAGATAACAATATCATGGGAACATTATCATCTCCAAGTTCCCTTGTGAGACACACATCATCCTGACTTGGACATCTACCGCTATTCCTTCATCATCACAGTCAATACCCAGAATTTATTTATTTATTTATTTTTAAACTGAGGTTGATTGAGCGATATACATCGGCCAGAAAACTGGGAGAACTCATTTCATCTTAGAATAGTACTGTGGGATTTTTTATGTCCACTTAAGGGGGCAGACAGAGCCTCGGTTTAATTCCTCATCCAAAAGACAGCACTTCTGACAATCTAGACAGACAAGTATTGTACTATGTGCTCAAGTCTCTGGAGTGGGGCTTGAACCTATGGTCTTCTGACTCAGAAGCGAGAGTGCTATGACTGAGCCAAAGCTAATGACTAAAAGGAAAGTGGAAAAATCTTTGAAAATTTAAAAAAGGGTATAGAGAAAGGCCAGGGGAAATCAGTGTAATGAATAGCTAGTTCAGAGAGCTATCACAGGAGCAATGGGTCGAATGGCTTTCTTTTGCGCTGAAAAGTTGTACAAATATTGTAGCATGTTTTTATGGAAACTACTAGATTTACAGCTGTAAGTGACAGGCAATCTCCAACAAGAGAGAGTCCAACCACCTCTCCAGGACATTCAATGGCATCATCATTGTCGAATCCTCCACCATCAACATGCTAGGGATTGCCACTGACCACAAATCCAACTGGACCAGCCACATAAATGCAGTGGTTACAAGAGCAGGTCAAAGGCTGGGTATTCTGAGAGTTTCTCACCTCCCAACTCCCCAAAGCCTCTCCACAAAACTCAAGTCAGGAGTGTGAAAGAATACCCTACACTTGCCTGGATGAGTGCAGCTCCAACAAGAAGCTCGACACCATCCAGGACAAAGCAGTCCGCTTGATCGGCCATCCGCCACCGCAAACATCCACTCCCTCCACAACCGGCAAACTGTGGCTGCAGTGTACACTACTGAAAGAATGCATTGCAGCTCGCCAAGGTCTCATCAACTGCACCTCCCAAACCAGTGACCTCCACCAAGTAGAATTAAAAGGGCAGTTGGTACATGGGAACACCATCAATTCCAGGTTCCCTTTCAAGTCACACACTATCCAGATTTGGACATCATCCATTCGTTCATCATCGCAAGGTCAAAATCCTAGAACGCCCTACATTGTGGGAGGACCTTCATCACATGGATTGCAACAGTTCAAGAAGGTTCACTTTTACCGTCAAGGGCAACTAGGGATGGGCAATAAATGCTGGCTTTGCCAGTGTGTCCACATCCCCTAAATATATTTTTAATACTATATGAAATCCATATTAACTTCCACAAAAAACAGAGCACATGCGAGGGATCTCTAAGTCGGAATCTATTTTCTCTCAACTCACATTATAACATGATTAATCCCTCACTTTAACAAGAGTGTTATTAATCAAGCCATTGAAAAAACAATCTAAAAAAAGAGGAATCTGTATAGCATGGGCTATTTGCATCGCTGCAGAACAAAGGTTTAATCGAAACAAAATGCGAGTTAAGTAGAACACATGTTCTTATAGTGTCAGTTCAAAGAAAGATTCATGCCTGTAAAGCTCCAAGGACACAGAAGCAACATCACTACTGAAAAATAACCAGAATTTTAAAGATACATAATAACTTTTACAGAACAATAACCAGGTTCAAACCCAGTTACCTACAATTCAATTTAGAGACAGAAATATTGCAATAACTGATATCTTAAAATCTATTAACCAGTCCGATGCCATTTACATAGGATATACGGCACAGAAACAAGCCATTCGGCCCAACCAGCCCAACCATTTATGGTCCACTCGAGCCACCTCCAGTCTTTCCTCATCTAAATCTATCTGCAGAACCCTCTATTCCCTTTTCCCTCATGCTTGACCAGCCTCCCCTTAAATGTACTATACTATTCGCTTCAACCACTCCCTGTGGTAGCGAGTTCCACATTCTCACCACTCTTTCGGCAAAAAGTGATCTTTTGAATTCCCTGTTGGATTTCTTGGTGACTATCTTATATTGATGGCCTCTAGTTATGCTCTTCCCCACAAGTGGAAACATTTTCTCTGTATCTACTCTATCAAAACCTTTCATAATTTTAAAGACCTTTTTTAGTTCACCCCTCAGCCTTTTTTTTTTTCCCCCCCAAGAAAAAAAAGAGACCCAGCCTGTTCATTCTTTCCTGATATGGATACATTCGCATTTCCTGCATCATCCTTGTAAATCTTCTCTGCATCCTCTTCAGTGCCTATATATCCTTATTATAATATGGCAATCAGAACTGTCCAACCAAGGTTCGATACAAGTTTAGCATAACTTCCCTACTTTTCAATTCTATACCTCTAGAATTAAGCCCTAGTGCTTGCTTTGCTTTTTTATGGCCTTGCTAAATTGGTGTTGCAACTTTTAGTGATTTGTGTATGTGTATTCCAAGATCCCTATGTTCCTCTACCCCACCTAGACTCTCATCCTCCAAGTAGTAAGTGACCTCCCTGTTCTTCCTACCAAAATGTAATACCTCACATTTATCTATGCTGAACTTCATTTGCCAATTATATGCCCATTTTGCAACCTTATTAATGTTCTCCTGTAACTTGTTGCAGTTCTCCTCAGTTTTGACTCTCGCCCCCAATTTGGTGTCATCCGCAAAATTAGAAATTGTATTTTTGATTCCAAAGTCTAAATTGATGATATAAATTGTGAACAACAGTGGTCCCAGCCCTGATCCTTGTGGAACACCACTACCCACCTACTTTTTACCCCTATTCTCTGCTTTCTGTCTTGAAGCCAGCTAGCTATCCATTCTGCAACTTGTCCCCTGACTCTTCATTCTCTGACCTGGTTTATCAGTCTATTATGAGGTACCTCATCGAAGGGCAGGCATTGGGATGGCCAGAGGTCCACTTCGTGGAAGGAGTCGTCATTATGCACACCACGTGTGCACCGGGGCTCCACAGCGGAGTGGGACCAACTACCTGGGGGAGGCCCGGACCTCGGCGGAGGGAGGGAGGGAGGCCCGGACCTCGGCGGAGGGAGGGAGGGAGGGAGGGAGGGAGGCCCGGACCTCGGCGGAGAGAGGGAGGGAGGGAGGGAGGCCCGGACCACGGCAGAGGGAGGGAGGGAGGGACCTCGGCGGAGGGAGAGAGGGAGGGAGAGGCCCGGACCTCGGCGGAGGGAGGGAGGGAGGGAGGGAGGGAGGCCCGGACCTCGGCGGAGGGAGGGAGGGAGGGAGGGAGGGAGGCCCGGAACTCGGCGGAGGGAGGGAGGGAGGGAGGCCCGGACCTCGCCAGAGGGAGGGAGGGAGGGAGGCCCGGACCTCGCCAGAGGGAGGGAGGGAGGGAGGGAAGCCCGGACCTCGCCAGAGGGAGGGAGGGAGGGAGGGAGGCCCGGACCTCGCCAGAGGGAGGGAGGGAGGGAAGCCCGGACCTCGCCAGAGGGAGGGAGGGAGGGAGGGAAGCCCGGACCTCGCCAGAGGGAGGGAGGGAGGGAGGGAGGGAGGGAAGCCCGGACCTCGCCAGAGGGAGGGAGGGAAGCCCGGACCTCGCCAGAGGGAGGGAGGGAGGGAGGGAGGGAGGGAGGCCCGGACCTCGCCAGAGGGAGGGAGGGAGGGAGGGAGGGAGGCCCGGACCTCGCCAGAGGGAGGGAGGGAGGCCCGGACCTCGCCAGAGGGAGGGAGGGAGGGAGGGAGGGAGGGAGGCCCGGACCTCGCCAGAGGGAGGGATGGAGGGAGGGAGGCCCGGACCTCGCCAGAGGGAGGGAGGGAGGGAGGCCCGGACCTCGCTAGAGGGAGGGAGGGAGGGAGGGAGGGAGGCCCGGACCTCGCCAGAGGGAGGCCCGGACCTCGCTAGAGGGAGGGAGGGACGGAGGGAGGCCCGGACCTCGCCAGAGGGAGGGAGGGACGGAGGGAGGCCCGGACCTCGCCAGAGGGAGGGAGGGAGGGAAGCCCGGACCTCGCCAGAGGGAGGGAGGGAGGGAGGGAAGCCCGGACCTCGCCAGAGGGAGGGAGGGAGGGAGGGAAGCCCGGACCTCGCCAGAGGGAGGGAGGGAGGGAGGGAAGCCCGGACCTCGCCAGAGGGAGGGAGGGAGGGAGGGAGGCCCGGACCTCGCCAGAGGGAGGGAGGGAGGGAGGGAGGCCCGGACCTCGCCAGAGGGAGGGAGGGAGGGAGGCCCGGACCTCGCCAGAGGGAGGGAGGGAGGGAGGGAGGCCCGGACCTCGCCAGAGGGAGGGAGGGAGGGAGGGATGGATGGAGACAGGAAGGCCAGAGTGTGAGGGCGGAGAGAGAAGGTAGGGCCCAAACACGTGGTCGAAGGCGCACCGGACGCCGTTGGGATCGGGTGGAGCAGCTGAGTCGGCCACATCCAATGGGGAGCGAAAGGTTTGGCAGCAGCAAGGTAAGTCCGCCGCTCAGTGATGGAGTTGAGCAGGCATGGTTGGGGAATGGACAGTGGGCTCAGGTAGCTTGCCTTGCAGTATGATCTTCATCGCGTGACAACTACAAGAGAAATGCAGGGAACAGCACCAACCCTTGTACATGGCCGCCTTTGACCTCACAAAGTCTTTGACAGTCAACCATGAGAGTCTATGGAGCGTCCTCCTCCATATCAGCTGCCCCAAAAGTTTGTCACCATCCTCCGCCTCCACCACAGAACCAATCCACGTCCAGACCAGGGTTGAGCAGGGCTGTGTCATTGCGCCAATGCTCTTCTCGATCTTTCTCGCTGCAAATGCTCCATCTCACTCTCAACAAATTCCCCGCTGGAGTGGAACTAAACTATAGAACCAATGGGAACCTGTTCAACCTTCATCACCTCCAGGCCAGATCCAAGGTCGTCCCATCCTCTGTCGTCAAACTACAGTAAACGGACGACACTTGGGTCTGTGCGCAGAGGCCAAACTCCAAGCCATTGTCAACATCTTCACCGAGGCGTACAAAAGCATAGGCCTTACACTGACCATCCATAAGACAAAGGTCATCCACCAACCTGACCCCGTCACAAAGCGCTGCCCCCCCCCGGTCATCAAAATCCACAGCACGGCCTTGGGCAACGTGGACCATTTTCCATACTTTGGGCAGACATCGACAACGAGGTCCAACACCACCTCCAGTGCACCAGCGCAGCCTTCAGTCGCCTAAGGAAGTGAGTGTTTAAAGACCGGGACCTCAAATCTGGCACCAAGCTTATGGTCTACAGGGCAGTAGTGATACCCGCCCTCCTACATGGTTCAGAGACGTGGACCATCAACAGTAGACACCTCAAAGAATTGGAGAAGTACCATCAGCGCTGCCTCCGCAAGATCCTGCAAATCCATTGGAAGGATAGACACATCAACATCAGTGTTCTCGATCAGGCTAACATCCCCAGCATCGAAGCATTGACCACATGTGACCAGCTCCGTTGGGCGGGCCACATCATCCACATGCCCAACACTCAACTCCCAAAGTAAGCGTTCTACTCGGAACTCTTACATGGCAAGCGAGCCCCAGGTGGGCAGAGGAAATGTTTCAAGGACCCCCTCAAAGCCTCCTTGATAAAATGTAACATCCCCACCGGCACCTGGGAATCGCTGGCCTAAGACCGCCCTAAGTGGAGGAAGAGCATCCGGGAGGGCACTGAGCACAGAGTCTCGTCGCCGAGAGCATGCAGAAATCAAGCGCAGGCAGCGGAAGGAGCATAGGGCAAACCAGACTCCCCACCTACCCATCCTTTCCTTCAACGCCTGTCTGACCCACCTATGAGACTGTAATTCCCGTATTGGACTGTACAGTCACCATAGAGTGGAAATGACCACCTTATCGAAGGAATTTTGAAAATCTAGATAAATTACATCTACTGTATTAGCATTGTCTACTCTCAGTTACCTCTTCAAAAAATTTAATGAGTTTGATCAAGCAAGACTTTCCCTTTTGAAATCCATGCTGACAATTCGTTATTATATTTTTGGTTTCTAGATGTTCTTCTATTTTCTCCTTTAGTAGGGATTCTATTATGTTTCCTACCACCGATGTTAAGCTGACTTGTCTATAAATCCCTGGACATGTTCTATCCCCTTTCTTAAATATAGGTATTACATTAGCTATCTGCCAGTCCTCTCGCACTACACCTTTTTCTAATGAAATATTAAATGTGTAGAAGGCCTCTGAACACAGTCAACCTATCACTGCCATGAAACTCAATGACTGTCAGCTCAATCAATAAAAGCTTGCATCTGTCACAGATTAATGAGCATTAAGTAGTTTTGTATTTCAAATTCATGTAGAAAGGGCAAAATACTTTTTAAAAAAAAATCTATTTAAGGGTTTCTTGTCAATTTTCTTCCCTCCTCTTCTGAAGCCATCAACCCCTGCTGGGTTATGGTAACATGGGTACAAATGATCCCTGTAAGCTGCGCTTTGTTCTGTGCAGCCTGTTTCTTTTAATGCGTGGTCCCTTTAAATTCCTGCGCACGCGCGATATTCACAATGTAAAAGCCGGTGAGCGGCCTTTAAAATTACTGCGCGACTGTGCAGGCGCACATTGATGGGTACTAGTCACCCTGGAGAACCTCACCAAAACGGCCACTTTTCACAGGTAAGATCCAACAGCAAGTGCCAACAGGCAATTTGACCAAATTGCCACTATTCACGTGCGGATAGAGAAAGGGTATTCGGCTGCAATGGCTGCCACAGCCGAACTTAAATCTTTCCTCAAGAGATAACCACACATAGCCATTCCAGTAGGCTTGCTCAATGGTGATCAGAAGCAGAAACCTTGGTCAATTTTTTACCCTCCCCAACACAATTACTCTTGCAGGATGGAGGTCAGCAAACACACCACAGCTATTCACTGTGTCTGAAGGGCTATTACTTCATAAAATATGTTTAGCAAACTGTTACTAATGATAAAAAACAAAGAATGCTGGAAGTACTCAGCAGGTCAGGCAGCATCGATGGAGAGAGAAAAAGTTAACGTTTAAGATCAATGACCTACAATTAGATTTAGAAAACAGAAATACTTAAATAACTCTGACCTTTCTGAAAATACAAGAGTATTTAAGTACTTCCATTTCTAAATTTAATTGTAGATCATCGAATTGAAACGTTAACTTTATCCACAGATGCTGCCTGACCTGCTGAGCAATGTTCCCTCTAAAATATTGTGTGCGCGTGGTACCTTACAGGAAACAGCTTGTGAGCGGTCTGCGTGCTACCTTCCCAATTGCTGCTTGGCCACACACACGCGCAGCTTAGAGAGAACATGGCTGCTGAGTATTTCCAGTACTTTGTTTTTATTTCAGATTTCCAGCATCTGCAATGTTTTGTTTTGTTACTAATGATATTAATTTATCAATATCAAAGCTCGTTCAGAACACAAAAACAAAATCAGGCAAAAGCCACAGCATTTCAATAGGATTACAGATGAAATAATGCTATCCTCCTTTCCATTAACAAGGTGATTTCATTGAAAGAAAAACTTGCATTTATATAGCGCCTTTCACAACCACCAGGCATCTCAGTGCTTTACAGCCAATGAAGTACTTTTGGAGTGTAGTCACTGTTGTAATGTGGGAAACGCGGCAGCCAATTTGCGCACAACAAGCTTCCACAAACAGCAATGTGATAATGACCAGACAATCTGTTTTTGTTATGTTGACTGAGCAATAAATATTGGCCACGACACCGGGGATAACTCCCCTGCTCTTCATCAAAATAGTGCCATGGGATATTTTACGTCCACCTGAAAGAGCAGACGGGGCCTTAGTTTAACGTCTCTTCTGAAAGACAGTGCAGCACTCCTTCAGTACTGCACTGGAGTGTCAGCCTAGATTTGTGCGCTCAAGTCCCTGGAGTAGGTCTTGAAGCCACAACTTTGACTCAGAGGTGAAAGTGCTACCCACTGAGACACAGCTGACACTAGATGAATTTGGATTGGATTTGAATTGTTCTTGCTAAAAAGGACCATTTTGAAAATGAATTAAATTATAGCCTGTGTTGCATTTTTCATTTTTATAAAAATTCAAACAGCTCAAACATTGCTCTCTTACTCTCACTGCCACCTTTAGAAAACAACTAAGCACCAAGAGGAAACCTCACCCATATTTAATCTGACAAAGATCATAATAGCAGAGAGCCGTTAGACAGCACGATTAACCTAAGGAAGGATCAACATAGTTTAAACCCTACAAACCTAATAAACTCACTAACATAATATACTGGTTAACAGACTACAAAACCCTTATTAACCTCTAAATAAATAGCACAACGAAAGGGGATTTGTACATCCTAGATTTTGATTTCAAAATAACGGTGAGACTGATGGAGTCACTTATTTATGCGCAAATGACACAGCACCTTCAGGCCTGGTTGCCATTTTGGAGTGTAGGCAGGAACATCGGCAGGACCCAGGTACAGAGGAGTGGAAAGATCGGGGCGGATGAGCAGCGAGTTTTTGTGGCGAGATGAAGTGAATGTTTATGGCGAAGGAGCGGCGAGAGATCGTGGCAGAGGTGTGACAGATGAGGGTACGGGGCCCAGAAAAACCGAGGGCCCAGGGGCAGCACGGGCCATCCACACTGCGATATGTGCGCGCGCTCGGTCCGTGCAGCAGAGCAGGTCTCCAGTCATCTTGGTTAATCCTTGCCAGTGGGCCAAGACCTAGCTCTGTCAAGCCCGTGTGGTGGCTGGTGTGCAACGGTCAAAAAAATTCACACACAGGCATCTTCCACCCCCTCAATTGGAGTTCAGGACTGGAACATCGGGTCCTTCATCGAAACACCTGTGAACTCGTGGAAGCAAGTCATCCTCGTTCGAGGGACCGCCTATGATGAAATTTGCGGTTAAACTCAAAATCCAAAAGTTGCCGTCAGAGTTGTGCTGCTCCACCGTTAGCTTCACAAAAACAACACATCGGCTGTCAGACGCACCATTGAATGCATTGGATGGGCTGAAATTGCTGCATTTGTGGGGTAGATATGGCCTAAACCCGCCATACATAATTAAATCTTGTTCATTCCAGTCCAAGTACCCTTTTAACGACGTTATAAAATTAAAAAGTTTTACTTTTCCTTTGTCTTTTTTTTCTTTCTTAACCCAATCTTTCTTTCCCTCTCTTATGGGCCCAAATTTGTCTCTCCGGTTTTTTCGGCGCACCTCCGAGCCCCCCGCTGACATTTTAGATCAGAAGCAGTGCCAAAAAAAATACTTGATCATGGCCGATTCTCGGGCCGTCTGTGGAGCTGGCATGGCGCAGAACAAAGAGAGGGAGGCGGAGCTAGGTGCCGGGGCTGAAAACAGTGCCGGGACCTCTGCATATGCGCGCTAGAGTCTGCGCACATGTGCAGTAGCTCCTGGCAGGCCGTTTCTGCAGGCTGTGTGGGAGGGGCCGAAGCCCGCGTCCCTAGCCCTGGCCGAATGGGCTCCCTCATCGGTGGCCCGCTGCGTTCCCCAAGATAGGAGTTCTATTTTTTTATTTGTTATTTACGGATTGATTTTGGTGCTTTAGGTGCAGGGTTCCTTCTATTTTTTTTTAATGTGTTATTTATTGATTACTTATTACTTTAGTCTTGGTGCTTTAGGGACAGGGTTCCTTCTATTTTATTTGTTAATTAATTGCTTATTACTTTTTGTGCTTTGTTTGGTGCTTTAAATGTAGTTACTTGCGCTGATTCTTTAACTGTAAGTAAGGTCTTTCTGTGCGGACAAAAGTGGACACATACGCTGCCCTAAGTTAGTTTAGTACAACTTTTTTCTGGCCAAATTGGCATAAATGGTGTAAGTGGCTGGGAACGCCCCTTTTTGAAAAAAAAACTGACCTAACAAAAAACCTAACTAACTCACTTACACCGGCGCAAATTAAATGGCCATATTTGCAACTAAAAAGATACCAAAAAAATCAAGTTGCACCAAAAAAAACTGTGCAACTCATGGGGAAATTTGGACCCTATATTTCTTTTCCTGTATCTGATTTGGCATTGAACTCACCCACTCTAATTTACACTTCCTTCTCAGTCCTTGCACTGTTAATTTCACAATTCATCAATCGGATTGGTCAAGGAGATGCATAGTTTCTGGTCCCGTTCACTCGGGTCCCAGATGCCCGGTTTCTCTTGCTGTGCCATTATCAGCTCACACTTTCAGCAGCTTCCCATCTAATAATTTAAAAACCTAGTGGCAGACGCTCTGCTACAATAAATTATGGTCGCATTTCCAACCTAGCTTTACTGATTTGCATAGAATTTGGTCTACACATGCAAAACAAATTCCAATAAGTGAATATAGGGAAGGCGATTGCACACTTTTGTCATTAACAGTAGAACTTATGGGATAAGATTTTAGATAACCATGTAGGAGGTCAATAGGGAGCTGCCACAGTATTATAAAAATTTCTACTGCGTTCCATATGATAGGTGAATCCTTATTATAGGGAGCTCAAATTTGTGGGTTCCAGCAATGTTTGCTGTAGGTTGTGCGGCAGCACAGTACTCCAGGGAACCTGCGCAGCCAGCTTTCAATACAAAAACTGCATGTGTGGTACTTTGAATGGTTCGTGCACAAGGGCAAACAAAATTAGAGGAAACATTGATTGTGGGCCTTTTGTGGTTAAAATCAGTGCCTATCCTACTTCCTGCGCTCTCCATTTGTCCATCTCCTTTGTACGTTACGAAGTGCAATGTGACCACTCCCTCCACAACATCCTGATCCATTCCCATTGCCCCAAATACCCACTCCTCTACCCCGGCACCTTCCCTTGCCAGCGCAGGAGATGCAACATCTGCCCTTCATCTCCTTCCTTCCCACTATCCAGGGCCCTAAACACTCCTTCTAGGGGAATCAGTGATGTAGATGTACTTCTTTCAGTCTAGTCGAGTGTGTTTACTGCTCATAACAGATTGGGTGAATGGAGGTGTTCAGCAAAGCATTCAGTCTGCATGACCCTGAGCTTGCAGTCGCTTGCCACTTTAATTCTCCATCCCACATCCACTCTAACCTCTCTGTCCCTGGCCTCCTACACTGTTCCAGTGATGTTCAACGCAAGCTCGGGAAGTGGTACCTCATCTTTCTATTAGTCATTTTACAGCCTTTCGACCATATCATCCAAGTTTAGATCTTAACCACCGCTCCCATTTTCTCGGACAGCAGGTGATGGCAATGGAGGATGGCCACACTAGAGCCACTGGGAACGAAGGATGTGTGGACTGGGAACCCCCATCAGTACACAGCTGGAGAGGTGGTCCGCACTCGTAGTCTTTCGCTGCCACATTCCCGGAAACAGGAGTCTTCTCTTTGCCAGATTTTTTCATGCTTCCCTTCCCCTCGGCTATTCTGCTGTAATCATTTACACTTCCTTTAGACCCATCTTTTCCCCCCCCCCCCCCCTTACTTGTCCCATTACCACACCCTTTTGTCTTGCACCATTACTTTTGTCATTTAATCACTCCTGCATTCCACCCAATCACAGACCTTCCTTTTTGTTCTTTCCCTCCCCTCTTCGCCCCCTTTCCCACCTCTACTTACTTAAAACCAGTTCTCTCAACTTATTTCAGTTTTGACGAAAGGCCAACGAGCTGAAACGTTAACTTTGTTTCTCTCTCCACAGATGCGGCCTGATGTGCTGAGTATTTCCAGCACTTCCTGTTTTATTTCAGATTTGCAGCATCTGTTTTATAATTTAATCACTACTGACCTATCATAGACTTTTCCTTCCCCTCCACCCTTTTCCTTGGTTCTGTATTTGCTTAACCAACATCATTTAAAAAAAATGCAGATTATCTGGTTATTATAATATTTCAGTTTGTGGCTCATTTGGTAGCACCCTCGCCTCAGAGTCAGAAGGTTGTGGGTCCAAGCCCCACTCAAGACTTGAACACAAAAATCTAGGCTGACACTCCAGTAGTGCTTTGAGTGCTACACTGGCAGAGATGCTGTCTTTCGGATGAGACATTAAACAGAGGCCCCGTCAGCTCTCTCAGGTAGACGTAAAAGATCCCATGGCACTATTTTGAAGAAGAAGAGCAGGGGAGTTATCTCTGGTGCCTTGGCCAATACTCTCTCAATCAACATCACTAAAGCAGATTATCTGGTCACCATCACATTGCTGTTTGTGGCAGTTTGCAATGCACAAATTGGCTGCCGAATTTCCTACATTATAACAGTGAATACAGTTCAAAACTACTTCACTGGCTGTAAAACGCTTTGGGATGTCCAGTGGCTATGCAAGACGCTATATAAATGCAAGTTTTTCTTTTCTTTCTTTCACGGATACAGCCTGACCTGCTAAATGTTTTCTGTTTTTATTATACGATTAAAATAATTGTTCAAAATTACTGCAAATCTTTTGATCAACACACTGCCTAGGACATGTCAGATGTATTGTAATCGCTTAGTGTCAGTAAATTCAGGTACAAGCAGAATTTTACAGCATTTTCTGTTTTCATTTCAGATTTGCATCATTCACAGTATTTTGCTTTTGTAGAAGCAGAAGTTGTTTAGCACAGAAGGCAGGATACGTCTCAAAACTGGTCATGTATTTTACCATAGTAAGAACCATTTGGAGCAGTAAATAAATTTGTCAGACGGGAAGAAAGATCTTCCTTCAGAATTGAAGAGATCATTAATATTTCAAGGATTTATATACGCTATGCAAATATACTGCCATGGAAGATGCATATGATCAAAGACTTGTTGCTATGGATGGATTAGTGAAGGGGCTGCTGAAATTAAGGATTTGCAAACTAGATCCATTATGTAGTGCCTCCTCCTCCCCAGCCCCAGGCCTAACTAACTCCCAGAACCCAAGACCAAACAAACTGCTTCAAACCGTTGACCTGCACTACTTCCAACAGTCAGGTCAAGAAACCTGGATGCTTTATGGCATTCCTCCCACAAGCACCATGCAATCAAATATACAGTGCCCACCATTCACAGCAGTGTTGGTGTTAACGTGATTTGCCCGCTATACGTGTTGGATGGTAAAACCAAAAGGTAACCGACCAACTTATTTTTTTTTTTTAAAACAAGCAATCTCCATTTAGCAGAACCTCCTCACTATAAGTAACCACATTTTAAGGACGTGCTTATTTGCAACGGAAAAATGCTCAGATTGAGTCCCCTTGATCACGTGACCAGATTGGTCGCCTTGGAGGACAACACACACCCCAGCACTTTCTCTGGAATGTGTAATTAGAACCGCCCTGCCTACGTAATCAAAGTGTAATTCAAGCCATGCTGACTGGAGAGCTCACTCACAGGTTAAGACCACTCTCCCTTTCCCTCCACCCGCTCCTCCCTAAGCCACTCTTCCTTTCCCACCCCTCCTGCCGTTCGCCCTTTCCCTTCCCTCCAAATCTCCTCCCCCCCAGCTTCTCCCTGCTCCCCAGCCTTTCCCTCATCCCCCCGTCCCTTCTCCTCCTCTCCAGCCTCCCCAGCCTCTCCCCCTTTCCCTCCCCCCCTCCTCCTCCTCCTCCTCTCCAGCCTCTCCCCCTCCCCAGCCTCTCCCCCTCCCTTCTCCCCAGCCCCTCTCCGTCCCTCCTCCTCCACTACCTCCAATTTTTTCTCTCTCTCAGAAGGCCACGAACATGTTCTTGTGGGTAATCACAGCGATATTTTTGGCAAAAGTCCTGGAGATAATCCAACAGCCTGAGAAACGGCTCCAGTGGCGACGAGGTCCTCACGATTCGGCACCACTTTTGCACTGCACATGCATGACCGAATCGAGCACATACGAGTCCAGGGCGCGCATGTGCAGAAAGACACAAAAGACTGTTGCAAATAATCATTCCGACATTTTCACAAGGTCCGAACAGCTGCCTTAAAGAACTAATCTTGGTTGAAATCAGCACACCCTTTTAAATCAGTCAGTACAATACAAGGGATAAGGAGGTGCCTACAGCTGATTAAAACTCCTTGAAGGTTTCATTTTGGCTGAAATCAGCAGAGCATTTTAAATGGGTAAGTACTTATTAAACTGCCCAAAAATTCTAGTGTGCTTAAATAGTTATAAGTGGCGCCTTTGTAATTGACGCCTATGCTACTGGAAAACGATAAGCACAACATAGGCTGATGCCCGTGCTAAGCGCGGATGTTTTAACTGGTGGGGACTTTACTATGGTTCATAAAATATGTGAATGTACTTCCTTCAGAAAACACGAAGAAATAAAAGTATTTAAAACAAAAGTATTTTATACATTTTTCCTACTAGTGAAACTCAATGAACCAAAGCCAGCACCTACATTTAATGGTGCCTTTCATGTAACAAAATGTATAAAAGCATTTACAGAGGGAACAGTTGACAAAGAATAGGAAGTAGGAGAAAAGATAGAAAAAAGTGACTGAAGGGTTGGGTAGGAAGGGTAGCAAGCAAAGAGGTTTCAGAAGAGAACAACAGAATGCAATAGCAATGAAATTAAAAGTGGGTTATATTGATAGAGTATGCAAATAAACAACATATAAATAGCTAGCAGCCATGGGTTCTACTTGCAGTGTTTCAGTCATGTGTGGTTTAAAAGGCATTTATCTACTGCATTTGACTTTTATACCAATGAATGCCACAAACACGGATCACGGTATAAATTGCTTCATGAAGTCATTCCTGGTACAAAATAGTAAACAGGCTGCATTCTTCCCCATCCGTGAACAAAAGTTCTCCTGAACTTTGCTATAAGTTTTAACCCTGCTTTATTGGTGAATTGTCTGTTTAGTGACAACACTCTTACCTCAGTCAAAATGTTGCAAGTTCAAGCCCCATTCCAGAACTTCAACATATAATCTCGGCTGATATTTCAATGCAGTACATAGAAAGTACTGTATTGTCAGAGGTGCTGTCTTTCAGATAAAGCATTAAACAGAGGCCTGGTTTGCATCTTCAGATGGTAAAAGATTTCAAGACAATATTCAAGAGCATAGAGCCAACATTTATTCCTCAATGGCCACTATAGCTGCTTAACTGGTCATTTGCCGTATTGCTCTGCACAAACTGGTGGCCATATTAGCCTACTTAACAACAATGTATACACTTCAAAAGTTATTAATTGGCTGTATAAATGCAAAGTCTGTCAGATTTGATTTCAGGAAATTCCAGATCGTAGGAATCAAAAATTATATTCAACATGAAAGATCCTTTTATTTTTATAATTGTGAAGACACTTAAATATGGAAACATAGAAAACATACAAAATAGGTGCAGGAGCAGGCCATTCAGCCCTTCTAGCCTGCACTGCCATTCAATGAGTTCATGGCTGAACATGAAACTTCAGTACCCCCTTCCTGCTTTCTCGCCATACCCCTTGATCCCCTGAGTAGTAAGGACTTCATCTAACTCCTTCTTGAATATATTTAGTGAATTGGCCTCAACAACTTTCTGTGGTAGAGAATTCCACAGGTTCACCACTCTCTGGGTGAAGAAGTTCCTCCGCATCTCGGTCCTAAATGGCTTACCCCTTATCCTTAGACTGTAACCTCTGGTTCTGGACTTCCCCAACATTGGGAACATTCTTCCTGCATCTAACCTGTCTAACCCCGTCAGAATTTTAAATGTTTCTATGAGGTCCCCTCTCATTCTTCTGAACTCCAGTGAATACAAGCCCAGTTGATCCAGTCTTTCTTGATAGGTCAGTCCCGCCATCCCGGGAATCAGTCTGGTGAACCTTCGCTGCACTCCCTCAATAGCAAGAATGTCCTTCCTCAGGTTAGGAGACCAAAACTGTACACAATACTCCAGGTGTGGCCTCACCAATGCCCTGTACAACTGTAGCAACACCTCCCTGCCCCTGTACTCAAATCCCCTTGATATGAAGGCCAACATGCCATTCGCTTTCTTAACTGCCTGCTGCACCTGCATGCCAACCTTCAATGACTGATGTACCATGACACCCAGGTCTCTTTGCACCTCCCCTTTTCCTAATCTGTCACCATTCAGATAATAGTCTGTCTCTCTGTTTTTACCACCAAAGTGGATAACCTCACATTTATCCACATTATACTTCATCTGCCATGCATTTGCCCACTCACCTAACCTATCCAAGTCGCTCTGCAGCCTCACAGCATCCTCCTCGCAGCTCACACTGCCACCCAACTTAGTGTCATCCGCAAATTTGGAGATACTACATTTAATCCCCTCATCTAAATCATTAATGTACAGTGTAAACAGCTGGGGCCCCAGCACAGAACCTTGCGGTACCCCACTAGTCACTGCCTGCCATTCTGAAAAGTACCCATTTACTCCTACTCTTTGCTTCCTGTCTGACAACCAGTTCTCAATCCATGTCAGTACACTACCCCCAATCCCATGTGCTCTAACTTTGCACATCAATCTCTTGTGTGGGACCTTGTCGAACGCCTTCTGAAAGTCCAAATATACCACATCAACTGGTTCTCCCTTATCCACTTTACTGGAAACAGCCTCAAAAAATTCCAGAAGATTTGTCAAGCATGATTTCCCTTTCACAAATCCATGCTGACTTGGACCTATCATGTCACCTCTTTCCAAATGCACTGCTATGACATCCTTAATAATTGATTCCATCATTTTACCCACTACCGATGTCAGGCTGACCGGTCTATAATTCCCTGTTTTCTCTCTCCCTCCTTTTTTAAAAAGTGGGGTTACATTGGCTACCCTCCACTCCATAGGAACTGATCCAGAGTCAATGGAATGTTGGAAAATGACTGTCAACGCATCCACTATTTCCAAGGCCACCTCCTTAAGTACTCTGGGATGCAGTCCATCAGGCCCTGGGGATTTATCGGCCTTCAATCCCATCAATTTCCCCAACACAATTTCCCGGCTAATAAGGATTTCCCTCAGTTCCTCCTCCTTACTAGACCCCCCGACCCCTTTTATAACCGGAAGGTTGTTCGTGTCCTCCTTCGTGAATACCGAACCAAAGTACTTGTTCAATTGGTCCGCCATTTCTTTGTTCCCCGTTATGACTTCCCCTGATTCTGACTGCAGCGGACCTACGTTTGTCTTTACTAACCTTTTTCTCTTTACATATCTATAGAAACTTTTGCAATCCGTCTTAATGTTCCCTGCAAGCTTCTTCTCATACTCCATTTTCCCTGCCCTAATCAAACCCTTTGTCCTCCTCTGCTGAGTTCTAAATTTCTCCCAGTCCCCAGGTTCGCTGCTATTTCTGGCCAATTTGTATGCCACTTCCTTGGCTTTAATACTATCCCTGATTTCCCTTGATAGCCACGGTTGAGCCACCTTCCCTTTTTTATTTTTATGCCAGACAGGAATGTACAATTGTTGTAGTTCATCCATGCGGTCTCTAAATGTCTGCCATTGCCCATCCACAGTCAACCCCTTAAGTATTATTCGCCAATCCATCCCAGCCAATTCACGCCTCATACCTTCAAAGTTAGCCTTCTTTAAGTTCTGGACCATGGTCTCTGAATTAACTGTTTCATTCTCCATCCCAATGCAGAATTCCGCCATATTATGGTCACTCTTCCCCAAGGGGCCTCGCACAACGAGATTGCTAATTAATCCTCTCTCATTACATAACACCCAGTCTAAGATGGCCTCCCCCCTAGTTGGTTCCTCGACATATTGGTCTAAAAAACCATCCCTTATGCACTCCAGAAAATCCTCCACCGTATTGCTTCCAGTTTGGTTAGCCCAATCTATGTGCATATTAAAGTCACCCATTATAACTGCTGCACCTTTATTGCACGCACCCCTAATTTCATGTTTGATGCCCTCCCCAACATCACTACTACTGTTTGGAGGTCTGTACACAACTCCCACTAACGTTTTTTGCCCTTTGGTGTTCTGCAGCTCTACCCATATAGATTCCACATCATCCATGCTAATGTCCTTCCTAACTATTGCCTTAATCTCCTCCTTAACCAGCAATGCTACCCCACCTCCTTTTCCTTTTATTCTATCCTTCCTGAATGTTGAATACCCCTGGATGTTGAGTTCCCAGCCCTGATCATCCTGGAGCCACGTCTCCGTAATCCCAATCACATCATATTTGTTAACATCTATTTGCACAGTTAATTCATCCACCTTATTGCGGATACTCCTTGCATTAAGACACAAAGCCTTTAGGCTTGTTTTTTTAACACCCTCTGTCCTTTTAGAATTTTGCTGTACAATGGCCCTTTTTGTTCTTTGCCTTGGGTTTCTCTGCCCTCCACTTTTCCTCATCTCCTTTCTGTCTTTTGTTTTTGCCTCCTTTTTGTTTCCCTCTATCTCCCTGCATTGGTTCCCATCCCCCTGCCATATTAGTTTAACTCCTCCCCAACAGCACTAGCAAACACTCCCCCGAGGATATTGGTTCCGATTCTGCCCAGGTGCAGACCGTCCGGATTGTACTGGTCCCACCTCCCCCAGAACCGGTTCCAATGCCCCAGGAATTATATACGACTATCGCAGAATTATCATATTTATTTTCTTTGTTGGGGACGGTGAAAACTAAGTACAGTATTTTGGCGAGGGGGAAAATCGAGTCAGCAATCTGGTCATTGTAACAAGAGTATGGAAGTATTTATTTACACATTTCAATAACAATGTTTTTTCAAAATAAAAAGATGTATTTTTCTCTCTTTTTTCACTAGTTACTCTTTCTACATCTTTTCTAGTCAAGAAGAGTAGGTAAACTGTTTCCAGGGCTCTAATGTTCGGTGATCTACTTCCAGAAAGTATATAGCAACTCTCCCTCCTTACCTGGAAGAGCTTTGCCTTCACTCTTATACTTCCCGACAGCAGTATGGTTGAGAACAAGAAATGTGTGAGAGAAAACAACAGACAAAAACACATGCCACTGCTTTGCATTTATATAGTGGAACAATTTAAATGAAAATTAATCTCCCAGTAAAGTATGTGGCAATTCACAGTAAACCCATACACAAAAGGTCACCTTCAGATTACGCTTATATAAAAAAAAAAGAGAAACTTTAACGGTGTTTTACCTATAACTCAAAGTCTTGGGAGGAGTATTAACACAAAACCTGCCTCTATCATTTCTTCTTTAGACCAGCATTAAAAAAAAAATCTTGTTGCATGATGCAAAGCCCCACAGCAGACTGTTTAATGAGGGCAGTGTAGGCAGGAGTACAATGTCACTCTCTTCAGAATGCCTCCTGATAATCAATGCATTTCCCTGACTGCTGCCTCCTCTGATTCGAACTCTGCTTACTGGTGGCTCCTTCTGCCACACCAGGTTGGCCTTCTTCCTCCAGGGCATCCAGTTCCAGATCTGGAGGGCAAGAACGTGCAGTGCACAGAAAGCCACCATAATGTGTGAAACCTGCTTTGGACCAAACAATATAAACCCCTGTCGCAAAACATGCATAGAAAGCCAAGTGAAGAGAGAAGTCTGCTTATTTTCTGAAGACTAAGAATATCTTAAATGTGGTTATAGATGTAACACTTTCACAACCACCCATTATTCCTTGTATTAAATGACTACACTAGAATACAAACGCATTGAGCACAAACTGGGAATGAGTGTTTTAACAAGAAAGGGTGATCATGAACCCCAGAGCTATCTGTCAGAATACATTAAAAAAAAGCTTAGCATGAACAAACCAGGAAAAGTGCCAGGATCAAGTCCGCATTGGGAATACAATAAAAATAGTTTCTGAAAAAAAAACTTGAAAGCTCTGTGTTTTAAAGAAAATAGCGTTACAGTACAACAATAAAAGCTTTATTATGCAATTGCTTCATATTTCAATAGTTCCAAACAGAGACTCCAATTGAAGTAATTGAGCACAGTGCAAGAAAATATAGGCTGTCCAACAGTGTAGGCATATTACACAACGTTAAACTGATTCCTTGCAGGCTGCTGGGCTGAGGATGTCTGAAGCCATTGTATTTCACATAAAACACATTTCTAATCACAGGCTTCACTTTCCAATTAAAGTGACTTGATCTATGGATGAACTTGTAATCACAGTATACCAAACCAGTGTAAAACAATACCTTCTGCATCAGCTATGAAGCAATATGAATTTCATATCTGTCCCAAGAAAATTATGGTGGACGAACCAAACATAATACTAGTATGTTGACAAGTTATAGCACAGACTATTTTAAATAAGATGCTGTCAGGTGCAAACACAGACTATTTTAAATAGGGTTGTATCAGCCTGCTCTAAAAACACCCTTTTCTAATACAATTTTTGTGCAACATTTACTATTTGTAACATGTTGTGTCATTGCATACTGTTGACTATTTCAAATCTTGCTTGATGAATTGCCATTTAACAATACCATTTAAAGAACAAGAAAGAGACTATACTACAAGTACAAGTAATTGGTTACTGTGCTGTTAATTTTCAGTTCAAGTTAAGTGTTCTTTGGTAACCACAAATCTTCCAAATGCCTATACAGAACTCGCGACCCCTTAACACTGATGGAGTAAACATTTAACCCAACTCCCCACAATTTTTACTCCAACTATATTCAAAGTTAACTGGCTCCATCCCAAGAAAACATAACTACAAATAAATCAGATTAGCATAAACATCATCACCACCTCCACTGAATAAAAGGAACGGAAGAATGATGATGAAACTGCAACCCATGCACAGCTCACCTGTCCAATCTCGAACCTATAGCATCTACCACTATAATACATGCAGCAATATAATACATTTTGTACAAGCAGATTTATTGGAAATGAAACTGTGTCTGTTGGGGGGGGGGGGGGGATTAAATCAGGCACAATTTCAACCACACCTTCACCCCCTGCCAAAATGGATCCACTACCTGGCAGAACACACAATAAATGGAAACGTTCTTATCCATTGTTCCTGTCACACTCGTCACACAGACCCAAGATTCCTTTATCAGAACATCCGTCCCTTGACATTCCAAACGCTTACCTCCCCAGATCTTGGCCGATTTCGTAATAATCGTCCACATTTTCTTGCTTGAACACGGTCATGGTAACTGGCTACTGCATCCCGGCTACTGCACAACCAGTCGTATAAAGGTAACCGATTTCAGCACCTACCAGGGCGACCCTCCCTCATTTCTAGCCGCATTTTTACGTGCATTCCTGCCTGTGCAAAAAAGCCAAAAGTTAAAATGACTCTTTTGTACCAAAAACGGATTTTTTTTTTACAAATAAAGAACTCAATCTATGGGCGTTCCTCGACATTTAAAAAAACATGGTTGTTGCATTACATTGTTTTGAGCTGTACTACATGCAAAATAAAGCAATCAGCAGTACTCCGTATGATGCACGATTAAAAATTGTGTTTATACTACTAAAACAAGGCAATAACAAAAAATCACGTCTATTGTAACCCTACACAAAGTCAGCGACATCCAATCTTTGAAAGGGACTGGTTGGTGATTACTCATCAATACAGCACAGCATCGCCAGGGCTGGAGAGCCAGCAGGAAAAGCCCCACCACCACACACCCACATACATACATACATACATACATCCATCCATCAAATAAAAGGAAAAATAAAAAGCATACAGTATTAATTGATCGCCAATTCCACTTTACAAATTACATCTAAATTCAACTCAAATATTAAATATATATATATTTATGAACTCACACTTGGTGAATTAAAACCTTAAAACACGAGAACTCCCTATCAAATTCGAAAAAATATTCAAAGTTCTTTTACGCGGATTGCAAAGAGATTGTGCCTGTGTTTGCACCGGGGCGCTGCGCCTCAGGAAGTCACCGTGTGCTCGAGCCTCGGCCTTGCGCCCAAGACAACCCGCACCGCCAAGCAAGCACATTAAAGACGGTGAAGCCAAGAATGCCAGAGGAGCAGGACCGAGCGACAACAGTGGGCACTATACCGGGGAAAGAAATGCAACATCCCCGAGTCGGAGGACGGCGTTTATAAACAAAACACGGAAGTTTGCAGCTGCGCTCACCCCCGGAGCTCCCGAGGATCCAGCTCCAGCTCCGGCCCTCCGTCACCAAGCACAGCTGCCCTGGTTACCGGAGCGGAGCGGAGGAGAGCGGCCCAGCCAATGACAGCAGGCGACACACTCGCACCGCTCACGATTTACACACTCGCACAGCACAGCTCGCTGCTCGGCGTCTGGGGAAATATCCAGCTCCACCCAGGCTTTGTATTGATTATATATATGCAAAGCAACACCATGTTCAGCAGGCGAACTCTTGCCCCCACCCAACCCATCTACTTACAATTCCTTCTGCAGGTTAGCAACCATTGGTAAATTGGGCAAGGTGTGTGCTCCTGGGCTGTGAGAGGCGGACTGGAAGTTACAGCAAGGACCTCGCTGCTTCCCTCTCATTGTGGCGTTAGCACATTTCCTCCTTCGACGTGTGATCCGTTCTTTCAGAATTCTGAAGTCCACCTTTTGCTTCTCGGCCCAGAGTTGTTGTTACCTTCGAACTAGTCTCTGCCGAACATTCAACCCACTCGGAAACTATCTTATCACAGAAACTGGCAAAATCTACAGAATTTTCAGATGTCAGCTGAGAAACAGAATTTTACTTATTTCAAGTGTAAATCCCTTCCACCTAATTTTAGAGCAGAAATTACTGTAGGTGATGTTCTGTATAAATGCTTGCGCTCTCAAATTACGTTCTGCTATTTTAAAGGGGGATTAACCTGGTTAAGTTAACATTTCCAATATTATACCTTTTAGTTTTAATGTGAACACAATTGGGCTCAATTTTTCCCCGTGATTTGCGCTGTTTTTTGGCCTAAATTAAATAATCCAAGTTTCCCCAATCTTTGTGCGCCAGCGTAACTCAGTTAGTTATGATTTTTTAGGTTAGTTTTTTTTTGCATCATAGGGGACGTAACCTGATGTCTGCGCCAGTTTTTCACAATTTCTCCTAGGACGGCATATGTGACCACTCCTGAAAAACCTTCTCGGCACAAGGAAAACTAGCTCAAATTTAAAAATTGGCGCAGAAAGATGCCATTATTGTTAGGCGAAGTTTTGGAGGGAGTCAAGAACACATAAATATGCATAATCAAGCTTAAATTTTTACAACTTAAAACGCAGGAAATGGAATTTTAATGGAATTCTTTATTTTTTTTAAACTGACACGCCACCATCGAAAGTTTCCAAACCGGGCTCGAGGGTCGGACCGTCCGCCGGCAGAATCGATCCCTTGCCCGGACACGGACTCGGGGGCTCTTGAAAAGAAGCCCGGGGAGTATGGGAGCTGTGGAAGGAGAACGGAAGGCATGAGAAGCCTTACACTATGAATCACATGAAGCCCGGGGGGGTCCCGATCATTGCGCCTGCTCAGACTTGGGTGTGGTCCATACTAGGACGTCAACCTTGGGGAGAGAGAGAACAAAGAACCTTAGTCCTGCCTGCCGTTTTGAACATTTTGCAAAGGTACAATTTAATCATGGGGGCAATACTGACAAATCCACACCTCATGCAAGCCTTCTGCATGATGGTGCTGCGGAGGAGACAATTGATTCAACATCATCGCATGAGGAACCTTAGAGCACGAAGGATGATGGGCAGGAGGCCTTATCCACATCGGGTATATCGAGACAGGCGTTCATACCTGCACCTAAGTGATGCAGACTGTGTCAGGAGGCTGCATTTCCGCAAATAAGTTGTAACTGAGATCTGTGAGTTAGTAAAAGCAGACGTGCAATCTAGAAGTGTCAGGAGGACTGCTTTGTCAGTTGAAGTGAAGGTTACAGCTGCACTTTCATTCTATACATCTGGATCATTCCAGGCTACAACTGGGGATGTGTGTTCCATTTCTCAACCTGCATCACATATCTGCAATCGGCAGGTAACTGCTGCACTATATGCTTGGAGGGATGACTGCATAAAGTTCCCCATAACCGCCCAGACAATGCGTGAAAGGGCTGTGGGCTTCTCCAGGATTGCTGGCTTCCCAAAGGTTGCATTGATTGTACCCGCGTCGCCATGCGAGCAACTTTGGAGGATTCCGAGATGTACAGGAACAGAAAAGGCTTCCACTCCGTTAATGTGCAGCTCATGTGTGACGACATCTATCACATCATGTCAGTTGATGCGAGGTACCCTGGGAACACCCATGATGCGTTCATCCTACGCGAGATGATATCCTATGTTATATCTGCCATGTTTCAGCAGCAGCCAGAAGGGCAGAGCTGGCTACTGGGAAACAAAGGGTATGGCCTCGCCACCTGGCTCATGAACCCCCTACACGTAACCCGGATGGAAGCTGACCGGGAATACAACATTGTGACGCGCAGCATAATAGAGAGGGCCATCAGCATCTTGAAACAGCGTTTCCGATGCTTGGACCATTCCAGAGGCTACTTGCAATTCTCTTCTGAGATTGTTGGTCAGTTCACTGTTGTGTGCTGCATACTGCATAACTTAGTCATCATGAGGCAGCAGCAGTTGGTAGTGGAAGACTGAGGTGAGAGTGGCTGATGATGATGAGGAAGATGCAGATGCCGAGGAAGAGGAGGAGGACAAGGACGAGGAAGCTATGCAACTACCATGAACCTCGAGCACGACGGCGGGGGAGGGCGGGCCATCGTGCCCCTTTAACGATTGCTCGAGCCTTGCGCCAGCAGCTCATCCGTGAACGCTTTGCTGCCTGAAGGCTCAGCGGCAATTATTCCACATGGACCATCTTTACTGTTTGGACCGGTTCCGTTATGTTGTGTTGTGTTAATGGAACAAATGATGGAAATGATTCTTGTTTACTCCAAAAAGTTGTTTTAATAATGAAACAAATAATGGAAATGATTCTTCTTGAGTTCCAAAAGTTGTATTAATAATGGAACAAATAATGTAAATGATTCAGTTATAATTTAAAATATATTTTATTCAAAAGTTTAACAAACATTTGTTTTTACTTAACTTAACTTTAATATTCTTGTCTCACATTTTAAAGTTTTCAGTTAAGATCAGTTACAAACTTTAAGATCACTTAAAAACTTTAAGATCACTTACAAACTTTTAAACTTGTAAATTTACATTTCATTTGAGAAGAGTTACAACAGTAACAACAATAATAATAACAACAACAGCAACAAAGAAAGTCTGCACCCATCTCTCCTCCACCTTATTCTAAGACCACCCGCTGCGCTTGATCTTGGTGACTCCACCCCTGCCTGCAGGCCATGGTGCAGTGTTTCTCGGGTTGGTACCAAGCTTATTCTTTAACAATGGCCGAATGCAGACCAGGAGCAGTACTGGGCACGCGCGCCCACAGGAATCACATCAAAAACATCCCTTTTTTTTCACGCATGCGCAGAAGGGAGGGCATCGTTTTTTTGGCACAGATCTTAGGCCCCAATTTCAAAACGTAGAACGGGGAAACTTGTTACTTTTTTTTGGAGTAGTTGGGGCCAAGAAAAATGTGTGTAACTCTGGCAATATACAAAAAAACGGCACTGGGGATCAGTGAGCCCAATATCATTAGATTTGAATAGTTATGGAAAAGGACAAGGAAAAATCAAATATGAAAATACTCAACTGCAGGAAGGCTAATTTCAGTGAGTTGAAAAGGGATCTGGCCCAGGTGGATTGGAATGAAAATTAGGCAGCTAAAGCAATAATTGAGCAAAGGGAGTCCTTGAAAGAGGAGATAGTTCAGGTGAAGAGTGGACACATTCCCACAAGGGGAAAGGAAGGGCATCCAATGCTAGAACTCTCTGAATGACTAAAGATATAGAAATTAAAATGAAACAAAAAAAGGAGGCTTATGATAAATGACAGATTCATAATTTAGTAGAGAGCCAAGCTGAATACAAAATGTAGAGGAGAACTGAAAAAAGAAATGAGGGGCAAAGGGAATGCATGAGCATAGATTAGCGACTAATATAAAAGGGAACCCAAAAGTCTTTTATAAACATATTAATAGTAAAGGACACGAATGCTGCCAATAAAACAAAGTAGTTGCACATGTGCGATTCGCAGCTCCGACACGGCAAGCGAGCCCAAGGTGGGCAGAGGAAACGCTTCAAAAACACCCTCAAAGCCTCCTTGAAAAAGTGCAACATCCCCATCGACACCTGGGAATCCCTGGCCCAAGACTGCCCAAAGTGGAGGAAAAGCATCTGGGAAGGTGCTGAACACCTCGAGTCTCTTCACCGAGAGCAAGCTGAAGCCAAACGTCGACAGTGGAAGGAACGCACGGCAACCCAGGCACCCCAACCTCTCGTTCCTCCAACCACCATCTGCCCCACCTGTGACAGAGACTGTAGGTCACCTGAGGACTCATTTTTAGTGTGGAAGCAACTCATCCTCGATTCCAAGGGACTGCCTAAGAAGAAGGGTGCTCAAAATAGAAAAGTCATCTGGTCCGGATGGAATGCATCCTAGGTTGCTGAGGGAGGGAAGGGGGAAATTATGGTTGCTCTGGCTACAATCTTCCAATCCTCCTTAGATATGGGAGTGGTGCCAGAGGAATGGAGTGTGGCAAATGTGATACCCCTGTTCAAAAAAGAGGAGAGAGATAAACCTGGTGGTGGGTAATCTTTTAGAGATAATATCCAAGACAAAATTAATTGGTGCTTGGAAAAATATGGGTCAGTAAATGAAAGCCAACATGGATTTGTTAAAGGCAAATCATGTTTGTCTGAATTGATTGAGTTCTTTGATGAAGTAATGGAGAGCATTGATCAATGTAGTTGTTATGTATGGAGAAAGAATCAGACTGAACACTGTGAGCTCAAAGTAAAGTGTGACCTTAGTCTTTTATTGCAGGTCTCCAGAGTGCCTTTCTAACCTGTGAGGCCTCCTTAAATACCTGTGCTCCCAAGGGATTATGGGATCCCTTGGGACTCCAGGGGATGAGCCCTCTGGTGGCTGTACAGAGTAAATACAAGTTTACATATACAACAACACTCCCCCCTCCCAAGGTCAATAGTGTAACTATTTACAATGTGAGTCGATCTGGGGCGCTTCTTGCTCTGGTTGATCATCTCGGTGTGAAAGCTGGTATTGTTGAATCATTTGTTGGGCCCTCGCTGGGCTGCTGTGGGGCTGCCTGCTGTGTTGGGTCCTGCTGGGCTGTTGTGGATGATGGGTTCTGCTTCGTGGTCAACCATGGTGCCAGTTGACACTGGTGTGTATGTTGGGGGATCAAAAAAGGTAGTGTCCAAGGTGGGTTGCTCAGGGTATTCCGTGAATCTGTGTTTGATTTGGTCCAAGTGTTTCCGGTGAATGAGTCCATTTGAAAGTTTGACCCGAAACACCCTGCTCCCCTCTTTGGCCACGACAGTGCCGGGAAGCCACTTGGGACTTTGTCCATAATTCAATACAAATACAGGATCATTGATTTCAATCTCACAGGACACATTTGTGTTATCATGGTATGTACTTTGTTGAAGCCGTCTGCTCTCTACCTGCTCATGTAGATCAGGGTGAACTAACGAGAGCCTTGTCTTAAGTGCTCTTTTCACGAGCAGTTCAGCAGATGGGATCCCAGTGAGTGAGTGGGGTCTCTTGCGGTAGCTAAGCAGGACTCGGGATAGGCGAGTCTGCAGCGAGCCTTCAGTTACCCTCTTCAAGCCTTGCTTGATGGTTTGCACTGCTCTCTCTGCCTGACCATTGGACGCTGGTTTAAATGGGGCAGATGTGACATGTTTGATCACGTTACGGGTCATGAATTTTTTGAACTCAGCACTGGTAAAACATGGCCCATTGTCACTCACCAGGACATCGGGTAAGCCGTGAGTGGCAAACATGGCCCGCAGTGGCAGCGGACGTGCTAGCCGACATTATCTCACATTCAATCCACTTGGAATACGCGTCTACAACCACAAGGAACATTTTACCCAAGAACGGGCCTGCATAGTCGACGTGTACCCTAGACCACGGTTTGGAGGACCAAGACCATAAACTTAGTGGCGCCTCCCTGGGTCCATTGCTTAACTGCGAGCATGTATTACACCTGTGAATGCAGGACTCTATAAGTCCGCATCGATACCGGGCCACCACATGTGGGATCTGGCTATCGCTTTCATCATTACGATGCCTGGGTGGGTACTGTGGAGGTCATTGATGAAGGTGTCTTTGCCCTTCTTGGGGGCCACTACTCGATTGCTCCACAGAAGGCAGTCTGCTTGTATAAACATTTCATCTTTGTGCTGCTGGAATGGCTAAATCTCTTCCTGCATTTCCACTGGAACACTGGATCAGCTCCCGTGCAGCACACAGCTTTTGACTAGAGATAACAAGTGGTCCTGGCTTATCCAGGTTTTGATCTGCCGGGCAGTGACGGGTGATTGCTCACTCTCAAATGCTTCCATAACCATGGCTAGATCTGCGGCCTGCGCCATTTCCACCCCCGTGGTGGGCAATGACAGCCTACTGAGAGCATCGGCACAGTTTTCTGTGCCTGACCAGTGGCGGATGCCGTAGTTGTATGCGGACAACGTGAGCGCCCATCTCTGGATGCGGGCCGATGCGTTGGTATTTATCCCTTTACTCTCGGAAAACAGGGATATAAGTGGCTTATGATCAGTTTCCAATTCGAATTTTAGCCCAAACAGGTATTGATGCATTTTCTTTACCCCATAGACACACGCTAACGCTTCTTTCTCAATCATGCTGTAGGCTCTCTCGGCCTTAGACAGACTCCTGGATGCATAAGCAACCGATTGCAGTTTCCCAGAATCATTAGCTTGTTGCAATACACACCCGACGCCATATGACGATGCATCATATGCTAGTACCAAACGCTTACATAGATCATACAACACAAGCAATTTGTTTGAGCATAGCAATTTTCTCGCTTTTACAAAGGCATTTTCTTGGTTTTTGCCCCAAACCCATTCATCCCCTTTTCATAATAAAACATGTAGTGGTTCTAACAGTGTGCTAAGACCCGGTAAGAAGTTACCAAAGTAGTTCAGGAGTCCCAGAAACGACTGCAGCTCCGTCACGTTCTGTAGCCTCGGTGCGTTCTCGATTGCCTCCATCTTCACGTTGGTGGGCCTGATGCCGTCCGCCGCAATCCTCCTTCCGAAGAACTCCACTTCAGGTGCCAGGAAAATGCACTTCGAGTATTTTAACCTGAGCCCCACGCGGTTGAGTTGACTAAGAACCTCCTCTAGGTGCTGCAGATGTTCGACTGTGTTCCGACCTGTGACCAAAATGTCATCCTGGAAGACCACGGTGTGCGGGTCCGACTTCAGTAAGCTTTCCATGTTTCTCTAGAATATCGCCGTCGCTGATCGGATTCCAAACGGGCATCTGTTATAAATAAAAAGACCTTAGTGCGTGTTGAATCATGTGAGGGCCTTTGATGATTCCTGCAGTTCCTGCGTCATGTAGGTTGAAGTCAGATCCAGCTTTGTGAACATTTTTCGGCCCGCCAGCGTTGCAAAGAAGTCGTCAGCCTTTGGTAGTGGGTATTGGTCCTGCAGGGAGAAATGATTGATAGTTACTTTGTAATCACCACAGATTCTGACGGTGCCGTCTCCGTTGATCGGACTGGCCCACTCGTTGAACTCGATCGGTGAAATGATCTTTGCAGCCGGTCTAGCTCGATCTCTACCCTTTCTCTCATCATGTACGGTACTGCTCTCACCTTGTAATGGATGGGTCGTGCCCCTGGAATTAGGTGGATCTGCACTTTTGCTCCTTGGAATTTCCCTATGCCTGCTTCGAACAACGAAGGAATTTTGTTTAAGACCTGGGCACACGAAGTGTCGTCAGCGGGCGATAGCGCTCAGACGTAGTCCCAGTTCCAGTGTATCTTTCCCAGCCAGCTCCTGCTGAGCAGCATTGAACAATCGCCTGGTACCACCCAGAGTGGTAGCTTGTGCACCGCTCCATTGTAGGAGACCTTTACGGTAGCTCTGCCAATTACAGGAATCAGTTCTTTTGTGTAAGTTCTTAGTTTTGTACGAACTGGAGTTAAGACTGGCCTTGAGGCCTTGTTGCACCACAATCTTTTGAAAGTCTTTTTGCCCATGATGGACTGAATCGTGCCAGTGTCCAGCTCCATTGACACCGGGAGTCCATTTAAATCAACATTCAGCATTATCGGGGGACAATTCGTGGTGAATGTGTGCACCCCATGTACCTCTGCCTCCTCGGTCTGAGGCTCTGGTTCGTTGTGATCTTCCATGGATCTGTTCTCCTCTGCAACATGGTGGTTTACAGGTTTAACAGGATTTGCAGCTCACCTGCACACTCATTGGAGGTGTCCTATTGTTCCACAGCCCTTGCAAATGTACCCTTTGAATCGGCATGAATGGAAATGATGATCATTCCCGCAGCGCCAACAAGGTGTTAATGGCCTTGCATTCATCACCCTTGATGGTGGACTCTGAGACATCTGTGGACGTGCAGCTGCAGGTATGTGTGACCTGCCCTGTACATTACGATTCAAAACCAACATTACTTTGTTCACAGTACTTGTAGCAGCACTTGTGTGCTGAGAGATTTGCTTCGTATTGTCACTGGTGGCAATGAACGCCTGGGCTATCACTATGGCCTTACTCAAGGTTGGGGTCTCTACAGTCAAAAGTTTGTGAAGTATGGTTTCGTGGCCAATGCTAAGTATGAGCATGTGATCCAAATGTCCTTCAAATTCGCAATGTCCTGCAAGGCGTCTTAACTCGGTGACATAACTCGCCACTTCCTGGCATTCAGACCTTTTGTAGGTGTAGAACCGGTACCTCGCCATCAGAACGCTTTCCTTCGGGTTCAAATGCTCTCGGACACGTGTGCAAAATCATCGTACGATTTCTCCGTGGGTTTCGCTGGAGTGAGCAGATTCTTCATGATGCCATACGTTGGTGCCCCACGGACGGTGAGGAGGATCGCCCTTCGTCTGGCAGCATTCTCTTCCCCATCTAGCTCGTTGGCTACAAAGTATTGGTCGAGTCACTCCACAAAAGTTTCCCAATCATCTCCCTCAGAGAATTTCTCCAGGATGCCCACTGTTCTCTGCATCTTTGGGTTCGCTATCTGTATCTCGTCGCCAGATGTTATGTATGGAGAAAGAGTCAGACTGAACACTGTGAGCTCAAAGTAAAGTGTGACCGTAGTCTTTTATTGCAGGTCTCCAGAGTGCCCCTCCAACCTGTGAGGCCTCCTTAAATACCTGTGCTCCCAAGGGATTTTGGGATCCCTTGGGACTCCAGGGGATGAGCCCTCTGGTGGCTGCACAGAGTAAATACAAATTCACATGTAAAACAGTAGTGTGGTTGAGTTCTGACGCAGGGTCACGACCTGAAACGTTAACTCTGTTTCTCTCTCCACAGATGCTGCCTGACTTGCTGAGTATTTCTAGCATTTTCTGATTTTATTTCAGATTTCCAGCATCCGCATTATTTTGCTTTTGTATTAGTGCGGTTGATGCTGTGTATATGGACTTTCAGAAAATGTTCAATAAAGTTTAATAATAGATGTTAGAAAAATTAAAGCCCATGGGATTAAAGGAGCAGTGGATATATATTTGGCTAATGGACAGAAAGCAGAGAGTAATGGTGGGCAGTTCATTTTCAGACTGAAGGAAAGTGTGCCGTACTATCCCCCAGGCATTGGTGTCAGGATCACTGCTCTTTTTGATATATATTAATGACCTGGGCTTGTATATACAGGGCATAACTTCAAAGTTTGCAGATGACACGAAACTCAGAATTGTAGTAAACACTGAGGAGGATAGTAAAGGATATCAGAAGGACACCATGAAGAAAAAATGTTTTATCCAACGAGATGTTATGACCAGGAATGCACTGCTTGAAAGGGTGATGGAAGCAGATTCAATAATAACTTTCAAAAGGGAATTGAATAAATACTTTGCTGGGCTATGGGGATTCCACGTGTAGGCTGATGACACCAAGCTCTACCTCACTACCACTTCTCTCGACCCCTCCACGGTCTCTAAATTGTCAGACTGCTTGTGCAACATCCAGTTCTGGATGAGCAGAAATTTTCTCCAATTGAATATTGCGAAGACCGAAGCCATTGTTTTTGGTCCCCACTACAAACTCCATTTCCTAGACACTGACTCCATCCCTCTCCCCACCTCCTGTCTGAGGTTGAACCAGACTGTTTGCAACTTTGGTGTCATATTTGACCTGAAATGAGCTTTCGAACACATATCCGCAACATAACTAAGATCGCCTATTTCCACCTCCGTAACATTGCCCATCCATGCCCTTGCCTCAGCTCATCTGTTGCTGAAGCCCTCATCCATGCCTTTGTTACCTCTTGACTTGACTATTCCAACACACTCCTGGCTGGCCTCCTACATTCTAACCTGCATAAACTAGAAGTGATCCAAAACTCAGCTGCCCATGTCCTAACTCGCACCAAGTCCCGCTAACTCATCACCCCTGTGCTTGCTGACCTACATTGGCTTCCGGTTAAGCAACGCCTCGATTTCAATATTCTCATACTTATTTTCAAATCCCTCCAGGGCCTCGCCCCTCCCTATCTCTGTAATCTCCTCCAGCCCCACAACCCCCCGAGATGTCTGCCTCCTCTAATTCTGCCCTCCTGATCATCCCTGATTATAATCGTTCAACCATTGGTGGCCGTGCCTTCTATTGCCTAGGCCCAAGCTCTGGAACTCCCTGCCTAAACCTCTCCACCTCTCTACCTGTTTTTCCTCCTTCAAGACGCTCTTTAAAACATACCTCTTTGACCACGCTTTTGGTCACCGGCATTAATTTCTACTTATTCAGCTCGGTGTCAAATCTTTATCGCAGAACACTCCTGTGAAGCGCCTTGGGATGTTTCACTATGTTAAAGATGCTATATAAATACAAGTTGTTGTTGTTGTTGAAAGAGCAAGGCAGTGGGACTAATTGGATAGCTCAAAGATCTGACAGAGGTATGATGGGCCAAATGGCCTCCTTCTGTGCTGTATCATTCTTTGATTCTATGACATCAAAATTTGTGTATATTGCTTGTAATGAACTGTGCAGTGAGAAAGTCTAAGGTGAAGAAAATATTATGAAGCTAAAAACTCACCCAAATGCTGTGCTGGGTATTCTTGGGCTACTTTAGGCTGTAGGCTGTTGGCTGTTCCAAACTCTTTTTTGTTTGTAGCAAAATATTTGAGTAAGCCAAGTAATCAGCTCAGTTAGCATATATTAAAAATGTCAGTGAAGATGCCCTCAAAATGAGGGTGAATTGCCAAATTTGCTGCTGGCATCAATTATGTCAGCAATGAACGACAAACACTTAAAGAAAGAACTTGCATTTATATAGTGCCATTTACAACCTCAGGACATCCCAATCGCTTCATAGCCAGTTAAGTACTTATGAAGTGCAGTCACTGTTTAATGTAGGGAAACATGGTAGCCAATTTGTGTACAGCAAGGTCCCACAAACAGCAATCGGGCACCATGAGAACACCTGTGCACTTCTTCGAAAGCTGCTTTGGATATCTCTTCTCAAAGACTGCACTTCCGATAGTGCAGCACTCCCTCAGTTCTCAACTGAAGTGTAAGCCAAGATTGTGTGCTCAAGTCCTGGAATGGGCTTGAACCCATTGTAATGTTTGTAGAGCTGTTGCACTGCTCCTGGGCCTGGCCAAGGTGGCCATTAACAGGTCTGGGCGGCCAAGGGGGTCGTTCAGCCCGACTGCCTGCCTCTCTTTCACGGCTATGTTCATGCCAGGGTGTCCCTGAAGATGGAGCATGCAGTGTCTACCGGTACGCTCGAGGCCTTTAGCGACAGATGGGCACCGGAGGGACTGGAGTGTGTCATCACCCCCAGAAAGCAAATTTTGAGTTGACAAACATTTTTGGTTAGTTTGCAGTTTCTAGTTGTTGTGCCCCTTTAACAAGGGGGCACTTGGTTTAATTGTATAATTTAAAAGAGTCGTAGAGCTGTTGTATTGTGAGTGGTTTAGCTAGTCACGTGATGTTCACAAGACTCAATAAAATCCCATTTCTGACGAAGGGTCATCGATCCAAAACTTTAACTCTGTTTTTCTCTCCACAGATGTTGCCTGACTTGCTGAGATTTCCAGCATTTTCTGTTTTTATTTCAGATTCCAGCATTCACAGTTTTTTGCTTTTGTGCCAATAAAACCCTAGTCAGTTGGGTCTAGGTCATCTATGATGAGCTATGTAGTTGTGAGCCTAGTGGATGAACTGGTAATGTGTAGTTTGATTGTTAAACCTTTGTTAATAAACCAACTAGTTCTTAATAGTAATGTATAATGAATTGTTAAGCAAGAACCCATGGAGCAAATACATTACACCCATGGCGTTCTGACTGAGAGACGAGAGTGATACACTGAGCCAATGTTTTACAGTTAAAGCTGCAATGGCAAGTACTTGTCTTTATCAAAGTTTTTTTTTTCTATTTTGTTGGATAAAAACTAAGGAAGTCTAGCCATTAAAAATGTCTTGTTTCTGAGGATAACATAGGAGCACAATACATCAGAGCTCCAACACACTGTGCATATTTGGCTCCCCCATGCTGCCAAGTTGCTGATCTCCACTTTGGGACCACCATTGTATCTTTTAGCAGACAGCATTGGTCAAGAACTGAGGGCAAGTTAACACCCAGTGTGCCCAACTTGATTATGGCTTATGGGGTTTGACATTGTAAAATAAAATTTAAGAAGTGTTCTTCATTCTGATGATCTTAAAAATTAGTGGTGAATCATTTAACAAAGGATCAAATGCATGTATAACTCAATAACCTTTGTCTTTTGCCTCTGTTTCTTCCAATTACAAAGTTATAACTTGAGGATGAAGAGCAGAGGTTGATGCACTGAGTATGCAAACTGTACATTCTTGAAACTTACCACAATTGAGAAGCCTTGAACATCTTTATTATGAACATCACGTTGGACCATTAATAATAGGGGCCTAGATGTTCGACAGTAGCTGAATTTTCACATCTTCAGTATGGTGGGACTTCTAGTCATTAAGATGTGTCCCTGACCCCACCCAATCATCCAGTCACAAGAACATTACCACAGTTCAGACGTCCTCCGCTAGGATAGGGAAGGAGTATTGCTTGTGTTTACAATATACATAGATGACCTGGAAGAGGGGACAGAGTGTAGTGTAACAAAATTTGCAGATGACACAAAGATTAGTGGGAAAGCGGGTTGTGTAGAGGACACAGAGAGGCTGCAAAGAGATTTGGATAGTTTAAGTGAATGGGCGAAGGTTTGGCAGATGGAATACAATGTCGGAAAGTGTGAGGTCATCCACCTTGGGAAAAAAAACAGTAAAAGGGAATATTATTTGAATGGGGAGAAATTACAACATGCTGAGATGCAGAGGGACCTGGGGGTCCTTGTGCATGAATCCCAAAAAGTTAGTTTGCAGGTGCAGCAGGTAATTAGGAAGGCAAATGGAATGTTGGCCTTCATTGCGAGAGGGATGGAGTACAAAAGCAGGGAGGTCCTGCTGCAACTGTATAGGGTATTGGTAAGGCCGCACCTGGAGTACTGCATGCAGTTTTGGTCACCTTACTTAAGGAAGGATATACTGGCTTTGGAGGGGGTACAGAGACGATTCACTAGGCTGATTCCAGAGATGAGGGGGTTACCTTATGATGATAGATTGAGTAGACTGGGTCTTTACTCGTTGGCGTTCAGAAGGATGAGGGATAATCTTATAGAAACATTTAAAATCATGAAAGGGATAGGCAAGATAGAGGCAGAGAGGTTGTTTCCACTGGTAGGGGAGGCTAGAACTGGGGGGCACAGCCTCAAAATACAGGGGAGCCAATTTAAAACTGAGTTGAGAAGGAATTTATTCTCCCAGAGGGTTGTGAATCTGTGGAATTCTCTGCCCAAGGAAGCAGTTGAGGCTAGCTCATTGAATGTATTCAAGTCACAGATAGATAGATTTTTAACCAATAAGGGAATTAAGGGTTACGGGGAGAGGGCGGGTAAGTGGAGCTGAGTCCACGGCCAGATCAGCCATGATCTTATTGAATGGCGGAGCAGGCTCGAGGGGCTAGATGGCCTACTCCTGTTCCTAATTCTTATATTCTTATGTTCTTATGTGTTTCTCTTGCATCAGCTTACATTACACTACATTCGCCCATAATATGGGTGAGTGAATTGTACACTGCCAGACCCTGACTGTGGGAGATCGGGGCATAAATTTTCTGTCTGTGACTATCTGAGGGCAAGCAGGAAATCTAGGCCAGAGTGTTTTAGTTTGGCTCATTTTGTGTGATTTTTAATTTGATTACTTACCACTTAAGAAAAATGGCAGAACTCGCTGGATAGGCCTGCAAGGTAAAGTCCTAGATTTGTTCTCTGGTCTATGCTGTCAACTGATTTTAGAAAAGAGAGGCTGTCGGAATGCACCATTTAGCTTTAGTGCCCTGAGCGGGGTGGAGTTTCCTGTTCCTGATTGCTATCCAATATTCCATTCTGTGCGGGGGTTGGGTTAGGACGAGATTGAGCTTGTCTGTGATGTTTCCTGTAGTAATATAGCCCATTGAAGTTTGCACTTTAATTATAGCCTCTTTGGTACCAGCGCGAGCTCTACAACTATGTATCTATATCATCCCCTTCCCAAGCAGAAGTGAACACATTCAGTAGAGGGGTGGGGCAGATAATTAGCTAGAAACGGGGAAAATGGTAGAGAGAAAAGCTGTAAGATTTTTAGTTCCCATCATTTAGTTCCCATCATTTTGTAGCTGAGGCCATAGCACCTAGGCAGTTTTATGCGTGTATGTGTGAATGGAAGATTTGCAACATTTGGGGGAGAGGGTGGAGAGGGGTAAGAGTATCCGTGCCTTCTGGTGGTTAGAGTAGATCTGCTTCCCATGCTCTCTCCCCCAATCACATTGATGTGGCGACTGGATCTCCAGTTCTAGCCTGTAGTTTCAGCTTCACTGGAGTTGCTGTATTTATTCTGCAAGGTGCTTCACTGTCACCAACCGTGAACGCTTAACTGATTATCTGGGCTTTTGTTTTGTGTGTTGTTATTGACAGTACTATCCCTCTCCTTCTGCCTTTTGCAAAATGCTGTCATTAAGCGACTTGCATGTAGTGATGTAATTTACTTCAACCTTAAGATTAGCAAACCTAAAGCTGTAAAAATGCTTTATAGTTTGTAGTGATGAATAGCAGGTATGTTGTGTAATTCATATGAACCCAGAAATCTGAAATGTGGATGGACAGTTAATACAACAATGATTCTGCCATTTTGTGATACTGTCCTGACCTTGAATTAGTCCTACCATGAGGTTTCTGTTGCTTTATTCAGGGACATTTTGGAGCATTGAGTTCACTGAGCTTGCAAAAAGGCAGTTTTGTACCAAGAGCAAGTTTGCTTGTC
Source organism: Pristiophorus japonicus (assembly GCF_044704955.1). Classification (NCBI taxonomy): domain Eukaryota; kingdom Metazoa; phylum Chordata; class Chondrichthyes; family Pristiophoridae; genus Pristiophorus; species Pristiophorus japonicus. The sequence continues at coordinate 104,092,854 of NC_091977.1, forward strand.
AAATATGCAGTGTAAACAAGGTTAGTCTCTTCTCTGCTCCTGCAATATTGTGTTTTTTGCTTATTTGCCCACATTTTTCTCTTCTGTTTGTGCATATTTAACTTGAAGAAAGGTCCAAAGGCTGTATCATTGTCTCCAACTTACTTTCTTTCAGTGTGTAACCCTAACCCTAACCCTACAACAATCTATTTTGGGTTCAGTCATTTGTGTTTCTTTAGTCCCTCATTCATCAGCTTTGGATATTAACTTATGGACAATGGTGACATTAACATTTAAACCAGTTTCTGGCCAGCCACATTCAGAAATGAAGTCAGAAGTTGAGGATACACAGACTTCCCACCCTCCTTCACCCAGTTTCTCCGTCCTCTTCTGAATAGGCTGACTCATGTGGGAATATGGCTTCATGGGCACCATCATCATCATAGTGCTGAAGACACCATTCTTCATGTGGGGGCTTTGACAATGGGTGTCCACTTGTTATATGACCATGTGGGGAAGGGGCCACACATTATGGTCTGTCCTGTCCTAGCCTGACATTTACACATATGCACCTTCTAGCACATATCACTGGATGGAGATGAGGAGTGGGGAAAGCTACTTGATTTGACACTACAGCCCCCACCCCCACAATCCTCTAGTGTAGGAATTTGTATCATCCCCAGTTACCCTGCTGTGAGTAGCTGACTCAGCACAGGTCGAAGATGTGCAATCTTAGTGATTAGGATTACTTAAAGCTATGTGGATTATTTTAAATTGCATACCTTCCATTTACATTACTAATTGAATAGTAAACCATAATGCAAGGACTTTGTTTTATTACTGCCATTGCCAAAAGTTAATGTGCCTGCAGAGATTTTATCTACTCAATATTTATATATTTTCCTTATGTAAATTTGCCAGAGGTTTAAATCCCCTGAAATTCTGAAGTTTGTCAGCAAACAAATGCCTGTGTTTAGAATGGTCAGGAAAGAGTGTAGAACAGTAACTATATTAGGTAGCGGGTTACATGCTGACAGATCAAAGGTTATCTAGTCTCTGTTTATAGACAAATGTTTCTGTTCCATTTATTGTCAGCGAGCACAAATCTAATTAGGAAGGTATTGGCGATAGTATTTATTTCTGGAATATTGAACTTGTGCAATATCTTAGTCAGGTTTTACTTGGAGTACTGTGCATAATTTTTGGACACCCGATTGTAAGACAAGCATAAAAGCTATGGAAAAGGGGCAGTGTAGATTCACTAAAATATTATCAGGGATGAGGGGATTATAGTAATGATGAAAGACTTGACAGGTAAGGTGTTTTAAATGAGAAGGTTGAGAGGGACATTTGACAGAAGTTACAAGATTATGAAAGGCTATGACGGTAAGTGGTGATGGGTTGTTTCCATTGGTTAGCAGAATTGTCATGAGAGAGAACATATTTAAAATAATCACAGAGAATTGAAAGGGAGTTTAGAAAAATGTGTCATTACACTGAGGGTGGTTAGAATGTGGAATTATCTGTCACAAACCATAATTGAAGTAGAGGATATAAATTCTCTTGAAAGGGAATTAGATAGTTATTTGAAAGAGGGATAGAGTATAAAATCAGAGAAGTCCTGCTACAACTGTAGAGGGTATTAGTGAGGCCACACCTGGAGTACTGCGTACAGTTTTGTTCTCCATATTTAAGGAAGGATATACTTGCATTAGTGTTCAGAGAAGGTTCACTAGGTTGATTCGGGAGATGAAGGGGTTGACTTATGAAGATAGATTGAGTAGGTTGGGCCTATGCACATTGGAGTTCAGAAGAATGAGAGGTGATCTTCATGAAACTTATAAGATAATAAGGGGGCTTGACAAGGTGGATGCAGAGAGGATATTTCCACTCACAGGGGAAACTAAAACTAGGGGACATAGTCTTAGAATAAGGGACTGCCCATTTAAAACTGTGATGAGGAGAAATTTCTTCTCTGAGGGTTTTAAATCTATGGAATTCTCTGCCTCAGAGAGCTGTGGAGGCTGGGTCTTTGAATATATTTAAGGCGGATAAAGACAGATTTTTGAGCAATAAGGGAGTAAAGGGTTATGGAGAGCGGGCAGGGAAGTGGAGCTGAGTCCATGATCTTATTAAATGGCAGAGCAGGCTCGAGGGGCCAAATGGCCTAATCCTGCACCTATTTCTTATGTTCTTATGTGTTATATGTTAAAGGATATGGAGAATGAGCAGGAGAGTGGAATAGACTACATGGCCCATGAAGAAAATCACTGGTGCGGGCTTGATGGGCCAAATGGTCTGTTTCCATGATGTAACATTCTATGATCTATCTATACTGTCATAGTTTAAATAATAAAGCCTTCCAGGTATTTGCTAAAAATACAGAGCAAGTGATGGTATATAGTTAAGTCACATGTACTGTTATAAGTTATGAAATGCATACACACAATTCATTGTCAAAGGGATAAGATACCCTCTACCTCCCCAATTCAACTTCCATTGTCATCACTTACAAAGGTAAAATGCAAGAGTTTGGTTTTTCTTTTCTCTGCGCCTGGGACAGAGACTAGTGACATCTGGTCTCCCCCCTCCCCCAGGATTTGCTGCTGCTTTCCCAATGAGTGTTACTTGGGGTGTGCCTCTATTAGGTGCAGGCCCAGCATCATTGATAAAATGATGGGATGGGGCATTCCCAGCTTTCTGCATTAATCTATTCTCCCCTTATGATTATTGGGTGCCGTTGTGGAGGGGCACTTAAAGACCTTTGGTGCAAGTGCCTGCCCCAGGATCCCCAAGGACTGGAGGTGGTGGTTGGGGGATTCAGAGGGCTGGCTGAAAACTTCCCAGGAAAAGTCCAAATGTTTTCTTTACAAACCCTTTCAGGACAATTTGAAGTACTTAAGGCCATCTGGCTTCTACGCTCCAGCCCTGGGCCAAAGCTGCCGATCTCGGAGACCAGGAGCGCAGCTGCAAAGGTCTCAGGCCTACAGCTGCACTCACATTTCCTTCTCAAATTTTAGGTGCATAGCTCAGCCAAGGGGTGGCCTGTGCCCGGCAGTGGCCCAAGGCGGAACAAGACAGGTGCAGCTGCTTCCTTCCTTTCAGTCAGTGTACCCGAGGTGGACGGCACCTGTCCGGCGTCCGATAGGTGCCCACAGAGGAAAATCTATTCGAAGAATTCCACGACTGTAGAAGTACTGAAAACTTTAAGTCCTTTTTACACTGAAAGGAAAGCAGACTGAAAAATGTAGGTACTGTAATACTTAATTATGTTTGACATTTTACATTTCAGAGTAATAGCACCACTGTAAATGAATGCAGGTTATTAAAGGAGTAATCATTCGAACTTTGCTGTATTAAAAGGGATTTTATATTTATTTTAGTGGCGGAGCCATATTGATGTTTGTTACATCAGAGATGTGGCATGTCAGATGCTACGTTAGTGAGGCAACTCTAAATTGGCTTCAGATGGAACAGCATATAAATTTTGCATGATGCAGTCCATTTGAGCTGGTTCGATTTAACCTTTGTTCTGCTAAGGTAATTATTAACATGGATCAGGACAGACCAAGGTTAGTATTAGCATTAGCATTTTGCTATGAGCACCAGGAGAAAATGTTTAGCAAGCTTCCCGAAAACTACACTTAAAATATTCCACCTCTCTCCTACTCTTCCTTAACTGGTCGAAAGCCTCTCTGTGTTTCCCCTGTTCTTGTACCTGTTCTCCCACTAATTATTTTTGATTATTATCATAATTTGAAATAATGAACAGATCTATTCAACTGCATACAAACATTTAAAACTCTTGAAAATAATGACTCAATACTTATGATACAGGATCATAGGATAATAGAAACCGACAGCACAGAAGGAGGCCATTCAGCCCATTGTGCCTGTGCTGGCTCTTTGAAAGAGCAGTCGTGCTTAGTCTCTCACCCCATTCTTTGTCCGTAACCCTGCGAGTTCCTCATCCTCAAGTACCTGTGTAACTCCCTTTTAAAATTATTTATGGAATCAGCTACCACCATCTTTCCGGTAGAATGTTCCAACAACACTCTGAGTGAAAAACCTCTTCTCATCTCCCTTCTAGATCTTTGCCAATGATTTTAAATCTATGATCTCTGGTTATTGACCTACTTGCCAGAGGGAACAACCTTTCTCCATCTAGCTATCGTGTTTCTATCATGTTACATCAGGATCCATGTTGGTTATAAGTTGTTCATATACATCAATATACACATCTACAGAAAATCCTAGATAGATAAATATAGTGACTGGGGCATTCATAATCTCTTTATTAGCCTCTGTCAAGTCCAGGGACTACAGGAAAGATTGTACATAATGTCCTGTTATACCCCTGCCAAGGTGAAGAAGGAGCTATCAAGAATCAAGACATTTAAACAAATTCTGGTTGTTCCTGAAATAACATGAAGTAAGTATTCGGTTTCCTATAATCTCAGAGTACCATTGATGAAGGCAACACATCGATGAAACCAACTCTGCCAAATAGATTGAAACTGCCTGGTACTGCCAAAGGCCAGATGACTAATTCTCTGGACGTAGAGGAGTAGCGACAAGTCATACAATCAGGTGATGGGAGGTCAGTTTCACAGACACCCTAAGAAGATTCAGCACCAGAGCATGTGGGACCACATCACTTCATATTTGTATTATGTTCATTCAAAAGGAAGGTTTCAGAATGTGAATGTTGTTATATATGTAAACTTGTATTTACTCTGTACAGTCACCAGAAGGCTCATCCCCTGGAGTCCCAAGGGATCCCATAATCCCTTTGGAGCACAGGTACTTAAGGAGGCCTCACAGGCTGGAAAGGAACTCTGCAGACCTGCAATAAATGACTACGGTCACACTTTACTTTGAGCTCCGTGCTCAGTCTGACTCTTTCTCCATACATAACAACTGCCGATGAGATACAGATAGCGAATCCAAAGATGCAGAGAACAGTGGGCATCCTGGAGAAATTCTCGGAGGAAGATGATTAGGAAACTTTTGTGGAGCGACTCGACCAATACTTCGTGGCCAACGAGCTGGATGGGGAAGAGAATGCTGCCAAACAAAGGGCGATCCTCCTCAATGTCTGTGGGGCACCAACGTATGGCTTCATGAAGAATCTGCTTACTCCAGCAAAAACCACAGAGAAATTGTACGATGATTTGTGCACACTGGTCCGAGAACATTTGAATCCGAATGAAAGCTGTCTGATGAAGAGGTACCGGTTCTACACCTACAAAAGGTCTGAATGCCAGGAAGTGGCGAGTTCTGTCGCCGAGTTAAGACGCCTTGCAGGACATTGCGAATTTGAAGGACATTTGGAGCACATGCTCAAAGACTTTTTCGTACTTGGCATTGGCCACGAAACAATACTTTGCAAACTTTTGACTGTAGAGACCCCAACCTTGAGTAAGGCCATAGCGATAGCCCGGGCGTTCATTGCCACCAGTGACAATACTAAGCAAATCCCTCAGCACACAAGTGCTGCTACAAGCACTGTGAACAAAGTGATGTTGTTTTTGAATCGCAACATACAGGGCAAGTCACACATGTCTGCGCTGCACGTATGCCGATGTCTCAGAGTCCACCATCAAGGGTGATGAATGCAACGCCATTAACACCTTGTTGGCGCTACGGGGGTGATCATCGTTTCCATTCATGCTGATTCAAAGAGTACGTTTGCAAGGGCTGTGGAACAATGGGACACCTCCAACGTATGTGCAGGTGAGCTGCAACTCCTGTTAAACCTGCAAACCACCATGTTGCAGAGGAGGACAGCTCCACAGAGGATCACGATACATCAGTGCGTCAGATCGAGGAGGCAGAGGTACATGGGGTGCACACATTCACCACGAATTGTTCCCCGATAATGCTGAATGTTGAACTAAATGGACTCCCAGTGTCAATGGAGCTGGACACTGGCCATCATGGGCAAAAAGACTTTCGAAAGATTGTGGTGCAACAAGGCCTCAAGGCCAGTCTTAACTCCAATTTGTATGAAACTAAGAACTTACACAAAAGAACTGATTCCCGTAATCCGCAGTGCTACTATAAAGGTCTCCTACAATGGACCGGTGCACAAGCTACCACTCTGGGTGGTACCGGGCGATGGTCCCACGCTGCTCGGCAGGAGCTGGCTGGAAAAGATACTCTGGAACTAGGACGATATCCGAGCGCTATCGCCCGCTGATGAAATTTCGTGTGTCAAGGTCTTCAACAAATTTCCTTCGCTGTTCGAACCAGGCATCGGGAAATTCCAAGGAGCAAAAGTGCAGATCCACCTAATTCCGGGGGCGTGACCCATCCATCACAAGGTGAGAGCTGTACCATACATGAGAGAAACGGTAGAGATCGAGCTAGACCGGCTGCAACGAGAGGGCATAATTTCACCGATCGAGTTCAACGAGTGGGCCAGCCCGATTGTTCCTGTCCTCAAGGGAGACGGCACCGTCAGAATCTGTGGCAACTACAAAGTAACTATCAATCGTTTCTCCCTGCAGGACCAATACCCACCACCAAAGGCCAACGACATCTTTGCAACGCTGGCGGGAGGAAAGACGTTCACGAAGCTGGATTTGACTTCAGCCTACATGATGCAGGAACTGGAGGAATCATCGAAGGTCCTCACCTGCATCAACACGCACAAAGGTCTTTTCATTTATAACAGGTGCCCATTTGAAAATCGATCAGCGGCAACGATATTCCAGAGAAACATGGAAAGTTTACTGAAGTCGGTCCCGCACACCATGGTTTTCCAGGACGACATCTTGGTCACAGGTCGGGGACACAGTCGAGCATCTACAGAACCTGGGGGAGGTTCTTAATCGACTCATCCACATGGGGCTCAGGTTAAAATGCTCAAAGTGCATTTTCCTGGTGCCTGAAGTGGAGTTCTTGGGGAGGAGGATCGTGGCGGACGGCATCAGGCCCACCGATTCGAAGACGGAGGCAATCGAGAATGCCACTGAACGTGACGGAGCTGCGGTCATTTCTGTGACTCCTGAACTACTTTGGTAACTTCTTACTGGGTCTCAGCACACTGCTTGAACCACTGCATGTCTTACTATGAAAAGGGGATGAATGGGTTTGGGGCAAAAGCCAAGAAAATGCCTTTGTAAAAATGAGAAAATTGTTATGCTCAAACAAATTGCTTGTGTTGTATGATCCATGTAAATGTTTGGTATTAGCATGTGATGTGTCGTCATATGGTGTTGGGTGTGTATTGCAACAAGCTAATGATTTCGGAAAACTGCAACTGGTTGCTTATGCATCCAGGAGTCTGTCTCAGGCTGAGAGAGCCTACAGCATGTGAGAAAGAAGCGTTAGCGTGTGTCTATGGGGTAAAGGAAATGCATCAATACCTGTTTGGGCTAAAATTCGAATTGGAAACTGATCATAAGCCACTCATATCCCTGTTTTCCGAGAGTAAAGGGATAAATACCAATGCATCAGCCTACGTCCACAGATGGGCGCTCACGTTGTCCGCATACAACTACGCCATCCACCACAGGCCATGCACAGAAAACTGCGCTGATGCTCTCATTAGGCTGCCATTGCCCACCACGGGGGTGAAAATGGTGCAACCCCCAGATTTAGCCGTGGTTATGGAAGCATTTGAGAGTGAGCAATCACCCATCACTGCCCGGCAGATCAAAACCTGGATGAGCCAGGACCCCTGATTGTCCCGAGTCAAAAGCTGTGTGCTTCACAGGAGCTGGTCCAGTGTCCCAGTGGCAATGCAGGAAGAGATAAAGCTGTTCCAGCAGCGCAAAAATGAAATGTCTATACAGGCAGACTGCCTTCTGTGGGGTAATCAAGTAGTGGTTCCCAAAAAGGGCAGAGACACCTTCATCAATGGCCTCCACAGTATCCATCCAGGCATCGTAATGATGAAAGCGATAGCCAGATCTCACATGTGGTGGCCCGGTATCGATGCGTTCACAGATGTAATACATGCTCGCAGTTAAGCAATGTACCCAGGGAGGCGCTGCTAAGTTTATGGTCTTGGCCCTCCAAACCATGGTCTAGGGTAGACATCGACTATGCAGGCCCGTTCTTGGGTAAAATGTTCCTAGTGGTTGTAGATGTGTACTTCAAGTGGATTGAATGTGAGATAATGTCAGCTAGCACGTCCGCTGCCATTACTGAAAGCCTGCGGGCCATGCTTGCCACACATGGCCTACCCAATGTCCTGGTGAGCGACAACGGACCATGTTTTATCAGTGCTGAGTTCAAAGAATTCATGACCCGTAACAGGATCAAACATGTCACATCTGCCCCATTTAAATCAGCTTCCAATGGTCAGGCAGAGAGAGCAGTGCAAACCACTTGAAGAGGGTAACTGAAGGCTCACTGCAGACGCGCCTATCCCGAATCCTGCTTAGCTACCGCACGATACCCCACTCACTCACTGGGATTCCACCTGCTGAACTGCTCATGAAAAGAGCACTTAAGACAGGGCTCTCGTTAGTTCACCCTGATCTACATGAACAGGTAGAGAGCAGGCGGCTTCAACAAAGTACATACCATGATAACACAAATATGTCATGCGAGATTGAAATCAGTGATCCTGTATTTGTATTGAATTATGGACAAGATCCCAAATGGCTTCCCAGCACTGTCGTGGCCAAAGAGGGGAGCAGTGTGTTTCGGATCAAACTTTCAAATGTACTCATTCACTGGAAACACTTGGACCAAATCAAACTCAGATTCACGGACTATCCTGAGCAACCCACCTTGGACCCTACCTTTTTTGATCCCCCAACATACACACCAGTGGCAACTGGCACCATGGTTGACCACAAAGCAGAACCCATCATCCACAGCAGCCCTGCAGGGCCCAACACACCAAGCAGCCCAGCAAGGCCGGCTGCACAGCAGCCCAGCGAGGGCCCAACAAATGATTCAACAATACCAGCTTTCACACCGAGACGATCAAACAGGGCAAGAAGGACCCCAGATCGACTCACATTGTAAATAGTTACACTATTGACTTTGGGGGGTGGGAGGCGGGGGAGTGTTATTATTTATGTAAACTTGTATTTATTCTGTACAGCCACCAGAGGGCTTATCCCCTGGAGTCCCAAGGGATCCCATAATCCCTTGGGAGCACAGATATTTAGGAGGTCTCACAGGTTGGAGAGGCTCTCTGGAGACCTGCAATAAAAGATTAAGGTCATACTTTACTTTGAGCTCAGTGTTCAGTCTGACTCTTTCTCCATACATAACAAATGTGATATATTCTTACAACATCACTAACAAAAAAACACACACAAGATGGCTCTGATAAAGAAACCGTCATCATGTGACTGACCCTTTTATTATTTACATCAGTAGTTGTATTACCACAGTAGTCAACTAGGTGGAGCAGTAGTCAACTAGGGGGAGCTCCATTACACTTCTTCCTCCTTAATGAAGAAGTAATCATAACAAAATAACCATTATACATAATTTGGATGGTTATACACAACAAAATATATAGGGCTAGAGCCTCCACTTTTTTTGCATGCTTAGCCCCCACCTAACCACCACTTTACTGCTGAAATGACGTATAACTGCCATATATCGCCCATTTTGGCACAAAATGGAAACTGGCAAGCATTTTTCAGAAACTTATTGCCGAGCGTTACTTAACACCGAGAAAAAATATTACCATCCGCCCATTAGCAGGATGGGCAAATTCAACGCCCATAATATCGACCAGTGTTACTTTCTGCACGGAATTAACAGTGAGATTCAATATTAACGCCTGGCGACTGTTTTTTGTCGTAAAGAGCATATTTATCCAAACGAATGCCCATGGAGATCGCCATTGTCAATTTCACCACCTCGCACACATATCGCTCACAATATCGCTCGCTTAAAAAACCACCCACAAAAAGTGGAACTAACCAGAACGAATCACAGCGTTATGGACGTCATGTTGTAGATCACATGTCGCGTCCTTTAAAAGGCTGCTGTGCTTCAACCTCGGCGGAGTTCGGATGTACTCTGCAGGTCGCTGGAGTTGATATGAACATCTGTAAAAACATCTTGACCATACTGTGATAGATTGGAATTGAAGAGGTGTGCTCGTCAGGACACTCTTTGTTTGTGTGCAATCGGTGGCAAACAGAGCGCTACTGCAGTGGGGTCTGTCCTTTCTCACCCTCTCTTGGTGACCAAATAAATGCAGCAGACTCGACATCGCCGAAGGAACGCTGCACTGTATTATGTGCCCAATGTAAGAAGTGACAGACAGATGAGGAGGACCAGACGTTACACCCCCGGCAAGAACAAGGAGAAGCATTCTTACTTTGACTTGCCCGACACCACCTGCCTTCAGAGACTGCGCTTCCACAAAGAGGTTATCACTGAGGTATGCCAGCTAATAAGGGCAGACCTGCAGCCTGCCAGCAGCATCAGAACTGCACTATCCGTTGAGGTCAAAGTCACGGCGGCATTGTCGTTCTATGCCTCGGGTTCTTTTCAGGCCACAGCTGGGGACATTTGCGGACTTTCTCAGCATGCCACACATTGCTGCATTAGATAGGTCACTGAAGCCCTGTATGCACGCATGAGGGACTTGATCAGCTTCCCTATGACCAGGGAGGCACAGAGTGAGAGGGCTCTAGGTTTCTCCAGAATTGCAAACTTCCCCAAGGTGCAGGGAGCAATAGACTGTATGCACATCACGATATGGGCACCTTTTCAGGATGCAGAGGTTTTCAGGAATCACAACGGATTCCACTCCCTGAATGTCCAGCTGGTTATCGACCACCAGCAAATTATACTGGCAGTGAATGCCCAATTTCCTGGCAGCATCCATGATGCTCACATCCTGCGTGAGAGCACTGTATCAGACTTGTTTAACAATCAGCCACAAGGTCAATGCTGGATGCTTGGTGACAAAGGATATGGCCTAGCCACCTGGCTGATGACCCCCCTGCGTGACACCCACACCGAGGCTGAGAGGCGATACAACGAGAGCCACAGAGCAACTCGCAATATTGTGGAGAAAACCATTGCAGTGCTGAAGCAGCGATTTATATGCCTGGAACACTCGGGCATCTAAAGCGCTCCAATACCACCCTGAGCAGGAAGCTCAATTCGTGGTGGTCTGCTCCATGCTACACAACTTGGTTATCAGGAGGTAACAAGAATTGCCTGATGAGTCTGACAGTCCACCTTACCAGAGAGAGGAAGAGAATGATGAGGAGGCGGATGCTGACATCGGCCCAGACAATCAGGCTGATGCTGAAGTCATGCCCCCGCCCCCTGTAGACCACATGAAAGGGCCCATGGTGGCATGATAGCTGCAAGAGCCTTACGTCAGGAGCTCATCTATGATCGCTTTGCCTGAAAGAATGTTGGTATTATTTACAAGGCTGACACACTGCTGGGTGTGCAGGTCATACATCAATGGTAGGCATCACCTTGGTGACAGTTAAAGTTTATGTTGATTGAAGTTCATTGTGATTATACCTTTTGATGTTAAGGAATCACCAGCGTGTAATGGTGCGACTATCTGAGCCAATGTGCTGCAAGGTTTTGTTAAATAAAAAACATTTAAACCGAACATTAGTCTGAAATCATCAGTATTTCTGTACAAACCAACTCTCCACCCCCCCCAATCATCACCCCGCTTCTCCTCCCCACCTCTACCCCTTCCCATTACCCTCCTGACTCCAAGCCACCTGGCCAAGGAGTTCCTCAGGTGATGCTTCTTTGGCGAGGGGGGGGAGGGGGTCTGACGGCTGAAGCACTGATTGGACGGATACGGGAGAGGAGAGTCCTGAGGTGGGAGCATGCTCCGAGCCATAAGCAAGATGTTGCTGCTGGCTCTCATGTGTGGTTGGCAATGAGGGTGCATCACCTTGGGGTGCAGTGTGGCACTCCGGGACCACTGGGAGCCCTCTGCCACCAGTGTTCCTGGCTACCAGTTCCCGGGCCTGCTCCGTTCCTTCCATTTTATGTTATTTGTTGGACAAAAACTCAGTGCCAACTATGTTCTTGGTGCTTAGTGGGCTTTTTGCTGCTAGTGAATCTCTGTCGTTCCTCCCACAATAGCCAAACAAGCACACACCACAGCCACACACGCTTTCAGTGCCTCTGAGCTCCCTGTCTCTCTGTCTCCTCTCCTGCGTATGTCATGATGACCCTTGACCTCCTGAATCGCGGAAATCGAGCATTGCCAAGCTAAGAACGGCCACACTTTACGGCAGAAGGTCAGAAAAATTTTACGCTACCGCCCATTTGATATCGATCGTGGTAACGCCCATTTTCAATAATGTAAACTAGGTGTTTTGAGAATGGGCGAGAAGCCGACAATCTGAAAACCCTTTTTTAATGCCCACGCTGGAAATAACGCCCATTTTTGGGTGATAAGCTCAAAGTGGAGGTTCTAGCCCATATTTTGCCATATTTACAAATCAAACTTAACCACTGGTTTTCTGTTTCAAAGAGGATATCTTCTCTCTTGACCAGAAATGTCCAAACTTGGTATCGAATCTAGACTCATTCAAGGCTGAGTACGAGGAGAGTTTTTTCCAAGGACAACTCTTGATCTACATTTCTACAACGTCAGACTGTTTGTCTGCCTGTCTCGGACTCAGACTTAAATTCTGACTTTCTCGTGGATTTGTTTCTAGTACATCTGATGTAGGATTTTCTGCTGGTACTCGACTTGTAACACGACTATCTGACTCATCAGGAATAATTGAATCATTCAAACTTTTAACTCCTTCCACATCTGTAGGTAAAATATGATAAGTGAACAAACCTAACCTTTCATAGAATCATAGAAATTTACAGCATGGAAGGAGGCCATTTTGGCCCATTGCGTCCGCGCCGGCCGACCAAGAGCTATCCTGCCTAATCCCATTTTCCAGCTCTTGGTCCGTAGCCCTGAAGGTTACGGCACTTTAAGTGCATATCCAAGTATTAAATGTAGTGAGGGTTTCTGCCTCTACCAGCCTTTTGGGCAGTGTGTTCCAGACCCCCACTACTCGCTGGGTGAAGACATTTCCCCTCGTATCTCCTCTAAACCTCCCCCCAATTACATTAAATCTATGTCCCCTGGTTGTTGACCCCTCTGCCAAGGGAAACAAGTCCTTCCTTTCCACTCTATCCAGAACCCTCAGAATTTTCTACACCTCAATCAGGTCTCTCCTCAGCCTCCTCTCTCCAATCTTTCCTCATTGCCAATATTCTCCAGTCCAGGCAACATTCTTGTAAATCTCCTCTGCAGCCTTTCCAGTGCCATCACACCTTACTGTAATGACCAGAACTACACACAGTACTCCAGCTGTGGCCTAACCAGTGTTTTATACAGTTCAAGCATAACCTCCTTGGCTCTTGTATTCTATGCCTCGACTAATACAGGCAAGTATTCCATATGCCTTCTTAACCACCTTATCTACCTGGCCTGCTAGCTTCAGGGATCCGTGGACATGTACTCCAAGGTCCCTTTGTTCCTCTACACTTTTCAGTGGCGTACCATTTAATGTGTATTCCCTTGCCTTGTTAGCCCTCCCCAAATGCATGACCTCACACCTCTCTGGATTGAATCCATTTGGCACTGTTCCACCCACCTGACCAGTACATTGATATCTTCCTGCAATCCACAGCTTTCTTCTTCATTATCAACCACACAGCCTATTTTACTGTCAGCTGTAAACTTCTTAATCATACCCACAACATTCCAGTCCAAGTCATTGATATATACCACAAAAAGCAAGGGACCCAGCACTGAGCCCTTCGGAACCCCACTGGATACATCCTTCCAGTCACAAAAACACCTATCAACCATTACCCTTCGCTTTCTGCCTCTGAGCCAATTTTGGATCCAACTTGCCACTTTGCCCTGGATCTCATCGGCATTTACTTTTGTGACCAGTTGGCCATGTTGGACCTTATCAAAAGCTTTGCTAAAATCCATACACACTACATCACATGCACTGCCCTCACCGATCCTCCTGGTTACCTCCTCGAAAAATTCAATCGTTAGTCAGACATGATCTTCCCTTAACAAATCCATGCTGACTGTCCTTGATTAATCCCTGTCTTTCCAAATGAAGCTTTATCCTGTTCCTCAAATGGCCAACTCCTGCTCCGATTGCTTATGTTCTTATATGAGTGTGAGTTCATTCTGCACCTATCTGTCTCTGGTATGTGAGTGGGAGTTTCACTCTGTATTTATGTGTCTCTGGTATGTGAGTGTGAGTTAATTCTGTACCTATCTGTCTCTGGTATTGAGTGGGAGTTCACTCTGTACCTATCTGTCTCTGGTATGTGAGCGGGAGTTCATTCTGTATCTATCTGTCTCTGGTATTGAGTGGGAGTTTCACACTGTACCTATCTGTCTCTGGTATGTGAGTGTGAGTTTCACTCTGTATTTATGTGTCTCTGGTATGTGAGTGGGAGTTTCACTCTGTATCTATGTGTCTCTGGTATGTGAGTGTGAGTTCATTCTGTATCTATCTGTCTCTGGTATTGAGTGGGAGTTTCACACTGTATCTATCTGTCTCTGGTATGTGAGTGGGAGTTTCACACTGTACCTATCTGTCTCTGGTATGTGAGTATGAGTTCATTCTGTATCTATCTGTCTCTGGTATTGAGTGGGAGTTTCACACTGTATCTATCTGTCTCTGGTATGTGAGTGGGAGTTTCACACTGTACCTATCTGTCTCTGGTATGTGAGTGTGAGTTCATTCTGTATCTATCTGTCTCTGGTATTGAGTGGGAGTTTCACTCTGTATCTATGTGTCTCTGGTATGTGAGTGTGAGTTCATTCTGTACCTATTTGTCCATGATCAAACATCTTAACCAAATATGTGCAAGGGCCACAAATCTTCACTACTCTTCCTGGTAACCACTTTAACCATTTATGGTGATGGTTCTTCACTCTAACCTTCTGATTCAATTTCGCACTTCTCTCACCCTACCTCTATCATGATTCTCTTTCTGTCTTAATTGTTTCTCTTCGACTGACTGTGCCACATTTGGCTTTAACAACGAGAACCTGGTTCGTGGCTGTCATTTGAGAAACAACTCTGCTGGTGTTCTACCAATAGTTGTATGATTAGTATTAGGAAATGTAATCAGAAAATTTGCTAGTTTGTGGTCCAACGACAACTGCCGTTTCCTTGGAATTGGATCCAATATTTGCTTGATGAGGGCATCAATTTGTACTGTGCGTTCTGCTGCATCATTTGAAGCAGGGTGGTATGGTAGAACTTTGGTATGTTTCACACTGTTTCTGCTCATGAACTGTGCAAATTCTTCTCAACAAAATAGCAGCCCATTATCAGACACAATTTCTTCTGAGAGGCCATAAGAAGAAAACAATCTTGCAAATTGTCTATTGTTTTACTTGTTGTTATTTTCCGCATCATAAACACCTCTACCCACTTAGAATGACTATCAATCACAATGAATAATTGCTGTCCTTCTAGCTCAGCAAAATCTACATGTAACCTTTGGCACACTCTGGGAGGCCATTTCCATGGCTGTAATGGTACTGATGGTGATTTCTTGCTTACCGATTGACATGTTGTACACTGACTATCGATGTACTCTATATCTTTATCTAAACCTGGCCATCATAAATAACTGCATGCAAAACACTTAGTCAAGCACATTCCCAGGTAGATCTATTAACAATTTGGACCTGAAATTATTTGGGATTACCACTCTTGCACCTCACATGATACAATCTTTATCTATGGACAATTCATTCCTACAAATGAAGTATAGATGAATATCTTTCTCTGATACCTGATTTGTCCAGCCATTTGCTATATAATCATACACCTTTGACATAACTGGGTCATGTTTGATTGCTCTACCAATCTCTTCAGCTGTGACTGGCAGTTCATCAATGTATGAAAAATAGAACATTTCTTCTATATTGGGTGTAACTTGTGATGGGGATGGTAACCTGAACATAGCATCAGCATTATCATCTGACTTAGGTACAACAACAATGTGTGTAGCCCAATTACTTAGATCTACCTTAGAGATAATGTTCTCAGTTTCTATTCTTTTGAGTTCTTGCTCACCTTTCTCCTTGAGTGCATATGGTACAGGACATGGCTTGTAGTAAACTCGTCTTGCATCCTTCTGCACACTGACACTCACCTTGAAGTCTTGGATCGGACTTGCTGTTTCACGGAACACCTTCAGATACTGCTTGATGGTATCATCTTTCAATGCAAATTTTGTTTCCACACAAAAAATCTCATTTCAATCCAGCTTCAGTGATCCCAACCAATTTCTATCTATCAAGGCAGGCTTGGCTCCTGCCATTACTATGAGAGGAAGCTCTGAAACTGATCCTTGTATTTCACCGGTATGGTGATAAATCCTACAACAGGGATTTGCTCTCCTGAGACGCCTCTCAGCTCTATCTTTGACTTCTCCAATGGAAAATCACTCAACTTGTCGAGATATAGCGATTCCGGTACTACGCTCATGGATGCACCAGTGTTGATTTCCATGTGTATCCTGGTTCCTGCAATATATACTTGGATGACGATACTTTGCGAATTGTTGTTAGATACCCTCGTGCTCCTGATGAACCTCCTTATCCTGTTGCTTCTCTTCAATGCTATGTCGTGTCTGCTGATTTCTTCTTCTAGCATTGAAAATCTGTTTACTCTTCAGTTGGCATGCCTTCGCAAGATGCCCAGATTTCTAGTGGTAGAAACACTTTGCCTTCACATAAGGACAGCTTTGAGCAATGTGTTGCCCCAGGCAATGATAGCACGGCTTCAATGTACTGTTACCGTGGCCAGTTGCTGAGGCCTTGGGGCCCAACTGCCTTTTACTGTTAACCTGCAGGCGATTCACTTCGGTTGTCTGACGACTGGAAATGGTGCGAAATTCTCAGAAGTATTGGTCGGCCATATCCATTGACATAGCTGTCTGACAAGCTAATCAGAAGTCAGGTTAGGGGTTGTCAACAACTTTCTTCTGCTTTCTTAATTTCTCATCTCATAAACAAATCGATCATGCAATGCTCGAAAGTTTCCGAAAAGATTGTGAATAGATAGTTTTTTAAAGCTACAATGTACTCACTGATACCCTTGTCAGTTAATTGACTTTGTATTCCAAAACAATAACTTTCAGCAATTTCCAGGGGCTCAGGACTGTAGTGCTGTTAGAACCTTCGTAAGTGGCATGTCCATCGGCTTGACACGAACAAGCAAACTTTTCAGGATTTCATACACGTTGGGGGCTGCTTCAGTCAAGAAAATAGCCTGTTTCCTTTCTAAAACCATCCGGTTACGGTTTTCATCATCGTGGACTTCGACAATACTATTTGTGGTGAAAAAGATTTCTAGCCACTCCACATATACTATGATCATGATGGAACTCACCCAAGCATCCTATTATTACCATAGGCTCGGCCATCTGGACTCTGGTAATGTCGACTGTTCAGCCAAGTGTGCTTGTAATTTACCTTGGATTTTAGTGTTCTGCAAAACAAAGTCTCAACGTCTCTCTTTTGGTTGACAGGAACATCCACCAATAAAAATTTCAGCTTGGGAATCCAGAAATCCTATCCTCATTCGCCAATGTGATATATTCTTGGGACATCACTAACAAAAACACATACACAAGAGGGCTCTAATAGAGAGACTGTCATCATGTGACTTTGTCACACCACCCTTTTATTATTTACATCAGTAGTTGCATTACCACAGTAGTCCACTAAGGGGGAGCTCTATTACAGTGAATGCCCCATTTTATGTACAGGAGCAATAGCATATCTAAACTCTGTTTCTGCTGCCCATCTGCTACTGCGTTCAGCAGCCTTTGAGCAGTTAGCAGGATCTATCTATCTTAGACTCTTCATGCTCCATGTGTGCTAAAATGTGATATTTGCCTGGAGTCCAGTTTCCCCTGCACCTACTCCCCCACACTACTGCTCTTCTTCAGAACCCAAAGTAGATGAACCACATGTAGTGCTACTGAAATTCTGTGCAGGATGGCTGGGACAGACGTGCGGGGTTGACTAGAGGCAGCTATATTAATCCAATTTTGAAACCTGCCAACATGCATACAAGTAGGAATACTATGGTACAGTTTGGGCTTTTTTCCATACATTTGCTCTCATGTTTACAGATAGTAATTTCCATAAGCAATCTGAGTCCGTGATGAACAGAAACATGTGTCTTCACTCACCACTGGGTATTTGATACTGTGCTCAGGGTTTAACAATTATCCTCTGATCGCGGTACATCAGAATATATGTGGGGAATGGTAGCATTGTGGTTAAGTCATGAGAACCTGACAGCATGCATACAAGTGTGAATACTATGGTACAGTTTGGGCTTTTTTCCTGACACTTGCTCTCATGTTTACAGATAGTAATTTCCATAAGCAGACTGAGTACGTTATGAATAGAAACCTGTATCTTCAGATGGAACAGCATATAAATTTTGCATGATGCAGTCCATTTGAGCTGGTTCGATTTAACCTTTTTTCTGCTAAGATAATTATTAACATGGATCAGGACAGACCAAGGTTAGTATTAGCATTAGCATTTTGGTACGAGCACCAGGAGAAAATGTTTAGAAAGCTTCTCGAAAACTACACTTAAAATATTCCACCTCTCTCCTACTCTTCCTTAACTGGTCGAAAGCCTCTCTGTGTTTCCCCTGTTCTTGCACCTGTTCTCCCACTGATTATTTTTGATTTTTTATCATAATTTGAAATAACGAACAGATCTTTCAACTGCATACAAACATTTAAAACTCTTGAAAATAACGACTCAATACTTATGATACAGGATCATAGGATAATAGAAACCGACAGCACAGAAGGAGGCCATTCAGCCCATTGTGCCTGTGCTGGCTCTTTGAAAGAGCAGTCGTGCTTAGTCTCTCACCCCGTTCTTTGTCCGTAACCCTGCGAGTTCCTCATCCTCAAGTATCTGTGCAACTCCCTTTTAAAATTATTTATGGAATCAGCTACTACCATCTTTCCGGTAGAATGTTCCAACAACACTCTGAGTGAAAAACCTCTTCTCATCTCCCCTCTAGATCTTTGCCAATGATTTTAAATCTATGATCTCTGGTTATTGACCTACTTGCCAGAGGGAACAACCTTTCTCCATCTAGCTATCGTGTTTCTATCATGTTACGTCAGGATCCATGTTGGTTATAAGTTGTTCATATACATCAATATACACATCTACAGAAAATCCTAGATAGATAAATATAGTGACTGGGGCATTCATAATCTCTTTATTAGCCTCTGTCAAGTCCAGGGACTACAGGAAAGATTGTACATAATGTCCTGTTATACCCCTGCCAAGGTGAAGAAGGAGCTATCAAGAATCAAGACATTTAAAGAAATTCTGGTTGTTCCTGAAATAACATCACGTAGTAAGTATTAGGTTTCCTATAATAACCATTGATGGAGGCAACACATCTATGACACCAACTCTGCCAAATATATTGAAAGTAGGTATCCTGGTACTGCCAAAGGTCAGATGGCTGATTCTCTGGATGTAGAGGAGCAGCGATAGTGGACTGTGACTTGGGACAGAGTCATACAACCAGCACACCCTAAGGAGATTCAGCACCAGAGCATGTGGGACCTCATCACTTCATATTTGTATTATGCTCATTCAAAAGGAAGGTTTCAGAATGTGAATGCACCATTTTATGTACAGGAGCAATAGCATTTCTAAACTCTGCTTCTGCTGCCCACCTGCTACTGCGTTCAGCAGCCTTCGAGCAGTTAGCAGGATCTAGCTATCTTAGACTCTTCATTCTCCATGTGTGCTAAAATGTGATGTTTGCATGTAGCCCAGTTACCCCTGCACCTACTCCCCCACATTTCTGCTCTTCTTCAGAACCCAAAGTAGATGAACCACGTGTAGTGCCACTGAAATTCCGTGCAGGATGGCTGGGACAGACATGCGAGGTGGACTGGAGGCAACCATATTAATCCAATTGTGAAACCTACCAGCATGCATACAAGTGGGAATACTATGGTACAGTTTGGGCTTTTTTCCTGACATTTGCTCTCATGTTTACAGATAGTAATTTCCAAAAGCAGACTGAGTCCATGATGAACAGAAACATGTATCTTCACTCACCACTGGGTATTTGATACTGTGCTCACGGTTTAACAATTATCCTCTGATCACGGTACACCAGAATATATGTGTGGAATGGTAACATTGTGGTTAAGCTATGGGACCAATAATCCAGAGACCTGGGCTAATGATCCAGAGACAGAAGTTCAAATCCCACGGCAACTGTGGAATTTAAAGTCAGTTAATGAAGTAACAATCTGGAATAAAAAGATAGCACTAGTAATGGTGAAACTATTGGATTGTTTTAAAAACCTATTTAGTTCACTTAAGTGAAGGAAATCTGTCACCCTTACCTGGTCTGGTCTATGTGTGATTCCAGTGGTTAACTCTTAACTGCAAGCCACTCAGTTGTAAAAAACCACGACAAGGAACATAGAATCATAGAATGGTTACAGCACGGAAGAAGGCCATTTGGCTGTCGAGGCTGTGCTGATTTTCAGCTAGTCCCTTTCCCTGCAATTATTTTTCCTTCAGATACTTATCCAACTCCTTTTGAATGATAAAATTGAGTCTGCCTCCACCACTCTTTCAGGCAGTGCATTCCACTCGCTGCGTAAAAAAGCTTTTTTTTACGTTACCTTTGATTCTTTTGCCAATCACCTTAAATCTGTGTCATCTGGTTCTCGACTCTTCTGTCAATAGGAGCAGTTTCTCTCTACCTACCCTGTCCAGTCCCCTCATCAATTTGAACACCTCTATCAAATCTCCTCTCAATCTTCTCTGCTCCAAGAAGAACAACCGCAGCATCTCCAGCCTATCAACGTAACTGAAGTCCTTCATTCCTGGAATTATTCTCGTAAATCTTTTCTGCCCCCTCTCTAAGGCCTTCACATCCTTGGTGCCCAAAATTGGACACAGTACTCCAGTTGGTGCCGAACCAGTGATTTATACAGGTTCATCAGAATTTCTCTATTTATGAAACCCAGGATTCCATAAGCCTTTTTAACTGCTTTCTCAAACTGCCCAGCCACCTTCGATGATTTATGCACATATGCCCCCAGGTCTCTATGTTCGTGCACCCCCTTTAAGAAGAATAAAACCGGATGGACCACCCGGCATCGACCTCGGCACTGGCACACCCAGCCCAGTCGACCCTGCAAAATCCTCCATGCCAACATCTGGGGACTTGTGCCAAAATTGAGAGAGCTGTCCCACAGACTAGTCAAGCAACAGCCTGACATAGTCATACTCACAGAATCAATCCTTTCAGCCAATGTCCCAAACTCCTCCGTTACCATCCCTGGGTATGTCCTGTCCCGCTGGCAGGACAGACCCACCAGGGGTGGTGGCACAGTGTTATACAGTCACGGGGGAGAGGCCTTAGGAGTCCTCAACATTGACTCCGGAACCCATGAAGTCTCATGGCTTCAGATTAGCATGGGCAAGGAAACCTGCTGATTACCACCTACCGACCCTCCCTCAGCTGATGAATCAGTACTCCTCCATGTCGAACACCACTTGGAAGAAGCACTGAGAGTAGCAAGCACACAGAATGTACTCTAGGTGGGGTACTTCAATGTCGATCATCAAGAGTGGCTCAGTAGCACCACTACTGACCAAGCTGGCCGAATCCAGAAGGACGTAACTGTGGTGTATGTAGCACTCAAATCACTGACTCCATACGGTCTGGTGTTGTAGTAACTGCTGTGACCTTAGTCCTTTATTGTGTAACTCAAGAGTGCCTCTCAGGTGTGGTAGGCAGCCTTTTATACTCTGTCTCGCAGGTACTTTCAGGTCTCCCACCACAGTGCCCTCTGTGGCGCACCATTGTACTTATACATGTAATGTACCTGGACAATACATAACAGTAATTGCCAGACTGGGCCTGCGGTGAGTGAACTAACATGTGGGAAAAACCTACTTGACCCCATCCTCGCCAATCTACCTGTCACAGATGCATCTGTCTATGTTAGCATTGGTAGCAGTGACCACCGCACAGTCATTGTGGAGTCAAAATCCTGTCTTCACACTGAGGACACTCTCCATCATGTTTAGCATTACCACCATGCTAAATGGAATAGATCTAGCAACTCAAAATTGGACATCCATGAGGCACTGTGGGCCATCAGCAGCAGCAGAATTGTATTCCACCACAATCTGTAACTTCATGGCCCAACATATGCCTCACTCTACCATTACCATCAAACCAGGCGACCAACTCTGGTTCAATGAGGAGTGTAGAAAAGCCTGCCAGGAGCAGCACCAAGCGTATCTAAAAATGAGGTACCAACCTGGGGAAGCTGCAACACAGGACTACATGCCTGCTAAAAAGCAAAAGACCGAGCGAAGTGATCCCACAATCAATAGATCAGATCAAAGCTCTGCAGCCCTGCCACATCCAGTCATGAATGGTGGTGGACAATTAAACAACTAATGGGAGGAGGAGGCTCCATGAATGTCCCCATTCTCAATGATGACGGAGCCCAGCACGTGTGCAAAAGACAAGGCTGAAGCATCTGCAACCATCTTCAGCCAGAAGTGCCGAGTGGATGATCTATATCGGCCTCCTCCTGAGGTCCTCACCATCTCAGAAGGCTATCAAGCGACACTTATTCACCCATAACCTGCTCACCAGTTCAGGTTCCGCCAGGACCACTCAGCTCCATACTTCTTTACAGCCTTCATCCAATCATGGACAAAAGAGCTGAATTCCAGAGGTAAGGTGAGAGTGAAGCAGTCTATGCCCACATGCAGCAAGACCTGGGTGACATTCAGGCTTGGGCTGATAAGTGGTAAGTAACATAAGCGCCACGCAAGTGCCAGGCAATGACCATCTCCAACAAGTGAGAGTCGAACCACCTCTCCTTGACATTCAACGGCATTACCATTGCCGAATCCCACAGCATCAACATCCTGGGGGTCACCATTCACCAGTAACTTAACTGGACCAGCCACATAAATACTGTGGCAACAAGAGCAGGTCAGAAGTTGGGTATTCTGTGCCGAGTGTCTCACCTCCTGACTCCCCAAAGCCTTTCCACCATCTACAAGGCACAAGTCAGGTGTGTAATGGAATACTCTCCACTTGCCTGGATGAATTCAGCTCCAACAACACTGAAGAAGCTCAACACGATCCAGGACAAAGCAGCCCGCTTGATTGGCACCCCATTCACAGCCTTAAACATTCACTCCCTCCACTACTGGTGTACTGCGGCTGCAGCGTGCACCATCTACAAGACGCATTGCAGCAACTTGTCAAGGCTTCTTCGGCAGCACCTTCCAAACCCGTGACCTCTACCACCGAGAAGGACCAGGGCAGCAGGCACATGGGAACACCGCTACCTCCAAGTTCCCCATCCTGACTTGGAAGTGTACCGTCGTTCCTTTATCGTCGCTGGGTCAAAATCCTGGAACTTCTTCCCTCCCCAACAGCACTATGGGAGCACCTTCACCTTCACTACATGGACTGCAGCAGTTCAAGAAGGCGGCTCACTCACCACCACCTTCTCAAGGGTAATTAGGGATGGGCAATAAATGCTGGCCTTACCAGCAACATCCACATCCGTGAACGAATAAATAAAAAGCCCACCACAATTTCCTGGTACTTCCAAACATGTACAGGCTAAAACAAGCTTTTCAGATTTATTTACATGTGGAATAAAATGAAAGCCACTTGAAGTTACAGAAAGAATCAAACCTACACAAGGTGTGACAAGATCATTACAGATGAGGAAAGCCATGTGGTCCAACCAAGTTCATCCATCCAGAAAGATCCTAAAGTCCTCCTGCTGAAGCATTCAATTAATTCTTAAAGGCTTCCAATGTCCAGAAGTCTAATTCAACCACCGGTCATTGTGTGTATGAAGAAGAATTTCCTGATATTAGTCCTAAATTCCCTTTTACTAGTTTGAAGCTGTGTCCCCTTAGCCTGCTCTTGCAATTTAATTTAAAATAATATCCAGGATTAACCTTTTCCATTCCTTTGACTATCATACACGTTTATAAGATCGTCTCTTAAATGCCTCTTTTCCAAACTGAAAGCCGAAGTTTCTCCAGTCTTTCCTCATAACTCAGATCTTTATTTACGAGGGCTCAGCCTCATAGCTCTTCTTTGCACTGTGCCCAGTGTGAGATAGTCTCCCTTCTGTCTTGGTGACCAGACGTATTCGAGGTATAATCTGATCAGAACCTTGGACAGTTTGATGAAGATTTCTGACTTATATTCAACTGTTTTGGTTATGCAGTTCAGCATCCATTTGTTTTGTTGATTGCTACTCTGCATTGGTTGAACATACCAAGTGTCAGTGCTACTAATACAAAAACAAGATACTGCGGATGGTCCCTTTTGTCACTTAATCTCTTCTGCCTTCGACCCCATCGCAGACCTTCCCTTATCAGTCAGCCTAACCGCAGTGGTGGGAAAATTATTGGAAAAAGTCTTGAGGGACAGGATAAATCTTCATTTGGAAAGACCTGGATTAATCAAGGAGAGTCAGCATGGATTTGTCAAGGGAAGGCCGTGTCTGACTAACTTGGTTGAATTTTTCGAGGAGGTAACCAGGAGGGTCGATGATGTAGTGTATTTGGACTTTAGCAAAGCTTTTGATAAGGTCCCACATGGCAGACTGGTCATGAAAGTAATAGCCCATGGAATCCAGGGCAAAGTGGCAAGTTGGATCCAAAATTGGCTTGGACGCAGGAAGCAAAGGATAATGGTTGATGTGTGTATTTATGACTGGAAGTCTGTATCCAGTGGGGTTCTGCAGGGCTCAGTGCTGGGTCCCTTGCTTTTTGTGGTATATATCAAGACTTGGACTTAAATGTTGGGGGTATGATTAAGAAGTTTGCAGATGACACTAAAATAGGCTGTGTGATTGATAATGAAGAAGAAAGCTGTGGACTGCACGAAGATATCAATGTACTGGCCAGGTGGGCAGAACAGTGGCAAATGGAATTCAATCCAGATAAGTGTGAGGTAATGCATTTGGAGAGGTCTAACAAGGCAAGGGAATACACATTAAATGGTACGACACTGAAAAGTGTAGAGGAACAAAGGGATCTTGGAGTGCAGGACCACAGATCCCTAAAGGTAGCAGGCCAGGTAGATAAGGTGATTAAGAAGGCATATGGAATTCTTGCCTTTATAAGTCAAGGCATGGAATACAACAAAGAGCAAGGGGGTTATACTTCAACTGTATAAAACACTGGTTAGGCCGCAGCTGGAGTACTGTGTGCAGTTCGGGTCACCACATTACAGGGAAGATGTGATTGCACTGGAAAGGGTGCAGAGAATATTTATAAGAATGTTGCCTGGACTGGAAAATTTTGGCTATGAGGAAAGCTTAGAGATGCTGGGTCTGTTTTCTTTGGAACAGAGGAGGCTAAGGGGAGATCTGATTGAGGTGTATAAAATCATGAGGGGCCTGGATAGTGTAGTGTATGTAGACACCTTTAGTAAATGACTCCACGAGGTAGGGTATGATACTAAAACTGTGTAGACCTGTAGTCCTTTATTTGCAGCTCCTTGAGTTAGGACACCAAGCTGTGAGATCCTTTTTATACTGGGTTACCTGCAGTGTGCATGTAACCCTTAGTTCTCCAATAGCAGCACCCTCTGGTGTACAGGTAAGGTGTGTACAGTGTAAGGATACATTCAGTGTTGCATAACAGTGTTACAGACATCACACAGTAAACAGGCATGCATATACAACAACACTTCCCCCTAAGCATTTTTGATATCCTTATTGTCATGACCTGGGGAGGTGATCAGTGGTGGGCTATGGGAGGTTGTGGTGAGGGGTGTGTGGTTGCCAGGTGTGACCCCTGTGCTTGAGGCTGACCTCGTACGTTTCCCCTCCCTCACACACAGACCATGTGGGTGTCACTGTTGTGGGATCCCTCGGGGGGGGGGGGTTAGCCACAGCAGCAGTGGGTGGTGTGGGGTGGTGGGCAGGGCCACAGGACTGGGTGGGCTCCTTGTCCACTAATTGGGATGAGGATCAGGTCATCCCAGGGTTTGCCAGGGAAGCTGGAGGGTATTGGCCTCACGCTCCTGGTGTTGGTCCTAGTGGCCAGGGATTGTAGGGCTGGTCTGGTGCAGGTTGCCATTGGTGGTGGCTGGGCTGGCCATTGACCACTGTCCTTGTAGTGGATCTGCTCCCACTGGGTGAGTGTGTGTCCTGCAAGGAGCATCACATTTGTTCCAAAGCTCCAGGCAACATGGTCAGGTAGCCTGCTGGACCTGGGGGTCTCCCACAGAGGGATTCCATTGGCATCAGCATGGTCCCTGTAGGACCCAATGTCCTTTGGCAGTGTCCTACCAGTATACATGACACCTTGGCACTGATCACACATAGTCGAGCCTGCATTGTACATTCCAGCATTTGCATCACTTTTGGGTGTCCTGGTCTCAACAGACATGGTTACATTAGGCATTCTCTATCATAATTGTTAAGCATAATAAACTTGTTCTTAACCTTACTGACACCTGCATTCTTTTCATTAGTCATAGTAGCTAAACCAGCATCACAATTCTTGGTTACATTGCATACATTTTCATACTTGCACCCTTTTATTGCATCTTTAGCTTTAACGTTCTTGTACTCAAATAGTTGAAACTGTCCCTTTAAATTTCTTTGGTTATCGGTCTCCTTTAAGGGAGCCTTCCAATCCGATTGGCTGCTCGGTGCCACGTGTTGCTCCTCCAAAGCTGCCCCTCATGGTATGGCTGGGGCCATTTTGATTGCAGGTTCTTCTCGTGGTGCGGCCGCCATCTTCTGGCTTTCCTTCAGGTAGGCTGTGGTGGTCTTTTCTTCCACAGGTTCGACCCTGGACATCGGGAGTGTCATGTATGTAACCTTCATGTAACTGTAACCTTCATAACAACGCTGCATACACCAAAGAAATGCACACCTTGACCACAGGGGGTTAACTTGTGGGAGACACTCCTCACCTGGTCATCTAGGTATATAAGCTAATTTAAGAAGCAGATGAACCAGAAGAAGGATCTGCGAAGCAGGTTGATGCTTGGGATAAAGCAATGGATGCTGAAGTTCAGCGGGTTCACGTGGCAAACATCCACAGCTCATATACAAAAACGCCACCTATGATGATGAAAGTACTATTAAACGGCATCCTGGTATGCATGGAGCTGGACACAGGGGCCAGCCAGTCACTTATGAGTGTCCAACAATTCGAGAAACTATGGCCACTCAGAGCTAGCAGACCCAAACTAGAACGCATTGACACGCAATTACGGATGTACACCAAAGAGATCATCCCAGTGCGAGGCAGTGCATTGTTGGTGGTCACACACAATAGATCAGAGAAACGGCTGCCACTCTGGATTATCCGGGGAAATGGTCCCGCGCTTTTGGGGAGGAGCTGGCTAGCCGAGATGAACTGGAAATGGGGAATGTGCACGCCATTTCATCTGTGGAGCGAAGTTTATGCTCACAGGTCCTGCAGAAATTTGAGTCATTATTTCAACCTGGTGTCGGGACTTGCAAAGTTACCAAAGTAGTGATACGCATCACCCTGGACGCCAGACCAGTGCAGCACAAAGCCAGAGCTGTGCCGTACGTGATGCGGGAAAACATTGAGAGTGGGTTGGACAGGTTGCTAAGAGAGGGCATAATTTCGCCCGTTGAATTCAGCGACTGGGCAAGCCCCATCGTCCCTGTCCTAAAAACGGATGGCTCGGTCAGGATCTGTGGCGACTACAAGGCCACTATCAACCGAGTGTCACTACAAGACCAATACCCGCTTCCGAGAGTGGAGGATCTTTTTGCCACGCTGGCAGGTGGGAAGCTGTTCACCAAGTTGGACCTCACTTCAGCCTACATGACCAGAATCCAAGCTACTGACCACCATCACCACGCACAAGGGGCTGTTTGTCTACAACAGGTATCCGTTTGGCATTCGATCAGCGGCCACTATCTTTCAAAGGAACATGGAAAGCCTGCTCAAATCCATCCCTGGAACAATCGTATTTCAGGACGACATCTTTATCAAGGGTCGAGACACCGAGGAACACCTCCACAACCTGGAGGAGGTGCTACGCCGACTGGACTGGGTAGGCCTGCGACTAAAGAAGTCCAAGTGTGTGTTTTTGGCCCCAGAGGTCGAGTATTTGGGCAGGAGGGTTGCCGCAGATGGGATCCGGCCGACCGAATCCAAAACGGAGGCGATTTGTCGTGCGCCCAGGCCCGGCAACACATCCGAGTTGCGTTCATTTCTGGGACTCTTGAACTATTTCGGGAACTTTCTGCCGAACTTAAGCACATTGTTGGAGCCGCTACATGTGCTCCTGCGTAAGGGTTGCAATTGGTTTTGGGGGGACTGTCAGAAACGGCTTTCAATTGGGCGCGGAACCTGCTTTGTTCTAATAAGCTGTTGACTCTGTACAACCCCTGTAAGAAATTGGTTTGACATGTGATGCATCATTCTATGGGGTTGGGTGTGTGTTACAGCAGAGTAATGATGAGGGCCAACTCCAACCTGTGGCTTATGCCTCCAGGTTGCTCTCCCAAGCAGAACGGGAATATGGGATGGTTGAAAAGGAAGCACTCGCATGTGTCTACGGGGCGAAAAAGATGCACCAGTAACTTTTTGGCAGAGGTTCGAGTTAGAGACGGACCACAAGCCGTTAACATCCCTGTTGTCAGACAGCAAAGCTGTCAATGCCAATGCGTCAGCTCGCATATAGCGATGGGATCTCATGCTGGCTGCGTATGACTACACCATACGGCACCGGCCAGGCACCAAAAATTGCACTGACGCGCTCAGCAGGCTTCCACTGGCCACCACTGAGGGGGCAGCGGAGAAAAGCGCTGAGATGGTCATGGCCGTTGAAGCCTTTGACAGCGCAGGCTCCCCCATCACAGCCCGCCAGATCAAAATCTGGACCAACAGGGATCCCCTCCTATCCCTGATTAAGAAATGTGACCTAAACATAGAAACATAGAAAATAGGTGCAGAAGTAGGCCATTCGGCCCTTCTAGCCTGCACCGCCATTCAATGAGTTCATGGCTGAACATGCAACTTCAGTACCCCATTCCTGCTTTCTCGCCATACCCCTTGATCCCCCTAGTAGTAAGGACCTCATCTAACTCCTTTTTGAATATATTTAGTGAATTGGCCTCAACAACTTCCTGTGGTAGAGAATTCCACAGGTTCACCACTCTCTGGGTAAAGATGTTTCTCCTCATCTCAGTCCTAAATGGCTTACCCCTTATCCTTAGACTGTGTCCCCTGGTTCTGGACTTCCCCAACATTGGGAACATTCTTCCTGCATCTAACCTGTCTAAACCCGTCAGAATTTTAAATGTTTCTATGAGGTCCCCTCTCATTCTTCTGAACTCCAGTGAATACAAGCCCAGTTGATCCAGTCTTTCTTGATAGGTCAGTCCCGCCATCCCGGGAATCAGTCTGGTGAACCTTCGCTGCACTCCCTCAATAGCAAGAATGTCCTTCCTCAAGTTAGGAGACCAAAACTGTACACAATACTCCAGGTGTGGCCTCACCAAGGCCCTGTACAACTGTAGCAACACCTCCCTGCCCCTGTACTCAAATCTCCTCGCTATGAAGGCCAACATGCCATTTGCATTCTTAACCGCCTGCTGTACCTGCATGCCAACCTTCAATGACTGATGTACCATGACACTCAAGTCTCGTTGCACCTCCCCTTTTCCTAATCTGTCACCATTCAGATAATAGTCTGTCTCTCTGTTTTTACCACCAAAGTAGATAACCTCACATTTATCCATATTATACTTCATCTGCCATGCATTTGCCCACTCACCTAACCTATCCAAGTCACTCTGCAGCCTCATAGCATCCTCCTCGCAGCTCACACTGCCACCCAACTTAGTGTCATCCGCAAATTTGGAGATACTACATTTAATCCCCTCGTCTAAATCATTAATGTACAGTGTAAACAGCTGGGGCCCCAGCACAGAACCTTGCGGTACCCCACTAGTCACTGCCTGCCATTCTGAAAAGTACCCATTTACTCCGACTCTTTGCTTCCTGTCTGACAACCAGTTCTCAATCCATGTCAGCACACTACCCCCAATCCTATGTGCTTTAGCTTTGCACATTAATCTCTTGTGTGGGACCTTGTCGAAAGCCTTCTGAAAGTCCAAATATCCCACATCAACTGGTTCTCCCTTGTCCACTCTACTGGAAACATCCTCAAAAAATTCCAGAAGATTTGTCAAGCATGATTTCCCTTTCACAAATCCATGCTGACTTGGATCTATCTTGTCACCTCTTTCCAAATGCGCTGCTATGACATCCTTAATAATTGATTCCATCATTTTACCCACTACTGAGGTCAGGCTGACTGGTCTATAATTCCCTGTTTTCGCTCTCCTTCCTTCTTTAAAAAGTGGGGTTACATTGGCTACCCTCCACTCGATAGGAACTGATCCAGAGTCAATGGAATATTGGAAAATGTCTGTCAATGCATCCGCTATTTCCAAGGCCACCTCCTTAAGTACTCTGGATGCAATCCATCAGGCCCTGGGGATTTATCGGCCTTCAATTCCATCAATTTCCCCAACACAATTTCCCAACTGATAAGGATTTCCCTCAGTTCCTCCTCCTTACTAGACCCCCCGACCCCTTTTATATCCGGAAGGTTGTTTGTGTCCTCCTTAGTGAATACCGAACCAAAGTACTTGTTCAATTGGTCTGCCAGTTCTTTGTTCCCCATTATGACTTCCCCTGATTCTGACTGCAGGGGACCTACGTTTGTCTTTACTAACCTTTTTCTCTTGACATATCTATAGAAACTTTTGCAATCCGTCTTAATGTTCCCTGCAAGCTTCTCGTACTCCATTTTCCCTGCCCTAATCAAACCCTTTGTCCTCCTCTGCTGAGTTCTAAATTTCTCCCAGTCCCCGGGTTCACTGCTATTTCTGGCCAATTTGTATGCCACGTCCTTGGCTTTAATACTATCCCTGATTTCCCTTGATAGTCACGGTTGAGCCACCTTCCCCATTTTATTTTTACTCCAGACAGGAATGTACAATTGTTGTAGTTCATCCATGCGGACTCTAAATGTCTGCCATTGCCCATCCACAGTCAACCCCTTAAATATCATTCGCCAATCTATCCTAGCCAATTCACGCCTCATACCTTCAAAGTTAGCCTTCTTTAAGTTCTGGACCATGGTCTCTGAATTAACTGTTTCATTCTCCATCCTAATGCAGAATTTCACCATATTATGGTCACTCTTCCCCAAGGGGCCTCGCACAACGAGATTGCTAATTAATCCTCTCTCATTACACAACACCCAGTCTAAGATGGCCTCCCCCCTAGTTGGTTCCTCAACATATTGGTCTAGAAAACCATCCCTTATGCACTCCAGGAAATCCTCCTTCACCGTATTGCTTCCAGTTTGGTTAGCCCAATCTATGTGCATATTAAAGTCACCCATTATAACTGCTGCACCTTTATTGCATGCACCCCTAATTTGCTGTTTGATGCCCTCCCCAACATCACTACTACTGTTTGGAGGTCTGTACACAACTTCCACTAATGTTTTTTGCCCTTTGGTGTTCTGCAGCTCTACCCATATAGATTCCACATCATCCAAGCTAATGTCCTTCCTAACTATTGCATTAATCTTCTCCTTAACCAGCAATGCTACCCCACCTCCTTTTTCTTTTATTCTATCCTTCCTGAATGTTGAATACCCCTGGATGTTGAGTTCCCAGCCCTGATCATCCTGGAGCCACGTCTCTGTAATCCCAATCACATCATATTTGTTAACCTCTATTTGCACAGTTAATTCATCCACCTTATTGCGGATACTCCATGCATTAAGACACAAAGCCTTCAGGCTTGTTTTTTTAACACCCTTTGTCCTTTTAGAATTTTGCTGTACAATGGCCCTTTTTGTTCTTTGCCTTGGGTTTCTCTGCCCTCCACTTTTCCTCATCTCCTTTCTGTCTTTTGCTTTTGTCTCCTTTTTGTTTCCCTCTGTCTCCCTGCATTGGTTCCCATCCCCCTGCCATATTAGTTTAACTCCTCCCCAACAGCACTAACAAACACTTCCCCTAGGACATTGGTTCATTTCCTGCCCAGGTGCAGACCGTCTGGTTTGTACTGGTCCCACCTCTCCCAGAACCGGTTCCAATGCCCCAGGAATTTGAATCCCTCCCTGCTGCACCACTGCTCAAGCCACGTATTCATCTGTGCTATCCTGCGATTCCTACTCTGACTAGCACGTGGCACTGGTAGCAATCCCGAGATTACTATTTTTGCCGTCCTACTTTTTAATTTAGCTCCTAGCTCCTTAAATTCGTTTCATAGGACCTCATCCCTTTTTTTACCTATGTCGTTGGTACCAATGTGCACCACGACAACTGGCTGTTCTCCCTCCCTTTTTAGAATGTCCTGCACCCGCTCCGAGACATCCTTGACCCTTGCACCAGGGAGGCAACATACCATCCTGGAGTCTCGGTTGCGGCCGCAGAAACGCCAACTATTCCCCTTACAATTGAATCCCCTATCACTATCGCTCTCCCACTCTTTTTTCTGCCCTCCTGTGCAGCAGAGCCAGCCACGGTGCCATGAACTTGGCTGCTGCTGCCCTCCCCTGATGAGTCATCCCCCTCAACAGCACTCAAAGCAGTGTATCTGTTTTGCAGCGGGATGACCACAGGGGACCCCTGCACTACCTTCCTTGCACTGCTCTTCCTGCTGGTCTTCCATTCCCTATCTGGCTGTGGACCCTTCTCCTGCGGTAAGACCAACTCGCTACACGTGCTACTCACGTCATTCTCAGCATCGTGGACGCTCCAGACTGAATCCACCCTCAGCTCCAATTCCGCAACGCGGACCGTCAGGAGCTGGAGGCGGATACACTTCCTGCAGATGTAGTCGTCAGGGATACCGGAAGTGTTCCTGAGTTCCCACATGGTACAGTAGGAGCATATCACGTGACCGAGCTCCCCTGCCTTGACTTAACCCTTAGATACACTTAAATTGGCAACAACAAAGTTAAAAGTTACTGACTGATATAAAAAAGAAAGAAAAAGAAAAGCTACTCACCAATCACCAGCCAATCACTTACCCTCTTGGCTGTGATGTCACCTTTTGATTTCTTTCTACTACTTTTTTGCCTTCTCTCCCAGCTGGAGCTGTACAAGCCCCGCCTCTCTCCCCGGACTGCCTGACTGCTGAGCCTTTATGGGCCGCTGCCTCTCGCTGACTCCCGCCTCTCTCGACGCTCCCCGGACTGCCCGACTGCTGAGCCTTTATAGGCCGCTGCCTCTCGCTGACTCCCGCCTCTCTCGACGCTCCCCGGACTGCCCGACTGCTGAGCCTTTATAGGCCGCTGCCTCTCGCTGACTCCCGCCTCTCTCGACGCTCCCCGGACTGCCCGACTGCTGAGCCTTTATAGGCCGCTGCCTCTCGCCGACTCCCGCCTCTCTCGACGCTCCCCTGACTGGGGATTGGCCGCCCACACAAGGAGCATGCCCCGAGAAGGTCAGACTATTTCACAGATGGATGGATGAGCTCTCCATCCAAGCCGACTGCCTGCTATGGGGCAGCCGGGTAGTCATGTCCCAGAAGGGAATGGAAGCATTCATCAGGGAACTCCACAGCGAGCACCCAGGCATCGTGCTAATGAAGGCCATTGCCCGGTCACATGTATGGTGGCCAGGAATTGATTCAGACCTGGAACACTGTGTTCACAGGTGCACGACGTGTGCCCAGCTGGGCAATGCCCCCAGGGAGGCCCCACTCAGCCCGTGGCCCTGGACCACCAGGCCATGGTCACGCATTCACGTAGACTACACAGGCCCGTTCATGGGAAAAATGTTCCTCATTGTTGTTGATGCGTACTCGAAATGGATCGAGTGCTTCATATTGAATTCGTGCACGACATCCACCACAGCGGAGAGTCTGCCTGCGGTCTTTGTGACCCACGGCTTGCCGGGCATCCTTGTTAGCGATAACGGCCCATGTTTCATGAGCTATGAATTCCGGGAGTTCATGTCGGGTAATGGCATCAAACATGTCAGGACCGCACTGTTCAAGCCGGCTTCCAATGGCCAGGCGGAACGTGCGCTCCAAGTCATAAAACAGGGCATGCTCCGGATTCAAGGACCCTCCCTTCAATGCCGCCTATCGTGCCTCCTGCTGGCCTATAGATCCCGACTGCATTCACTCACAGGGGTCCCGCCCACGGAACTACTCATGAAACGTACACTAAAAACTCGGCTGTCCCTCATTTACCCGGTCCTGTCAGACATTGTTGAGGGCAAGCGACAGTCGCAAAATGAGTGCCATGACCGTAACTCAAAGGGGAGATATATAGAAATCGATGACCCTGTATTTGTTCTTAATTACGCTTTGGGGCCCAAGTGGCTTGAGGATACTGTAATTGGCAAAGAGGGGAATAGGTTCATGGTGGTCAGACTTAACAATGGACAGATATGCCGCAAGCATCTAGACCAAGTAAAAAAAAAGGTTCAGCATGGACACTGAGGAACCTGAGGAAGATCATGAGATGCTGCCCGCACTACCGCCAGTGAACGAGCAACAAGAACATTCAGCAGCATGCACAGTCCCTGCGGCCAGCCCGGACAAGCCGGAATCACCACAGGTGACAGAGACGCATGCCAAGGCTCAACAACCAGAGTCCCAACTGCGGTGCTCCACGAGAGAGCGTCAACCGCCTGAAAGACTTAATCATTGACCCCATAAGACGTTGGGGGTGGGGCGGGGGGGAGATGATGTCATGTATGTAACCTTCATGTAACTGTAACCTTCATAACAACACTGCATACTGTATACACCTAAGAAATACACACCTTGACCACAGGGGGTGAACTTGTGGGAGACACTCCTCACCTGGTCATCCAGGTATATAAAGGGAGGTCCCACGCAGGGTCATCACTTCTTGGTCCTGTGAATGAAGGTTCAGGTCACAGAGTGACCTTGCCTGCAGAATGTGCCTCGTGTGAATTTATAGTAGTGTGTAAGGATATTACAGGGAGTCCTCTTCTTTCGACGCTGTTCACCTCTTGGAGTCCTGCCCCGGCCCGGAAAGTGGAGCTTGGATCCTCTGTCCTAGAAATTTCACTGTGGGGCTTTGGAATCGTCACTGCGCCGTCGAGCTGGACAGTGGAACCTCTGGATGCAGCGATGGATCCATGTTCGAGGTCGATTGCCGGAGACCAGAGGCCGTCGCCACTTCGCCTGATGTGATCATCCAATTCCTGCCCAGCAGTGTGGGACCGTCGCTGGCTACAATCCACAGGGGAAGTCTGTTCAACACGTCGCCCTGGGAGACCTGGACGTCCGCGCTGCCAACGATTTGGATTTTACCTTTGTTTTTGGTGAGCAGCTGTCCTGGACAGGAGATAGTTTCGGTCGATTGGCAGGATTTATCCAAAGTTTTTCAAAGGTCATTTGGCTCATCAGAGACTGGCTCACCCCTGTGTCAATTTCCATGGAAACTGGGACCCCGTCGATGTCCACTTCCATCGTCTATGGAGAACTTTCGGTGGAGCAGGTATAAACTCCATACTCTTCTTCCAGGGTTTGAACAACTTCACCATCATCTGTGTCGAAGTCTGGGTGTGATGTCTGTAACACTGTTATGCAACACTGAATGTACCCTTACACTGTACACACCTTACCTGTACACCAGAGGGTGCTGCTGTTGGAGACCTAAGGGTTACCTGCACACTGCAGGTAACCCAGTATAAAAAGGAGCTCACAGCTTGGTGTCCTAACTCGAAGAGCTGCAAATAAAGGACTACAAGTCTACACAATTTTAGTATCATACCCTACCTTGTGGAGTCATTTCCTAAAGGTGTCTACATACACTACAACTGGCGACGAGGATGGGATATGATACTAAAACTGTGTAGACCTGTAGTCCTTTATTTGGAGCTCCTCGAGTGAGGACACCAAACTGTGGGCTCCTTTTTATACTGGGTTACCTGCAGTGTGCAGGCAACCCTTAGGTCTCCAACAGCAGCACCCTCTGCTGTACAGGTAAGGTGTGTACAGTGTAAGGATACATTCAGCGTTGCATAACAGTGTTACAGACATCACAGGCATTACAGTAAACATGCATATACAACAGATAGAGTGGAAAGGTAGGACCTGTTTCCCTTGGCAGAGGGGTCAACAATCGGGGGCATAGATTTAAAGTAATTGAGGGGAGGTTTAGAAGAAATATGAGGGGAAATTTCTTCACCCAGAGGGTGGTGGGGGTATGGAATTCACTCCCTGAAAGGGTGGTAGAGGCAGGAACCCTCACCACATTTAAAGATACTTGGATGTGCACTTGAAGTGCCGTAATGTACAGGGCTACGGACCAAGAGCTGGAAAGTGGGATTAGGCTGGATAGTTCTTGGTCGGCCGGTGTGGACACGATGGGCCAAAATGGCTTCCCTCTGTGCTGTAAATTTCTATGATTCTAAGATAAGGGTACCCCGCACAATGGTCATGACTGTGAAAGGAATGGGTTGGACATTGCAGGGATGCTTTATGGAGCTGGTGTGGGGTGGTGCCAACCCGGCACACCATGTGGCAATCAGGGTGTACAGCGTGAAGTGAAGTAAAAGTAGCCATGGTGAGGCCATCACTGGCCTCCCAGGCAGCAATGTGGTTGGGTGCAGATGCCCTGTGTATTGTGAAGCATCAGGTGATTGCGTAGAAGGTTGGTGTTGTTGGTGGTGATGCTGGTGTGTGTGGTAATGTTGGTGTTGGGGCTGATCGTGGTGGGATTCTGAGGACCAAGGTGAGATTTTTTCAAGGGCACCAATGCTGCTGGAATAGATGGCGGGTGAGGTTGAGATGACAGAAGTGTCCTGTTAGTGGTGAGAGAGGTTGCTCCAAGGAGGTGACAGTGAATAGAGAGTTCACTGCAAACACTTCCAAAGTGCATACAGCTCAAAAGTCTTTTCTAAAACCCGAAGGCTTCAGCTTCTGACATTGGAAAGTGAACAGCTGTGAAATGGTAGCTTTTATACCACTTCTGTAGCTGTCAACTAGCAAAAGAAATAGAGAGCTAGAAATCCCATAGGCTAGATTTTACACTTTTGTGCAGATCGCCCCAAAATGGGCGATATTTCAGGCGTGGGCGGTAAAAATAGGTTTTCAGATCACCGGCTTGTCGCCCATTTTCAAAGACCCTTGGCTCCATTTTTAAAATTGGACATTACCGCGAGTGAATGGAATGAGCTTTAGCGTTAAATCTCTCTGACCTTCTGCTGTAAGGTGTCGCCATCCTTAGCAACGGCATAGCAACACTCAATTCCCGCGATTCAGAAGATCAAGGGTCATCATTACATGCGCATAAGAGGAGACAGAGAAAGGGAGCTGAGAGGGAGTGAAGGCGTGTGTGGGTGTGGTGTGGCTGCTTTGGGAGGAAGGAAGTAGAGTTTCGAGCTTTATAGCAAATTATGCCAAAAAAATTAGCTGTTACCAGCCAGATATTTTCCCAAATTTGGTGCCTATAATGGAGAAGGTGACACAGCACGCTGTGGAGACTGACGCTGGCAAGAGCAGTGAGCTGGGAGAGGAACACATTGGAGGACGCAAAAGAGCGAGGAGGTTCTCGGACGAGGCTAATGCCTCCCTCATGCAGGAGGTCCAGTCACGCTGGGGTGATTTGACACAGGGAGGGCATGGGAAGCCCACCCCAACGGCCTACCAGAAGGTATGGGCCGAGATAGCAGAGGTGGTCTCATCGGCAACCAATGAGGTGCGTGAGGGCAACCAATGCCACAAGCGATGGAATGACCTTGTCGGATCCGCAAGTGTGAGTATTATTTATTTACATGTACTTATGTATTTATATAATTTTATTTTTAAGAGTTATGAGTGACTATCATCAGATGTGAGGTCTTTCACTTTTACCGGGAATGTTGTACTCAAAGCCTGTGGTCACAGTGCACGTCTTTAGGTAAAGAATGATAATTCTCATAATAATCATGATTACGTCTGTCAGTTATGTGTTGTATCAGTCTCTATGACATTACCTAGCAATGATATCACGCAATGATCTCATGCCATGCCATCTTGTTACCTTTTACAGAAGAAGCTCTCGATGAATAGTTCCAAGCAGAGGTGAACGGGTGGGGGGCCACCAGTCACCAGCGACATCACTGACATGGAGGAGCAGGTGCTTGCACTCGTGGGGACCCAGCCCCGGACAGCCACGCACTCATCTGCAGACCCTGAAGTGATGCCACGTGAGTAAAGTATACACCATTGCGTGATGTAAATTCAATAGATGC
This sequence comes from Pristiophorus japonicus, assembly GCF_044704955.1. Lineage (NCBI taxonomy): Eukaryota > Metazoa > Chordata > Chondrichthyes > Pristiophoridae > Pristiophorus > Pristiophorus japonicus. The sequence goes on from NC_091977.1 coordinate 104,131,152, forward strand.
CACACCCACTCATATCCGAACAATAATATATGATAGATGATTGATAAAATTGTCCTATAAATAATGCTGGCCTCATGAGAATCATTGCAATGCAGAATGTGTTGATGGTCATGAAATGTGATGACTGATGATTTTGAGAGCGGTGGTGCTTTTGTTGTGCATATGCTGTGTGTAGCGCTGGACTCGCCTTGTGACCCTAGCATCCCCTTCTCCTCTAATAACCTCATTTGTGTTTTGCAGCTCAACCAGCAATGCGACCCCAGGCAAGACCACAGAGGCCAGAAGGTGGGGGCACGAAGCCGGACTCGCCAGATGATCCTACATCTGGTGCTGAGGAGCTCCGATTCTCGCCCGTTAATCCGCTGGGTCTGTTCTCCACGGATGAGAGCGTTGACTTTGAGGAGTCTGCATTGCCAGGCTCCAGAAGGTATTCCACCCCAAGGCCATCTAGTGCTCCTCCGACCATTCCCACCTCCACTCTAGAGGTACCGGGCCCAAGCACCTCGCCACAGGGCACCCCAGTTGTCCCCAGGACGGCTCCGACCCCGCGGAGGTTTCGTGGACGCGGCAGGTGTGGTCCACGAGCGCCAGATGAGAGCGGAGAGATGGTACAGTTGTCCAGGAGGACTGTAAATATAGGTGACCAGATCCTAAATGGATTGGGGGGCATATCTCGACAGCTGGTCAGCATCTCCGGCACCTGGTGGAGGCCCTGGAGGCGATAGCCAGGAACTCTCGTGGTACAGGCCTCCCAGGTATCCCAGAGCGTGGCACTCCACCCCTTGGTTCCGCACCCCCAGTGCCAACAACACATGAGAGGCAGGAGCAAGATCCTGCTTCCGGATCCCAGAATGTTCCCACCTCGGTACCTCCCGCTCTCGGATCCGTGCACCCACCGGCTCTGCCTTCATCCTCCCCAATGAGGCACCGCCTGAGAAGCTCCTTGGCCAGGCGGTGTGGAGCGAGGAGGGGAAGGGGTTGAGGTGGGGAGAAAGGGAAGGGAGAAGAACAGTGAAGTGCATGTCCGCAGGTGATGGCTTTGTTATATCTCCATCTCGGTGTATGCAATTTGTTGTAACATATGGGGGGACGTGGCCACCCTGTTGGTTTGCATTTGTGTTCTGTGTTGCTGGACATGTTGACCATTTGATTGATGTCAACGTTCTAAAAAGAGGGGTGGGGGTGGGGTGTTTTTGCCTGTGATACTTATGATTTCAGACCAATGGTCATATTAAATGTTTTTTATTCAACATAACCTTGTTGAATAAAACATTTATAAGGGGGAACAAAGAAATGGCAGACCAAGTGAACAAATACTTTGGTTCTGTCTTCATGAAGGAAAACACAAATAACCTTCCTGAAATACTAGGGGACCGAGGATCTAGCAAGAAGGAGGAACTGAAGGAAATCCTTATCAGTCAGGAAATTGTGTTAGGGAAATTGATGGGATTGAAGGCTGATAAATCCCCAGGGTCTGATAGTCTGCATCCCAGATTACTTAAGGAAGTGGCCTTAGAAATAGTGGATGCATTGGTGTTCATTTTCCAACATTCTATCGACTCTGGATCAGTTCCAATGGATTGGAGAGTAGCTAATGTAACCTCACTTTTTAAAACAGGAGGGAGAGAGAAAACAGGGAATTATAGACCAGTTAGCCTGACATCGGTAGTGGGGAAAATGTTGGAATCAATTTTAAAGATATAATAGTGCATTTGGAAAGCAGTGACAGGATCGGTCCAAGTCAGCAATGATTTATGAAAGGGAAATCATGCTTGACAAATCTTCCAGAATTTTTTGAGGATATAAATAGCAGAGTGGACAAGGGAGAAACAGTGGATGTGGTGTATTTGGACTTTCAAAAGGCTTTTGACAAGGTCCCACACAAGAGATTATTGTGCAAAGTTAAAGCACATGGTATTGGGGGTAATGTATTGACGTGGATAGAGAACTGGTTGGCAGACCGGAAGCAAAGAGTAGGAATAAACGCGTCCTTTTCAGAATGGCAGGCAGTGACTAGTGGGGTACCGCAAGGTTCAGTGCTGAGACCCCAGCTATTTACAATATACATTAATGATTTAGACAAAGGAATTGAATATAATATCTCCAAGTTTGCAGACGACACTAAGCTGGGTGGCAGTGTGAACTGTGAGGAGGATGCTAAGAGGCAAATGCGTGGCAGATGCAGTGTAATGTAGATAAATGTGAGGTTATCCACTTTGGTGGCAAAAACAGGAAGGCAGAATATTATCTGAATGGTGACAGATTAGGAAAAGGGGAGGTGCAACGAGACCTGGGTGTCATGGTACATCAGTCATTGAAAGTTGGCATACAGGTACAGCAGACGGTGAAGAAGGCAAATGGCATGTTGGCCTTCATAGTAAGAGGATTTGAGTATAGGAGTAGGGAGGTCTTACTGCAGTTGTACAGTACCTTGGTGAGGCCACACCTTGAGCATTGTGTCCAGTTTTGGTCTTCTAAATCTGAGGAAGGACATTCTTGCTGTTGAAGGAATGCAGCGAAGGTTCACCAGACTGATTCCCGAGATGGCAGAACTGACATATGAAGAAAGACTGGATCTACTAGGCTTATATTCACTGGAATTTAGAAGAATGAGAGGAGATCTCATAGAAACATATAAAATTCTGACGGGATTGGGCAGGTTAGATGCAGGAAGAATGTTCCCGATGTTGGGGAAGTCCAGAATCAGGGGTCACAGTCTAAGGATAAAGGGTAAGTCATTTAGGACCGAGATGAGGAGAAATTTCTTCACTCAGAGAATTGTGAACCTGTTGAATTCTCTACCACAGAAAGTTGTTGAGGCCAGTTCGTTAGATATATTCAAAAGGGAGTTAGATGTGGTCCTTATGGCTAAAGGGATCAAGGGGTATGGAGAGAAAGCAGGAAAGGAGTACTGAAGTTGCATGATCATATTGAATGGTGGTGCAGGCTCGAAGGGCCGAATGGCCTACTCCTGCACCTATTTTCTATGTTTCTATGTTTCTGTGTTGCGCATTGTCTCAGATAGCTGGACCGTTACACACTGGTGATTCCTTAACATGAAAGGGTATAATTACACTTAACTTGAATCAACTTAAACTTTAACTGGCACCAAGGTGATGTGCACCATTTATGTCTGAGCTGCACACACACAGCAGTGAGTCAGCTTTGTCAATAACAGCAACGTTCTTTCAGGCAAATCGCTCATTTATGAGCTCCTGACGTAAGAGTCTTGTGGCTATGTAGCCACCATGGGCCCTTTCCTGTGGTCTGGAGGGGGGCATGGGCATGGTTGCATAGTCAGCCTGATTGTCAGGCCCGTGGTCAGCATCCAGCCCCTCGTCCTCCTCTTCCTCTCTCTCCTGAGGTGGACCATCAGTCCCTTCTGGAAATTCTTGTCCCCTCCTGATAGCCAGATTGTGCAGCATGGAGCACACGACCACGAATTGAGCTACCTGATCAGGGTTGTATTGTAGCTCCCCTCCCGAGTGCTCCATGCATCTAAAGCATTGCTTAAGCACACTAATTGTTTTCTGGACCACATTGCATGTGGCTCTGTGGCTCTCGTATCGCTTCTCGCCTTCGGTGTGGGTGTCACGCAGCGGGGTCACCAGCCAGGTGGCTAGGCCATATCGTTTGTCACCAAGCATCCAGCATTGTCCTTGTGGCTGCCTGGTAAACATGTCAGAGACAGCGGTCTCACGCAGGATGTGAGCCTCATCGAAGCTGCCCGGACATTTGGCATCCAATAATCAGTAGATCACGAAACATTACTGGAAAGCCACACTCAACCTCATCCTGCTGTGCCACTCATCACATCTCCATCACTCTGCCTTCCCTACTCTATCCCTGCACATCCTTACTCACACCAATTTACCTTGCACCTCCACCCATCCCTCTCTTTGTCTCTCTCTATCTATATATTATCACATCCCCATTTCACTAGCCACCCCTCACACTCACCCTCTTCCTTTTCCAATCATACCAGCTCACAACACACAAGGGTAGGCACTTGGGTCCTTTAGTCAATGTTCAAGTATAGTTAATGTTGATGTGTTGTCAAACATTGAAATCTTTATTTACAGGACTTTGCGTTCTTGGACAGATTTGTGAGCACCTTTGGAAGTGGCTTAGTGAGTTGGAGTGAATGGTGAGACATAAAGGTACCCCCCACAATGCGGATGAGTGTGAAAGGAATGGGCTGGACATTGCAGGGATACTTTATGGAGCTGGTGTGGGGTGGTGCCAACCTGGCAGCTGAGACACTCACACGGAGGAGGGTTCAGAGCTGTACTCACAGGGCTGGGGCGATTCCGGCCGAGCTGTGCGCTGAGGCTTCCTGGTCATAGAAACATAGAAACATAGAAAATAGGTGCAGGAGTAGGCCATTCGGTCCTTCTAGCCTGCACCGCCATTCAATGAGTTCATGGCTGAACATTCAACTTCAGTACCCCATTCCTGCTTTCTCGCCATACCCCTTGATCCCCCTAGTAGTAAGGACCTCATCTAACTCCTATTTGAATATATTTAGTGAATTGGCCTCAACAACTTTCTGTGGTAGAGAATTCCACAGGTTCACCACTCTCTGGGTGAAGAAGTTCCTCCGCATCTCGGTCCTAAATGGCTTACCCCTTATCCTTAGACTGTGACCTCTGGTTCTGGACTTCCCCAACATTGGGAACATTCTTCCTGCATCTAACCTGTCTAACCCCGTCAGAATTTTAAATGTTTCTATGAGGTCCCCTCTCATTCTTCTGAACTCCAGTGAATACAAGCCCAGTTGATCCAGTCTTTCTTGATAGGTCAGTCCCGCCATCCCGGGAATCAGTCTGGTGAACCTTCGCTGCACTCCCTCAATAGCAAGAATGTCCTTCCTCAGGTTAGGAGACCAAAACTGTACACAATACTCCAGGTGTGGCCTCACCAATGCCCTGTACAACTGTAGCAACACCTCCCTGCCCCTGTACTCAAATCCCCTTGCTATGAAGGCCAACGTGCCATTTGCTTTCTTAACCGCCTGCTGCACCTGCATGCCAACCTTCAATGACTGATGTACCATGACACCCAGGTCTCTTTGCACCTCCCCTTTTCCTAATCTGTCACCATTCAGATAATAGTCTGTCTCTCTGTTTTTACCACCAAAGTGGATAACCTCACATTTATCCACATTATACTTCATCTGCCATGCATTTGCCCACTCACCTAACCTATCCAAGTCGCTCTGCAGCCTCACAGCATCCTCCTCGCAGCTCACACTGCCACCCAACTTAGTGTCATCCGCAAATTTGGAGATACTACATTTAATCCCCTCATCTAAATCATTAATGTACAGTGTAAACAGCTGGGGCCCCAGCACAGAACCTTGCGGTACCCCACTAGTCACTGCCTGCCATTCTGAAAAGTACCCATTTACTCCTACTCTTTGCTTCCTGTCTGACAACCAGTTCTCAATCCATGTCAGTACACTACCCCCAATCCCATGTGCTCTAACTTTGCACATCAATCTCTTGTGTGGGACCTTGTCGAACGCCTTCTGAAAGTCCAAATATACCACATCAACTGGTTCTTCCTTATCCACTCTACTGGAAACAGCCTCAAAAAATTCCAGAAGATTTGTCAAGCATGATTTCCCTTTCACAAATCCATGCTGACTTGGACCTATCACGTCACCTCTTTCCAAATGCACTGCTATGACATCCTTAATAATTGATTCCATCATTTTACCCACTACCGATGTCAGGCTGACCGGTCTATAATTCCCTGTTTTCTCTCTCCCTCCTTTTTTAAAAAGTGGGGTTACATTGGCTACCCTCCACTCCATAGGAACTGATCCAGAGTCAATGATATGTTGGAAAATGACTGTCAACGCATCCACTATTTCCAAGGCCACCTCCTTAAGTACTCTGGGATGCAGTCCATCAGGCCCTGGGGATTTATCGGCCTTCAATCCCATCAATTTCCCCAACACAATTTCCCGGCTAATAAGGATTTCCCTCAGTTCCTCCTCCTTACTAGACCCCCCGACCCCTTTTATAACCGGAAGGTTGTTCGTGTCCTCCTTCGTGAATACCGAACCAAAGTACTTGTTCAATTGGTCCGCCATTTCTTTGTTCCCCTTTATGACTTCCCCTGATTCTGACTGCAGGGGACCTATGTTTGTCTTTACTAACCTTTTTCTCTTTACATATCTATAGAAACTTTTGCAATCTGTCTTAATGTTCCCTGCAAGCTTCTTCTCATACTCCATTTTCCCTGCCCTAATCAAACCATTTGTCCTCCTCTGCTGAGTTCTAAATTTCTCCCAGTCCCCAGGTTCGCTGCTATTTCTGGCCAATTTGTATGCCACTTCCTTGGCTTTAATACTATCCCTGATTTCCCTTGATAGCCATGGTTGAGCCACCTTCCCTTTTTTATTTCTATGCCAGACAGGAATGTACAATTGTTGTAGTTCATCCATGCGGTCTCTAAATGTCTGCCATTGCCCATCCACAGTCAACCCCTTAAGTATCATTCGCCAATCCATCCCAGCCAATTCACGCCTCATACCTTCAAAGTTAGCCTTCTTTAAGTTCTGGACCATGGTCTCTGAATTAACCGTTTCATTCTCCATCCCAATGCAGAATTCCACCATATTATGGTCACTCTTCCCCAAGGGGCCTCGCACAACGAGATTGCTAATTAATCCTCTCTCATTACATAACAGTCAGTCTAAGATGGCCTCCCCCCTAGTTGGTTCCTCGACATATTGGTCTAAAAAACCATCCCTTATGCACTCCAGAAAATCCTCCTCCACCGTATTGCTTCCAGTTTGGTTAGCCCAATCTATGTGCATATTAAAGTCACCCATTATAACTGCTGCACCTTTATTGCACGCACCCCTAATTTCCTGTTTGATGCCCTCCCCAACATCACTACTACTGTTTGAAGGTCTGTACACAACTCCCACTAACGTTTTTTGCCCTTTGGTGTTCTGTAGCTCTACCCATATAGATTCCACATCATCCAAGCTAATGTCCTTCCTAACTATTGCCTTAATCTCCTCCTTAACCAGCAATGCTACCCCACCTCCTTTTCCTTTTATTCTATCCTTCCTGAATGTTGAATACCCCTGGATGTTGAGTTCCCAGCCCTGCTCATCCTGGAGCCACGTCTCCGTAATCCCAATCACATCATATTTGTTAACATCTATTTGCACAGTTAATTCATCCACCTTATTGCGGATACTCCTTGCATTCAGACACAAAGCCTTCAGGCTTGTTTTTTTAACACCCTCTGTCCTTTTAGAATTTTGCTGTACAATGGCCCTTTTTGTTCTTTGCCTTGGGTTTCTCTGCCCTCCACTTTTCCTCATCTCCTTTCTGTCTTTTGTTTTTGCCTCCTTTTTGTTTCCCTCTATCTCCCTGCATTGGTTCCCATCCCCCTGCCATATTAGTTTAACTCCTCCCCAACAGCACTAGCAAACACTCCCCCGAGGACATTGGTTCCGATTCTGCCCAGGTGCAGACCATCCGGATTGTACTGGTCCCACCTCCCCCAGAACCGGTTCCAATGCCCCAGGAATTTGAATCCCTCCCTGCTGCACCATTGCTCAAGCCACGTATTCATCTGAGCTATCCTGCGATTCCTACTCTGACTAGCACGTGGCACTGGTAGCAATCCCGAGATTACTACTTTTGAGGTCCTACTTTTTAATTTAGCTCCTAGCTCCTTAAATTCATTTCGTAGGAACTCATCCCTTTTTTTACCTATGTCATTGGTACCAACGTGCACCACGACAACTGGCTGTTCTCCCTCCCTTTTTAGAATGTCCTGCACCCGCTCCGAGACATCCTTGACCCTTGCACCAGGGAGGCAACATACCATCCTGGAGTCTCGGTTGCGGCCGCAGAAACGCCTATCTATTCCCCTTACAATTGAATCCCCTATCACTATCGCTCGCCCACTCTTTTTCCTGCCCTCCTGTGCAACAGAGCCAGCCACGGTGCCATGAACTTGGCTGCTGCTGCCCACTCCTGATGAGTCATCCCCCTCAACAGCACTCAAAGCAGTGTATCTGTTTTGCAGTGGGATGACCGTAGGGGACCCCTGCACTACCTTCCTTGCACTACTCTTCCTGCTGGTCTTCCATTCCCTCGCTGGCTGTGGACCCTTCTCCTGCGGTAAGACCAACTCGCTACACGTGATACTCACGTCATTCTCAGCATCGTGGATGCTCCAGAGTGAATCCACCCTCAGCTCCAACTCCACAACGTGGACCGTCAGTAGCCGGTGTCATTCTGTTTTTGACACCAGACAGCAATTGAAAACATAATTTTGGTCAATCCATGTCTAGTAACACTTCTAAAAAGCTGTTCTGGCCATAAAAGTAACCCCCGGAAAATGTTATTTAGACTATGCCTGAAATAGCATCTGTTCAAGGCCGTCAGGGGCCATGGCAAAGTGGGATGGAACGGCGGGGAAGCACCAGTTTCAAGGTGGAAGGCAGTGACAGCAAGCTAAGGTGGTTCAGCAACAAGATCAAGGATAAAGTTACTTGGTCGAGTCATGGTCTGGCCTGGGAGTGTGTGGCAGGGAGTCTGCCGAGTGAGACAGAAAAGACTTTTCACAATTTCTGAAGATTCACTCTGGTTGTGGGGGGAAAAGACAGCGTTAGAAATTTTGGGAGAAAATGAAGAACTAATTCCATAAATACCTAGTGAGTAAGAATTAGAATAAATAAATCCATGAATCATTCCAGCCCATTTTGATCACTGGACATATCTGCATGCTGGTCATTTGCATTCTGAGGACCTGCATCCCAGGGTGGCTGCAGCAGATTGTTATGGAGCAATGGCCCCACCTGCTGTCAGCTTTCAATATTGCAACACAAGGATGCAAAAGGTTGAACTAAACATAACTCAAAAGTAGTGTTTCAATGGAATTTTTTCCCTTTCCATTCAGAACAAAGGAATTAATATAAACTTATATGCTGTATTTTCCTTTATTATAATCAAAGTCACTACGAAAATAAATGATCAACCAAATCTCTCTTCCTCACATATGCCACTTGTCATCCATCAGCACC